>NC_090444.1:1197490303-1198128636 GCF_031143425.1 Pleurodeles waltl
GTCCTGCTGCTTTCTCATCTGGAATGCACGGTGTCTCTGCTTCAGAACCTGGGTTTCATAATCAATTCCCAGAAGTCCATCCTGACTCCGTCTCAGCAGATGGATTTTCTGGGTTTCCAGATAGACTCTGTACAGTCTCAGTTGCTTCTTCCCCCAAGCAAGATTCATTCGATCAAGAGAGAGTTGAGGTCTCTGTTATCCAGACAGACTGTATCATTGAGGGCGATTGCCCGCATGGTGGGCCTGCTTTCTTCTTCAATTCAAGCGATTTTTCCGGGCCCTCTTCATTACCGAGCCCTTCAACGTTTAAAGATCTCCCACCTTCAAAGAGGTCTCAGTTATGCGGATCAGGTGCTCCTCTCTCCGAGGAATCTCGTGCAGAGATAAATTGGTGGTTGGAGCATATGGAAGCCTGGAACGGCAGAGCTATTTTCAGTTCTCTTCCGGATGTGGTGATAGAGTCCGATGCCAGTCGTTGGGGCTGGGGAGCCCGTTGCGGATCTGTGATCACGGGGGGCAGATGGTCCAACACGGAGCTGAATCTTCACATCAATTGTTTGGAGCTCCTAGCAGGTTCTTTTGCGATCAGGAGTCTCTCCCCTCTAAGGGCGAACTGTTGTGTCCTCCTTCGCATGGACAATATCTCGGCGGTGAGATATGTCAACAAGTTGGGGGGAACTCGTTCCCGCATTTTGGCGGAGATAGCCAAGGAATTTTGGCACTTTTGCCTTCAGCACAGGATTTCAGTCATCACGGAGTATCTCCCAGGGGCCAGCAACTTGGTGGCGGACTGAAACTCGCGACACCGGAGAGATTACAGCGATTGGAGGCTTCATGCCAGAGTTTTCCGAACACTTTCTGCTCAGTGGGGTCCTTTCTCGATAGACCTGTTTGCGTCTCGCCTCAATCAGCAGACCAAACGTTTTTTCAGTTGGAGGCCAGATCCCGAAGCAACGAACACGGATTCGTTCCTTCAGGACTGGTCTCAAGAACAGAGTTACGCTTTTCCCCCGTTCTTGATGATACCCAGGGTATTGGCAGAGATCAGACGTCAGCAAGCGGAGCTGGTTCTGGTTACGCCTCTGTGGAGGTCTCAGGCATGGTTTCCATTGGCAATGGAGTTGAGTTACGATCATCCGATTCTTCTTCCCTTCCGGGAGAATCTTCTCCAGGAACCTCGGGGTCTCTTCCACCCATTCATCCTGTCGGGTCAGTTATATCTGGTAGCTTGGCGTCTTTCAGGGAAAGATGGAGTATCCCAGGACTTTCGCAAGAGTCTTCCGAGTTCATTGCAGGTTCCTGGTCCTTCAGTACTCACAAGAGATAGGCTTCGGCTTGGAAGCGATGGAGTTCTTGGTGTAGTTCTCGGGGTGCGGATCCTTCTTAAGCAGATTGCTGTCTGGTCCTAAATTTTCTATCTTCATTAGCGGCATCAGGTCTAGCTTATCGCTCTATTAATAATTATCGATCTGCTATTTCAGCAGGGCATTTACCAGTAGAGGGTAAACCCATTGGAGAGTCTCCCATTGTTTGTAAATTAATGAGGGGTATCAGATTGGCTAATCCTCCTCGTCCTCGCTATTCTTCCCTTTGGGATATGAACATTGTTCTTCGTTTTTTAGAATCATGGCCTTCCAATAGATTTTTGTCTAGGAAACAACTTTCAGCTAAACTCACGATGTTGTTATGTTTAATTTCATGTAAGAGAGTTTCAGATGTTGGGGCTCTGGATTTGGCTGGGAGAGTTTTTTCCCCTGAGGGGGTTTCTTTTGCTATTTCACGTAGAACTAAATGCAATCTGAAGTCCATTTCTTATCCCTGTTTTGTGGACAACCCCGAACTATGTGTTGTACAGTGCTTTAGAGCTTACGAGGTGAGTACAGAAGAGTTTCGTTCTGATATGGGGGGGTCAGTTACTCATTTAATTGGTTAAGCCTTGTCATCCTGTTTCTTCAGCCACCCTTGCTAGATGGATGCGATGGTTACTGAATGAAGCAGGCATTGATATTTCTAGGTTTGGTGCTCATTCTTCCAGAGGGGCTATGGCTTCAAAGTCTTTTGCTTTGGGTTCTCGTTTGGAGGACATTCTAAGAGCAGCGGACTGGTCTTCCCCTTCGACTTTTAAAACTTTCTATTGTAAACCTATTGTTGATACTGCATCGGTGGTTGTGAATCAGCTTTGAACAAGCATAATCTGAGCCTCCGGTCCTGACATAGAATAAAAAAAATTCTAGCACTCGCGTTAAGAATTTTTCTATTCTATTAGGGACACGGAGGCAAGGATTATCCCACCGCACTGTTATATATGTTATCTTGTGGTACATTTTATTTCTATGAAGTTCATGTACAAGTTTACTGTTTTTCAGTGCTAACCCACCCTATTTGATAGTAGATATAAGTATAATTTTATGATGTTCAGCTTTTATGGCCTGAATTTTTCTTTTTTTCCTAGGGAATGATGAGAAGTGATTTCGGGCTGTTCTGGCACTGTTCAAGTTTCCAGTCAAGTTGGATTCCAGATCTTCCTTTTTCAGGATTGCGTTTACAAGTTTCATGTTAAGACTTTGACTTTTACTGTTGCGAATTTGGACAAAGAAAGAGGAGTGGCTGGGTGTGATGCAACACTTTATAGGCTACCTTCTCTATGGTTAGCACGTGACATATCTTATATTGGGATATGTCGTTTTTTGTTTTCCATGGTTTTCATTGGCTGCTGTTAAAATAAAGCATGGAAAGAGAAGCATAATCCTCGCCTCCGTGTCCTTAATAGAATTGAAAAATTCTTAACGCGAATGCTAGAACATTTTTTATTCCTAGCTGACTCACCCATCCTCCCCAGTCTGTGAACTGATTTCTAGGGACAGGGACTCCACTTTAGGGCCTTAGTTTTGACGCACCAGTGATCAGTGTTCTTCATGGCTCTGCGCTTGTGGTCTGGAACGTCGTGAAAAGAAACTGACATCAGTGCACTGGTGTGGCACATATACAGGACCCGCTATGTCATATCTGGAGCAGACAATGGATGCGGAGCAATTCGACGCCACCTAACTGCGCATAGGGGTACTGTTTGAGAAAAATCTCAGGATCCAGACTGAGGCCAGGAGGAAATTCTAAGGTAGGTAATCTGCTGCTAGATATTGTCTCTCTCAGATAAGGCGTTACCAAAGGTAAGTAACTTGTCCTTTACTCTGTTGTCTAGTTTCTGTGGCGCCAAGAAGACTTGTTGTAGATGAAGTGAGAAATGTGTTCCAGTACCACCTCTTCAACACTAACCAAGCAGTGCAACTTCTCTTTCAGTAGTTTCTAAGGTAAAATACACAAACATTATATAATTTGGCTTGCAGAAGAAAACCTGCAGGATCCCAAGTTGTGTGTCTAAAGTTTGATCAAAGAAACCTCTCTGAAAGGTACTTAAAGGAAACTTTAGTCGTCCATCCCCCTCTAAGCAACGTTAAATTATCCCAATAGTATTTAATACCAACCGATGCAGACAGCGGTTGGTTTTCACTTTGGATGCCATATAGAGCGTTATTCAAATACCAAAACCTCCCCAGCTTTCTGGAAAGGCTTAAAAACTGTTTCTTGCCAGAATCATGATCCCTAATGTGGGGACAGGTGCCTTATTTATGCCCCACAATTCTGTGTGCTCTGGTGCATTTACCAATAAGTATAATTATCCTGGAATATTTTATGAGCTTTCTGTAGTTCCTTGAGCTCTTTCGAAAACCACAGCTTATTCTGGAATATTGCTCACTGCACTAATCTTTAAAACGATTTGCATAGCTACAAGAGTTCTGTTTATTTTTTTGTAATTCTCACTGGTTTCTTTTAAGACAGCCACCTAGCAATAATCCAGTGTTAGGGGAGGGACAGGTGAGTAAAAGGGTGTATGTCGGCATTTATGCTCTAGCTGGCATTTTTATCAATCTTCATATATGTTCGGAAGAACTTTTTATGGAAATACTAAAACAGAAAAGTGAAAAAGTGGTCTTTGGTGAAAATGTGCACACTAAAAAATTCATCTAACGGCTTGGTTCTGGGGTGAAAGTTCCAGATAGAGATCATTAGAGGGTCTACGGAGTGTACATGACCCAGGAGGTTCTTTCCGACTTCTTTCTACCATTGGTGACTTTCTTCCTAGCATTGTTAACTCCCTTAGTAGTATATTTGTAAGGGAAGTGGCAGGAATATTGATTTTAATATGTGTGGGGTCTCCTGCTTACCAATCTTTCTGTTGGGGCGTTGTGTGTAAGCGATTTTCTCTCGGCCCGTCCCCCACTCTCTTGCTTTTGAGTTGATATTTGTGAAGATAATAGGGTGCTCGATATGAGCACAGTGACTGCAGTGCTTTTGATTATTCATGGACACTAATAGAAAACACTCCAAACACAATAAAAGGTATAGTTTGTGCGTGATGGGCCATCTGTTGAATTGTTGCCTGCAACAACCCTGCAGTAGTGTCTATATCCTGTCATTCAGTGCTCAACAACAGCTTATTATTGCTCGTCGGCCACGCAGCCCTTTTTCTAAAGTCTCTTGGCCAACAACCATCACCCCTTGCGGCAACTTAGCCTGCGATGCCATAGAGATGTAAAACAGCAACACGCGCTTTATTAATTTGTTTTTGTTTTGCTCGCCACCTCACTTTGAATTAATTAGAGTGCCCTACAGTAAATGGTAGGCGCCTTCCTTTGAGACGCTTGCTTGTAGGACAATAATGTGGAATTTGTTTTTATATGCATTTGGTTGTTACACAATTTAACTGAAATTAGTAAACATTAAACCTACTTCAGAAAGCTCGAATACCGAAATCAGTGCCAGTGCAAACACGTTGAATGAACTAACAAACGTATTCCATATTTTTCCTTTGTATTACTCCTTTGGTTATTTCTCTTGTATTCTGAACGTGTGTATTCTAACCAGGGCCTTCTAGACATCAGCATCATGAAATATTATCCAGCACACCTTTAAAAAGTATATAAGTAGGTATTGCCAGTCTTATCACTTTTCCAAATATACAAAGCACAAACCTAATAAATCACAATAAAAACAGTTTCCTTTATGATGAGAATATAAAGAAGAGACTAAAGTGTTCGCACCCTAAACAAGAAAAGGCTTATAATAAGAACATTTTTCCTTCAGACTTACCGAATACACAGTTAAGGTGTTGTTTGTTGTTGGTATCTCCATGATCTGCTGGGAGTAGGATCTGATAATGCGCAGTGCATCCAATACTCCATTCCCTGGATCCATTTATATTTTCTGACTGGATCATGTTCTCGTCTGCAGGTAACCGACATCGCTGATGCCATGATCCTGAAACAGCTGTTTGAAAATTTGTTTCAGAATGGGGTGGTAGTCGTGGCCACATCCAACAGGCCACCCGAAGGTAAGAAAAAAACCTATATTTTCCTTTCCAGGTCAAAACGCACCACCTAATTAGAACAATAAGTTAAAACAATAGAAAGATTTATTGTTTGATTAATAGATATTTATTTTTGCGCCCATGATGCGGAGAGAGTTTGACTTTGTTATTGTATATGGAAACCTTGCAGAAAACGATATTTTAATTAAATAAAGCACAGTGCAAATTAATTCACTTACAATGATTTTCTGCCCTAATGCAAAACAAAGCAAATGATGTATCCTTCAGTGGGGAATCTTGACTTTACTACATCGACTTGTACTGTGTCATCAAGGTAAGTAGATGGGGAGTTAGAATATCAAATATAAACTGGCCTATATGTGCTTTCCTTGACAAAATAGTAGTAGCCGATACAGTGGAGACGATATTTGTACAGATATTTTTGTAGTAGATATTCTGGCATGCAATTTTATTACCAGTTTGCCTCCTTCCATCAACCTTTTACATTTCTTTCTTCTCTAAGCAACAAAAGTGGTTTCTTTTCGTAAGTGGAGTCCATATTTTGCGGATCTTTGTCCTCTGTTTTGATAAATCCTGTTACCCTCCCTCAGTTTTGCTTTTTATTGCTGAACAAAGGCAATACTTAACCCTATAATAATGTATTCCTTTCTTTACAATTAAGGGTTCTTTATTAAGGTGTGTATTTTCTTTGATTTGCAAACATTTTATTTGTGTTGTGGTCATCAAAAAGTTGATAATGTCTGGAGTGGTTTCTGAAATCACCTGTACATTGGCACAGTTAAAGCATATTATTAGACTGGAAGGTTATGGATAAATAATAAAGAACTTATTAAAGGTGAGCTCGACTCTCAGGAGAAATTCCCAAATATGTAGCAGAGAAAATAATTCAAATGTTTCTTGCTTGTGCTGTAGTGGTCATGGCATACTTTGTTCGATTTCCTTGGTTTCCAGGTGAAGTTTAGGTACTCAAACTATTCATTTTTGATTGACGTCTTATCCTGTATGTGTTATAATGGTAGAATAAAGTTTTGTAACATTTATCTTCAGTAACACCCTCTGTGACGGGTACTAACACTGAAAAAACCTGTGCCTGTAACTTTCTATGGAAATGCAGTTTGCACTGGTTCCACGTAATATTCCTGTTATTTCCACTTAGTAAGAAATAAAATGTGAAAAGCAGGAAACTCTTTGAATACTTGGAGCAAATGAGGTTATTGAGTCCAGCTGAGTGTATGGACATATTAGCACACAGGATGCATAATTACAGAAAGCAGCAGTTTAGTCTAAGATGAGCAAAGCGATATATAAGGGTTGATGTCCTATAGGTCTCTATCGGTTTCCAGACTGAGTCCATTTCAGGAGGTTAACATATCCCTGAAAAAATATCCAGTCAGGGAGGTAGTGATTGTATAATTCATGTAGTTAGACCTTGCATTTACCTGCCACATGTAGATAGCAAGCTAGTCTCTTATTTTTAGACGGAGAATTATTTAGTCCTCTTCAAGTTCCCCAATATTATACAACTGAAAGAAATCCAAGGGCCAGAACTGCATTTCTTTCCACAAAACTGAGTAATCGTCCTTCAGGCTTCTTGTAATGCTTACTAGTAAGCCTAAACTAGGAAGTAATTGTTGATGTCAGAAATCCTCTTATGATTGGACCCCAGAAATAAACAAAAATATATGTGGTTTGATCAATAACTACTGTTTCACTCAAAGTGTATCCATAGTGTCTTACGAGCATAATCTCAATCATTGGTTGTGACTGATAAATTATATATTGCTGTATGTGTGGGCCTCTTTCTTGTTGTACCAAAGTACTCTAATATTACCTCTGTGATAATGCCCACAGAGAGCTACTGTGTGGCTGGTTGTCCTGTACATCGAGGGAATCACCTATCATTTTGGGCCACTTGATTTTCTTGGAATCAAGGTCTGAATATTTTGCATATGGGCGATTCTATTTGTAAAATAGTGCAGATAGAAAAGCTGGACAAGTGACACAACCTATGCTATTGAGCCGTGTACACTTGCTTTATCCATTCAAGCTAAAAATGATGGAAGCTGAATTAACGTATGTATAGTTGTTTAGAAGTATATGCCCCAGTATTTCCATCAGATGTTTTAAAATTATGTTTCTCCAGAACGGAGAGAGCGGAGTCCAGGCATGGATCACTTGCCCCTCTGTGCCTAGGGCTTCACCTCACTGATCTTGTGTGTGTTGTCCAGTGCAGCCATGGAATGTCCTTTATGTTCGGGACAGAATGCTTATGTTGGGAAAGGAGGAACTTACTTGTTGTGGTTGGTTGTTACTGGAAATGGCACATAGGCCAGAATAATGTTCTTAGGACTGCCAGATATTAAGTTTGAACAAAAGAACTCAGGAGTGACAGGTCTGATACAAAACACCAGTATCACACCTAGAAATTGAGCACGCCTGAGTTAACAATTTCTGTAAATTTGGATTGTTCCTTTCTCAAATTTACATCCAGGTGAGACTCTTGCATCCCCGTCATCAGCTGATGAAGATACAATAAACTTGGGAGCAGGAAAACAAACATTCTAAACACTTTTTTAAAAGTTTGAGAATGTGTTAACATTGATATCTTAGAAGAACATAACTCTTTTCGGCTCCTAAATAGATAACCTATTGGCCATTCACTCAATTGCCACGGCCCTCGCCCTCCTCCACCCCCTTGAAATTCCCCCCTTCCCAACCACTAAATTCCATCCGGTCACTTGGATGACAGCTGAGAAAGCTCAGAAGTAGCATAACATAGACTCCTGTCATTAAGTGTTTGTTAGCTCACCCATTCAAGTGTCTTTTAAATGCATTTGGCAGTCCTGGGGTGTGCCTGTCTATCATCACAGTAGTCAGTATATCAGTATAAACTGTCCCATTCTATCTTACTGAAGTATGCCTGCACCTACCAAAATTATCAATGAAAACACATAAGATCTGTAGCACTTTTACCCAAAGTCAAGCATACCCTTTTGTTGTAAAGTAGTTCAAAGTGAGATGATGACCCATGACTATTGTTTTTGGACCAGTATGAGAAACAAAAGGTGTTCTGACATTGTAGAACTGCATGAAGGAAAGAATGTGATGCTAAACCTCCTGGGCCTGTTGGACCTGATGGAAGCCGACAACAGTGTAGACCATATGTTAGACCTGACAGCCTTAGGGTAGTCACCCCTAACTTTTTGCCTGCCTCCCTCCATTTTTTTGGACACTGTTTTTGCTGGTTTATAGACTCTGCGCACTTTACCACTGCTAACCAGTGCTAAAGTGCATATGCTCTCTCCCTTAAAACATGGTAACCTGGAATCATACCTGATTGGACTATTAATTTACTTATAAGTCCCTAGTAAGGTGCACTTTATGTGCATAGGGCTGGTAAATTAAATGCTACTAGTGGGCCTGCAGCACTGGTTGTGCCACCCACTTAAGTAGCCCCTTTTTCCTTGTCTCAGGCCTGCCATTGCAAGGCCTGTGTGTGCAGTTTCACTGCCACCTCGACTTGGCATTTAAAAGTACTTGCCAAGCCTAGAACTCCCCTTTCTCTACATATAAGTCACCCTTAAGGTGTGCCCTAGGTAACCCCTAGGGCAGGGTGCTGTGTAGGTAAAAGGCAGGACATGTACCTGTGTAGTTATATGTCCTGGTAGTGTAAAACTCCTAAATTCGTTTTCACACTACTGAGAGGCCTGCTCCCTTCATAGGCTAACATTAGGGCTGCCCTCATACACTGTTGAAGTGGCAGCTGCTGATCTGAAAGGAGCAGGGAGGTCATATTTAGTATGGCCAGAATGGTAATACAAAGTCCTACTGACTGGTGAAGTCGGATTTAATATTACTATTCTAGAAATGCCACTTTTAGAAAGTGAGCATTTCTTTGCACTTAAATCCTTCTGTGCCTTACAATCCACGTCTGGCTGGGCTTGGTTGACAGCTCCTTGTGCATTCACTCAGACACACCCCAAACACAGGGTACTCAGCCTCACTTGCATACATCTGCATTTTGAATGGGTCTTCCTGGGCTGGGAGGGTGGAGGGTCTGCTCTCACACAAAGGACTGCCACACCCCCTACTGGGACCCTGGCAGACAGGAGTAAACTGAAAGGGGACCTGGTGCACTTCTTAGCCACTCTTTGAAGTCTCCCCCACTTCAAAGGCACATTTGGGTATAAAACAGGGCCTCTGCCCTACCTCATCAGACACTTGCTGGAGAAGAAACCTGAACCAGAAACTACATCCTGCCAAGAAGAACTGCCTGGCTGCTCAAAGGACTCACCTGTCTGCTTTCTACAAAGGACTGCTGCCTTGCTGTTGCCCTGCTGTCTTGCTGAACTCTTGTCTGGCTGTGAAAGTGCTCTCCAAGGGCTTGGATAGAGCTTGCCTCCTGTTCCTTGAAGTCTCAGGACCAAAAAGACTTCTTCCTTTCACTTGGACGCTCCGTGCGCCGAAAATTTCGACGCACAGCTTGTTTCGCGGCGAGAAAAACGCCGCACACCGACGCTGATCGACACGACGCCCTCGGGACGATCGAGACTTCGACGCACAACCTCGCAAGGACAAAGCCGCCCGACTTTCCAGGAGAAATCGACGCGACGCCTACCGTGAGCGCGAAACTTTGACGCACGGCCTCGCAAGGACAACGCCGCCCGACTTCCAAGGAGAAATCGACGCGACGCCTGCCGTGAGACCAAAATTTCGACGCACGGCCTCGCAAGGACAACGCCGCCCGACTTCCAAGGAGAAATCGACGCGACGCCTACCGTGAGATCGAAACTTCGACGCGCAGCCCCGCAGAACGACGCGCAGCCGGAAAACAAGCAGGAGAATCCACGCACAGACCCGGGACATCTGGTAATCCCCGCGACCCACAAAAAGAGACTGTCTGCGCGCCGGAAAACGACGCCCGACTTCCCCGCGTGGAAAAGAACAACGCAAGTCTGTGTGTGCTGAGGAGAAATCGACGCACACACCCCTTTTTCCGCGCATCTCTTCTCCTATGGCCCTCTGAGGAGATTTCCCACCAGAAACCAGGTACTCTGTGCTTGAAAGACACTTTATTGCTTTTTAAAGACTTAACACACTTTATATCACTTCCCTGTGATATTTCTACAATTTTCCATTGCAACTTTATTCTTTTTGACCTCCAATTATCCTGATAAATATTATATATTTTTCTAAACACTGTGTGGTGTATTTTTGTGGTGCTATATGGTGGTATTGTATGATTTATTGCACAAATACTTTACACATTGCCTTCTAAGTTAAGCCTGGCTGCTCGTGCCAAGCTACCAGAGGGTGGGCACAGGATAATCTTGGATAGTGTGTGACTTACCCTGACTAGAGTGAGGGCTTTTGCTTGGACAGAGGGTAACCTGACTGCCAACCAAAAACCCCATTTCTAACACCATACCACTCTTATATAGGAGATTATAAAGATACTTGGTGTTCACAAGCATGACTCTTAAATTGGTTGACTCAGTTCAAGCAAACCATCCTCAGCAAATTAAATTTGAAAATTGTAAAACTGAAATGACAGTAATAAAGTGTTGTGCTCCACAAGCCTTCTCACTTTAATCATCACACCCGAATGTGGTCATAATCTTCCAGATTGCATCCACTATCACAGTGTACAGTTTCAAATATCTGCAGCCTTTTAAGGTGAGTGGAAAAAAAAAAGAAAGGGTAAGCACTCCAATATTACAGACATATCAGACTACCCTTCCGATCTCCAGCTTTAGATGTGGGGAACTTACTTATGTCCGACTAGGAACTTCAATAAACATATGCTAAAATGAGAACTACTCCCCTAATCTGATTCTGTTCATTTAAATCCCACCATACTTCAGCCAAGTTAACACATTGGTTATTAGAATAAGTAACATAGAGATGATCATTGTCTATACCAGTTGGCTTCAGTCACACATTGAAATGTGCATAGGTCTTCTAAACTGTAAGAGGAAAAACTGTTACTACACTTCAAAGTGGGCCAGTGTATTTAGTGAGAAGCTAAGAAAAAACACCCCAGAAAAGAACCTGTATCTAAGAAATATCTATGGCACCGAAACCTAAAAATCAGTGGGCTGTGTGTTCTGCATCTCAACCTCATCTCCCAGTGCTAACATGATCTTATTTCTGCGGAAACAGTGAATGAACTGCCAAACACAGGGCACAATTTCCCTATTTTTTTACACCTCTATCTCTCTTGTATTCTGAACTTGTGTACTCTAACATTGGACAGAATCAACCATAAGCGTCATGGGATATTATCCAGCACTCCTGAAATAAGTAAATAAACATGTATTGGCAGCGTTTTCACTTTTCCACAATATACTTAGCAAAAACTCAGTAAAGTGCAATAACTAACATTGTCTTCTTGACAATATGAGAATAAAGCACGAGTAGCCAAAGCAATTGAAGGTTTGTAATATGAAAAGGATCCTTCAGACTATACTGAAATTATCCTTCAAGCTATATTTAAATACTTTTTAATGAGGGCTGATTTTAGGAGAACTTGCATGTAGATTAGGCATATTCTCCGTTTACCCGCCTGCATAACTATGCAACAGGTTTTAGTGTCCTATATTCAGGATCTGATTGTGAAAAAGGTTGGCAAAAGAAACCTTCCTAGAAATGTATTTTTTTAAAGAAACGAGAATGCAAAAACTCAAATGCTTGCTCTTAATAATACGAGACAATGGTCTAGTCTTACTCATCAGCGTTTGCTGTACAGTGCGTGTTTAGTGAAAAATTGCCTTGGATTTACCTCTGTCAGTATGCTTCTAATTTACGAGAGACCTGAGTGGTACAGCCAGTGCTTTAAATGGAAAAATAGAAGTGCAGGTACTCTCTATCAGAGTACCTGCTTGTTTCTGAGAAGTGCCGGTACTCTCCAATTAAAAGTATTACGTTTTTCTTGAGATATGCCGGTACTCTCCCTCTCAAAATAAAAAAAGTGCCGGTACTCAGTACCGGAGAGTACCGGCCCATTAAAAGCACTGGGTACAGCAGAGCACAATACGCGAATAATCGTATTCCAGGCTGCAGCATTCTATCAAAAATAAACACCGTTGTTACAGGCAGAACGTGGTGGACTCGAGGCGCACCTGAACAACTTCCGGTGCCGTTATCTCCAGCATACGTGCTTTTGGGAAGACCGCAAAAGAGTAATATTTTTGGTAAAACCTGTCACGATAAAACACCTTGACAAGTAGCAGCTGCCTCATGCTTTACATACTGGTGAGCCAATGTTCAAATCTGTTAAGCGTTCATATATGTCCTTAACTCCTTGAAATAGCAGAATTATTGACGTCTTCTCTCAAAAAACAAAGAGGAGACGTTGAAATGCACCCAAATATTTGAGGACAGATCATTAAGTATTCTAATTCCAGTCTCTGGATATTGGGAAAGTGTTTTTGGGTGCCCGTCCCTTACTCTAAGCAAGCACGGTGCGTAAGAACATGGGTATGTTAGTGTGCATTCATTAAATACCTCTGGGTCCTACGTAACGGGGATAGGGTTTTGAAATAAAGTTAGTTTTAACATGGCAACAAAGGCTAACATTGCGTTAGTCGACAGGTGTTCATTTTAAATACCCCGCTATTCTAGTTAACTCACTTAATATGCTATGGACTTGTATGATTAACCCTCAGTGAGCTAGGCCCCTAAATATTTTTTTCCGACCCTAAACGCCTGCTAAGGAATCTCATTATTTAATTCAGAGTGATGATGTGCATAATTTACATCTGGATGCCCCGGATCTTTTAAAACAATGAAGTACTGTATTAACTAAATCTGCATGAAAATTCAAGAATGCACACCCTCAGTACAAGTGATTTATTTATAATGCATAAGTAATTTATCTCGAAATAGTTATTTTTACATGCGTTTGTTCGGAATACTAGAAAACATAATCTATTAGTGATTCTGTTGCTAATTGATTTTCAGTAGTAGAGGTTTAGATCCTCGTGGCCATTTTGAAATTCTTTGGTATCGCGTGCCATTCACTTATATATAGCAGTCGCGATTTTATACGGCTCATTGAAAACGTTAAACAACTAATGTTTTGTAAGATTATCGGGTTTAAAAAAAAAAAGTATAGGTACATATGGAACAAGCACGTGAAGATTTCACTTTGAGCTAATTCCATCAATGTCAATTAAACTGACTTGTGTTTTTCACAAAATATAAACTACAAACAACACAGTGATTTTAGAAAAACGCATGCATTAGCAAAATTCAATGGTGTAGCAAACATGGCTCGTTTGGGGGAGAAGCTTTGCCAGATATTCTGGTGCTCTTTGGGGTGTAGGTGGATGGAGGTGGTGGGCAAATATATTGGTGCGTTTAAAAGCTACATTCACCATAGGTTTGTACTATCTAATGAGAATGTTGTGGTTATATTAGTCGGTTCTTCTCCCTTCTTTCTACCCATATTATTTTAGAGATTAGGCTGCAGGTTGTTCATTTGTCATCGTTTTAAGGTAGTAAAATTGGACAAAACACTGTACATTGTATGTAGGATGGTCTGTAACACAGTCAGTGTTTTTGACACAACAACTGTTTTGGGGCATGACTTTATTTTTGTGCTGTGACTGACATACATAACAGTTTCTGCTCAAAGCTAGCATTCGTCGAAACTCTTTTGCAACTGCCTGCAAATGATTGTAATTGGGACACCACCCCCTTCACGCCTACAGTTGCAAACCATTCATATCGTTCATTGCGAAATGGTAAGAGGATGGATCACTGCTTTCATGCTCCGTCTTATAGATGATCAGTCATTTGCAAAGGGATGCTTTGAGAACCAGAGAGTCATTTCTGACTCGCAATGTGTCTGTTGTACATTACAGCTTGCCTTTTTTGTTTTATGGCCGGACACCACTTTTCACATAGGACCATTAAAGGCTAATTTACTTACAACGTTTGGGGATTCTCCAACTGGACCTCTGCAACAATGTGCTTGCAGCTGGTGTTCTTGTAAGTCCATTAAACCAGTAAGATTAGCGAAAGCTGAATATGATTTTAGACCTGATTCAGAATGTGTTTTGGAACAATTCCAGTATATACTCTAATAGTTTTATTCTTACACTTTTAACAGATGTTCTAGTTATCTGGGATCCAAATAACTTGCAAGGAGTACTTCTCAAAATCTATTGTAGGTATACATTTTCAGTGGTTATTTCTTCTTATGCCAACTATATTACGTGGCTACATTAAGTGATGCAATAGAATGTAGAATGTGAGGGCTGTAGAAAGTGAGGACTTGAAGGTTACAGAGACGGCAGCTAGAGAGATGAGTAGAGGCCGAGAAGGATAGAGGCAGCACGCAAGTTGGGTGGCTGAGGTGTATTTACTGAGAACTTAAATAAATGAGACTTGACTATTTCCAGGTGTCGGTGATACTATTTAAAAATGGGAACGAGCTAAGGAAAAACTTACATATCTCAACGGAAGATGAGCCACGGTTCTGTAGACTTAGCTTTGACATACAGAGGCAAAGATACTTTTACAGCTGTCTGCAGTTCAAGCTCAGATCACTATGAGGATGCAACATCTCAGGTCTGTAAACTAGTGAACATCGTAAGGATGACTGTGGCGCATATGAGGAGAGGGTGCCACTCACAGCTCAAATATAGGTGTTCATGGTGAACGCACATAATTGAAAGACTGGTGGAGCTTTGGGGTTGAGCTGTTTAAGGACTAAGACCTCTGTCAGGAGCTGCATTATCGAAGGAACAAGGGTTGCAAGAGGTTGGCGCTAGCAAGGCGAGTGGGCATGCGGATGCTTGATTTAAGTTACTTACCAGTAGTATCTGCTGCGCTGCTCCTGGCAGTGAGGACTGTGATGTATGCTCTTGATGCATCTCTCCTTCATCATTGTAATTGGTTGATGCTTCTCTCCTGGGTCGCTGTAAATGGTGGACAGGTGCTGACATAAGGAAGCAGCCCATTGGTGTATGTAGGCCCGAGCATCGATACTGTTGGGGGAAGATTTGCAGTAAACGCCAATCAGTGGTTGGAACTTTAAATGCTGATGTCTCCCGAATTATGGTGTCAATGGTTACCGCAGCAAAATAACCATTGAGTTACAGTACTGTTTGGGGGAGTACTTAATACACGGACACCGATTCTAGTAAAGTGAGAGGAGCTCCTCTGGCCATGAGGCAGCCCATGAAGGAGAAGCTGGAAAGATTAAAAAAGGAAGGGATTATAGAGGAGATAGAAGTTTCTGAGTGAGTGTCTCCAGTAGTTTTAGGTAAAAAAAAAAACATCAGGTAAAATTAGATTTCATGTGGACCTGAGGAAATGGAGTAGAGAGGTTGTGGCAGACATTTTCCTTTACCCAACATAGCAGACATGCTCACACAACTTAAAAGAGCAAAAATATTCTCTGCCTTAGATCTTCGGGCAGCCTACCACCAGATAAAACTGGATCAATAATCCAAGAATTTGATTGCATTTATCATACTATTTGGGGTATTTAGATTTACAAGGATGCATTTTGGGTTGATTCCAGCAGCCTCTGTCTTTCAAAGGGCATTGGAGAGTGTATTGGAAGGTTTGAAAGAGGTAAAGATATTTCCGGGTGATGTGGTGGTGTATGGGGGTACTCAGGAGGAACATACTCGACGATTAAGGGCAATACTTAAAGATTCTTAAAAAGAAGTCTCACTCTGAAGGAAAATCAATGCAAATTTGGAAAAAAATGAGTTACTTTACTTAGGACATAAACTGACGGGAAGTTGGATCCTTCCCAAAAAGGAGTTAGTGGACATAATTAAGGAATTAGCTAGATCTGAGAACAAAGAGTACCTAATCAAGTTTCTTGGTATGGCTTAATATAATCATAAATTAATACCTCAGTTTGCGGCAAGAACTTGCAACATGAGGAAATTATTAAAAATGGGAATAAGGTTTGAGTGGAAACAACAGAGTGATAAGGAATTCAGGGAGCTCAAAGAGGTGCTGTCAAGAGCGCTGTCTTTAGGAAGCTTCAACACGCAGGAAAGATCTGTACTTATTACAGATGCGAGTGCCAAAGGTCTGGGAGTAGTCTTAAAACAGGGTGAAGGGGGTATATAACACACAATAATGTTTTTATCTCGGAGTTTGAAAGGAGCTTTGAACCTTAATTTGGTAATTGAAAGGGAGGCTTTGTGCATAGTATGGGCTATTAAGAAATTAAAAACATTTCTGTGGGGAACAGAGTTTAGTCATTACATATTTGGTATACATCACTTCATATGATAATATATAAATAGTGAAAAATAGGTATCAAGAAAACCTATGTATTTCTGAAATGGGCACAAGCTATGGAATTTAGAAGCAGGGGTTATTTGCACATCTCCTAATTTGCTACCCATACTATCATGTGAATTAGAGGGTATTTCTCAAAATTACATCTTTCTTACACATTGTCTTACACTTGGAAGGTGCAAATGCAGAGAAATACAATTGGTAACAACACTTGTTTTACTATTCTGTATTCCCCTAAGTCTCCAAATAAAAATGGTCCCTCACTTGTGTCCGCAACAGTAAACGGCCCAAAACGCAACATGGATGCATCAAATTGTTCCACACTAAACTGACGTGTGTAAAGTGGGTAGCTGTTGTTTTTGGACCCTAGCTCAGCTGGCAGCTAGGAAAACCTAGTAAACCTGTACATTTCTGAAAACTAGACACCTAGGGGAATCCAGGCTGGGGGTGACTTGCATGGCTGTCATCAGGTTCTTTTACCCAGGTTCCCTTGCAGACCTCAAACTTTGACTAAAAAACTAATTTTCCTCACATTTCTGTGATGAAAAGTTTGGAATCTGCACAGAACAACCCACTTCTTTGACCCAGCATTTGCCGAAGTCTCCCAGTAGAAACAGTATGTCATTTGTGTGGGTAGGCCTAGTGCCTGCTGCAGGAAATGGCCCAAAATGCAACATGGATACATCAAATGTCCACGCAAAACTGACCCGTTGTTTGCAAAGTGGGTTGCTGTGGTTTTGGGCCCTAGCTCAGCTAACACCTAAGGAGACCTAGCAAACCTGTACATTTTTGAAAAATAGACAACTAGGGGAATCCAGGATGGGGTGACTTGCATGGATCCCATTAGGTTTTGTCACTCACAATGCCCTGAAAACCTTGAAGTTTGTCTGAAATCAAAAATTTTCCTTAAATTTCTGTGATGGAAACTTCCGGAATCTGCAGGAATCCTCAAAATTCCTGCCACCCAGCATTGACTCACTTGTGCCGATACTAGTGCTGCGCCCCCTGTGTGGCTGGGTCTAGTGTCAGTGACAGGAACTTACCAAACCATGGGCAATGTGAGCACTTGTATGGGGACTCCTAATGACATTGGTTGGATATGTTCCTGTCGCTGGCACTAGGCCCAACCACACAAGTGGCCCAGCATTTTTATCAGCAGAAGTGGGGCAGTGCTGGGTGGTAGGAATTTTGTGGATTCCTGCAGATTCCGAGAGTTGCAATCAAAATGGCGTGGGATGGATGTGAAGCACACCATCTGGGACTTCCCCAGATGTCTGGTTTTCAGAACTGTCTAGGTCTGATAGGTTTTTCCAGGTGGCAGCCTACCCAAGCCCAAAACGTGCAGCTGTTCACCATTGTACGTTGGATGATACTGGGAGTTAGCCAAACTCTCCTGGCCTATTTGTAAAAAGAACACCCAAAAGTATTAGATATCCTCTTGCTTATCATTGGAATGAGATGTTTTAGTCTGCAGGGAAGCAGAAAGACAGTTTCCCCATTTTTGAGGGGGTAGGGGCATGACCGTGCCGGGCAGCCCCCACTGATACAAATTAAGTAATCCCTGGTGCCTAGTAGACTTTTTACGCCCCTGGACAGGCCAGATGCAGGTAACTACCTCCATCTGCCCCCCAGTTGGCCGAATGACTTATTCCCTTTTTTGGAGGGAGGGCATGGCCCCACCAATACCAATTAAAAAAGTAATCCCAAGTGTCTAGTGTGCTTTCGGGGCCAGATGGGTGTAATTACCCCGATCTGCCCCAGTGATTGGGGAGGTGGTGAAAGACGGTTTCCTTTTTTTGGGGTGGGGGGGCATGGCCATGTCCATACTGGGCAGCCCCCAACAATACAAATAAAAAAGTAGCCCTTGGTGTCTAGTGGGCTTTTTGCCCCACGGAGGAGCTGATAGGGAGTAATTGCCCCATCTGCCCCTCCCCGGGGGGACAGAAAGACTGTTTCCCTTTTTTGAATGAAGGAGGGGAGTGTCCATGGTAATGCCCATGCGGGGCCACCGATACAAATTAAAAACAAAAAAGTAATTCCTGGTGTCTAGTAGGCATTCTGCCCCCTGGGGGGTAAGCAGAAAGACTTTCCTTTTTGCAGGGTGAGAGGACATGGTTATGCCCATGCTGGGCGCCCACACCCCTACAAATAAAAAAAAAAGTAATCCCTAGTGTCTAGTGAGGTTTTTGCCCCTCCCCCTGGTGGCAGATAGGGTAATTGCCCCCTTCTACCCCCCGACTCCTGGAGGGGCAAAAATACTTTTCCCTTTTTTGGGGGAGTGAGGCATGGCCATGCCTAAACTAGTCATCCCCCACTCCAACAAATAAAAAAAGAAAGAGTAATCTCTGGTCCCTAATGGTAATAGGACCTGGGGTGAAGGGGGGGCAGAAAGAGGCCAAAATATTGCCTCCATAATGAGGAGTGAACCTTGCCCAAAGGCCTGCTCCCTAACATATATTTTTTTTAAATCCCTGGTGTCTAGTGCTAAACATAAGGCCAACCTGCCCTTGTGGGGCAGAAAACAGCCAAAAATAAATTTCCATTACGGGGAGCGTCCCTTGCGTAAGGGGCTGCTCTTTGCCACAAAAATAAATCCCTGATGTCTAGTGGGGTGGATCCCTGCTTGGGGATCACCCTCCTTGGGCGGTCCCCAAGCAGGGATCCACTTGGGAAAGTCACCCCCTCTCCCCTTTCCAACGATACCTTTCCAGTGCTGAGATAGCACCTCAAGCACCAAATGTAGAATAAGCGAATTGGCTCATTTCACTTTCACTTTTAATGTAATGACGTCGGGGTGCCATGCGTGCCGATCGTCAGCACAGTGGGGGAAAAAAATACCTCTGGTGGAGGGGAAACTCTTCCCCTGCTTATGAGACTAAAAAATAAAAAAGGAAATCCCTCTGCTGTGGACAGCAGAGGGATTTCATGCTTGTGTGCAGAAGATGGAACCATTCCGTCCTCAGCACATGCCCACTGTGGCTGAGGACGGAACTGTTCCGTGCTCAGCACACAAGTGGCTAACCGTGTCCCGAGAGCCCATTGGTTACCCAACTTTAACCATGCCAGCAGGCAGCAGGTGATGAGTGGATTTAGTCATACCCTTGGAGAAGCATTTGCAAATTTTAGAAAAGTATATTAAATAACGTGCAAAGCTGTTGATGCCTTAAACGTGAAGTTAGTACAGAATTGCACTAGACTAACATACTCAAACCTACTAGGCCTGAAAAGCTTAGACACTGCCACATTGAAGTTAACGAAGTTTAGAAATTGTAGATGCAGTGTTTAACTTTATCTTGACATTTTAAACAGACTTGTTTTTCACACTGAACGGCTGTTATGCTAATTGTTTTCTTTCATTTACTTAGATGTTTCTACTTCTAAAAATAGCACAGTTTGCTAGTGAATGGACTTGTTATTCAGAAAGTTAAATTTGAAGGTTCACTCTAGGGAGTGTAGACTTGACTGGGGGGAAGAATCATGGGATCTCAATAAAGCAATAAGCCACAGTTGTGGTTTTAGAAGTTGCTGTCTGAAGAGTATTGTGTTCCTTTGAGAAGACGGGGAGTGAACACGTTCCCATGGGTGCATCTAAAGCTGTTTGGTCGATTGAAGAAAGAGAAGATACATGGGATTGGCAATGATACTTTTGTCTGTCTGTTATAATGAATTCCGAGAGTAGGATGCCTCATTCACTTACCACCTTTCCTTGCCTTTTCGCCCATGATATTCATTGCCTGAGACTCTACTGAGTTTCTGGAACCTCTCTTCATGAGAAGTTGAGCTTTGATTAATTATTGATAGAACTCTTTATGGGTTTTTGGACTGACCCCTTATCCTTCCCATTGCAAGAATAGGGATTCTTTCCTTGATGGAACACGCTTTATGCAATTTTATGGTTTATTGATTGCTTATTTTTTATTATAGATTTCTGACCAAATTAACACCTGAGATTAATAAAAAATAACTTGTGACTTCAATAAAGAGATTTGAATAATACACAAAGTATTTGTTGTTATATTGTGTTTTTTTTTAATTGTGAAATTGTTGCGTATGAGAACTGTAAAGGAGTGTCAACCTGCTGCAAGGAATAAGGAGTTGGGTCAGCAAGAGCTGCGCTGGATTTGGATGGTTGTTGTGAAACGCCACACCATGATTAGGTGACGTACTAGAAAATAATTCACATATGCTAAATTGGAACTTGGATCAAATACTGAAGATTTGAACTGTGTTTTTTTTCACGTTTGTTGTTTATTAACTGAAAAACATGAAATGCTTTAAGAAATATAAAGAGTTTTATGAGAGGAGATGTTAGAATTCCAGTACGGGAAGGTGAAAAAGCACCACGTGAGGGTATACCAGCACACTATGTTGACAAATGTAGTTTTACACACGTTTATGGCTTCCTCAATGATGTAAGATCACTGAAAATGAGGGTCCACTTAAATATCCACAACATGACACATTTAATTTAAAGGTCATTGACCATTTGCAGGAGAAACTGTATAAGATGAAGCCACCTCATAGATCTACACAGTATGAGACAAAGAAACCTTTGGGAGAAACAGCACAATAAGAAGAGATAGCAATACCAGAATAGGGTTAAATTACACAGATACCTAATGGGATGAAGGATAGCAAAGGTGGAGGAAATTTATGGTTGAGGAAGCTAGTGCATACCCATCTATAACTATAGAAAAGACTAAAAAGAGTAAAACACAGAAAAAAGATGATGCAGGAATTGTAAAGAAATCCAACACCAATAGTGATTCAGGGGATATTTGTGATGGGGGTCCACCACCATATGTGGCCCGTGCTACAAACACTAAGGGTGCTTTGACTTCTGGTGCTTCAGCGTCCATGGCCCCTGTGGATCCAAATGTGGGCGCCACACGTCACATCGTCCCGATTCACACGGCAGCCCCGACACCATCCACGCCAGTGCTCCTGACTTCATCAGCCCGGAGTTCGATCTGCAACGCGTGTGACTTCAGGGCCCTGACGACTCCCGCACCGACCTCCGGAACTGACACCAGCGACACCGCTCTCACGGATCTCATCGTGAGGATCGCAACGCCCTGCAATTCCAAAGTACTGTTTGCTGGTCTTCCCGACAACATAGCTGGCCCGCGACGCCACGGCCAGCCTGAACTGTTGGGTTTGTTAATCACAACGCCGTGATAGTCCCAGGTGGAGCTATTGACTTCAAGGAACTGTATTTTTAAGTAATTCTTGCAAAATTCATATCTTTATTAAATGTATGTTGGATTTTTCTCATTTTGGTCTTGTTTTATATAGATAAATATTGGCTATTTGTCTAAAACTGGTGTGGTGTCCTTTTGTAGTGTCTTCACTGTATTACAGTGTGTTATGTGCCAAATGCCTTACACATTGCTTCTGAGATAAGCCTGTCTGCTCGTGCCAAGCTACCATGGGGTGAGCAGGGGTTATCTGAGCGGGTATCTCCCTTATCCTGACTAGAGTGAGGGTCCCTACCTGGACAGTGTGCAAACCGACTGCCAGCTAGAGACCCCATTTCTAACATTGGTTGTCAGCGGTGAGGATAGGACTTCCATTTGCACTTGACCCACAGTGATTGGTGTACACTACTACCATATCGCAGACCACTACAGGCCACATACAGATTTTTTTGAAATTTTTCCTTTTGTCTATTTTTGGTCTTCAGTTTAAGTGATCTCCAACAACATCCTGTCTCAGTCAAGAGCATCATCAGTTGCATCCCAGGATTTGTTTTTTGAGGAGGATATGTTAGAAACCTACACCATGAAGGAACTGAAGGCAGTTTGCAAAAACTTCAAAGTTCAAGTCAGATTTCTCACCAAGGAGGAGGAGCTACAAAAAATGCTGAGCGCCTTGGTAGCAACCAGAACTGCCAGTGGGCAGTCTGAGGATCCATTTGTGAAGTTTGTGGACCCAAATCCTATGGAAGATGTGCTGAGGGTACAGGAGCTGCTGGGGGACAGGAGAGAAGCCAGGAGTCACCAGATAGAGCTGGAGAGGCTAAAAAGGGAGGTAAAGAAAATGCTCTTGGATCATGAGCGCAGAGTAAAGGAGCTGGATCAAAAGAGTAGATCCAGCAGCGATGGTGGCAGCAATAGCACAGCACAGCACAGTGCAGACAGATAGAATAGTTCACATCCCCAAGAATGTAGGAAGAGAGAACGAAAGGGAGATGACATCCAGAGGTGGTTTCAGGGGTATGAGGCATATATCCACATGAATGGGGTCCCTGAGAAGCATTGGGGAGCAGGGTTGTGGAACCGCTTCACAGAGGAAGTGAGGGACACTTTGCTAGCTTTGAGTAAGGGGTACAACCTCACCTATGCTGACATGAAGGAGGCCCTTCTCACTCCTGACAAGTACAAGGGTATCAGTTTAGACAGAGTAAAAAAACTGATTCCCAGACCTGGATAGAATGTGTAGATTCTTTCTGTAGAGCACTGGATGGTTGGGTGAAGGGCAGTAATGTTACACATTTTCAGGGGCTGTACAACTTAGCTGGGTGGGAGCACTTGTCTAGTCTTTCTTTTGCAGAGCTGTGCCAGCACTTGACTGATAGTAAGCTGACTGAACCCCATGAAGCTTGCTATAGATGCGGACCACTGGGGGAGTACGAGAGTCCACAAGAAGGTATATGGGGGAGATTCTGCCAAGGGAGGGCAGGGTTCCCAGCAGCAGAGTGTGGGGGTGGGGGGGAGACAAGGGTACAAACAAAAGGAGTCTTCCAAAGGGCCCCAATCTAGTAACCCGGTTAAGAAATCCCACCCCCCCAGGAGATAAGAAACTATGAGCCTCTTCAGGAAAGCCTGCAGAGATGGGACACCGTAAGTGCTTTGCTTGTGACCAGGTGGGTCACATGAAGGGGGATACCTAATGTCCCATGGCCCCCTACCCCACCCCCCCCCCCCCCCCCCACCCCTACCTGGGACAGAGCCACCCACCGGTGGGCAGACGAAGGGGTTGGCCAGTGTAGCGCTTGGGGAGGAATTGGTCCCAGGTAGGTGTGGGAGACCAATAAATGACCCTTGTCTCACTACGGGATAGTGAGATGGTCCAGAGAAACCTAATGCCGGATAACACTAAAAAATACAGGCAGTGGGTGCCATCAATGGGCAGAGTATAGAAGCTCTCTGAGATAGTGGAGCCAGTGTGACCACGGTCCGGTGTCACCTGGTGTCTGAAGAGCAAATAGTCCCTGGTGTATTCCACCAAGTAGTTGCAGCGGAAAACTCTGAGCGCCAATGTAAGGTGGCACAGGTTCACTTGGAGTGGAAAGGGGGAGTGAGTCGCAGGTTCCCTGAGGGTAGCTGTGAGTCCCACCATGCCTGTTGACTGTTTGCTGGGCAACGACCTGGAGACTTCCGCCAGAAAGAAAGTGGACCTCAGGTCGCACTTGGAGATGTTGGGGTTGCCAGAGTGGGCATGTGTGACCACTCGGTCAGTGGCAGCCAGACAGGGTGATCAGATGGACCTGGAGCCTGAAACAGTGGCCAGGTGCCTGCAAAGAGAAACGGCAAGGGGGCAGGGAAACCCACCCCTGAAGTTCCCATGGTCCGGGAGGAGGCTGACCCTGAGGGGGATGTCCTGGCACCTACAGGGGAACAAGGCTGAACTGGGAGACTTACCTGAGCTGACCCTTTGGCAGCAAGAAGGGAGTCCCACCTGTGAAGAGTTCTGTGCAGAACAGAAGGTGTGCCCTACTCTCATAGGTCTTAGGCAGCAGGCCGAGGATTAGGCAACTGGCGCTGAAGCCAAGTCTCACTTGATCTATTGGGAGAATGGTCTCCTGTATAGTGATCCTAAGGCTGCTGAGCCTGGGGCAGCCTGTGTGCTGGTGGCACTCCAGCGCTTCAGAGCCTTCCTACTGGGTTTGGCTCATGATGTTCCTCTGGCAGGACATTTGAGGCAAGACAAGACCTTTGACAGGCATGTCATCCACTTTTATTCCCCCCAAATGAGGAAACATACAGAAGCGTTCTGTAGGACCTGCCAAACTTGCCAAGCAAGTGGCAAAAGTGGAGGCAAATGTAAAAACCCCCTCTCACCCTTTACTGTCGTGAGCACCCCTTTCGAGCGGGTGGGCATTGACCTGGTAGGGCCTCTCGACCTAAAGACAGCTCTGGGCAACAGGTTTATTCTGGTCTTGGTGGACCATGCCACCCAGTACCCGGAAGCTATCCCTCTGAGGACAGTGACAGTTCCCGTTGTGGCCCGGGCACTGATGGGTATCTTTACCCGAGTGAGGTTCCCCAGTTTGGTGGTATCTGACAGGGGTACTAAATTTATGTCCATGTACATAAAGGGCATGTGGAAGGAATGTGGAGTGAACTACAAATTCACCACTCCTTACCACCCCCAAAGTAACGGGTTGGTTGAGCGATTCAACCGAACCCTGAAAGGCATGACACAGTCACTACATCACGAGCGTAAATTTAGATATGGTGGCACTACAAGATTATCATTGTAAGGACATTTATGATATAAGATGAGAGATAATAGCAGTATTCTTGAACCTTTGTTTAAATATAGAGTGATTTCCAGTTCACTGACGAATTACGATCTATGGCCCTGAGGAAGGTGGCATAAAGTATTAAGCAATTTCGGGATCCACCGAAACACGCATTGGCAGTTGAACTTGTGGCTGGACAAGTAAATTTGCGACTGGCAGATAGGGAGCACCAAGGACGGGTGCCGAATATGGATCTGACCACTATAGATGGGTTTTGTGGCTGGCTAAAGGACTTGATGGACTATGATTAAAGCTGGCTACAAGAATTTAATGTAACGATATTTTGAATGTGATTGTAATTAAACTTTTTGTTACAAGGTCGCATCAAACAACAAAAAACAAGGAACAAGAGAAAAATAAGTGTTGTGATTATATATTTGTCAAATTAATGTTGGTAAAATGTGATTATTTGTTTTTGTTGGTTGAATGTGAGTATGATTGAGGTGGTGTGAGTGATCATTATTATTATTCAAAAACATTTTTTGGGTTTGTCTTTGTGCTTCCATGTCTGTTTTATGACATTCTAGTTTTATACTATGAGGAAAATAAAATGTTTTTGTATAATAAAGAATATATATTAATGTTGAGAAGGATTTGTATTTGTGATTGTATGTAGAAACATATACGAGAGAAAGATGTTTGTATAAACATTGATTTGATTCCCTAGGGTTCCCTCCTTATATAATCTAGGGACCCCTGTGTTTGATTTTTCTTTCTGACTGGGGGTCCGTCAAATTCCATGAGGCGTAAGTGGTACGTCCTCTTGCCATGCCCTCTCTTTGCCTCCCGGGAAGTACCACAGAAGGGGGTTGGCTTTAGCCCCTTTGAGCTATTGTATGGGCAGAGGACCTCTAAATCTGGTGAAAGAGGGCTGGGAGGAATCTCCTAGGAAGTTACCCCACAATGTATTCAGTTACATGCTGGCCATCAGAACACAAACTGCCCGCTTCAGGAAGCTCGCACAAGAGTACCTAATGGCAAGCCAGGAGGACCCGAAATGCTGGTACGCCCAGAATACCACTCTGGTTGAGTTTGAGCCTGGCCAGAAAGTATGGGTAATGGCCCCCGTAGAGCCTTGTGCTCTGCAGGACAGGTGGTCAAGGCCATTTGAGGTGGAGTGCAAGAGTGATGTCACCTACTTGGTGGACTTGCAGACTCCAAGGAACCCATTGAGGGTCCTACTTGTGAACCACCTCAAACCCCACTTTGAGAGGTCTGAGTTAACCATGCTTCTGACTACAGATGTTGGGGCGGAAGAGGAGAGTGAATCTCTCCCTGACCTCATGTCTGCCAGGGAGCAAGATGGGTCAATAGAAGGCGTGGTCCTCTCCACTTCTCTTACTCTAGAGCAGCAGAGTGAGTGTCACCAGTTACTGGGACACTTTGCAACTCTGTTTTCACTCACTCCAGGTGTCACCCCTCTACACTGGGGACAGCCTGCCTCTGAAAAATAAGTTTTACAGGTTAGCTGACAGAGAGAAGGCCAGCATCAAGGATGAGGTCTCCAAGATGTTGGCTTTAGGGGCGATTGAATGCTCCAACAGCCCTTGAGCCAACCCAGTGGTGTTGGTACCCTAGGCTGCGGCACCTGGTGCCACACCAGAACTTCGGTTCTGTGTAGACTACCGGGGGCTCAGTGCCGTCACCAAGACTGACGTCCAACCCATCCCCAGAGCTGATGAGCTTATTGATCGGTTGGCAGCAGCCAAGTTCCTCAGCATGTTTGATTTAACGTCTGGGTACTGATAGATTGCCTTAACTGATGTGGCCAAGGATAGGTCAGCATTCTCAATACCAGAGGGGCATTTCCAGTTCTGGGTCATGCCCTTTGGGTTGAAGAATGCCCCTGCCACCTTCCAGAGGTTGGTCAATCAGGTCCTGACTGGGCTTGAAAACTTCAGTGCCACCTACCTTGATGACATTGCTGTGTTCAGCTCCAGTTTGGAGGACCACTTGCACCACCTCTGGGATGTGTTGAAGCCGCTGCAGGCCTCACTACCAAAGCCATTAAGTGCCAGATAGAGCAAGGGTCAGTGGTGTACTCAGGACACCAGGTAGGAAGCGGCCGGGTGGCACCCCTACAACCCAAGATTGATGCCATTTGGGCTTACCCCCCCTCCCCCCCAAGACCCAGACAGAGGTTAGAGCCTTCCTAAGCCTCACCGAGTACTACGGGAGATTTGTCAAGTGGTATGGCACCATTGCTGCCCCCTTGACAGAGCTGACTTCTAAGAAGCAGCCTAGACAAGTGATCTGGACTGAGGCGTGCCAGACTGCGTATGACACCCTGAAGGAGGCCATGTGCACGGCGCCCGTGCTGCTGGCCCCCGACTTCTCCAAGGAGTTTGTGGTACAGACAGATGCTTCAAAGCATGGTGTGGGAGTGGTACTTTCACAGCTAAACGAGGTGGGCCTAAACCAGCCTGTAGTTTTCCTTAGCAGAAGACTACTCCCCAGGGAACAGAGGTGGAGTGCAATTGAAAGGGAAGCTTTTGCTATGGTCTGGGTGCTGAAGAACCTAAGACCCTACTTGTTTGGGTCTCACTTCCGTGTTAAGACCGACCACAGGCCCCTCAGATAGTTAATGCAGGTGAGGGGTGAGAACCCAAAACTGTTGAGGTGGTCCATTTCCCTACAGGGGATGGACTTTATGGCGTAAAAACATTCTGGCACAGAACACGCCAACGCTGTTGGCCTGTCCAGGTTCTTCTGCCTTAGTGAGGAGGACTCAACAGGGGTTGGGTAGTTCTCCCCTCCCCTGCCGCCCCACTCTCACCTGGAGGGGACATGTGTTAGACCTGGCCCCTTTTATGGCATGTCTCCCCTGTCTTTTTGCCTTCTTACCTCCTGTTTTTATGGTATACTGGTCTCTGTTTTTGCTGGTTTGTCTCTGCGCACTTTATCACTGCTAGTCAGTGCTAAAGTGCAAGTGCTCCCTATATAAATTGTACTGTTGATTGGTTTATCCATGATTGGCCTATTTGATTTACTGGTAAATCCCTAGTAAAGTGCAGTAGAGGTGCCCAGGGCCAGTAACTCAAATGCTACTAGTGGGCCTGAAGCACTGATTGTGCCACCCACAAAAGTAGCCCTGTAATCATGTCTCAGGACTGCGCTGCACTGTCTGTGTGTGCAGTCTTGAACTGCCAATTCGACCTGGTAAGTGCACCTACTTGCCAGGCCCAAACCTTCCCTTTTTATACATAAAAGGCACCCCTAAAGTAGGCCCGAGGTAGCCCCATGAGGCAGGGTGCAGTGTATGTTAAAGGTGGGACATTTACTGATGTGTTTTACATGTCCTAACAGTGAACTACTGTCAAATTCGGTTTTCACTGTTGCAAGGTTTATCTCTCTCATAGGTTGACATGAGGGATGCATTTAAATATTCTTTACGTGCAGTTTCCCTTTGAGAGCAGATAAAATAGGGAGTTTGGGGTCTCTGAACTCACAATTTAGAAATACATCTGTTAGTGAAGTTGGTTTTTAGATTGTTAGTTTGAAAATGCTACTTTTAGAAAGTAGGCATTTTCTTGCTTAAACCATTCTGTGCCTCTGCCTGCTTGTGTATTCCACGTCTGGGTCAGACTGACAGTTGGCCTGTTGTAAATTCCCTCTAGACAGTGACACAAAGGGAGCTGGGGTGTAGCCTGCATATCTTGATGGGCCATCTGGGCTAGAGTGAAAGGAGGAGTTGTCACTTACACCTGAAAGGTCTGTGCCTGCCCTTACACATTGCAGTCTCCAAACTCCTGGAGTGTGTCTGGGGCCAGGCTTGGGCAAGGCAGGATCCTGTGAACAAAAGAGACTTCAAAGGCAGAAAGGGGTATAAGTAGTGGACCCAATACCCCAGACTTTTAGAATCTTTCTGGATCAAGTGGAACCTCTGCCAAGGAGGAGAGCTGAAGAGCTGGAGGAGGAGTACTTCCCCTTTTCTGTGTTGCTTTGCTGGGTTGGCCTGCAGTTGCTGCTTCTACCTTAAAAGAGAGCAAAGGGTGAACTTTGCGGTGTATTCTGCTTGAGAGAGTTTTCCAAGGGCTTGGTGTAGAGCTTGCCTCTTGTTGGAAGTCTCGGGGACACCAAAGACTTAAGTTTCATCTGCCTTCAGCACTGGGAACTGTGTGTTTTGTGCTGTTCAGGAAGAAAAACCACTGCGACGATGCTGCTGGCCTGCACCATGACCTGCTGACGCCGCACGGAGCCGCACTGCTCCGCTTCACACCGCAACCCTGGTCTCACTGCCGCTGCCACCAAGTTGCTGCTTGCACCGTGATATGTGAGCCCCGCACTCTGGCACTGTCTTGCTCACACTGCACCCTGGGCATCCCTGACAACTGCATGCACTGTGGCCTGTGGACACCACTCGTGAGGTACCCGAAGCACAGTCCCATCCCGCACTGCAGCCCCAGTCCACCGACCCCAGCACCATCGACACCAGTGTTGTCATCAGGCTCCCCTATCTGCACAGCGACCTGTGGACGCCGCACAGAGCCCGTGCTGCCGACTTGGGCCTACTGACGTCAGCACTTCAGCAATGACACTGCCTGGACCGTGACCTGGTGACACTGCACGTCACACCGCCCCGCTTCACACCACATCCCTGGTCTTACTGACGCTGGTGGATGCTGTCACCGAGCTGCTGCCTACACAGTGACCTCTGGGCACTGCGCGTCACATCGTCCCGCTTCGCACCCCATCCCCGATGCCATCCACGGCAGCGCTCCTGACTTCATCAGCCCGAAGTTTAATCTGCAACGAATGTGACTTCAAGGGCCCAACGACCCCAGCACCGACCTCCAGAACTGACACCTGCGACACCACTCTCCGGATCTCGTCGCGAGGGTCACAACGCCCTGCATTTCCAAGGTACTGTTTGTGGGTCTTTCCGACATTGTAGCTGGCCCGCGACGCCGGGCCGGTCTGAACTGTTGGTTTTGTTGATCACGATACCCTGATAGCCCAGGTGGAGCTATCGACTTCAAGGAACTGTATTTTTAAGTAATTCTTGCAAAATTCATATCTTTATTACTGTGTGTTGGATTTTTCTCGTTTTGGTCTTGTTTTATATAGATATCTAAAACTGGTGTGGTGTCCTTTTGTAGTGTTTTCACTCTATTACTGTGTATTATGTGCAAATGCTTTACACACTGCTTCTGAGATAAGCCTGACTGCTCGTACCCAGCTACCAAGAGGGTGAGCAGGGGTTATCTGAGTGGGTATCTCCCTTATCCTGACTAGAGTGTGGGTCCCTTCTTGGACAGGGTGCAAACCGACTGCTAACTAAAGACCCCATTTCTAACAAACATGAATCCAGAATCAAGAGAATGAGCTGCTTTATCTGAGGAAAGGAATTGTAAGACGTGCAGCAGCCATGCATGAAAAATTAACTAATTTCGCACAGAAATAGGAGGTTGATCTTTCAAAGAGTATCCCAATACAGAGAAGTTAGATGATAAAGCAATCGAGACAATCGTTCTTCAGGAATGTGATTACATAATTGGCAAAATGCATCTGTAAATGGAGCAAATTTGAGAAATTGGAGAGAAAATGGGAAAAGAAACAGGAAACGAACAAGAAACAATCAGATGTAGCTGCGACACATAGTAAACCACCGCCAAGTCCCCCTGATGAAGAAGAAGCTATGACATTTCTTATGCAAGAGATACCAGGTGAAGGGTATGTACATGTACCACAGAGTAGAGGCGATCTTGCAACATTTATGAACAGTTTTCCGAAGTTCAGGGAACATCCTATGCAGTTGTAGATGCAAGCTGGTGGATTTGTGAAAATTTAGGAAGTGCTGTGGACTGATTTGAATACATTCTTTGATATTGTGATGCCAAGTGATTTGTGGACTAAATGTAAATTAGCTGTACAAAGGGCAAGTTTAGAACTACCGAGAGATGTTTGTACCTTTGCACCATCTCTTTTAGTGATGACCAAGTATAATGAGGTGATAACGTATATGAAAGGCAAGGTTCCAGCTAAAGATATTGCTTGCTTGAAGATAAACTTTGCAAGAAACAAATGGGTCAGTGCAAGCCTGGTATGAGCGTTTGCTCCAAGTGTTCAAACAACAAATCCCAAAACGTGTAATATGGGGTTCCTTGTGTCTCAGTTTGTTCTTGGGCAGAGGCCAGAGATTAGTATGCACATAAAGCAGAATGTGATTTGTTGGCAGACAAAACCTTTAGATGAGGTATGTGAAATACTGTAGTGATGAAGAAGAGATGAAGCAGAACAGGCTCAAGGAAATGTTTATGCTTGCCCACAAAGGTTGGCTCAGAAAGGATTTCAGAACCAGCCATTTGCAGGAAATCACAGAGGGATGCAAAGTGTTGGTTTACAAGCTAGAGTTTAAGGTGCTCAAGGAGGAGTTGGTGTTTCACAGGGAAGAGGCAGAGCTGTTCCAGTTGATCCGAATTCTGATGTGGGTGTTGTGATGTTGAAGAAGTAGACTCCTTGTTATTTTTGTAACAAAATTGGATAATGAAAGAGAGGATAGGCTGAATCCAAATAGAACAAGTAGAGATGGTCAAATGCAAAGAGGAAATCAAGTGCAGATGCAGAATGTACCCATTCAGTAAATGCAGGTGCATTGCAGACACAGTTTTTAGTGATGCAGTTTCCACAAGCCTGATTGTCTCACAACACATGGCAACCGCTAGATTTAATTTGAATCTGACTACATTCCAGAATCAAAACCCATTTCAACAGTACCCTATGCTTTACAGTGATAGTTTCGGCTCTGAAAATTCCCAATGACGGGGCCTGAGGGAGGGAGGGAGGAACATTGTGTACCTGGCACAGTCTTAGTGGTAGACCAGAGTGGAATGTTCGTAGGAGGAGAATGTAATGGCCACTAAGTGTCATATCTGATTGACACTGGAGCTACCTATTCCCCTATTAGAACAACAGAAGCCCCAGATCTACTCCTTTAGGGGGAAAAAAGGTCCAAGTTGTAGGAGTTTCAAATAAGCAGATAACCAGCCCAGTTTCAGAGAAGGTCCTTGTAAAAATAGGCACTTTTGAGGAAAACCATTGATTTGTTAGTTGTGGTTTAAGCCCCGTAAACCTGTTAAGAAGAGATCTATTATGCATATTAAATTGCACACTTTACTGTACACCGATTATGTTGAATTTCAAATGCATGATGAAGATGTTGAACTTAAAATGGTCTGACAAGGAACTGCTGAAGGACTGTATCCAGTGAGAGCGATAAATGATTTACTACTCTATTTAAAAGAATCAGGAAGTATGGGATTTGATATTAGACTAATTAAAGGTATAGAACCAGCCTGACTCACAGTAAAGCCTAATGCACTGTATCAGAAAACACCACCATATAATTTGATCCAAGGGACAGTGGCAGGAATAACACCAGTCATTGAAGGCATGCTGAGGAAAATAATTCTAAAAGAAAATAAATTGTTGGAAGCCCTCCAATCATGGGTTTGCAAAAGCCCAGTGGTAAGTATCAGTTTGTGCAAAATGTTTGAAAGATTAATAGGGTTGTTTCTCCCTGTTATCCCATGGTACCAAATCCAGCGACAATACTTTTTCAAATTCCATGCATCTCAGGTTTACTGTTGAGGATCTCTTACAAGCCTTCTTTTTTATCTCATTACATGAGGACAGCCAATTCTTGTTCACATTTTTGTTCTGAGATAATTTTGGCAAAATTCAGAGTTCCACAAGGGTATACAGAGAGTCCATCTATTTTAAATCAGATCTTGAAAAAGAATATGGAGTCTGCCCAGATGTCTTACATATCAGTTCTTGTGCAATACATTGATGACCTACTTGTGGCATCAGATACATGAGAAGCTTACAGACCGGATACAGTTGCATTGATAAATCATTTAGCTGAGAATGGACATAGTGTCTCCAAGCAAACTACAATATTGTCAAAGAGATGTCCAGTACTTGGGACATATCATTGAGAATGGAACAAGAGAGGTGTCACAAGAGAGGGTGGAGACTAATCTTAAGATGACTCTTTCGAGAAAAGAGAGAGAAGTCAGAATGTTCCTGAGAATGGTTGGCTATTGTAGAGAGTGAATGTCATACTTTTCCCTAGTGGCTAAGCCCTTATTAAGGATGACACACAAGTATGTGTCTGATTTGCTTCCATGGGATGAGTGCTTGAATGCTTTCCTAAATCTGAGAGAAAGTCTTTATCATACCCCGGCACAAGGAATGCCTGATCACTGTAAAATGTTTACATTGTTTTGTAGAGAGAGGGAGGGCTGTGCTCTCTCAGTGCTTACTCAGTTGCATGAACATTCACAAAAATCTGTGGCATATATTTCGATCACTGTTGACCCTGTAGCCCCAGGACAGCCCGGATGCCTTCAAGCTTTTGTGACGGTTGGTGTCAGTATGGAGAGATGTGAAAACATAGTGATTGAACATACTTTTATTACTATGGATCTCACTCTGTTGAGAGATTGCTCACTACAAAAATGCAGTACATGACAAACAGCAGATTTACAAACCAGGAGCAACAAATTCTCGCGGCTGAGAATATTATTCTCAAATGTAGGCAAACATATAAACAGACTGCTGGATACCCTACAGATGCCAAGTTGTGGTAGTAAAATGTTCCATTCATAGGAGTGGAAATGTTTGTTAGAGTTGAAAACAGATTTGCTGATGAAGTTGCATGGTATTGTGCCCTTGTGGCTTGCACATTTAATGGAGCTTACACAAATAAGTCTGAAGAGGACACTGCTTTTTCAATGTGGTTGATACTTGGGAAGGATTACAAAGATTGCTGGAGGAAGTTTTGGAAACAGAACAGCAGGGTTGGAGTAGAGCATGATGTGGTAAAAATGCTGATGACATTTAGATTTCACCATATAGAAAGCCAGTGTTGCCAGAGAGTTTACTGTTTCCCTTGACACAACAATTTCATGGTCCTGCGCATCATGAGAGAGATACAATGGCGAGATTATTCAGACAACATTGGTTTAAACTCCAGGTATAGGATGCTTGCAGAAAAACTGTGCCATTGATGTGTGACATGTAAACAGATGAACATAGGCAAAAGAACACCAGTTACATTGAGACATATATGGAGATCAGTGGGTCCCTTCAATAGAATGCAAATTAACTTCGAGTTGCCTGTAGAAGCCTAGTTAGCATGGAGAAAAGACAGTCTCACAGTAGCTAAATTGATGCTGTGTGAACCAATACCTAGGTTTGGTTTACCAGTTTCTCTGAAGTTAGATTGCGGGACTCGTTTCAACAATGAAGTCCTCAGAATGTTATGTACAGCTTTAAAAGTGGAGCAGAGGTTACACTGTAGTTATTGAACGGAAGCCTCTGGAGTTGTGGAGCAGCTTAAAGGAACCATAAAGTCCCAATTGGTGAACGTTTGTCCCTCGCACATCTCTGAAATGGCCAGATGTTTTGCCTTTGGTGTTGATGGGCCTCCAAAGAACTCCTGACCGGAGAACAGGGTTATCGCCACATGAAATCTTAATTGGGCATGCAATGAGACAGCCTGCTGTACCAGCAAATGCGCTTTTGAAGATTTTGAGGATTGGATGGTGTGGTGCATTCTGTCTCTCATCAGGTTGAAGCTGCTACCTTAAATCTGTATCAAGAGCAGTGCCACGACCTTAGTCGAGGTGACTGTGTGTCGATAAAAAAGCACATGCAATAATCCTGTTGGGAACCGAGATAGAAAGAGCCGTTCCTGGTCCTCTTAATCATGAACACTGCTGTTCAAATGTGCTGGAGTACTGAATTGGGTGCATGCATCACCTAGAAAGTAAGGTGTCCCGCTGAATAAATAGCCTTCCAGAATAAAGGGCACCAGTGCCAGCACCACCATAAAGAGCACCACTGCAAGGAGCAGAAAGAACTCCTGAAGAAACGCGATCTCAACATACAATAGCAGTTGAGATGTCACTGAAATAAATAGGTGATTCATGTGAAGGCATAAGTACCGGATTAAGAAGGTTCACACATGATGCTGAATGGCCACAAAGGTATGGTCAAAGGAAATTAGGATTACGTGTGTCAGTTGAACACATACCACCAACTATTGTTGTAGGGACAGAGTCAAGATGTATAAGTGACATGAAAGAAGATAATTATGCACCAAAAAGGTAGAAAAGAGCGAGAGTACCTTGTTGAAGGTATTTTGCACCTGAATGGACCTACTACACAAATCAAGTGTTAGATGCATCAGTGCAGGTTTTGATTGACCTGAGATCAGGACTACTTGAGCCTCCATATCACATCACATTCATAACGATTTGAGGAAAAGCTGCTAAAAATTGATATCTGAAAAGAAACAAAATGTTTGAGAGACACTATGAAATGAGAAGTACAAAAGACTGAACTAAAACTGTTATTAAAAACAAAGAAGATTTCCCTAGGCCCACGGCTGAAGTAGAAGAATAGAGTAACACATTTAGAAGAAGACGAGAAGGGTTTAGGATGACTATATGAAGAGTGTTGTAAAATAAAGTTGAAACAAGTTACTGCAAAAGAAAACACAAGAAGCTGTTTTGTGTAAGACTCTGAAAGTCAACTGTTGACAATATTTGCTGTTATATTTTTGGTTTAAGATTGCACTTCAGACAAGCATGTGTTTCCTAACCAAGGCTAGATGCAATATTTTCATGGGTATTGCATTTTTGTGATAGTGTTGGAAATTATAACCATGTTAGCGGGGATTTATCTTACACCTGAGAAAGATAGACTTATTTCTACTCTCGCCCCTATGACATCTACATACACAATAGATGGGGCACAATTGAAAGTGTCAACTGCAAATTATATGAAAGATTACATAACAAATGTTTATCCTAGATTGATTCAAGAATATACACGGAGATTAGACACAAATGATTGGTATGTCTGTGCACACTTATCTTTGTCAACTGCAGAAGAGGTGACATACCACCACATAACTTTGTTATACACAACCACATGTACTATCTTGCTTAGCTTAGTATATAGGCAGGAACACTTTGAATATTATTATTCACATTTTAGCATTCTTCTTTCACACATTCCCTTGCAGAAAAGCATGATCCTATGTCCACAAGCAAAATAAATGGACACAGCTTGGCCATATTTTAGACCATCTAAACCTATAGACACTGTTAAGGCACATGAGAACAATTTGACTTGTCAAGTGAGGCCATTAGAGAAAATATTCATTATGGTATTGGAAGAAAGGAGGGCACACACATTACATAGTAAAAACAAAGGGGAAGACATTTTGAAAAATGTCTGGAAGAAAGAAGGTAATGAATATAAAAAGAAAATGGTCTATCATAAACTCAAATTAGAATACAAAACAGGAAAATATGTGTTTATACAAAAAGAAACCAATTGAGGAAAAGGCCCATGGGGATTACTAGTTGTGGACACACATTCAAAATTATGGGAGGTTCATGGCAAATTTTACAAGGAGAAGAGACAGTCGTTCCAGGAGTTTTTGTTTGTGGACAGGATGCTTACTTTCAATTACCTGCTGATTGGGAGGGTATTTGCTATTTAGCTTCCCTGTTTCCTAAAAAGTATCACGTAAATAGTATTGATGCTTTGACAAAGACAGCATCACACACACATACAAGTAGTTTAAGTGATGGGACACTATTAATTGGAGACATTTTTGGAGCAATCATAGCAGTGGGAGTTACTTTGAATGATGAGAAAATCAGAAGACTTTCAACAGTAGTGGATAAATTGGCAACCAGAACTTCTGGAGCTTTACCAGTTGCTAATGCAGAATTAGTGGCTATTAGATCAATGGTTTTGCAAAATCACTTGGTATGAGATATTTTGATTGCAGAGAAAGGCCGAGCATGCAACATGCTGAAAGTTCAACATTGCTGCTCATACATTCCTGATGAGAGTAAGAAGATTTTAGAATTCAAAAGAAAATATCTGACTTAAAACCTGAATTAAAGTCATTAAAAACACCTAGGCCCTCACTACGAGTTTGGTGGTCTTTCTGCAAGACTACCGCGGTAGCGGGCGTCAAAAGGCCACCATGTTGGCAGTAATCTGACTGCCGTATTAAGAGTCACACTGTGAAGATTGCCAAAAAACAGCCATAAATCCGACACCGCCAGGGCTCAGTAGCGCGGGAATGAGGCAGTTCTCCCACCAGCACCGCCACGCCGACAACCTTCCATCCACCAGATTACACCCTCAAATCACCACAGCGGTTCTTCCATGGCTGAAAACCATTGGAGGTCCGAACCGCCACGCTCAGAACTCACTACTGTCAGAACACACCACATTGGATAGTTCGAATACCCCACACCTGACACACATACACACACCAGGCACACCTACTCAGTGCTCTATATAACACATCCACACAACCCACAATCCTTTGTGACTAAAATGACCACCACATACCCCGAGAAGCCACAATCTCATCACTCTGCATCCATACACCATAGGCACATTTACAGTTCACACTCACAACACAACTGCAAGAACAACAATATAGACACATCACAACTACACACAAACACCACAATCTACCAGCACTCACAGTCGAACACCACCACCCCATCAAGCATCCCACACTGCACCCTACATACACAACATCCACACCCAGCCACAACACAACCACCATGTCACATCAAAAGCACCCACGCTTTAGTGACGATGAGTTGAGGGTCATGGTCCATGAAATCATTAGGGTTGAGCCACAACTCTTAAGAGCACAGGTGCAGCAAACCTCCATAGCCAGAAAATGGAGTTATGGCAGAGAATAGTCAACAGGGTCTACTCGGTGGGCAACCATCCACGCACAAGAGAGGACATCAGGAAGAGGTGGAGCAACCTACAGGGGAAGGTGAGTTCCATGGCTTCACAACACCAGATAGCTGTGCACAAGACTGGCAGTGGGCCCCCTTTTTCCCCCAGAGCTCACATCGTGGGAGGAGAAGCTCTTGGACATCCTGCATCCTGAGGTCCTGACTAGAGGACTGGACTCTGGTGAGTAACTACCATTCCCCTGGCATGAATTTGACCTGTACAGCATGCTTCCTCACCACCTAAACACTCCCCAATACACCCCATCTCCCACTACACCTCCCACCTAATCACCTAATGCCCCTCCTACATGCCACACCACAACCCTGCCCCGATGCACACATACTCCCTGGCAAGTGCACGGATAGCACAGACAATCACTATCAGTACCACTCCCACAATGCACTAGCCCATCTACATCAAAACCTGCAATGTGCACTTCACATCACATCTCTTGCATGCATGACTATTGCAGTACCTACAACAACTGGATGCTTCGACTGAGGACCACTACATGGCAATGAGAGCGATGCAATGGCACCACATAATGCCAAACAGCCCCTATGGAGCATGGTACACATGTCACAATCCACTATCCACAAACTGTGTTAGCACAGATGCACTTGTCATTGCTGGGAATCAAGTCAAGGCACTGTATACATCAGACAAACAGACAACCAATCACACCTCCACCATTTAACCCTCTCTCACTCCATCCACAGGTACCCCAGCCACTGGCAACCACGGAGAGGATACCAAAGACAGCCAGTCCTCCTCAGGATGAACTCCTCAGTGAGGATGCTGCCGCTGGATGTCTGGACAGTGACTGCCTACATGGCCTATCTCCCTGCCTCACCCTGCCCACATCAAATGCTCACACCAACCATCCTCCCCCCTCCTCCACCCCATCCTGTGGCACCACCATCTCAGCCAACCCTTCGTCCCCAAACCTGTGCCCCAAGGACTGTTCAATATCAATTGTGTGCCCCACAGTACAGGGACCTGAGTCTACCCCCTCACACACAAGACAGTGAAGGTGCTGCTGACACTGGGAGTGGGCACATCGCGCCAGGGGCACAGGCACATGGAGGCAGGGGGCGTGGGAGGGAACCTTTGAGCCAGAGGATGGGGCAGCCAAGGCAGACACCTTACCAGGAAGCCATCTTCCAAGTCGTGGGAGCATATCATCATTCCTAGGACAGGATGGGCCAGATCATAACCATGTTGAGGGGAAAAACAGAGGTTGCAGAGAGAATACCACCAGGAGGCCATGCAGCAGTGACAGGCCAACAATGCCACCATGGCCTCCATTGTGTAGGGGTGCTCAGGGACCTAACCACCATCCTGTGTGCTTCCTCCACCCACCAGCTGGCCCCTTCCACTAGCCACATCACATCACATCAGAGCCTTCTACATCTGCGGCTGCTAGTGGAATAGATCCCTGCCAGCGGAACCACAGGCCTCAGGCACCCCTCCCTCTGTAGCTGAGGAACCCCTCACCCCCTGCAAACATGGACATCAACCCAGACATCCGGCTGGAGCAGATGCCAAGACCAAACTCGCTGCCAGGAAGTGACCCTCTCCTGATTACTTTCTCTTGTGTGCCACTGAGATACCCTGTTGACTGTTCAATAATATTACTCTATTTTCCCATGGCCCATGGACACTTAACCTGTGCTACCTATAGCAATGTCACCTACAGGTCCATCTACCATGAACTAACTCATCACCTGTTTGCTACTGTATGCACAGTAAACACTGTAGATCCTAGCTACTGCTTTTGTGTCTTTATTTGTACACATACAAATGTTTGGTCTGCAAAATGTTATCTGGGTATGGCCCCCTAATCCAAAAGGCAGTGTAATGGACTGCAGAGGGAGGCATCCTCTGCAGGAAACACAGTACATCTGATATGGCCCAGGGTAGATGTGAGGGAGTCCTAATACAGGCACACACTAGAGTAAATCCAATTATCCAACCTGCAAAAAAATCATGAGCGACTACCATCAGGATTGTAGGCATGGTACCACACAAGGCACATATGCAGTTCATAGTTGTCATGTCAGTGTAGATAGCCATCTGAACAGGGCACAGGAGATATCACTTCCACATCACCAGTCTCCAGTAATTCATCACAAAATACTGTAGCTGGCATCTGTCATGCTCTAAACTCTACTCTGTGAACAGTAACCAAAGGCTAATGAACACGAATGGCCTCAAGCAATAGGTAGGAGAGCCAAAAACTAACAGGACACAGTCACTCGCTGGAATGACATGTGAACAGGAGAATGCAGGACACATAGCACAATACAGCCCTGTCCATAGGAGATGTGAATATTGCAACTTGCAGAGAGAGTACACATGGTAGACATTATACATTTTCAGTCAGCACCTTACATGCATTGTCACCTCCCACAACACACACACAGAACTAGGAACCCATTATACCACCACTGATAATCCAAATTAAGAGGACCATTGACAGCAAAATATGTTCAAATAGTACACATGCAAATACACACACAGAATACCTGTATCTTACTGGAAGTACTGATTCATGAGCTCTGCCCTGGAGTCAGCTGCACTTTCCTCACCTGCCTCCTCATCATTTTCCACTTCTGCATCACCAGCCACTGGTCCAGCTGCCTCCTCATCATCAGCTAGTAAAGATATCTGACGTCTCAGGGCCACATTGTGGAGCATGTAGCAGGCAACTATGATCTGGCATACGATTTGGGGAATGTAGAGGAGCGCACCTCCAGAGACTTACAGGCACCTGAATCTGGCCTTCAGGAGGCCAAATGTCATTTCTATTCCACGCCTTTTCCTGCTGTGGGCCTCACTGAAACGGAGTTTCGCCTTCAGTGGCAGGGTACCTGACTGGTTTCAACAGCCAGGGAAGGTTAGTGTAGCCAGAGTCACCTGTATGCACAGAGGTAGGGCATGTTACAATACAGGTACAGCTATAGGGAAGAATGTGATTACAGGTACCATAACAGACACACACATCCAAATGCATACATACCAATGAGCCAAGGCCTCTCTCTCTGTAGTCGTGCCATCATGTGGGGGACATTGCTGTTCCTCAAAATGTAGGAGTCCGCACAGATCCAGGAATTTTGGCTGTCACTTGGGAGATGTTTTGGTCTGCCACACACACCTTGATCATTGATAGAGTGGTAATTTTTCTGTTCCTATACACCTGTTCACTGGCACTGGGAGGGACCAAGGCTGCATGGGTGCCATCTATTGCCCGTATCACATGAGGGATTTGTTCCACATCATAGAAATCTGCCTTCACATAGACCAGATCCCCTCGTTGGGGGACCCTGATGTAGCTGTCCATGTGTTTCAATAAAGCACACAGTACATCCTTCAACACAAGACTGAACATGGGCTGTGACATCCCTGCTGCCAAGCCCACTGTAATCTGAAAGGAACCTGTGTCAAGAAAGTGTAGCACTGACAGAACTTGAACTGTGGGAGGAATGGCATAGGGATTACGTATGGCAGGCAATAGATCTGGCTCCAACTGGTTACATAGATCCATGATGGTCTGACGATTTAGACAATAGGTCTGCATGATATGCCTCTCCTCTAGGGTTGCAAGGTCCACTAGCGGACGGTACACTGGTGCATGTTTCAATATCCTCATGGCAGGGTACCTAGGATAGAGTGGAGAGAATGTGCAATGTGATAAGCACTCCACACATGTTAGCAGAATATATCATTATCGCACACATCTAACACTGTAGACATGCTGCACACTGCGGACACATACTATATTGGCCATGGTAAAGCGGCATGGACTCCATCCTTGCTGCACATTGCTGCCCCTGATCAATAGTTTCTGACCTACATCACATGTCGGGTTCCATATGTGGTACACTGAGCTGTCCTGCACTGAGCATGTATGTACTCATGCTATATACCTATATGGTTACACCGCCTCTGAGCCGACATGTAGTTGGACATGCACATCATATGACAACCAGCAATATAAGGCCACAGTGTCATGCATGTCACATGTATGAGCCAAAACATGATGCTGCAACATAGGCCTACTCTACTTTCACAGGAATAAAGTGTATGGCACACTTATTTTCATGCATCAATGCATGATATGAGCATAAATGTCAGACACCTGTCCTGCAGCACTGGACAGATGGAAGTGACCTAAAACTGCCTGCATCTTTTGTCATGGCGGTAGGCGGTCGCAACCTCCGTGCAACTCCTTATTGGGTAACATTGCTGCCTATAGGGGACTCGAGCCAATGGTGATCCCCGCCAGAGGTGACGGTCCTGTACGCAGCGGCTGTGACCGCCATTTTCTGCAGCCTTGCTCACTTGACTCCTGACACTCGTGCAAGCAAGACCTCCATGAGCTAAGCTGCTGTGTGCTGTCTCTGAGAGCCATCATGCCACGTCCTGCAGGTGATAGGGCCCTATCCTTCACCCAAGAAGAGCTGGAGAAGCTGGTGGAAGGGGTCCGACCCCTGTATGGACAGCTGTATGGGGCACCAAAGGAGCAGGTGAGCCCAATGATAGGGGTGCATGTGAGGGGGAATGGCATATGTGTTCCGGTCAGGGAGTACATGCATGTAGGGGTATTGTGTTTAGGTGTGTGAACCGTGAGGATGGGTATGTTTGGGCATTTGCTGGGTCTGCTGTTTATAGTCTACTGCTGTTGGTATGGGGCCAGTCTTTGTAAACTTCTCCTTCTGTCTGTGTCACCCATGCAGGACGACGCCCATCAGAAGAAGAGGATCCGGCGTGCCATCGCCAAGCAAGTGCGGACCCTGGGGTCCACGCCCTGTGGCACACCCATTGTCGCAAGCAGTGGGAGGACCTGAGGTGCTGGGCCCGGAAGACCGCTGAGGCCCAGTGGGAGATGTCCTCCCAACGAGGGAGGGGTGCCCGTCGAACCCTGACCCCACCCTAATTGCCCGCATTTTGGTGATGGCCTAACCTGAGGTGCATGGGCGTTTGAGGGCAGCACAGCAGCCACAAGGGGGTGAGAACTGACTGCATCCTGGCACTTAGCTGGCCTTAAGTGGGATTGGGTGCCTCACTGCAGGCAAAGGGACATTGAAGTTAATGCTACATGTGTATCAACAATTGGAAATGGGTACTAGGCACCCTGGCTGAGTATATGTTGTAGATGTGTCTCCATGCTTTTCTGTCAGTGGATGTTCATCTCCCATTTCCATGCTTCTCCATGTCTGTAAGGTTGAGATGCACTAATGTCATAGGCACATGTGTGACTCCATCCTGGCCATACAATGGATGTGAGTGTTTGTATCATCCTAAGCATTGTGTATGAGCAGTTCCAGACCACTGCATTAGTGGCTCTGAGATGTCACTCCACTCCCATCTGTGTAGCCTATCCTGTATATGTGTCTGTGTCACTCTCCTGATACTACTGGGACTATATTAATCATGTACTGGTAATGGTATTGACATATTGTGGTACTGCCATTACAGTTCCACCACAGGACTGGGCTTCATGGGACATGAGTATTGGTCTAGGCAAATATATAGGTGATCCAGTGACTGTAGGATATGTGTAGGTAGCCAACCTGGGATACTGTAACATGTCGAATTGATGAGGTCTGATAGCACATGTGATGCATTCCTAGGAGCTATACTTGTTACTGGAGATGGTAAGTGGCCTGGTAGATCCCTTATTTGTCACCATGGTGTACACATGGCATGTAGGACAAAGTCCTATGCAGCATTGCTGACTGCTTACATCATGTGGTCATGGATAATTAGGGGCACATCTGATGGCCAGTGACTATTACAGCTTGTCTCTGCTATTAGGTAGTGGCACATTAGGAGTGGTTTGGGTACTGCATGACACGTGGCGTTTTGAGGTAAAGGAGCGTTTGTATTTAGTCTCCTTAGGCTGCTTATGTGGTAGTGGGATGTTTATTTGGTGTACTGGCAGTGGTGTTTGTCCACGTGTGCCTAATGCATGCAAATTTATACTCCCTGAGATGTGTGTTGTCTGGCCATAGTGACAGGTTTTGCCATCTGTGGAATGGTGTGTGTGAGGGTGGAGTTGTCAGGGTGCGTAGTCCAACTTGTGTACCTGCATGTATGTTGGCATTGGAAGTGGTCCATGATGTGGTATGTGTTTCCAGAGGTACATCTGTTGTCACAGTGCACTCCGAGGATGTGTTTGGATGTTTTACATGTGGTACATGGCCCATTGTAGATGCATTTAGCAGTATGCTGGCTTGTGATATGTGTTGTGTGTGAGCTGCGCTGGCTCTCTGATAGGGTCTGACTACTCACATGGCTATATCACTGATTCACATAGTACACATCAGATGTGAACGGTTTGAGTGCCTGACTAGTATTGGCTAAATCTGAGTTCCCATCCATAATGGCATCAGTATACTGAGTGGCCAGCCATGTAATATGACAGGTAGGTGCTGTGTTCTCTGTGAGTGGAGTTGTCATCACTGTAATGAACATGTTACAGAGGACATGGACTAATCGGGTGTTGTGACTGTAGAGGCCTGCTGTGTTGTGTCTAGTCAGTTGCACATCCAATGGGTGAAAGGGGTATGGAATGGTAAGATGTGTATTCAGGCATACTATTGATATTGCATCCAGGGCATGCTATGCCAGCTAAAGGGTTTTGGTTGGCATCATGGGGATGAGTCTAGTAGTGCAATCCTACTTAGGTATTGCTGTAGGTGTGAGGGTTGTTAGAATGGTGTGGGTAGTAGTGACATGTCATGACATGATGTAGGTAATGTGTATTGGCAAATGCGATGGCTTAGCCATGTTATGTATTGTGACAGATGTATATGTTTATCTGTGTCAGTGGGAGGTAAATTTGAACCATTTTGCCCCCTACCTCTATTTCTCTCTCTCTCTCAATGTGCATCAGCATCATCTGGTGGAAGAGAAGGGGCACAGGCGAGTGGGCAAGCAGCAGCCCACGGGACCCAGGAAGCTGGGACCAGCGACACTGAGGGACTCAGTGGGACGGAGGGTGAGGGGAGTGCCACAGGGGAGACTGGATCTGCCACCTCTTCATCAGAACATGGACACTCCCTGGCGGTGATGGACCCATCTGGAACACCCCAGCACCATCTTTGTCTGCCACCTCCCCCCCCCTCCCTTACTAGCACTGCCCTTCCTGTAGCTTCCCACCCAGTTGCCCGTGCCCGCTCACCCAGGAGGGTGGACGTCTCCTTCGCCACAGACACCTCTGCCTCTGCCCCAGTCGGCCCTTCTGCCCTCAGTGAGGAGGCTATTGACCTCCTGAGGTCCATCTCTCTGGGTCAGTCGACCATTGTGAATGTCATGCAGTGACTGGCACATCAAGTCCAACTGAGCAAAGCGTTCCTGGAAGCCACTCACAGTGCCATAACTGATGAGATCCTTTCAGGGTCTGGCCTCCACTCTGACGGCAGCCTTTGTCTAGTGTCCCCCCTCCAACTACCTCTTCCCAAACCCAGTCCCCTCTCCCCATACCCATCCAAAGCACACGTACACACAGGCATGCATCCACCTCAACAGACAAGGGTTCACAGACAAACTTAAGCACCACAAGACCCACCACCAGCATGCACACAAACAGCCACCTGCAGACACACCAACATCCACTCCCTTCACTGACTCCTCACCTCCCCCTCCCTCACAGACACTACACCAGACACACCTGCAGCCACCACACCATCATTGATGGATCCAGCCACCAGTCCCATCTTACCCACAGTCTAACCCACGGTCAGAACAATATCAGACCCGCAGGCATCCACCCCAGTTACCACATCCGCACCCACCAAAACCACCGACACCCCCCTCCCCCATGCAGCACATGTACCATACCTGCAGACACCACCCCAACAGACAGTCACCCATCCACCACGGCATCTCCCAGCACCTCCTCCCCACCTTCTCCCAAAACATCGAAATGCCTGCACTCACCCACCCAACAGACACCCAGCACCCACAAGCATTCCACACACACATTTGCACCCAAAACATCCAGACTGACACATCTGACCACCATTCCCTCTCCCTCCACTCCCAAACCCTTTTGCCATGACAGCCCCCTTTTGTGTAAAAAGGTCTTCCTCTCTGAGTTTTCCTTGTTCCCTACCCCTCTCCCACCCCGTGAAACCCAGTGTGTCCCTCTTCAAGTCCAGCCCTTCCACCTCCAAGTCCTCCCCTGCCCCCACTGGTAGTGCCCATGCCCCTCCCCCTGCCAAGAAGTCTACCCCTCTCAAGCTCAGGCCCGAGAACACCCCTCCCAAGCCCAAACCCAAGGACCCCCCTCCCAAGCCCAGATCACCCCTCTTCCCCCCCAATCCCTGAGGTGCCTGCCTGCCTCCCTTGATGCCACTACCCTTTGGAGGTCATTTTGCAGTCAGGAGCAAAGTAGGGGCAAAGTGTTGTGACATTTGTGCCTTGGGCACCTGAGACTTTGGACTGGCCAAAGACCTTCAAATTGTATATAGTTTTTATATTTTTATCTCTGGACATATGTTAATACATCTGGGCCAACCTGCTGTTGGATTCGATTGTAACATACTTTTCTATCTTACCCTCTACATGGCTCTTTAGTGTTTGTGGGCTTTGGTTTGTGTGTGGGTGACTAGTGTGTTGGTTGTGCTAGATGTTGTGCCTGGGCTGCATGTGTGTGTGTGTGTTGACCTGCCATTGGTCCCACTGTCATTTTTGTGTTTTGTGTGTTGGATATGTTTGTGAATGTTCTGTGCATGTGTGTAGCCAAATTGTGTATAGTTAGTGTTGGCATGTGTAATGGTTTTGTGTGTCCTGTGTGGTTGTTGTGTGTGTGTGGTGTTGGCTATGTCCTATGCGTTGTCTGGTGTGGGCGTGGTGTGACAAATAGTTTGTTGTATGGCTGTGTGATAATGTTGATTGGTTGTGTGGTGTTACGTGTTGTATGTATGTGTTGTCATGTGGAGGTGTGCAGTGAGAGTGCTTGGTGAAGCGTTTGTGTCGTGGCGGTTGTGATGTAGTTTCCCTCCAGTATGTGCTAGGTGTGTGTACTTACGGTTGTTGTCTTCGTCTCTGAATCCGGAGTCATTGTGCAAGCAGGAGCAGTGGAAGGACTTCGAGTTCAGGCTCCATGGCGGCTCAGGGCAGGTCTGTATTCCTGAAGGTGAGTGTTTCCTTTTATACAGGGAGTGCAGAATTATTAGGCAAGTTGTATTTTTGAGGATTAATTTTATTATTGAACAACAACCATGTTCTCAATGAACCCAAAAAACTCATTAATATCAAAGCTGAATATTTTTGGAAGTAGTTTTTAGTTTGTTTTTAGTTTTAGCTATGTTAGGGGGATATCTGTGTGTGCAGGTGACTATCACTGTGCATAATTATTAGGCAACTTAACAAAAACAAATATATACCCATTTCAATTATTTATTATTACCAGTGAAACCAATATAACATCTCAACATTCACAAATATACATTTCTGACATTCAAAAACAAAACAAAAACAAATCAGTGACCAATATAGCCACCTTTCTTTGCAAGGACACTCAAAAGCCTGCCATCCATGGATTCTGTCAGTGTTTTGATCTGTTCACCATCAACATTGCGTGCAGCAGCAACCACAGCCTCCCAGACACTGTTCAGAGAGGTGTACTGTTTTCCCTCCTTGTAAATCTCACATTTGATGATGGACCACAGGTTCTCAATGGGGTTCAGATCAGGTGAACAAGGAGGCCATGTCATTAGATTTCCTTATTTTATACCCTTTCTTGCCAGCCACGCCGTGGAGTACTTGGACGCGTGTGATGGAGCATTGTCCTGCATGAAAATCATGTTTTTCTTGAAGGATGCAGACTTCTTCCTGTACCACTGCTTGAAGAAGGTGTCTTCCAGGAACTGGCAGTAGGACTGGGAGTTGAGCTTGACTCCATCCTCAACCCGAAAAGGCCCCACAAGCTCATCTTTGATGATACCAGCCCAAACCAGTACTCCACCTCCACCTTGCTGGCGTCTGAGTCGGACTGGAGCTCTCTGCCCTTTACCAATCCAGCCACGGGCCCATCCATCTGGCCCATCAAGACTCACTCTCATTTCATCAGTCCATAAAACCTTAGAAAAATCAGTCTTGAGATATTTCTTGGCCCAGTCTTGACGTTTCAGCTTGTGTGTCTTGTTCAGTGGTGGTCGTCTTTCAGCCTTTCTTACCTTGGCCATGTCTCTGAGTATTGCACACCTTGTGCTTTTGGGCACTCCAGTGATGTTGCAGCTCTGAAATATGGCCAAACTGGTGGCAAGTGGCATTGTGGCAGCTGCACGCTTGACTTTTCTCAGTTCATGGGCAGTTATTTTGCGCCTTGGTTTTTCCACACGCTTCTTGCGACCCTGTTGACTATTTTGAATGAAACGCTTGATTGTTCGATGATCACGCTTCAGAAGCTTTGCAATTTTAAGAGTGCTGCATCCCTCTGCAAGATATCTCACTATTTTTGACTTTTCTGAGCCTGTCAAGTCCTTCTTTTGACCCATTTTGCCAAAGGAAAGGAAGTTGCCTAATAATTATGCACACCTGATATAGGGTGTTGATGTCATTAGACCACACCCCTTCTCATTACAGAGATGCACATCACCTAATATGCTTAATTGGTAGTAGGCTTTCGAGCCTATACAGCTTGGAGTAAGACAACATGCATAAAGAGGATGATGTGGTCAAAATACTCATTTGCCTAATAATTCTGCACTCCCTGTAGAGTTGGTTTCCATCAGGGTTTTGGTGACGTGCGACTGGTGGTGTGCAGCCTTGTAATATGTCCGTCGGAAACATGCTTCCCGCCGGTCTTAAGTTGCCTACTGCCGTCTGCCCGCAGCATTTCCGCACTGGCGGTAGTTTGGCTGTGTTCTGTTGGGAACATCGCCATGGTCATAATTTAGTCTTCACTGCCAGGCCATCGGTGGTATGACCGCCGCCGCCCACATGGAGGTCCTGGGACCCCCAAGCTCTTAATGAGGGCCCTAGTGTTTTAGTGAATTTAGTTAAGAGTTTCAGCTATTGGCAATTGGTTTGCAACCACTGGAGGATGCGTTTTTAGGGCAATATTTGTGCCAGTACTAATGGTTGGCCTTTGCTTGCTAACCTTCTTTGCCTTTTATACAGGTTGTTAATGTTATTTCAATAAGAGAAAGAACAGAGAAAGAAATAAACAGATTATGAAAGAATTAGAAGAAGCCAAGAATAAAGAATACAAAAGATTGAAAGGATCTGAACCTTTGAAAAGAGAGCTGACTCAACTAAGGATGAGTGAACTCTATTAATTAATTTGTGATGATAATCTGGTGGTTTGATAGCCATAGAGGAGGATTTGGAGAAGCGTTAGAATTTTTTTGAAAATTATCTTAAATAATTTGCAAAGCTAATGATGCTTTAAACTTGAAGTTAATGCAGAATTGCACTAGGCAATCATACTTAAACATATTAGGCCTAAAAGGCTGAGACACTGCCATATTAACGTTAGATTTAGCATTTAACTTGATCTTGAACTTTTAAACAGACTTGTTTTTTACAATGAATGGCTGTTATGCAAAATGTTTTCTTTCGTTTCTGTAGATGTTTCTACTTCTAAAAAAAGCACTGTTAGCTAGTGAATAGGCCAGTTAGGAAAAAGGTTATATATAAAGGTTCAGACCCGGGAATGTAGACTTGAAAGGAGGATAAATCATGGGAACTCAAAAATTTATGACATAGTTGCAGTTTTATAAGTTGATGTCTGAGGAATATTTTGTTCTTCTTTCTTCGCGCAAACACTCTGATCCAAGTGTCCTTTAACAAATGTTGCTTTTGATCTGGTCCTAAGAAAACACAATTCAGAAAATGGGAGAAAAGTTCTGAGATAACCTACATGATTCATCATTAGTATCAGTACATTGTTAAACCCAACATGCATTCATGAGAAACAACCATATTATGTAATAAAAGTATCATGTATGACATTCCAAAATGACATTGCAATTACATAGATACATAAAGAATTAAATATGCATAATCATATTTATCCAGACGTCGTAGACTTCATAGGACATAAGGAAGGTGTTAAAATGAATCTGCACAGAAGGGATAATCCTCGCCTCTGTGTCCTTAATAGAATTGAAACTTTCCTTCACGATAGCTACGAAATTGAATATTCTATGTTGGGACCGGAGGCTCAGATTATGCTAGTTTAAAGTTGGTTGACAGACAGTGCAACCATGCCAGAAATAGCTCTAAAATAAAAGGTCTTAGATGTAGAGTCTGAAGACCAGTCCGCTGCTCTGAGAATGTTCTCTAATCAACCTCTGAGGGAGAAGGCCTTCAAAGCCAAAGCACCCCTAGTGGAATGCGCTCCAAAGGAAGATTTATCAACTCCTGCTTCCTGTAAAAACCCATCTCACCTAATGGGCGATGGTTGTTGCCAAAAGCGGTTTGAAAGGTTTCCTGAGAGAAATAAATAATTGAGTCGTTCCTGCCAAACTCTACTCCTCAGTCATAGCTTCATATACTGCCAGGCAATGGACCACACATAAATTGGGATGATCAGGAAAGGAAGGGTAATGAACCACCCTAGTGTTAGATTTGGTACGTCTAGAAACAGTAAATGACACCCCATCCAGAGTAAACATATCGGCTGTAATATCCAAGGCAGGGCTATCAGACACCCTCTTGCAAGAAATGAGCCATAACGGTGCTAACTTACCTTTTAGTTCCTTTCGGGACAAATACTGATTGTCCTGCCATTATTGAAGCATGTGTAGTACCACATTTACATCGTCAAGCGAGGAATATCTCGGCTCAGGTGGAAGAGACAAACGGATACCCCTTAGGAGTCGACATATTAGAGGGTGTTCGTGAAGAGGGACATGGCCTGCTGAGATTGCCGACCTGCACACGTTAACGCAATATACCAACCCCTTTGCAACCAGTTCAAACACAAAGTTAACAAGCAGCACTATATCTGCCCCCACGGGATCAAGGTCCCTTCGCAAACTCCAGTGTGTCCATCTACGCTAGGCCGAACCATAGCATTTGACTGTAGAATTGGCCCATGCTCTTCTGATAAGGAAGGCAGTTTGTGTTGAAAGGCCTTGGATTTCCCAATGTCCCCTGTAATCCTCTAAGCCATCAGTCGGAGTGTACTGTCCTGAACCAGTTGGTGTAAGTTGCCATGAGGATCCAACAGCAGATGAGGAGTCTGGGGAAGTGTGATTGGAGAATCCATGGAAAGTGCCAGAAGTGCTTGATACCAAGCTTGTGAAATCCAAAGCAGTGTCATCAGGACCACTTCCGCTTTTTGCCGTCTGATTAGTGTCGTGAGTATGGTGATCATGGACAAGGGGGGGAAACACATACCCTCCGGAATCTGACTCCGTCTTTGAGTATGGTGTTGGTTGCCTCTGCTAGAGGGTCTGGGCGCCAGCTGAAGAAGCGTGTAAGTTGATGGTTAAGTCTTGATGCAAAGAGGTCCACTTGGCATGGGCACCACCACTCCATACTCTTCTGGAACACAAGATAATCCAGTTTCCATGTGCTGTAATCCTTAAAGTGTCTGGATTGCTAGTCCACACTCTGGTTGATCTTCCCAGTAGATATTCTGCTGTCACCGACAGATTGTGTCCAAGGCAGTAGCTACTGCAGAATTCTCTGGTCAGATCCTCCAGTACCTTGGATAGTGTATCCTCCAGATGGTTGATATACTGTACTGCGGAGATTATGTCCATCTTCAACTTGATGGAGTTGGACTCTTTGTTGGCTGCCAGACTCCGCACTGCGAAGGATCCTATGAGGAGCTCTAGGCAATTGATGTTGAGATCCTCTTCTTGTTCTGACCACTGTCCTCCTGTGGTAATATCCCCACAGCTTGCACCCCATCCTAGGTGGCACGCATTATACTCTATCACCAAATCCGGGGCTAACCCAAAAAAAAAGCCCTGCTGTTCCATGCATGCATGTGATAGAGCCACCAGCGAAGTTCCATCTGTGCTGAGAGAGAAAGAAAGAGAGAGAGAGAAAAAGATATATATATATATATATATATATATATATATATATATATATATATATATCTATCTATCTTTTGGGCATATGACAATCCCTTCCTGATGTGTTGTGCCTTCAAGTGTTATAGTACAGAGGGCCCAGGAAAATCGCCTGACTAGATGAGGAGAGCAGGCCTACAATCCTGACCAGATGAAGGAGAGAAAATGTTGTGCTTCGCCAATGTTTTCCCCAGCTCCAGACGTATTAGAAACATCTTACTCTGAGGTAATCAAAGCGACTGTTGTATTGTGTTACTTTCAAATCCCAAGAAGGGCTTTCATTGAGCCAGAGTAAAATATGACTTCTGAGTGTTTATAATGAATCCCAGACTTTGCAGGAGAGATTTGGTCAGCTGGTGTTGGATGAGCAGAGCGGATCTGTCCTGATCCATTAGGAGAATGTCATCCAGATACAGTATTAATCTGACTCCAGATACACTATTAATCTGACCTCCCCCCCCCCCCCCCCAGGGTGAAGCCATCGCATGACAGTCATACACCTTGGTGATGCACCAAGGCGAAGAGGATAGGCTGAACGGAAGGCAAATGAGCTTGAAAACCTGTCCACCCCACTTGAATTTGAGAAAATGTCTGTGAGGCGTAAAGACTGGAATAGATAGGTAGGCATCCTTCAAATTGAGCCTCAACAACCAGCCATTGGGCAGCAGAATACACCTGAGAAGGTGGATCCCCCTCCATTTAGAAATGACGGTACACCACCCACCCGTTGAAATCTTTCAGATTTATTGCTGTCATGTAACCCTGGTCCTTCTTCTTTCCCACAAGGAACATATTGTTCCAGAGGCCCCTGGTATGGTGGACAGATTGCGTAAACACTCCTTTTGCTAGGAGTTCCGACACCTCCAGATCTACCATTCACCACTCTTCCTGGGAAAAGACCTGGAGGCAAGGCTGGGAGTTTTGACGAGGGGTACCGTAGAACTCTATATGGAAGCCCTTCAAAGTTTGGAGCACCAACAAGTCCACTGTTATGGATGCCCAGTTTTGTCTGAGCCATTGTAACCTGCCTCCCACCCGGAGTAGTGTAGAAGGTTTATTGCTTACTGGTGGTGCCATCTGGTGTGCCACTGGCTTCTCGAAAGACTCCTTTATTTTTACGTCCTCTGCCACGACCTGTGGAGAGGTAGAACCCTCCACATTTTTTCTGGTCTTGCCATTGGATGGAGCACCTTGTCTGAAGTTTATGGAGGTTCATGCGGTTGGAGGAGTGCCCCCTACCTCTTCCGGCCTCTCCAAAAATGTATTGGTTGAAGACCTTTTTAATCGATTGTGCTTTATTCAGGGATGAAAAGGTGTTCATGAGGAGTGATAGCACCTTGATAAATCGTTCCCCAAAGAGACCCCATTTACCACTGGACCGGCTTCTGTGGTGGCGAGCTCACCCTGCCTAGGTTCAATCTTGATCAAGAAGGAGTGTCTGTGCTCTGTCGATAAGACACAATTGATGTTGCCCAAGAAACACAGGACTTGTTAGGCCTAACCTCACAGGATAGTAGGGTCAATCTATGTCATTCTCTGCCATGTCTAGAATCTTCGTAAGCGGCCCCAAGACATCCAGGACTTTATTCGGGCAGGCTCGCCAGGAACGGTCCAGAACCTTCTTAGGGTCCTTGATAACTTTTGCAATGAACGTAGCCATTTTGGGGTCATGTCACCTTATTGGCCTAAGAGTGCATAGGGCATTTGGCCCTCAGATGCCCCTGTACTTCCTGGTCCATGGGTTTCCTAATGTTGCTGGCCACATACCATGCCACCTTGCAGCCGAGACCCAGTCTGCCGATCGGGGATGGTAGATATCTTCCAGTTTAAGCATACCTGGTACACCTGCAGAGTCCTGATCACCTTTTTTATCCAGCCTGGGTTTCTTGGCATCACCTTACGGTCACCACAGTCTGCTCTGGCCTGGTTTGTTGCCAGAGTCCCCGTAAGGGGTGTCTGAACCTTCCCCGGCATAATCATCTGTTCCCAGGTGGGAGCAGAAATCGTATTCGGGATATCATCAGGTTGGGAATTACCTTGTGCCTCCTGGGCGTCAAGGGGCCTTTTTCAAGAGGGCCTGGCTGAGCCTTTCAGAGGCATCAGAGGAGGTAATTGACTCTCTTGCATTGGCGTCCCGTCTGGCCTTTTCTTTGCTATTAGGGGCAAACCCAATGTATTTAAGAGGCTGAGGCCTTGGGCATTCCCTAGACGGGGGTAGTATACTGCACCAGACAGCGAGATCATTCATTTTTTGACTCCAGGGTTGCAAGGCTACAGGGACTGCCCTTCCAAGGGACGCGTCAATGGCATCTGTTAAGTCCTCATGAACGGGGAGGAGCTTTGTTCCTCCTCCGTGAAATCCCATTAATAATCATCCGTTCCAGCAATAGTAAGTAGGTGGGCTTTAAGAGGTTCAGGCAGGGATGAATTCAGTGAGAGAAAAAAAAACAGTTAGAAGCTTGCCTTAGACAATGTTTATTAAATCTGGTCCTTTTTCAGTGAGAAGAGAACACTTATAAATTTTTCCTAGCCAATGCTTGAGGCTTATGAATATCAGCCCTCTAGATACATTGGGCTTGGCAGGGAAGAAAAAATATGCTCCAATTTATAACCACTTGCTGGAGCACTCAATAAAACAATTGGGGAGCAGTGTGCTGACTTGCTTGCTCGTTAACAAAAACCCTTCAAGAGCGGAAGGGGCTGATGACGAGCCGCGAGGAGCACATGAATTCCTGGAATGGAGGGAATTGGTACATGCTCCTCAGTGAGGTGATGTGCGCCTTCCACGCCCCCTGTTGGTAGCAGGAGATCACCACGCACAGCTGTAAGCAAGCCAGGGGAGGAGTGCGACTCCTTCAAGTTATGGAGCTGCGCGACCTCCTCTGTGAAGGAAGCGGCTAGGGTGCCAGGCAGTGTGTATAATTTAGCTGGTCTCTTGATGGGCCCTGCAGCTTGATGCACCGTAGAGAATCGCGAGAGCCTTCCGGCCCACGCCCCCCTATTGGAAAGGCGTGCGCACTGTGGGAAAGATAAGAACCAGCAAAGCCTATGCGATCCCTAAGGAGGAATTAGCAGTGTATTGTGTACCAAACATCAAATAGCAGCACAAAACAAGTCATTCAACATTAAACCCATCAGTCCAATATCAGACAATCAGGAAAGGTGCTGGGCACCAAAGATAGTGGAAGTGCTGTTCCTGGTTGTCAGATAAATGGGACTGCCTCTTTGTTTGTTGTGTTCTGTTTGTTGCAAAGACTCTTTGGAGGTGTAGACTTTGAATTACATTATTACTGTTAAGGCTGCTGAGCGAAAATAAATATTTGTCCCATTCTCTTCATGTTTCCTATCTTCACCATATAAAAGGTAATGGTCTTTATGCTTTCAAAATCTAGTTGAAATCGTTTTTGGTGGGTTCATCGCTACATTGTCTTTTATTTTTGTCCATTGGATTTTAAATCATCTTCTGTACTCACTCTGTTGAAGTTGGATTCTGTCCAACTTTATTTGTATCAGCACTGTTGTGGTCCTAAGTTCATGTCAGCCGTCTTCATCTACAGTCTTTGGGGGTATAAAATGTCTTCTAGCTTTTTCCTTCAGGTTTTGTGACCCTTCTCTGCAGACACCTGTCAAATTAATGTGCTGTTATATTGGTCTAAATGACAAAGTAATTACCAGCATGTGACACCTTTACCTGTAGCAACACAAAAAGGCAAGTCCAGGCCTAAGCAGTCGTTCTTACTTCTACCACTTCACAACTGGTTCCTTAACCATCTCTTGTTCGCAGAAGGTTCGATAACCATAGCAAGTGTACAGTTGTATTTAATAATAACATCAGTTCAACCATATGGTAAAAGAGAATTAGAACTTATTTATTGTACCTTTGTATCCTTAATCAATATAGGGTATAAAGACCTATTGACTTCTACAGCGCTTTTTTTTATGTTATAGTTGGATAGAAATTGAATTGCTAAAAATTGTAGCTAAATGTGTTTTTGATCGTCTACTATTCAAAAATTCATAAAATATTTAGTAAAGCATTTCAATGAAATGTACACTAGAGGTCCAGTTTGAAAACATGACACTATGTTGCTAATTTTTTTTTTATTTGTAGGTGAAAATTGAGTTTCTTGAATGAAAACGGTGGGGGGGGGAGTTAGTGGGGGCATGACTAGAACCTCAAGTTTGTTAATGTTTGTACTGAAGTTATATTAGCTCATTGTTTTCTTGGTTTATGTTGAGGAAAAAGCTAAGATAGTCCAATTTCTTGTTCCCACGTTATAACATTAAATACACAAAAAGAAAAAGGGCCAAGGAGTATTTAAATACCCAAGAGTATTAATCCTACTCGAATAACAAAACACACAGAGTACTTGGAGTCTTTTATACTAAATGGTCAGTGGTGCCCACCTGAAGGGTAATTGTCTGACTCTATTTCCCAAACATAGTGGTTTTCCCAATTACTTGAGAGGAAGAGTAACTATATGTCCTGACGAATGCCTCCACACCTACTAAAGGGTGCCCACCTGAAGGGTAATTGGCTGACTCTATTGCTCAAATGCAGTGGTTTTACCCCCAACACCCCCATTACTTGATTTGCAGAATGATTAGACTGTAGGTCCTGACAAATGCCTCCACACCCACTTTGGGTTGAAGATTTTCCCCTTTCATTTTTTAATCCTATCCCTTGCAGACATAAGCAAATTTAGTTCCAACAAGAGACAGTTTTAATTCACATTCCCTCTCTGTTGGACTCTGCCATCACCCACCCCGCTGCCCTCGTAGGGACCATCCTTCAGTAGAGCTGGAGGGGAAGTTGTACCCCACACCACAGCTATTGATTGTGGTTTGAGGAGGAAAGCTATGATAAAGCATCCAAGCTAAAGTTGAGTGATGGTTTTTGTCCTAAACAAACTACTGCATTAGAGACAGATAATTACTCTTGAGATAGGCACCACTCGGCCACCGTGTGTAATAGACTTCGAGTAGTCTGTATTTTGTTTATTGTTATAACATTCAGTAACATTCAGTAACACAAAACAGTAACATTTAAAGTGAATAACTGTATTCCATATGCAGTGTGTTGAGTTGTAATATGTGTCTCATATATACTGTATGTGCTATTCTTGAAGATGTAAATCTTATTATATTTATTGTTGCCTGTTAAACAATTCCTGGCACTTGAGCTGGTCAGATCATTTGAAACTGAAGCCAGTTTTCTGTTACCTCTTTTCAGCTTTTCACAACAGGAGTCAGTGTTTTCTCAGAATGGCATCTTGTGAGCAGTATTTTCAAGGTGAAATAGGGAGGTTAATAGATTTTTTCTCTTTCAGACCTTTATAAAAATGGACTGCAGAGGGCTAACTTTGTGCCGTTCATTGCTGTGTTGAAGGTAAGAAAAGTCAATTATTGATTAAATGTATTTAGTTTTCTAGGGCATCTTGTTAATCAAGGGTTTGAACAAGGTTGTTTTGATTATGGCTTGTTGGAGAGTGCTTTTGTATAATTAGCTTTGCAGAAGACTGGATCCTAACGTATCAAGAAAAATATGAAGTATGCAGATTACGGATAATAATGCTGTTTAAGAAAGATTCATGGGTGTCTCAGTATGCCTACCTAATACGTTTGCTAGCTGTATGTAATGTTATTTATTTGTGTGCAGGTTTAACACACTTAATAATTCCTTTTAATAAGTTGCTTACCGTATAAAAAATTACTCCGTATCTTTATGTAACTTAAAAATTTTTTATGTTCAAAACATGTCTGTCATTTGCAATTTTAGTGTTTAAGCACGAGATCATAAACAAATTTGTCCACAGCGCGACCCAACAATTGATTATTAATATTACATTTGTTTCTGGATGTGTGGTGTGCATTTTTTGTTAGTGCTATTGACCATAGTGCAGTTATGCGGTCATGCTGTGCCACATGAGTAACAGGCAGGGTTACTTATTGTTCCAGCAATATTAATTTTGGCCCTATGAGATTAAGCCTGTGGAGGCTTAGAAGTAGGGCAGAGTGTGCCTACACCACCACATTGCACCTACCCTCTTTTTAACCTACATTATGACCCACACTCTATGTTGCCACAACTGTCTACAGCGTTACGCCATCTCCATGGATCCTGTACTGACTCACTACTTCATCACCAACTCACACTTACACCTCCTAATTGTCAGCATACGAACCACATAGACACTGCACTTCTCACCAGCATCTACATCTCCACCTAACCTACAACAAGCACAGCCATCTACACCTTCCCTCTACAGCATCATCACCAGCACACTCCTCTACCCTAAACTACAATGTGCACCCTGAATCCTATGCCACCACTTTCACTTTACACTACTTATTTACTCTACATTTCTAGCGTCCCTTATTGCAGCAGAAATGTGCTCCTTTGTTGGACACTGTTGCTTCCTCCCATTCACTACCCCATGTCAGTTTTGAGTAATAAAAGGCATAGGGGGTTCACCGTGAACCAAATTGTGTCCTGGTGCAAATTGCCTGTCTACTCTTACAAAGTGTCCAAAATGGAAGGTTTTGCATCAGGATTCACAGACTGGACATTTATTCCGCTATTTAGTGGTTGGGTCTGGAAATGTGTATATCTCTTTTCTTCTTATTTTTTGTTGTATTTGTGGGTGTTGTTGACCACCATTCGGTGGTAACCCTGTGTGATGTCAAACAGAGCCTGGGTCTGGAAGCATGACAAAGGAGTTCTGAAGAATGTTTGGAAAGACTGGAAAAAAGCCTGTGGTTCAGCACAAAAAAAGACCAAAGAAGACTGGAGGCCACAGGAAGAATGGAAGAACAGAGAAGGGAAGCCTTCTCGACTCCGATGGGAGACCCTGCCAGTGAATTGCACAAGGCTGGAGAATTAAGAAGAGATTGGCATCAGAGAGTTAAGAAGACTAGCCCCTTTAAGTTCTGCCCCAAGTGTCACCACAGGTTTGCTCAGAGTTATCCACATGAGGTCTGTCATCTGTGCCTGCTGAAAGACCAGAAGGACGAAGATTGTGAAGCTGTGCTGAATTTGTCCTGAAGACACTCAATGTACAACTCTGACAAGAGCTAGCACACCATGCCATGGCTAGCACCCACAAGAGTCCTTGAAAGACCTTGCCCTATCCAGTGAAGACTAGAAGAACATCTAGGAGGCCTAACCAGTGCAAGGAGGTGAGACAGATGCCAAAGACACCACAACTGACACCAAAACGATGACAGTATAAAGGAGGCAGCGAAAGACGTGGATAGAAAATAACAGAAGATTAAATAGCTGCTGAAAGGCTCAGACATTAAGTCCTTGGTCTTGAAGTTCTCGGAAGCAGCCTCAGAGTTGAAACAACTGAAAGCTGGCACAAACAAAAGAAGCCACATTTGTCCTGACCAAAGATCACTGATTAGGGTAAGCCTTGGACAAAATCCTCAATGCAAGCAGATGCTCAGAAGGAAATGAAGGAAAAGAGCAAAGACATGAAGACAAGGAAGATGCCTCCCTCACTTGATGCCTAACAAAGCGAGCTCAAGGTTGAGCAGAAGAAATGAAGACTTGAGGCCGAAATGGTGGCCCTTCTCCAGAGAAAGGAGGAGTTTGACAACCCCCTAAAGGAGGTTTACCTCCCAACAAGGCCTTCGGGATAATCTAAGGCAGAGGACGAGCATGCAGACATCAAGGTCCCCTCAACACCGGAGCCACATTGGAAAGAACAGGAGGAGTTCTTTGTGTGTAAAGGTGAGGAGGCAGCAGAGTTCAAGGAACACAACCAGTTTGAAGACACACAGCATAACCTCGACATTGGATCCCCCGAAGAGGTCTTTGATAACTACCCATCGAGGCCTTCACCCCTGGGCGACGTATCCTTGTACAACAGCTTCATCAAAAAGGCAGCAGGCATGTATAGTATCCAATTGGAGAAAGAGAAGGAAAAACTCTTGCTTCCTACTGGAAACTCTGGTGCCCTTCCAGAAAGCAAATCGTTATCTGCCCATGCTCCCCAGCATCCTTTATTAAGGGATGGAGGCTTTCAGAGAGCAAGCCACAACAAGGGCAACAACCCCTTGTGTGGAGAAGAAGTACAAACGTTCCACACAGGATGCCCCAGTTCATCCTGGGAGCATTACTGTGGATTCCATCATTGTGGCAACCGCAAGAAAGAGGAACAGCACCCCCACATCAACAGGGCCACCATCTGGGAAGGAGAGTAAGAGGCTGGATCTGGGGGGGCAGGAAGATTGAGAGAGAGGCGGCCACACAATGGAGGATAATCAACTTTAATGCACTCCACCACCGCTGTGGCCACCAGCAGTGGGATGAGATCGAAGGGCTGATGCATCACCTTCCAGAAGAGTTCCGTGAGCTACCAAAGGCTGTAGTCTGGAAGGGAAAAAAAGTTGCTAACTCCTGCTCAATGCAGCAAAAAATAGCCAGCAGACAGATGTACACAGGCATTACACTCAGAAAACATGCCTGGCTGAGGGTCTCAGGCTTCAAACCGGAGGTACAGGCATCAGTGATCACTATGCCTTTCACTGGCAATTCCCTTTTCGGACCGGAAGTGGACGTAGCACTACAGCAAATAAGAACAATGAAACTGGAAAGGCGATGGGAGAACTGTAGTTCAAAGAGTCCTTTAGAAGAGGAGGAGCTGCTGCCAGAAGACCAAAAGATGAGGGCTTTCCAGCCAACCAACAACACCAGCAACAACAGCAAATCTTCTCTCATCAGGTGGCACAGAAGCTGGCACAGCAACAATGGCAACACCCAGCAAGGCTGCCCTTTTGAGGAAGAGGCCAGTCCCCAAGAGGAGAGGGATCAACAAAGCAAGTGACTCACTTGCTCCACAGCTCACCCCCGGACATCAAAGACGGCATAATAGGAGGGTTCCTGCAGGAGTGGAGGTCCATCGCCTCAAACAATTGGATGTTAAACATAATAAGACATGGGTACTAAAAGAACTCACTAGGCCAACTCTGCATGTTCTTCCAAGAGCAAGACTGTTAAAGGAACAGGAACTCACACAATTGCGAAAGGAAGTCAAAAAACTTATCCAAAAACGGGCCACAGCGAGCTTTTCTCTCAAGGAGACAGGCAGTGGCATTTACTAACTTTACATTGTGTACCAAACAAAAACTTGAGACTGAGGCCTATCCTAGAGCTCAGATATGTAAACAAGTTCATACAGACTCATCACTTCAAAATGACAATGCTTTAAGGGGTAATCCCACTCCTGAGGAAGAGAAAAAACATGGTCACCTTAAAGTATGCCTACCTCCACATACCAATCAACCAGAGACTCAAGAAGTACCTCAGATTTGTTGTGGCCAGGGTACATAACCGATACAAAGTACTACCATTTGGCATCAAATCCACACCACCGGTGTTTACAAAATATCTAGCAGCAGTAGCAGCACACTTGAGAAGACAAGGTATCCATGTCTACCCATACCTAGACAATTGGCTGGTAAAGGCAAAGTCAAAGCAAATATGCCACCGGATAATGCAAGAAGTATTTGTCATGCTACAGCATCTTGGATTCACCATAAACCACAAGAAATCATCACCATACTTGGAACAGGTGAAAGCATTCCTGGGAGCAGTCCTGGATTCAAGAATGGCATGGGCATACAGTCCCCAGGAGACAGACAATTGCAAAGCAAACTTGCATGTACTAGAAGGGATAGTCTCTGACAGTGAGGACTGTCATGAAATTGATGGTCATGATGGTATCATGCATTCCCCTAACACTGCGTTCAAGGCTGCATGGTCACCAGCCACAAAATGAAGGAGAATCTAGTGGTTGTCACAGCAAGGGTGCAAAAAAATAGATGGTGTAACCTGACAAATGTGAGGATAGGGAGACCTTTCAGACCACCAGCCCCCACAATGACTATCACAAAGGACGCATCCCAATAGGGCTGGAGAAAACACATGGACAACCTGAAGGTCAGAGGACTCAAGTCCTACGGACACCATGAAACACATAAACTATCTGGGACTACAGGCAGTTTTCCTAGGTTTCCTAGATTGAACGCTTTCCAAGCACACATAAAGGGATGGACAGTACTAATCCAGACAGACCACACAAAAGCATTGTTCTACCACAAACAGGGAGGAACGATGTCCTTTCCACTGTTAAGACTAGCGTAGGAGAGATGGAAATGGGCGATCCAAAGGAAAATAACCCTGGTAACAATTCACCTCCTGGGGAAGTATAACACAGAGGCTGACAGATTGAGCAGGCAATAAAACTACTTCCTCAAATGGAAGATAAAGCTGGAGGTACTAGGCAGCATATTCAGACATTGGGGCAAACTAAGCATAGACTTAGCCTCATGTCCAGAAAATGCAAAATGCCAGGACTTCACGTCCAGGTTCCCTAACCACCAATCGAGTAAATGCTCTGTCGATAGACTGGTCAGGGAGATTTGCATATGCCTTTCCGTCTGTTTCCCTGATCCCACATGTGTTGGACAAAGCCAGACAAGGGAGAACATCACACATACTCATAGCCCTGCAGTGTGATAGACATACATGGTATTCAGACCTACTGGAGATGTCCAGATGACAGATGATTCCAATCAGAGCAAGGACCTGTTAACTATGCAAAACAGATGAGTGTGCCAGCCAGAACCCGACATACTCAACCTAGTAGTGTGGCTACTGACAATGGAGGCTAGAAATCCAAGCACTAGGAAGCGCTACATGGAGAAGTGGAGCAGGTACATTTACTGGTGCAGTGACAACAAGAAGATGAAATCAAGGATGGCGCAAGGTACAGTGCTAACATACCTTGCCCACCTACTGGACAGTGATCTGACCTATGCATCACTAAAGATCCACCTGACTGCAATATTAACCACTACCAGAGGTACAACAGATAATAGCCTCTTCACACTCCTAGTAGTGAAAATGTTCCTTGAAAGATCAAAAAGAGTAGCACCACCAAGGGTGGCAGCAGCACCACGGTGGAACCTGAACCTGGGGATCACACAACTGATGACAGAACCATTTGAACCAATGCACAAGATGGAGTTGAAGATTGTGACCTTAAAGACAGCGTTCCTGATAGCAATTACACCCCTACAAGCACTAACGATACAGGTACAATACCTTCAAAGTCAAAAGGACAAGGATGTCCTGCAAACACACCCACAATTCCTGCCAAAGGTGGTATCACAATTCAATGTCCAACTACCGGTCTTTTTCTAGGAGCCAAAGTCACAGGCTCAGAAGGTGCTATATACATTGGATGTGCTAAGAGCACTGTTTTTCGTAAATGCCACCAACTCTTTGTCTACTTTGCCAGGGCAAGCAAGGGAACACCGGGTACGATCGCATGATGGATAGTGGAGACTATACAGACCTGCTACTTAAGGGTGGGAAAGGCTGTAGCCACATGTCCTAAGGCATACTTAACCAGGAAAAATGGACAAACCCTAGCGTTCTTAGCAAATGCACCCATTGGAGGCATCTGTATTGCCTCGACCTATTCATCCCTGCACACCTTCACTAAACCCTACTTTGTGGACATCCAGATAAAGAAGGAAGCACAGGTTGGGCAGAGAGTACTAAACACCTGTTTGCCAACCCCTCCAAATTTCAGCCCAGCCTACCCAAGGAACGAAATAACACTACGTAATCAGATCCCCACCATGTGAATCCAGAAAAGGACTCATGCTGCAAAGAGAAATGGTTACTTACTAGTATGAGTAGTTTTGCAGCCTGAAGAGTTTTCCGGATTCACATACGACTGACCTGCCTCCACGGAAATGAAGATAGAATCAAACCAGTGCAATGAGTAACACTTCAAGGCAAGATAAATTCCAAATAAGTCAAAGATACAGAATAGAAAAACAGAGGAAAAACAAAATTTGAAGATGGCAACCACCCACATTAACTTCTTGGGGTGCCATCTGATGTCACATTGGAAATGGGCTTATCCCCAAATGGTGATCGACATTGGCCACAAAAAAAAAAAAAAAATAGAAAAGGAGGACATACTTTTTTTCCAGACCAGACCACTAGATGGTGGAATAGATAGATGCCTAACATGTGAATCCAGAAAACACTTCAGGCTGCAAAACTACTCCTACTGATAAGCAACCATTTTGATTTTTATGACATTTCAGATTTTTAAAGCGTTTGTGGCTGCAGAGTTCCTTAGCAAGAGAACTCCAGAGCTGGGGACAGCCGAGTGACATAGCTGGAATATTGGAAGGATATTTTGCTGGATGCCAGCATGGAGCATAGTGGGCAGACACAATGGAAGTGGCTATCCTTTTTAATTTAAGACTAATGCAGGATATATTTTTGATGTCTGTCAGTTCATTCCTTTTAGTTCTTATTCATCTCTGCTAGGAAACATGTCAGATGCGGTGTGCCCAGAACACTGAAAAAACGTTTATCCCTGCCCATAACTGGTAAAGATACTGGAAAAAATATTTTATCCCTATCATAGTTGGTAAAGCCATTGTCTTCCTCTAAGAGATTTGGATCTTTATCTGAACCTATATATACGAAATATAAATATTTGATGTGTGCTCCTGAGTTCCATTAATTATAACTTCTGGCAGTAACATTTTTGTTTGGAGCTTGAGGTCTAGTCACAGGTTGAGGTGTCTGGAACTGTAAGCACGGGTGGAGCTTTAATTCTTGTCACAGTTCGAATCACAGGTTGAGGCGTGGCACTTGTAGAAGCACAAAGAATCAGGTCTCCCTCAAACCGTTTGTTTGCTATTGTTGTGTGGACTGAAGGCCTTTTTCTCCTTGTTGCCCTCTTGCTGAGGAGGCGGGACCATTTACCTCCCTGCAAGTTTCTCCAAACTGAAGATGCTTGCAGCAGTGTTGTAGTTAGTGTTGTATGACGAAAGTAGAAAACCACAAGAGCAGCCATGTAGACATCTCTGCATACACGTGATGCTACATAAATAGGTTTAATTCTTTCACATTTTTGACCACAGGAAAAAGTTAGTGAAAACACACAAAGACCAACCAGTGCAGTGAGGGTGCTCAGTGTATTTGGTGATCACACAGGTGCAAAGTAAGCGAAGATAAGAATAACAATCACGTATGTGTTGGAAAAATATTGTTGGAAATGGCCCTTTTTGCTGGGTTATCCCCAAACATTTTGCTTCTGACCTCCTGTTTTTGATTCTGTGTTGAATTTCCTTATTGTTGGCTTTAGAACTCTGGGCACCTTACCACTACTGACCAGTGCTAAAATGCAAGTGCTTTCTGTCTAAATTGTATTGGTGATCGGTTTATCCATGATTGGCATATTTGGTTTTCCAGTAAGTCCTTACTGTAGTGCACCAGGTGTGCCGAGGGCCTGTCCATGAATTGCTACTGGTGGGCCTGCAGCACTGATTGTGCCACCCACGAGTGGCCCTGCAAACATGTCCCAGACCTGCCATTGCAGTGTCTGTGTGTGCAGTTTTAAACAGCCATTTCGACCTACAAAGTTAGAATCATTCTGGACTGAAGCCATTCTGCCAGGAAGAAGGATGCTGTAGGAGGGACTGCCACTCTGCCTGTTGCTTTGCTGTGCTGGAGTGCTGCTTGCTGCTTCTGTCCTAGTAGTGAAAGGACTGGACTTTGACTTCTACATCCTGCTTCCAAGGCTTCTCCAAGGGTTTGGATTGAAATTGCCTCCTGTTAAGAATCTTAGGAACATCAAAGACTTCATCTGCCAACACCTGAGTTCTGTTGCTGAGAGTCCTGACTTGCCAAGTGCGGCAAAATTCAGCTCCTGGGCCCTTGTGAGTGAGTTTCTGGTGTAACCAAGAAGAAACAAGCACAATGACTCCAGAGCGACTTCGGAACAGGCCCTGTCGTCCGACCGTGCTGCTGCCTGCACTGGGCTTTGGTCCCACAGTGGAACAACCATGACTGACGCCGCCTCCGCGACTCCAAAGTTCCGCCACAGTGTGAGTCCTGAGTGCCTTGTCACTGACATCCGTGACACCCAACTCCGCTGCAACACCTGTGGCTCTGTGGTGTGATCACGACACCGCAAAGTCGACGCCTCGCGTCTTGACCTGCCGGATTCATCAGCCCCCCCTTGTCGTAACAAACCAGTGCCTTGCCACCGACGCTGCATCACCTCCCCTGCAAACGTAAGAAAACTACGCCTCATCTCCCCTGCCTAGCAGTAAGGAACCAACATCTCACCTCCCTGGTAGCAGTAAGAAACGAACGCTGCATCAGCTCCAGCAACGCCTCACCTCCCCGACTCCATGCAACGTCTTTGTTTCCCTGTTTTCTGAAGTACTGTACCTGGGGTCCGTTCAACTCCGTGACCGGCCCGCACAACCTTGCGACTGGCATTGGACCGTTGGGAACGACTCTGTCAAGTCGTCGTGATAGCCCCAGTTGGAGGTATTGTGTTTCTAAGCGCTATACTAAGATTTATTCTTTGAAAATGTGTATCTTTGCTTGTGTCTGTCAGATTCTTTTCATTTTCTCTAGTTTTACTCAGATAAATAGTGGCTATTTTTCTAAACGTGTTTGTGTGTGTGTAATGAGGGTCTCTTCTTGGACAGGGTACCAACCACGGCCACCTAGAGACCTCATTTCTAACAAATGTTCAGAAACATGTGCACGTTAACAGTCTGTAGAGGGTATAATCTTTTGTAAGAACTGTATAGAATTCAGTTTGGTAATAAGAAAGAAGATGTGTTCCTTTGACAAATGTCATAATTTTGCTGAAGCTGGATCTTTCCTTGAGTTTGCCAAGCAACAAGTCTTTAGCTATTGGTTGATTATTAGTGGTATCATTAGCTTTGTTTATTTATAATAGGTTTGATGTAGAATGTGATACACAGTGCATCCTCTATTGTGTCTTCAAGCAGTGTCTGTGAGCCTGATAGAAAAGGCAGTAGTAAAACCTGCATGACCAAAGTTTGAGGAGATGCCTTTGTTGATAATAGCCTGACAAAATCAGTTTATATGTCTAAAGTTGTTGCTCTTTAGCTGAGGAGCAAAAGGATGCTTTTTGAACTGGGAAAAACGAGGGTCCTTGTACACAAAGGAGGTCTAGCTATTACTGAGGACCGTATAAACTTACATGAATTTAGATGGTCACATTTTAACACCACAACTTGTGCATAAGGGGTGGAGGACATCACAATCTGTCCAAATGAGGGAGCAGTATCGCTTAAGGAAGTTTCTAAATGGAAGCTTGCAAAAGCCAGTGGCTTCATTTCTGATGAAGGTGGTGCTCTGCACCCAACATCTTTCTACTCCAGAAGTGATGTGCGGAGCGGTATATGCAAACTAATGTCAGTTCCTTTAGTTCCATGTCACTAGACGCAGCTCCAGAGCTTCCCCTCATCTTTGAAGAGACTTTGTTTATGATAACCAGTATGCAAGAGAGATGTCATCCCCAAAAACTACAGGATTTTAACCTATTTAGGACTGCAATGACAGATCCCCATCAGGTATGTCTTTGGTGTCTTGTTTCGGAACACAAATCCAAGATATGCAGTGAGTACTCCCAGGTTGAACCCTAAGGTCATATGGGAGCATGATACATAGCTTGGTCGCCAAGCACCGGAAGACTTTCACACCATGAACAGACTTGTTCCAGCTCCTGAAGTCGTTCCTGTAGAATGGCATTTTGCGGTCAGGTAGGTCATTTTGGGTAGGTCTAAAAAGAAACAAAAGAAGCTGAAGCAGAACTATGTCTCTTTCCACCACTCTCAAACTCCAGAGAAGTCTTGAGGGCCTAAATGTGCCTTTCTGTCTTACTTCCAATCCTGATCTCCTTCGAAGCCTATTCAGAGGCCCGTCACTGTTGCAACCTGAATTTCTGGGCCCACTGGTAATTTGCAGCAGATAAAATTCCCTGAAACGTGCTGAACATTTATGGAACTCTACTGGCCTGCTCTGATGTGCCTTCTGACCCAAGGAAGTGCAAGGTCCTCCACCTGGGACTTCACTGGTGGGTCCTCCCTCAGCATCAGTTGAACCCTCCGAACATGCTTTAGGTTCTGCACTAGCTTCAGTTCTCACTTTGGTCCCGACACCATGATCTGCCTATGACCTTCGGGTCTTCATGCATAAATCCTGATGCCCAAACCATGGAATCCAGATAAAGGCGCACAACCGATAATGCTTTTGGACTCTGCCCGGATCCCTCTGGGCGCCAGTCTTACAGTAACCCTTTGGACTTTGTCACATTGCCTCTACTTTGTGGCCAGATACAGGCTTTTCCTAAACTTTTTTGACATGGATTCATGTAAAACCAATATGATGACGACAAATTGGTGTCTCAATGCATTCATAACAATTTGTATGAAGACTTATAATATGCCAGTGGTCTGGACACTTTGAGAGACACTGGATTGGTCTCTCCTCCTGGCCAAGTCACTGAGGAAAGTGCCTACTTCGCTGTTGTGATGCGGGTGTGCAAAGGTGCTTGACTGCCTACTGCTAACCATGGAGGTGAAAACAAATGTTTCAACTAAGGTCCTGCATCTCCCTGCTCCAGGCAACCCAGCCTATCTAACCCAGCATCCGAAGGCCGTTATAGGCGTCCACGAGTAGCATCAACCAAAACACGTTCCCCACTACTTAGCCAGACTGTGAGTCTAAGTACATTGAGACCTTCGGCAAGTTCATGCTTTCATAAGCCAGCCTTACTCTGCACTTGGTCAATGCAAGCTACCTGTTTGCCCACTATTCCCATGCTCTTTGGGACTCAGTAGCCCAGGTATTACCCACTCTTCCTGAAGATATCCGATGTTTTCTCACACATATCAAAGATATGGAATTGACACTACTGACTGCCTAATTAGGGAAATAGGCACCAGTGTTGCATTCGGAAAGCATGCCTGAATACAGCCTACGGGTTTCTCTGGAGATGTCCAGTCCTTCCTAATGGACAGGTCTGTTGATGGCTCTTGCTTATTTGCTGAGAAGGCAAACTCTGCCCTTGAGAGATTCAGGAATATCAGGGCTACAGCACCTTGCTTGGGTCTGTTTGCTCTGATGAAACAGTTTCACCAGCAGTTTCGTCCCCTCTGTGATTATAGCAGGGGATAGCAATACCATCAACATCAGCTGATGCAACCCCCACATCTTCCACCACTCATAGAACAGTGAGAGGGGCACTTTGCCTCCTTGGTCCTGTAAGAATTTCTGGTTTGACCATCCACCTGGTAGGTATTGCTTTGGTATTTATTTATGAGGTGAGAAATCTGTAGTTTGAAGTATTCATCAGAACAAAGTACTTACCTTCGGTAATGCTCTTTCTGGTGGATACTCTATCTAACCACAGTTTCCTTACTAACTCTCCGGCCTCCCCGTTCTGTGAACTGGACTTTTTATGTCGAGCCTACCAGACCGAGTTCTTGTGGGCATTCTGAAAGCTTCTCCTGGGAATACATTCCGCCAGTTGCTGACCATTGGCTTTGTGGTTTGTAACTTACATTTGCATGCTTTCTATTTGTTGGCTTTTATTTGTTTTAGGCTGTCTAGCTTTAACATGTCTATCTGGTGGAGCATTGCTTGTTTACTGTACCCTTCCTAGTGCTTGTTATCTGTAAACAGGCCTTTAAATCTTGTTATTATCTTGTCATACTTGCTGTGCATTCAAAGACTGAGGTCAAATGTCAGGCTCTGTCTTCCGGAGGAGCTTTATGTTTCCTTTTCTTTCTCTGACTTCAAAGTAAGAGAATTTATGTGACAGTCTTGCTATGAAAGGAAAGTTCTTTTTAGCACTTCACAAAAATGAACTTAATTGATATTTTATAATATATTAGATTTGGGAAAGTACAAATTGAGTTGTAATTCTGAAGTGTGGTGGAAACAAATATTTGAATATGTTCAAAACACATCATTACAGTAGGTGATGACATTTCCATACATTATCATTTGTGCACGGTAAAAATATATATCTATGCAAATGTTATGACCGTTTCAATTGAAAAGGTGTTAAGAGTGTTGGCAGTGCGCTATCACACCATGTATACTCCACGCTCCTCTCTACACCACTGCACTTTACATCACTCTATGCCCCTCCACTCTACGCCATGCCACTCCATTCTATAACACTCCACTCTACATGTCATTCCATTTAACGACCCTCCATGTCGCTCCACTTTGTGCCACTGTACTCTACGCTCCTCCACTCTGCGCCCCCCCCACCTCACCGCAGTCTAGCCCATTGCACTGTAGTATCCCAGTTCAGGCTACCCCGCTCTACTCCAGTCTACCCCAATCCACTCCATTGTACCCCAGTCCACTCAACTCCACTTCAGTCTACCCCACACTACCCAACTCTACTTCATGCAATCTACCCCAACCCACTCCACTCCAGTCTACCCACTCACTCAGTCTACGCACTTCACTCAATCTACCCCGCTCCACTCGGTCTACCCCACTCCAATCTATCCCACCCCAATCTACCACACTCCACCCCAAACTACCCCCACTCCAATGTACCTCATACCAATTTACTCCACTCTATTCTACTGCACTCCACTCCAGTCTATCACAAACTACCCCACTCACTACAATATACCACAGTCCACCACAATCTACCCCACTCTACCTCCATTCCACTCCAGTCTTCCCCACTACACTCAAATTTACCTCAGTCTAGCCACTCATTCCAATGTACCACACTCCAATTCACCCAATCCAAACCACTCCACTGTACCCCATACACCTGACTCGCCTCCAGTCTACCCAAACCCACCCGCTCTACCTCAATCTATCCCACTTCAGTCTGCCCCACTCCACCCCACCCTCCACCCCACCCTGCCCCACTCCACCCCACTCTGCCCCACTCCACCCCAATCTACCTCTCTCCACTCTACCCCATCTACCCAACTCCAATCCACTCAGTCTACCACAATCTACCCCGCTCAAATCTACACCACTCCAGTCTGAGCAAGTGCACTCCACTGAACCCCCTATCTAACACACTCCACTCCATTGCACACCAATTCTCTCCAATCTATTCTAACCCACCAAACCCAACTCTTCCCCAATCTAACACACTCCAATCGACCCCCACCCCAATCTACCCCACTCCACCACAATCTATTTCACCTACCTGCCCCAATCTACCCAAATCTAGTCACATCTCCTTCACTGAGCGACCTCTGACCTGATTTCGGTCTAGAGCTCGCTCCCCCACGTCCGCAGCACCACCTTGCTGTGTCCGTGTCCCTGACCCCCGCCCACGCTGCTGCTAGCGTGTTCGAGGCCCTCCTCCACCCGCAGGCATCCACCTGCGCCTCATCCCTGGTGTCTAGTGGGCTTCTGGTAAGCGTCGCTAGACTTGTGTGCATTGTGCCATGTTCACCGTATTTGTGACTGTATTCTGTGCCTTGCTTTATTGTGCCTTTTTGCTCCATTTGTGCTTTTTTGACTGTTTTGTGACTCCTTTTTGCCCCTTGTGCGCTCCCCTTAGCCGCGTTTCCCAGCCGCTGCCTCCCTGCGGCCCCGCCCCCCTCGCGCCCCCATTTGCTGCTCCCTCCCACCTCCCAGCTGCTCCTCCCTCCCCTTCCTTTCTTAATGGCTGGCGCTGCGCGTCCGCGCAGCGGGCGCGCACAGCCCGTCTGCGCCTGGACCGCACCCAGCACCACTCCCCCTGGTCCGCAAGACCCCCGCACCACCAGACGCCGCTACTCAGCCAACCAGCTCATCGCCCTCAAACCTGGCTGCTCCACAACATGCTACCAGGCCTCACCAAAGTACACCAAAGGACCCTTCTCCTGCAGCGCCTGCAATTTCACCTGCGACAGAACAAAGAAACCTGCAACAACTGGCACAAACCACCTCCACTGCATACCACCTCCACTGCATACTCCTCAACACCACGCACGCAACCTGGGTTTCGTCCTCAACTCCGCCCTCACCATGTCCAAACAGGTCAACGCAGTTTCCTCCTCCTGCTACAACACCCTCTGCATGCTCCGTAGAATCTACAAATGGATCCCGACGGAAACCAGAAGAACGGTGACCCAGGCCCTCGTCCGCAGCAGACTAGACTACGGCAACGCACTCTACACAGGCATCCCAGAAAAAGACATCCGACGCCTCCAACGCATCCAAAACGCCTCCGCCGGACTGGTCCTCAACGTACCCCGCCGCTGCCACATCTCCCACCACCTGAGAGACCTCCACTGGCTCCCCGTGGACAAGAGGATCACCTTCAAGCTCCTCACCCACGCTCACAAGGCACTCCACATCGCCGGACCAGCCTACCTGAACTACAGACTCAACTTCTACGCCCCCACCCGCCAACTCCGCTCTGCCAACCTCGCCCTCGCCCTCGCCATCGTTCCCTGCATCCAGCGCAAGACCTCCGGTGGCAGATCCTTCTCCTACCTTGCAGCCAAGACCTGGAACACCCTCCCGACCTCCCTGCGACAGACCCAGGACCTTCTCACCTTCAGGAGACTTCTTAAGACCTGGCTCTTCGACCAGTAGCAGCAAACCCTCCCCCCCCCCCCCCCCACCCCCCTTTTCAGCGCCTTGAAACCCTAACGGGTACGTAGTGCGCTTTACAAATGTTGTGATTGATTGATTGACTGATTCCAATGTGCCACACTGCAGTCCAACCCAATCTACCCCATTCCACCACAATCTACCCTACTCCACTCCATTGCACCCAATCCACCCCACTACACTATCTTAAACTACTCAACTCCAGTCTACCCCACTCCACCCAACTCCATTCCATTCCAGTCTACCCTACTCCATTCTACCACTCCGAGCTACTGCACTCCCCCACTTCAATCTACCTCACTCCAATCTTCCCCACCCCAATCTTTCCCACCCCACTATATGCCAATCTGTCCCACCCTAGTCTACCCTGCTGCAATGTACCTCACTCCAATCTACTCCACTCAAACTACTACACTCCACTCTACCCCCTCCACCACAATTTAGCCCACTCAACCACAATCCACCCCAATCTATCCCACTCCAATCTACCCCTCTCTACTCCACTATAATCTACCCTACTGTACCCCATTCTTCCCCATCCCACTCTACCAAATACCACTCCACTCTTTCCTATCCCACACCACTGTTCCACACTTCACTCTGCCCCAATCTACACCACTCAACCCCACACCACTGACTTTTAGTCATACTGAACAGCAGCCACACTGGTGTACAACATGGCTAAAACATATTGCCAAAGCCAATAGCTCTTGCATAGGCGAGGCCTGTTAGATTTGCCAAGCGTTGTGTGATCTAAAGAGGTTCCAAGTCTTGATATTTGCAAACTGGTTAGGACCAATCTGCTGTTGGGTTCTGCATCTGAGGGTGCAGACAACCTAAAAAGCAACTGACATCAGCAAGCCAGAGGAGTGCTTATTTGCAGCTCTGCAAGTCACTTCGGGAGCAGAACGACGTTGGTGCAAAGCCACGTGGTGCCAACTCCAGGCACACAGGAGTACTGCTTTAAAATTTCCAGAACCAGTCTGACACTTGGGGAATAATGTAAAGGTGAGGAATCTGCAGTTAGATAAGAGTATCCACCAAAAAGACCATTACCGAGGGTAAGTAACTTGTTCATTGCTATCCCTTTAGGTTTTTGCTTTGTTTACTAGACAATCGCTAGGATTGTGCATAACTCATGGAGCTTTGAATTCAGGAAAATAAAAACAAAAGAGGAAAAAGGAACAGAAATAGGAAGGTTCACAATAAATGTTCAGTTAAATGCCAATTTACTGCATGTGTGCATTTCAGGGAAGATCGGGTGAACTTTACCTGCTCGAAAACGGGCAGCGATTGATTCATCTTAATCTTGGCTCCTTTTTGATGGGAGAATCCCAAGGTCAGGCTGAGATTTTACCTAACAGGGACAGGTCATTACGTCAGTTTCCATTCTAAGCTCAGTTGGTAAATAAGGTGCTGTGGTTGGCAGAATGTTTGACATTTCTACTTCTTTGTCCAAGTTTTCCACCTGGAAAAGCTGCCAGTCAGAAATGGTGCCTTAGACCTCGAATAACTCAAAAGGATTCCTAAATATCTGGAAGTAGTTATCACTTATTTCTTACTTTATACGTTCCTTTGTTCGCCCTCCCACCTCTAGGTTGAGGTTCTTCCCTTAAAGGGAATTGGGCGCGGCTGACAACTTGATAAAGATCTTGATGTAGGTTCTCTATGTGTGTGCACTTACCGGCATCCTGTTTTCTGGCATTATCCCTGCTGCAAATGCACAGGTGGGGGACCGTACCGAGACCTTCAACCAAATATCCAAATAGTTCACACTGGTTCCCAATCTGCGATCCTCTCACCTGAAGGAGCGTACTTAATTTTTGTTGCCCCGCCCCCCAACATTACAGTAGACAAAGCAGACCGATACCTTCCTGCAGCAGAGAATATAACAGTTCTCAGGCCGTATTTATTCACAATCACATAAACACGACATAAAAAATCTCATTACATTTTTCTGTATTTTTCTTTCATCCTTAATTTCCAATATTTATTTACAACATGCATCTCAAGTCATAGTTTTGGTTCTTTAAAAGGAATCATGGTTGTCACCCACCAAGCACCTGTGGCATCAACTGTAGACTAGGGGCTGTGTCCCCCCCACCCCCAAACAAATCACACTTCACAAGGCGAGACTCACCTGCCCCCTCAAGATAGCCAGCATGAAAACTGTCCCCCAATCCAACCATTCCAGAGCCAACCCTAACCAAGGGATCCCCCCTGGCACCCGATGAGGATGGTCCTGGGCAACCGGGCCATACCTTGCTCCCCTGGTGCAGTCTCCATCCCCCCCAAATTCAGATTCCCAGGGCCATGTAATGGAGTACCGTGGGGGGAGCTATGGACATTTGCGGTAGCGGTCGTCCCTAGCCTCTTTCCTACACCCACAGCACCGCAACCCTGGTTTGAGCCAAAAGGCTTCTGATACCATCTTGAGTTTGCCTGCACTAGTATTCTTGATGCCAAGGTTGTTCACCAGCTTTGTGCCCAAACATGACAAAGAATTCCTCCAGTCCTCTGGAGGTGTGCACTCAATGATCGATCGTCAGGGGCAGGCAGGGTCAAGTAAACAATATGACCCTCCAGGGACTTGCAGTCCCTTTTAACCCCGGTCTGGCTGCCCCTGACAATCGCCCCAGGAGCACCCACCACGCCCTCATCAACCAGTCGGCTCACCCCGCGGGGTGAGCGCGATTTTTAACATTTGCGTGGCGTCCACCGTTGGGCCGCTGCCTCGAACCGGGGGGCGTGCTATGCCTTTGTGCGCGCCCCCTGCCCAGACGGCGGGGAATAAACATGCATAACAACATTGACAAAATACTACCCCCTAATTGCATTCATTCAACCTCTTTTCTCACTTTGAACAGATATACGTTTTTTGCGTTTGCAAAAATTACATTTATTTTCAACCTCAGGTTAAAAGGCAATGGCGCTTATGAGATGTAGCAGGGATGTAATTTTGAAGACACCAGATATGCGTTTTATTAACTGGCAGAATATTCATTTAGTACCAAGTAATGTCATCTAATGTGTATACTCACTTTGGTGAAAGACTGCTGAAATCCACTTTGTGAGCTCAGCTGACTTCTCACCTTTTTTTCTCTGATGTGTTTATTCCAGTCCTTTTCACCCATTATTCTTTATAGTTTGTTGTAAAGCGCGCTAGCGGCCCGGTTATATTTGATAAAACTTTAAATATATTATTAATACAATAGTTAAGGTGTACACTGCCATGGGAGCAGTCTTGAAATTGTGGTTCGATTTGTCGTCTTTCAGACAGTAGTTAATTGTAGCCGACATACATTTTTGGAAGTCCCTACATTCCACTAATAAAACAGAAAATGTATTGGAAAAAACTTTTCTTTAAAGCTCTGCTTCAGTTTCATGACGAAATTTTGTGCCCCTTCAACTTGGAGATAGGCTGGGTTACTGTATCCTGGGCACTTGCTTGCTCCCAGAAGAACATTTAGGTGATATGAGTAGAGTGTGTTATCATTTTTATAACACGGGAGGCAGCTATTCTGTAGGAGGCATCAAAATACTTCAAAGCTAAAGTGTGAAGGTGGTTGTGTTCATAATAAAAATCACAACTCAGATAAAGGAGCATTGTCCTGGTGCTGGCTTTCTGCCTCTTGACTTTGTCGCTACTTTTTTTGCCATGGGATTTGTAAAGCTTTATTGCAAGAGGAGCTGCTGCACCTCGCCAGTATATAAAAACTGACTTAAAGCAAAAATAAGTTTTGGTTTTGGTATCTAAAAGCGCTTGTTGCCTCAAAAAGTCCCTGACACCAAAGGGAACTACTTTGTGTAAGGGTGTGCTCCTTGTGAAAGGGCTTGAATAAAATGACTTGCAGTAAATCGAGCCAATAGCTATTATCCCATGCTGTATGCTGATACAACAGACCAGTGAATGAAGAGGGCTGGTTGAATGTCCTGTAAACAAGTATATAAATATTTTATATTAGTAAAATACGGGGGCTTAATGCATTTCCTTCAAGGAGGTCCCAATTCAGCCCGAGGCCAATAAAATATCTGTGAGATATGAGAGACTCAGGGTGGAGGGGGGTTGGGGGGTTGGTGGGTTGGTGTTTTTCAACACATTCTGCAGAAGGACCCATCACTTTGCATTATGCCACTGGTTGTGGTTAAAAACAGACCTAAAAATGAATATAAGGCACATTCCTGAATATGCTACTCTATAAGTATCTGCTATAAGTGTGGACTCACTTGTAATGTATGAACCTATCTGGATTCATAAACTGGGAAGTATAGACACAGCACATAAAACACTTGTGGAAGAGTGCTACAAAACCCTTCTGTAAATGTAAAGGAAAAAATGAAACTATTTGTGGCAATGCGTATTTTTTTTTAAATATTATAGTTAACATTCATGCTGTTCCTGTTTTTAAAAAATTGTAATAGCTAAAATATTCAAGTTTTCCTCCTTTTTTAACATCACATCGGAATTTTTTGTAGGTGTTTTAACTTTCTTTCTCTCACCGTAAGCATTATCAGTTGGGCCAAAGGAGGTGTCAATTTGAGGATGAAAAAAAAAGATTTTCACAGGATAAAAAGGCATGTGATTTGGATCTACACAAAAGCTAAAGATGGCTAACTCTTAGCTCCGATGAGGGTCACTACCTCATTACACACAAGCGAGCACTATTGATGCAGTCGGTTTCAAGAGAATCCAAAAGACCTGTGTGTGCAGCAGTCTGGGGGGTGCAGGGCCCATTCAGGCCTTCTGTATCACAACCTTTCTGTGAGGAGTATAAAACACTGCCTTTATGCTGCCAAGTCACAATGACTCCTCCAACTTCAAAGCAGCTAAACCACTGGTTTTTTTTTGTCCACTAAATTTATTCAAGCTAGGGGCATGGAGACAACAATTCATAAACCCTAATTACGCCTAATTATCTATTCCCTTTTTTCTGACCAAATTCGTCCAGTGTTATTCGCGATCAGCGTTTCTCACAACCTCCGCATGCCCTGGCCGCCAAGATCCACAGTACATTCTTTGAAGGGTGCCATTGCGGGCCGGCTCAAAATGTTCACAGCACAGGGTCCTTGCCACGCCACCCCGATTAAATAATTATTCCATTCTCGCTTTTGGCAGGTTTATGTGCTAAATATGAAGGGGTCCTGGTAGATGCAGTGACCTCCTCGGGATCCCTGGGGCTGGAATCAGCGGCCGGCACCCTCCCCCCTGCAGGAGCTTCTCCTCATGCCCCCATTCAGGCTCTAAATGAAATGTTTATTGGATTAAAGTTCTTCCCCGCAGACCTCCATGATGGCCCGCGACAAAGACTTTAAAAGCCTTATTAATTGGCGTCGGCTTTTTTGCTTTGTTTTGGGGGCGAATAGTGAAGAAACCGTATTTCACATTACATCAGAGGCAATTGGGTCTGGCACATGTAATTAAATTAATTTATCTCAGTGTAGTATATTTCAAATAGCCCATGTGCAGCCCACTTTCAGTAAGCTTTAGCAATCAAATAATAGTTTATTTTAACCAGGTTAGAGGAAAAGGGCAAAAAAGAATCTTGGACCCGGGAAAGGTTGTTTAACAATGGTGAAAAAAGGACCCAAGGTCGTAGCCTGGGGGGGCTAAACCCCCAGTAAATGCATTTTGTGATAGATAGTTTTGGGTGCAGGTGCTTCCAGTCGGGTATGGCGAGGTGTCTGTCGGATTTCGCCAGGAGTTTTTACACACAGACTAAAACGAACACACACACTCTCCCTCTCTCTGTTTAGAAAGAGTTCAAAAATGCGCTTTCTCTCACTTAGTCCTCTCACCAATCCGCACTGCTCTTCCCTTTCACTGCCTCTTAAGCCCCTCTCGGGCACCATGCTTGTCGTACAATGTATTTAACAACATGTTCGAGCCTGATTATCGAAAATCCGAAGCTAACAATCTTAGTGACCAAGCTACGCCCTGAAAAAGGCCGGTGTTTAATAGCGTGAGAATTGCATGCCACAAAGCTACCTAGAACTAGGGTGACTGGCGCACTATTTGGGGCAGAATGCTGTAGTTCTATGATGCTTAGAGTGGCCAATCAGGGAAGACGAATAATTCTTTAAAAATAATTCGGTTGTCACTCATACCCGAAGCACGGTGCCTAAGGACTCAAATCTAATGAATAAATAAAGCAGCACACACCTTCAGGATCAGGAATTAGCATAAGTAACAAAGCAGACCCAACTAAGCATCCGGAATGTTGAAACTAGCCCGACTGACGTGTTCCCAGAATGCGCTGCAAATCATACACCAGGACTGTATGCAAAGCATTTTAAAGGAGACCAAACTAATGAAGCAGCTGTTATGGCTCGATTTTCTGTGGTTACAAAAGTCGTAAAAACATGTTAATTAACAGTGGGAGAACTAGCGTGTGCTCTCTGGGCTCCCGTAGAGTTGTGCTGGTCGATTTGGACAAGCAGATGAGTCATGCCATCGAAGTGTGGTTTGTGCCCGGAGTATGTTACCATATTCCATCGTATGCAGAATACTGTGCTAGTGCTCGGCATGAACAAGGCATCCCTGCTATCTCTATCTCCCTTTTTAAATCTTCAAAGACACAAATTAGAAATATTTGATGTACAGTGAGGCCTTTAACAGGCATGTGGCTCTTTGCGCTTGTGTTTCCCATCCGAAAAATTGTTAATGGCTGCGCTAGCTTCGAAGGGCATTTATAGTGGCACTTAAAAAAAGTAATAAAAGGCTTGAAATTTACTAAAATAAGACATATTTGTCTAAATCTCCTTGTAATTAAATTTTGAGCGCTACTAACACCCAAGGAAATGGCCTTCTAGGCACTATATTGTTGAGAGCAGCAGGTGATCGTATAATTCAAAAGCCAGAAACGTAGGACGACATGACCAGCATTATTTCGAGTTCCTTCAAGAAGCTGGAGAAAGGGTGGGCTGTTCTAACCTTGAACAGTAGGTGATTCCAGAATTTAGCACAGGGGACTGCAAAATAATTGCCTCCTCTTGAGTTGAGATGGTATTTGGGAGGCTGAAGGAGGAGGGACTTGGAGGATCTCAGCTCTGGCAGGTGTATAGGGAGTAATCCGCTTTTGAAGGCTGAGGGGATCTTTATTTTATAGATGGCTCTGGGTGTCAAAGAGAGGACCTTAAACTCAAATTTGATGCACTTTTCTATAGTCAACCAGTGCATATCTGCTAAATGTAGAAGTAGTAGAGCTCTGTTTAGGTAAACTGAGCAGAAGTCAAGAATAATTTTGCACAACTTAAAGTTTGCATATTAGATTGTGGGGAAAACCTTTATAGTGGAAGTTGGAATAATCTAATCTAGATGTAATGCGATGGATGTCCATTTATCTGTCTAATGATTTTTCTTAGGGGTTTGATTAATCCAAAACAGATTGCTACAGATGTTATAATGTTGCCTGAAAGAGAGATCAATGTCAAAATGTACTCACGATGTCTAATCACCCTTAGAAGGGGGTAGGATAGGTGTCAGTTCCAGAGGCCACCAGTCTTGGGCCCATTGCTGCCCTTTCTTCAAAGCCAAAGCTTCTCTTAAGAGAGGTCAAGGGGATTATATGTACCTTAGGGATCATTGATGATCTTGTAGTACCCCGTGCTGGACTGTGTGTGTTGCCTACAAAAAAAAAAGGTGGAAGTCAAATAAAGTGGACTAAAAGGGGAAATAATTTTATTTTAACAAGATCCTTCACTGTTTTTGGCCAAAATGCACAGCGGTTTCTCTCCTCCAGTCATCTTGTGCTTGTGAAATGCTTATAGGAATTTTTCTCTGCTTTTGAGCACGTGCTTGTCTACTTTCTCTTCATTCAATCCTACTTGCTTCTTTGCACAGGGCCCTTCCTTCATGTGGAGTCTCGGGTCCCCGATCTTCTCCATCTTACAACTGTGCCCATGGTCTCTTCCCCCGCTTCCGCTCTGTTCTTGGTTTCCTCCTGACTTCCCCAACTGGCGCTCTGCTCCAGCCTGTCCCTCTGTTGCTGGTCTCCTTCTGCCTGCCGGCTTCTCTAAGCCTTCCCCTTTGCTTCTCTTCTCTCTAGCTATACACCAGACCAATTGGTACTTTAAACTAATTATGTTAAAAATATGGAAACTTTAGAAGCCAGATTTTCAAGTCACTTCAAATACACACTGCTTGAATTGCAGTAGGGCTGCACACCTAGATTATACAGCGTCAATTTATGTCTTGTTTTTAAGGATTTGAATAGCTGCCCTATTACTAGTAATTGTTGTCTTGCTAGTATATACTGGTGCTCTCCATTTCAATATGATCCCTTCATAATTGTAAGGCTGTTTATTTGATAATTCTGCTTCCTGAGACAGACCACACCTGGTAACCTAGCATTGTGAAAAGCTTGGTATCAAGTCTGTGGCTGTTGACGGGCAACTACAGCACTTACCACAGATTCCGTTACTAAAGTAATTGAAATATTAATCAGTAAGTGGTCCATGCATGGCCATCCATTGGACTTAAAATGTTAATACTTCCTGGTAGATGTGGCGTGAAGCAGCAACGCATCAGGCTGTGTTTTTTTGTTTTGTTTTTTTTGTCCTCCCTAGGGATGTGCAGTATACAGTAAGATTGCATTTCCATTATTTATTTTTTTGTTTGTTTTTTGGTAGACCAAGCTTTTAGGTGTATGTCTATTTGGTGGATTCGGTACCAAGAAAGCTGAATCTCCCCGTGGCTGCACGCATTTCAAGATTGCCTTTAACATGTATGCTCGAAATGCGTGCAGCCACCTGAAGATTAGGTAAACAAGCGCTGCGCTGTGTTGGTTTATCTAATCTCCCCGTGGCCGCTCGCATTTCAAGTGTTCATGTTAAAGGCAATCCTGAAATGCGTGCAGCCATGGGGAGATGATAATTCAGATCTTGGCTTCCCCACCTTTGCTCGTGTTACACTGTTACCTAAGCACTTTTTTTTGGTTTCCTCTGCACAGTGCATAGGTGAAACCTAATGCATTTACTAATCCTTGATTAATTTATAGGGCCCTGCAAACAGAAGGCATGTGACTGTCAAATACGTGCCCAGGAGGACAAACAAAATTGCAAAGTTTTATTTTTGATAGTTAACTCTTCTTTTATTTTGTCAAGTTTTCTTTTCTCACTTTGCACTCATGCTTTGTTTTTGTTTTTTTCTTGTGGGCGCTGTTCTTAAAAGATGACGTTTATCTTATTCTGAAGATTCAAAGCAACATTGTTTCTTTATTATGTGCAATTTTTGAAATTATACATTAACACAGTTGTTCAGTACACCCCAATCCACCCCGCTCCAGTCGAATCCACCCACTCGAATCTAATCCACTCCAATTTATGCCAGTCCACCCCACCTCATCCCGCACCAGTCCACCCCACTCAATCCTGTTGACCCCTGACCTATCCAATCCAGCCCACTCCAATTCTCCCAACCCTCCCCTCTACAATCTAAAACAATCTGCCCCACTCCAATAAAAAACAATCTGCCCCTCTCCAGTCCAAAACAATCAGCCCCACTCCAATCCCAAACAATCTGCCCCTCTCCAGTCCAAAACAATCAGCCCCACTCCAACCCCAAACAATCTGCCCCACTCCAATCCCAAACAATCTGCCCCACTCCAATCTAAAACAATCTGACCCACTCCAATCGAAAACAATCTGCTCCACTCCAAAACTGTCTGCCCCACTCCAATCTGCTCCACTCTAATTTAAAACCATCTTCCCCACTACAATCTGCCCCACTACAATCCAAAACAATCTCCCCACTCTAATTTGCCCCACTCTAATCCAGAACAATCTGTCTCACTCCAGTCTAAAGCACTCTGCCCCACTCCAGTCTAAAACATAACATTCTGCCTCACTCCGTTGTGCCTCATTCCAATCAAAAAAAATCTGCCCCACTCCAGTCCAAAACATTCTGCCTCACTCCAGTCTGCCCCACTCCAATCCAAAACAATCTACCCCATTCCAATCCAAAACAGTCTGCCCCACCGAAGTCTGCCCACTGTAGTCCAAAACAATCGCCCTACTCCAATCTGCCCCGCTCCAGTCTGCTGCATTCCACTCTACCCCACTCAAATCCACTCACTCCAACCCACTTCACCCCACCCCAGTCCACCACAAACCACCCCACACCAATTCTCTACAGCCCACCTCACACCATTCCAATCCCCACACCCCAATCCACCCCACTCTAATCTATCAAAAGTGACTGTACTCCAGTCCAGCCCACCCTACTCCAGTCCAATTCACCCCACTGAAGTCCAACCCACTCCAATCCAGTCCAACCCAGTCCACCCACTCACATCCATTGGAACCCATGCCAGTACAATCCACCGCACTACAATCCACGGTAATCCAATCTACCCCACCCAACTCCAGTCCACCCCACTCCAATCCACCTTAACCCACCCAACTCCAATCTAGTCCACCTTAATCCACCCCACTCCAAACCACCTAAATCCAATACATCCCACTCCAAAAATACACCTCCCGCTAAAACGTCCACCCTACTCCAATCCAGTTCATCCCATTCCAATCTACCCTACTCCGCTCCAATCCAGTCCACTCCTCCCCAGTCCAATCCACCCTAATCCAGCCACTCAAATCCACACCACTACAATCCACGCCACCCCAGTCCAGTCTACTCCTGTCCACCCCTTTCTAACCCAGTCCACCCCAATCAATCCAATTCACCTCACTCCACTTGAGTCCACCCCAATCCAATACACTGCACTCCATTCAACGCCACTCCAGTTCACCCCATCTAATCACCACACTCAATTCAATTCAACCCACTCCAATCCAATCCACCCCACCCACTACAGTCCACCTAACTCCAATCCACCCTACTTCAATCCACCCAAGTCGAACCCACCCCAGCCCACCACACTACCATACTCCACTCCACCCCATCCCACTCCATTTGAATCCAACCTCACCCCACTCCTGTACAATCCACCCTATCCAATCCAGTCCAATCCACCCCACTTCACTTCACTCGTCCAATCTATTCCACTCCACTCTGCCCTAATCTACCCCACTCCAGTTCAGTCTAGTCTATGCCAATCCATCCCACTCGACCCAAATCCACCCCACCCCAGTTCAGTCCACTCCACCCCAATCCAATTCATCCAGCCCACCCCACTCTAGTCCAATCCACTCCAGCCCAATCCACCCCACTCCACCCTACTCCAATCCACCCCACTCCAATCTACCCCGCTCCAGTTCAATTTAATCAGTCCAGTCCATTATAATCCACCCCACTCCAATAGACCCTATTCCAATCCAGTCCACCCCACCCCGTCCAGTCCACCCCACCACAGTCCTATCACTTCAATTCATTCCACCCACCTCAATCCAATGTAATCTACCCACTCCAATCCACCCCACTCTAATCCACTCCAATTCACCTCACTCCATTTCAGTCCACTCCACCCATCCAGTCCACCCCACTTTTCTCTAATCTACCAGACTACCTCAATCCACTCCAACCCTCTCCACCGTATTGGACTCTGCCACTGAACTCTACTCCCCTGTACTCAACTCTACAACACTGCACCCCCCGTCCTTTCTGCGATCCTCTTCTTCAGCAAATCCACTATACAACACTACTCCCCCACTCCACTAACTTTTAGCAATGCTCAACAGCAGCCACACTGGTGTACATGACAAAAACACGTTGCCAAGACAACAGCTCTTGCATAGGTGAGATTTATTGGCTTTGCCGATGCTTGTTGTTCGTGTCAGCTCTGCGCGTGCATGCTCCTTAGTTAGTGTGCCTCTGTGCAGGCTTTCGATGTGTGCCGGATCAGTGCATGATAACCTACCCAGCCACATCTATAAGGGCCTCGCTTGGAAGAGCATCTTCTTTGGTAGGAGGAAAGGGATAAAACGGACGTTAGAAGCAGCCTTTGAGCCTGTGCCTCTCCTTTGTCCGGCCACCTGTTTCCATAAACTGGCTGCCGGATCCGTCCATAAACTGATAATTTGCCATTCCACTAACACGGACCTCTGGTTTCCTGGATGACGATGATTTTTCAGATGTCTTCATTATAAGGCCTTGGCGGGCCCCCGGCTTTCAGCGAGCTGAATGGTCTGGCCCAGCTTTTGAGGGAGGCCTTGCCCTTTGGCCTTCGGCGGCCGTCACCTGAGCCCCAGCCGTCAGGGATTAGGCCTTGCTAGTGCCGCGTCTTCACTTATCAATTGACTTTCTAGGGCTGAGAAGGCACGGGAACAAAGGGCATGAGTAAAGTAGGCGACTGTGCAAATCCTGGCAAAACAGTGGTGCGGAGAGCGCAAGTGGTTGTTATGTTGATTGAGTTATCGGTACTAATTGAGGGTTAACATGCGATTCCCGCCTCGGAGCTCTGTTAACAAACCACCTTCTTTCAGTTCGGTTTGTCTACTCCCATTCTGCTTTTATGTGTATTTTAAAGGGACTGTCCAAGGGAGGGAAACAACTATTTTCTTGTTATTGTGACTTAATTTACTTGACAGCTCCTTTAAATTAACTGTTGCTCAATAGATTAAGTCACCAGATCAACATAATTCTTTCCAGCAGTAGAATTCTTCGTGGGCAGAAAAGTACATCATTTAGAATTTTATAGTATCAACACAACGATGATCGTGCCAGAGAAATGAGATGTTATGATAAATGTTTAGAGAGCACAGTCTGCCAGTTCGGATGGACGTCATTGATTTTTTTTTAAAAATGTATTTCGTTTCGCAATAGACATAAAGGACTCTTATTTGTGATATCACGTCTTTAGAAACCTGCTTCCGTTCAATGCAGCAGTTGATAAACAGCCCATCCCCACTTTTTGTGTCGCTGTGCGTTTTCTGGACGTAACTGCTCTGTTTGCAGAGCATATCATGACCCAGAAAGTTGCTGAAACTCTAAATGAATATTGGCTGCAGGCGGTGCTTTAAATGGTCCGGTACTGAGTACCGGCACTTTTTTATTTTGAGAGGGAGGGTACCGGCACATCTCAAGAAACACGTAATACTTTTAATTGGAGAGTACCGGCCCTTCTCAGAAACAAGCAGGTACTCTGCAACAGAGTACCTGCACTTTAGTTTTTCCATTTCAAGCACTGACTGCAGGCAGAATAGTACAGAAGCAGTCATACCTCCATACTTCCGAGCTGTGCTGTCTTCAGCTCAGGCACTAACTTACACCCGCTGGCAGCTCGCTTTAACTGAAAAGAGGCATCACACAGTTCCCTCCTGCGCACCTTGTTAATGATAAAGCTGGGTCTTGCCTTCAACGGCTTTGCAGGCGCAGAACAGAGCTGTGCGCCTGTTTCTGAATACAATCACACACTCTACATCACTCTGCACGTCATGAGCCAATTATTAGTTTCCTAGAAAGTACGAGATTTGTCCTTTCTTGGAAACTGTCAATTAGCTCATGACGAGCTGAAAGCAAAATTTAGATAAACGGCGTAACCACAGCTCAATATTTCTGAACTGTTGACTGTAACTCATGAAGTATGTAGTCGAGTTTTCAGAGATTGTCAAAACAGACGCTTAGCTCCGTTCTGCAGTGCTTAATTTGAGCCAGTGGTTTCCGGTGCGGGGTACCGGCACTTATTTTTTAGGGCTGGCACTTAGTTTTCTGCATCAGGCATTTACTGTTCGCAAAAGACACATGGAAAAGGTGGAGGAAGAGAAAAACGAAAAGGCGTCATAAAGAGAGAAAGCTGCAAGAGTGAGCTGAAGGGCCACGGAGTGGCTGTAAATGAATTAAAAGATGCCTCGCTCATTGAAATGCAGCAGCCGCGTGTTTCAAAAGAGCTTTGGCCACCGGCTCGTTTTTATTTACAAACTGAGCACTGGTTCTGCCTTCTTTTGCTCTAATCATGACATGGCTCGGATTAAGCACTTTATCTGACTCGCCTTTTTAATGCGTGCTAAACGTGCTGCTTTTCCTTGTTCTATGTGCCTCATGCGTGCTGGCCGTGTTGTCTTTAAAAGCACCCTGCAGTGGAAAGTCAACAGTTTGCAAACTGAACTAAAACACACACAGTCAACAAGTCTATATTACTGTAGAAATAGACCAAGGACTATTCGGAGGTTTCTCTTACTCTGACATTACCCATATTAATTTAAATGAAGACTATACGAGTTCAGGCCCTAACCCCTTCTTGTAAATCTATCCTTGCTGAGACCTTGTTTTCATTTTAGCACAGTTTACACTTACGCCTTAAGAACTTTTTTCCCCACAAAAGATATCGAAGACAAATGTACGTCCTTTTTTCTCCACATGTTTGGGATCGAAAAGGTAACGGAGGTTTGTGGTTTTCCTCAGAGAAACCAAAGTGAAAAAGCCAAAATGTGGAAACATTAGTCATTTTTTAATGAAAAATGACAAAATATAATCTGCACTGATGATAGGGTGTTTCCAGTTTTTATAAACCGATAACCTAGACAAAACGTTTTTGCTTCAGTTTTTGACGTTTTTTAGTGGTGGTCAGTATTTCCATTTTTTTCTCTTTCTAACCACTTGCAAATTGTGGGATGAAGATGAGTGTTGTAGACAAGGGTGAGAAAGGAGCGCCACAACCACGAAACAACATGTAACTTCAAAGTAGATGTGAATTAAATGTCTTCTTTATTTTGTCCAAATGAAGAACCCACGACCAGGGAACATCGAGAGGGAAGGAAAGCAGCTGGCCAACTACCCCAACAATCTCAACTTACACTGAATATTCCAAGGAGTGTAGTGGCATCAAAACAACATAAATACAGTGTACTAAGAACGTTTCATGGAACAAGGCTAATAAAGCATTACATCACTACCTTCCTTAATAGAGAAACCATGAAGGAGAATACAGAATGAGTTGGTGCACTAAAAAGGCATAGTTTCTCAGTAATAAACACACCAACATATATAATTAAATATAATACAATTCGAAATCTCGGAATTTACTTGGTAATCTAACTTGTCTATAGCTCGTGGGTCTTGCATCATAAAATTTTTGTTTACTTTGTGTTAGGAGTACTTTCTCTTATCGCCTCATCACATCGCTTATTCCAATATTTCTGATTTTATTTTTCTGGAAACTGATTCTAACCAACCTGATTGGTTCTAGGTTCTCTGCTACGCAAGCTTCTGAAAGGAGATATGTCTGAAGTGGAGTGTGGTGTCGTTAAATAGGCCCATACCTTATCCTGTAAAATTTTAATCACATCAGTATTGGAAGAAATAGCTGTTTGAATACCTTTCTTGATGATGCAATTTTCTCTTTCTACTAGTCCATTGGAAGATGGACTATAAAGAACACATTGTAAATGTTTTATGTCCAAGTCTGTCATCAAATTATTAATCTCTTTTGACACAAAATGCATCCCATTACCTGTCACAATGTAGGGTGGGCATCCTTCAATTAAAAACACTTTTTTGACAAATTCAGTGGCTGATCTTGTGTTAGGTGAATCTACAAAATCATAATGAATCCACTTTGAAGAATAGTCTACTAAGAGAATTATATACTTTTGATCTCTGGGTAACATATAGATAGAAAGGACCCGAATAGACTAATGCAACTTTAATCCAATGAGGAATCAGTACAGGAAAAAAAGGTTTGTTAGCAGTTTTTCAATGTTTGTCTGATACAATACACTGAGGACATTTTTCAATCAATTGAGATACATTTCTGTCTATTCCTGGCAACCAAAAATGTTGTTTAAGCTTTTTGCAGGTTGCTGAGCTGCCTAAATGTCCATCATGTGCCATTACATACAGACATTCTCGTAACTTAGCAGGAGGAATTATCATATTTTTGCACACACAGATTTGATTCTCAAAAGATAACTCTGAAGCGACTTGTACAAAGCACCTAATTTCCCCTGAAAATGATTTATTTGATGGCCACCCAACTTTAGTGATGTAGTGAGATACTTTCTTCAACGTTTCATCCTTTTCGGTTGCAGCTAGCCATTCTTCTCCTGAGACTATTCCTTCACAATTGGCAATAGCATCAACCTCAACTACCACACATTCGTCATCATTAGCATTCACTTCAGTAGAGTCACTCAAAGGCAGGCGTGATAAACAGTCTGCACGGACATTTTTTCCCCTTTCATATACTTGATATTAAATTATGCTCCTGAAGTTTTGACAATAATCTGACTAATCATGCTATTATGCCTTGCCTAGACCACTTCCACCTAGTAGATAGACAAGGGGTTTATGGTCAATGAATAAGTCAAAAGATGTTCCACAAATAGAAGTCTTGAATTTTTCCACTGCCCAAGCACACGCAAGTGCTTCTCGTTCGATAGTGCTGTAGTTCTGCTCTGCTTCATTCAAAGTTCTAGAAGTGAAAGCTACCGTATTTTCTTTGCCTTCAGCCCATTGCCCAAATACAGCCCCTAAGTCTTTTAAGCAAGCATGCACAGTAATAAAGGACTTGTAGTGAGGCTGATATGGTTGTAATGTGGGAGCACTACATACAAGCGTTTAATATCCTCAAAAGCTTGAGTGACCTGGGTGTCCCATTCAAACTTGACACCCTTTTTAAGTAAAGATCTCAACCGTTACACTAATAGGGCATATCCTGTGACAAAACATGCATAATATTCACATAGGCCTAAAAACAACCTAGGTAAATCTTTATCCGTAGGTGGGGGTGCCCTTTTAATAGCCTCAATATTGCAGGTTTTAGGTATGATTCCTTTTGTCAGTAATAGTACATCCTAAATATTCAACTTGCTGTACCATGAACCTGCATTTATTTGATTTCACAGTCATATCATTTTCCTCTAATACTTTGAAAACTCTTTCCAGGATGACAATCTCTGCAATCCTCTGCAGTTTCTGTAAAGACCAAAATGTCACCTTGGAAAGCTTGGATTTGGGATTCATGACCAAATAATTTGTCCATGAGTTTCTGTAAAACACTTGCTGCTGACGCAAGGCCAAACCGCAATCTTAAATATTTGTATGCACTATACGGCATGAAAAAAAATAGTTCAAGATTGTGACTCAGTGTTGAGTGGAATTTGGTAGTAAGCTGAGTGCAAGTCTATAGTAGAGAAAAATTTAGCATTAGCAATATTCGCTATCATCTCTTGGAAGCGTGGTAATGGGTGACAATCTATGAGTATGTTTTGGTTTAGTGACCTGAGGTCCACACACAATCTCAATTCCCCTGAATGTTTCTTCGTTCATACAATTGGGGAAACCCACTCAGACGAATCAGTCTCTGAAATCACACCTCCATGCACAAGTTTATCCAAGAGGTCTTTTAATTTACCCCTAACACTCATTGGTACAGGCCTTACTTTATGTATAACTGGTGTGGTATTATCTTTGAGCTTGATTACATGCTCAAACCCCGTCACTGTGCCAATGGCATCATTACAAAAAGTGGGAAACCGCTTTACCAAAGACTGTATCAAACTTTCTTCCATTTCAACATTAAGTATAGGCATTTCCCCAATCACGATTGGCTCATCAAGATCAGGACACAGATATATCCCCAGTTTGGCCAAATCCATCCATCCATCCTATAATGTCGTGACCTTTCACAGCTACATACATATTTGTGGTAATTTCCCTGCCTAAACATTCAAGAGCTGCAATAAAGTACTCTAACAGGTCTACATCCTGCTCACCAAATGCTTTAGAGCTAATATCTACAGGGGTAAGGGCTGTATTTTCAGGCCATAATTTATAAAATGTAGCATCTGTCAAGATGGTAACTGGTGCTCCTGAGACTGCCATGGTGGTAATGACTTTGCCTTCAATAGTTGCTCGACAAAGAGGCCTTTGACTCTCTTGTGTGAATTAGACTCAGCAGTATGTGTTCCTGAGGCATCTATGGGCAACCGTACATTGGAAAATCTATTCAGGCACTCTTGAACATCCTCATCATCATCATTATTGCCAAGATTTACATTACTCATTTTTTACTTTGTTCACACTGCCCACCCCAGTTTTGCACACCTCCCGAAAATGGCCTATTTTATGACAACGCATACATTTCTTGCCAAGTCCGAATCTGAGGGGTGAATTTCTATGTGATTCCTCAACCACATATGTAGCATATGGTACCCCCTTTTTAACTCTATTACCTCTACTAACAACACATGTAGATGTATCTTCAGAAATTAAGTTGACAGGCGATAGACCTTCTTGATTACCTCCATGACTCACACTTTGGTTAGTTAAAACTTAAGATGTTATGATGGATCTTTCAATAGCTTTCACAATATCAATGGTTTCTAACAAAGTGGGATTCCTACAAGTTACGTTGTTCTTGTACTTTTTTCAAGTAACAGTTAATCACACACTGATCCCTAATATAAATGTCCACATTGTTGTCAAACTCACATCTGGATGATAAAACTCTTAAAGTTTTAATATACTCCTAAACTGTCTCATCACTAGATTGTTTGAATTTAAATACATTGTTTCTTTCCAGTAGTATACTTGGTTCCTCTGAATATTGTTTACACATTCTAGCTTTCGCCTCTAAATATACATTCCAGTGAGTGCCATCACTAGTGTGTGCAGGAACAACTGGCAAGTTGTCGAATACTCTTCGTCCAGCAACTGCTAAGTGATTAAATAAGAAAGCCATTTTCCTTACTGGAGAATAATCAATAGCATCTATAGCAGTCAAATAATTTTCAAGTATGCATAGCCATTCTTTCCACTTTGTCAGGCTTTCCCGCCCTCTGTAGAAATGGTGGAGGTTGAACTACCCCTTGTACTTTAGCCATCGGAAAAGTATAGTATGCAAAATAATTCTCACCTGTAAGCACAGTAGCTGTTATTATGCAAAATTTACTAATATTGGTATGCAGCTATGGAATGCTTAAAGCAATGCTTAAAATCATGGAGAAGAAACCCTGAAGTGTTCAAAGATTGAACTGATAGTAAAACTTCAGCCAACGGGAAACAATACTTCCAAGTGCTCCCTTTGGATGTTTGCCCAGTCCAAAATGGCCGCTGATGCCTGTGCGTTGCCAATGAAGGCAGAAGAGCCGGCTGGAGTTTCACCACACTCCTGGTACCAAATTATGTTGTGGACAAGGGTGAGTAAGGAGCACCGCAACCACAAAATAACATGTAACTTCAAAGTGAATAAAATATATCTTCTTTATTTTGTCCAAATGAAGAACCCACGACCAGGAAACATCCCGGGGGAGGAAAAGCAGCTGCCAACTACCCCAACATTCTCAACTCCCACTGAATATTCCATGAAGCGTAGTGACATCATAAAAACATAAATACAGTGTATTAAGAACGTTTCATGTAACATGGCTAATAAAGCATTACATTTAAATCGCTACAATCAGCAAGCCCAGATAAGACAAAGAACAAGCTGCTCACCCAGGACTATCTGATACCCCCATAACACACAGTGACCACAAGAGACCTAGGTGACAAACCTGATTAAATACCTGTGGCCAAAGCAGCCGCTAAAAAAGTCCTTGAACAGAAAATTGACTTGGTGGGTTCTGTTCTCCTCAGACACGATCAGATAAAACTTGCAGACCGGATGAAGACTGCAAATATGGTGAACAAAGTGCAACTTGCTATTGAAAGACTAAAAAAAAACAGGAATTGTGTCAAACTGAATTTGTGGAATTATTGGAAAGTTTTGCTGAGGACTCAGAGGGATGCAGCAGGTACATCAACCTGCAGGTAGTGGGTAAACCTGAAAGTATTGGCAAAATCAATATGGACGGCACCGGATGGCCTGGGTGGCACAGACTGGTGAACCTCGGTGCTTCTCGAGCTTCTGCACAATCAAAAAAGCCATAGAGTGCTTGGGAAGCCATTGCCATCCGAGCTCCTATGACGATCAGTGTGGGCCCATACTGAATTTCAGAGGCAGGAATACAATCCTGTGATAAGCCAGGAAGGTAAGACACCAAACAGTGTAAAACAGTGAAGTCATGATTTTTCCTTGGCTAGACTGCAGCAATAGAGATAGAGAGTGGTAGTAAAACACAAACTATGCTGCATGGGAGGGAGATTTATACTATGTTCCTTGCAAAGTTTGAGTCTTCGCAAAATGTTAAGCACCGTTGTTAACTAGTCCAAAAAACACCTGGCACTGGGTGGAAGCGCACAGTTTTGATTCTGGCACAAGTCTGGCTGGAAAAACAAGTTGTGATTGCTGCATTCAATGCCATTCATGTTAGAAGGTTGCTGAAGGACTTCACTCCACCAACAGAGACATGAGCTCAGGGCCATCGACAGGAGAAGACAGAGAATTGATTTACTTAACACCCAGAACTGCAGACAAACTGCTTTAACACATCCTGCCAATGAGAATGCCACTTGAAAGTGCTGTAATTTGAAGGCCTGCACCCAGAAATTCTAGTACTAGTCCACTGCTCATAATGAATTTCTTTTATGGCTGAAAATGTGGCTGTTGAAAGACTCTCCATGTACGGTTAGCGTTACCTCCTATTTCTTTTGGTCTCTCTCCATGATGAATGGAAGCCGAGAGTTCATTTAGACATTTAGAAGTTTCTTCTTCGTTGTTGGACAATTGTCTCACCCTTGTGGGAGGGAGGATTCTTGGGATTTGGGATTGTTCTGAAGTGATAATGTGGTATTTGACAAATCTAATTAATTTTATTGTGCCCTCAAGAGAACTAATGTGCTGGTTGCCTATATTGAACGACCACCCAAATATACATCTAGGTTGGGGGGAAAGGGCGTTTCAGTTCCTAATGTCGAACGTCCGAACCATGAATAATGCCAACAAACGTTATAAAATGTACTCCTACTTGAAAATTGGTGGGGTTAATGCTGCCTTTTTACTGGCAAGTACTTTGATGCTCTGATGATAGATTTTCGAGGACACACTCCTAACTTTGTTAAAAAGGTTTATTCAAAGGTTATATATAACAGACTTTTGTGCTGAGAAGAACTGCTCCCATCAGCCGGGGAGCTCACCTAGAGCATTGTTTGTCTTGCACTCTCTTTTGGGAAAATACGTCTTTTGTAGCACAATTTTAAATTTACCAGATTACATTTAATTCACAACATGTATGTAACGTAGCAAATAAGTTGCGCCTAGTGTTATTGTCAGTAAATTATCCTTTATTCCATATCTGCATGGGTGGCTATGTAAACCAGGTGCAATTGATCCCCGGAGAAGACAGCTTTCCATAATGCATTGGGGCTATGCAGTGCAAATGCATTGAGCAAAATACAGTATATGGAATAAAGGATAATTTACCAAAGTGAACAGTTGGAGCAACTTTGTTTTCAACTTTCCCTATATGTTATGAATGAAAAGCCATTTGGCAAAACAAATGCACAACACAATCAGTCCTTTTACAGGAGATACATGTTACACACAAGGATGGTATCAAATTGAAAATGAGGTGAAGGAGTCGGGTATATGCCCCATAGTACCTATGTAGTAGGAAAGTAGTCTCTCTTTCGCATGGTTACCCCCCACTTTTTGCCTGCTGTGAGTGTTTTGACTGTGTTCACTGGGATCCTGCTAACCAGGACCCCAGTGACTGTGCTCTCTCCCTCTAAATTTGGTTGCTTATGGCTTAGCACACCCCACAATTGCCATACTGGTGCCTCCTGTAAGTCCCTAGTATATGGTTCTTAGGTACCTAGGGCATTGGGGCACCAGGGTTTCCCCATGGGCTGTAGCATGTATTGTGCCACCTATGGGGCCCCTTGCAAAATGTTTCTGCAGGCCTGCCATTGCAGCCTGCATGAAAAGGTGCATGCACCCTTTCGCTACAGGTCACTACACCAGGTCACTGTAAGTCACCCCTATGGTAGACCCTCCTAGCCCATGCGTGTGAAGGCACCCCTGCATGAGCAGAGGTGCCCCTACGAACTCCAGTTCCATTTTTCTGGACTTTGTAAGTGCGGGGAAGCCATTTTACCTGAGTACTGGACGCCGGTCACTTCACTACCTTTGTCCAGCTACACAATGGTAACTTGGAACCTGGGTATGTTTGGTATCAAACATGTTGGAATCATACCCCAATACTCTTGCCAGTATTGGTTGTATGATTCCATGCACTCTGGGGGCTCCTTAGAGGACCCCACCATTGCTCCTACCAGTCTTCTGGGGTTTTCCAGGCAGCCCGTGCTGCTGCCACCACACAGACAGGTTTCTGCCCTCCTGCTGCTTGACCAGCTCAAGTAGAGGAAGGCAGAACAAAGGATTTAATTTGGGAGATGGAAGCAACACCCTCTCCCTTAGGAAATACGTATAACATGGCTTGGGAGTGGTAGCCTCCCCAAACCACTGGTATGCTTTGAAGGGCACACTTGGTGCCCTCCTTGCATAGACCGGCTTGCACCAGTACAGGGATACCCCGTTCCTGCTCTGTCAAGAACCTGGAAAATGGAAAGGGGAGACCCACTCCCTTGTCCATCACCAGCCCAGTTATGGTGCCCAGATGGGAGCATCTGAGTGGCCAGGTCAGGCAGGTGACATCATAGCCTCCTCTTGATAGGTGGTCACCCTGCTAGGTGACCAATCCCCCTTCCTGGACTATTTAGGGTCTCCCTCCAGGGTGAGTCTTCAGATCAACGTGCAACATTCCAGCAGGACACCCCTGCATCGTTTTCTTCATCAGCTGGCCGCCGAGACTGCAATGGGACCCTCCAGGAACTGACAATCTGCAACTCCAGCGATGACTCCGCTCTGCAACATTGTTTCTCCAGCTCCTCCAGCAACTGCAACATTTCCCCGGCTGTGCATCCTCTGAGGGCGACGAGTCTTCAACCTGCACAAGAACCAAGAAGGAATCTCCCTTGGACTGGAGGAGTCTCTCCCCTGCATCCGCAGGCACCAACTGCAACGATGACCGGCTGCATGGATCCTCTCTCCTCTAGAACTGCGTGGATCTGCATCACAGATGGTGGTCTCGAGTGGTCCACTTGGTCCTCTCTACCAGCTGTCCAATTTGGGAGATGGTAAGCCCTTGCCTCTCCGTACAGGACAGTACCCCTGTGCACCGCGGCTCTTGCAGTTACCAAGGCTTGTTGGCTGTTCTTCTAAGGGATCTTCAGGCCCCGTGTAGCCCCAGCATCCAGCACTCCTCCCTGCAAAGCACAGTCTCCTGCCTGCTGCTCCAGCAACGTGGGACTCCTTTTCAGGTGTGCTGAGTGCGCCTCACTGTGACTCTTGTGCCTGCTGCCTGTGAGTTGCCTGTGGGGGCTGCATCCTCGTCTTCTGACTCTCCTCACTGCTGAGGGTCACCTGGGACTCCCCTCCTTGGGTTGAGTCCCCCTGGATATTTCTGGTCCCCGGCAGCTCTGCAACCCTTCATCTGCTACTTTGGTGGTTGGTTTTCCAACACCACTGACTGACTGCAACTCTTCTTCCGTCGTCGAACATCTCCTGCATCACTTCTGGAACTCTACTCCTGCTCCAGTGCTGCACAGCTGATTTCTTGTCTCCACGGTGTGTAACAGTTGGCAAGGTACCTACAAAATTTAAGTTAGAGTTGAATCACCAAAAAACATTGTTCTAATGAAGCCTTTATTTTCTTCAGTACAAAAGAAGACAGCCAACGCGTTTGGTTCACCACTTGTGAACTTCCTCAGGACATCATGCTTCTCAGCAGTGTGACATCTTGCAATCACCAAGTGTATTTTCTTCACAGGTTCAACAAACATGTTCTATTATAATGTCCCTTTATGTGCTATGTAGTGGCTCCAATTCAAATCACTTCAACTTTCCAATGCCATGATAAGCCGCTCGCATAGATTTTCCAATCACTCAGTAGGACGTCATGTCGACCTGGTCTTGCATCCCTAGAAGGGTGGGTAGTGGCTCCTGCCACAACCTGACACTCCAACCTGAACTGGACTTGGTCCCCTCCTGTTGCAGGTCCTCTTCTGTTAGGATCCACCTTTGGTTTCTTCCAGTCTTGTCTCAGTCTTACACAGTCCTTTTCCAAAGTTCTGTGGGTTTGGGAAAAATCAGGTACTTACTACTTCTCTCCTTGTCTCTGGGGGTCACCCTGGTACTTACCTTTTGGGGTTTCTAGTTCCCCCAGCTCCCCTCTACTGATTCCAATTCCTTGAGTGGGGACTGCCTTTCACATTCCACTTACTTAGTATATGGGTTGGTCTCTCCCTAGGGCCTTCACTATTTTCTATTGTTTTACTGTTTGCTATTGCTTTCTATGCTAATCACTGACTTCTAATGTGTATATAACAGTGTGTTTACTCACCTCCTAGTGGGGTATAGCCTGTACAGTATTTTAGTATCTTTGTTACTATAATAAAGTACCTTTATTTTGGTAACATTGTGTGGTTCTTTCACTTATGTCAGTTCTGTGTGACTGTAGTGGTATCACATAAGCTTTGCATGTCTCCTAGATAAGTCCTGGCTGCTCATCTACAGCTGCCTCTAGAGAGCCCTGGCTTCCAAGACAATGTCTACACCTCACTAATAGGGGATACCTGGACGTGGTTTAAGGTGATAACACCATAGGTGCTCACCACACACCAGGCCAGCTTCCTACAGTACCCTGCAGGCATATCCTTGGTAGCCTGCAAAACACCTTTTGATGGGACAGATGCACAATGGTTAAAGGAAGGCTGGATTGCAAGGCAGTCAAACTGGCTCTTGTGTATACGAACCAAGGGTCATTGCAGCCTCAACTCAGCTGCCCAAACTTGTGGAAGTGGACTTAAATGCAGTATGTGATGTGATCCTAGATAGATCTTATCGCATAAGTCCCCTCATTTAGGGGTGCCACCCAGGGTGACATTCACTATTATTTCAGGGAGAATAGCGGGACAGCATCAGGCGCACTGTGGTGGAGTGGAAGGCCTTGAAAGTGATGATCAGGGGGTATTGCATAAGGGCGAGGTGTGAGACCAGAAAGAAGTTAGAAAGAGAATAGTGCACTTTATAATGCAGCCCCAGAGTACTGGACCTGTGTCCTGGCTGATACTCATAAAGAACTTCCCAATAATAGGGAGAAGCATGCGGCCGCCCTGAAGGAAAAAATGCAATGTGTCTGTTGTACAGAATACATGATACAGATCTGGGAGGATGCTAGCCCGGTTGACGAAAATGGAAACCAGAGGGGTCGCTGATCACAGCCATACTTAACACTGAAGGGGAGGTGATTTACACCCAACAGAGAATTAACCAGGAGAACTACTTAACTTTTATACTGAAAATTCTAGTGTACTTGACTTGGCCCTAGAAAATGTTTGCCATGTAGAACTAGAGACCCTCTCTTCTGACCAAGCTGCAGTGCTGGAAGCCTGATCGACAGTCTGTGATGTTAGAAAAGTAATATCTTGATGTGATACCCCCCAGATGAAATGCCTTGCTATCCATTTTTGATTGTAAATACTAACAAGAAAATCAACGCAAACTGACTCCTAGGTCCCACGCAGAGGTAACCTGTAGAGTATACAGAAGAGCTCCATCAGGTTGACAAGAAGGCGCACACTCTGGAGTTGCAATTTAGAATTCAATTAATTTATTGATTTAGACAGACTACCCAAAAATCCCATATTTGTATGTAGTTATAGTTAGGATGGTATTTCCACAGACGATGCCTTTTTTGTTTTGCTAATAATTTGGGGCCGTTTGGCCAATTTTCACAAAACCCTCCAAAAAAGTGCTCTTTTTTGCCTAGTTTGTGCATGGAAAGTTTCGGGACAATCCGCCAGGTGGTGGCCGAGAAAAAAGGGGGCCCCAATACTCAATTTCCCCATTCATTTTTTTCTAGGAGCTTTAGCCCCAAACCACTGAACGGATTTACTCCAAATTTCCCAGAAAGCTAGCTCTTGGTCCAGAAGTAGTTTTTGAGCAATTAATGCTCAAAGCTTTTTATATCGAACGACCTGGTTAACAAAAGTAGACACTTCCTTCTTGGAGGTCTTTGCTTCTCTGACAACCGGTTCTGTGGGACCTCATGGGAAAGATAAAACGTTGGGCTAGGCGAGGCAACAGTTCTCTTTTACCAGCAAAACACCCTTGACAGCCACACATTTCAGCTTTGTGCTGCTCAAAGCTCTTGGCTCTTGGCTCAGGTTGACAATGATGTATCATACTTCAAAGGGTTCCTTGCTGCCACAGTCTTGTACCTTGCCCCCTGGAAAATGTTGATTTCCATTTCAGAGACCAAGTCTGAAGATGAAACTGACCGGTAAGACCCACTCTATATCCAAGGTTGTTCTATCTTGGTCAACCATCAAATGTTATTATTTCAATGACGCCTTACTTTTGCTAGGTGCTTTTACGTTAACATTTTCATATCTCTAGTTTTCCTTAATCTATTTAGCACCGCCATGAAATCCCTGGCGGAAAGGCTACCAGTGACAGCAATTTACATTCCTGTCGGCAGTAGATGACTCCCCACTCCCGGTCCCCCCACCTCCACCCAGGAGCCCTCCACCCCCCTTCCCCTACAATATTCCTACCCCCCAACCCTCAGTAACCCCCCCACTTCCAGTACTGACCCCCCGCATACATGCACGCACCCACAGACATGCACACCCAGACACTCACTCACACTCACAACACCCTTACACTCACGCGCACACACACACACACACACAAGATTCCCTCCCCCAATCCATACTCACACACACACACACACCACTCACCCCGCACCCCCTCCTTCAGACGGTCACCTCACCTGGTCGTTGAGGTGGTGGTCTAGGATGGAACGGGTCCCGCCGCCAATGCCTCACCAACACAACACCGCCACACCATTTTTCGTATTGAAATACGGCAGGTGGTGTTTTATTGGTGTGGCTGTGTCGGCAGTGCAGCTGCCACTAGAATGCCGACTGCCAGTACGACTGCTGACCGTTTTCCACCTGGAAAATGGCGGAAAAACACCAGCAGTCATAATAAGGCGGTCTGAGGACCGCTGTGCTGGAGGTCTTTTGGCAGCCACCAGCTTGCGGTTAGTGGACTTGTACGCCGAAGTCGTAATGAGCACCTATGTATATTACGTTGGTAGAGTTTACTCCCTCCTTTTGACACCACCAGTTCACCATTCTAACATTTTTTTTGTTTAAGAATTGTTGCTTAAGGTCCTTCAGCTAACATTCTTTCTACTACCAAATAGTCACTTCTTACTCCTGGTTGTTTCAGGACTTCAGCTTCATAGTAGGCAAAGTTCATTGCCACTAGTTTTCCATTTGTGTCAGCTTCGATAATAATGGTAGATAAATTACCTGTGAGATTAATCAAGGCAGTTATCTCTTTATTAGTCAATTTATAACTGGTTTTCTTCTCTATGCAGATGCCTATGTCACTGCAAGAAAGTAAGTTCCATAATTTGGTATTTCAAAGAGTCCAAGGATAAAAGCACGAAAGTCACCAGAAATGGACTTGGTTAAAAGAAGGCTAAACTTCTAAAAGCAAGCCATACTAACCATTCATTACACAGTTTTATAAATGTGAAACTGTGCTAAATACAAGAGGTGACTCAATGCAGAAATTATGATTTATTGCTCATCAGTTGTAAATAAGTGACCTTTTCCTAAATAAAAGTACAATTATGCTTGGGCCTGACAGGGTGTGGAGTAGCAGCTATTTCTCACTGTCCTGCTCCGCTATCATAAATAGACTCAAAGCACCCCCTGAATTAATGCACAGGAACTGCTGGATCCTATGCCCTAGGAGTCAGGGCAACGGGCAAAAGTTGACCAAAGGGGGATGCTTCCTGAGAGTGGAACAGTGCACTGTATCTGTACTGATGCCCCAGGAAGGCTTTGGACAATGCATTCTAGACTTGGGTACGAGGTGTTCCCAATGTGGGCTGCTCCTTTCAGGCATCGTAACTATGCGTCATGGTGAAATGGTGTAGGGAAGAGGTGGACAATCGATGGTGCTCCATTGACCAAGGCATAGCCGACTGCCCTCTGGGGATAATACAGTGGATAGATAAAAATGTGAAATCTAGAGGGGTGTGCAGCTTTTAAGTTACTACAACGGTCATTGTGTTTTGGGACCAGGTTAACCTCGTGGGGGGCTTGACACTTTTAGTTGACCACAAAATGAAGCAACTGTGACTTCACACAGACGCTAATTAACAAGGTACTTGATAGAGTGTGAGCTGAATATTTCGGCAAAATTTGGTGACTGTGTTACTCTTGTAACATGGAGTTCCAGATTAATTCTGCCAATCGCCGTGTGGCAGAATTATTTTCCCATGAGGCTCCAAAAATGCGAGTGAGATTTGCCATCCCCTAGTGCAGTTTTCTAATATGTGCAGTCGCAAGCGGTCAGGTCAGAGTGCAACTTCTCAAGGAAACTTGCTGCCTCTGGAGTAGATTTTCTACTCGAGTGGCAGCAAAATCAACTGGAATGGCAACGTGCTCCTGTGTCCCAAATGGTGCCGTTTGTGCTGATTTTTCAGTGCTGCTAGCACTACATTGCAGCATGAGCAGTGTGATGTGCATATTTTCCGTCTGTGGTACAACTCCACGGAATCTCCGCAGTTTTTATGTAACTGCGGAATTCCACAGAGTGAAACTCCGCAAGTTCCCCACACCCCTAGTACTTGGTTGATCGGAAGGAAAAAGAAATGCATATGAGTGTTAGGGAATTATTTCAAAATGATGTAATCTCGTCACAGCAGCGAATACCTGGATTTCGATTAGGTTATTCACAGTTAAAGGCCCTCAGTGAAAGCCACATATAGCAAAGTGCTTTTCCTTCAAAGGGGAAATGTTCCGTGTTGGAAGAACCCCTTCTCCTATGCTCCTTTCAACTTCCTTTCCACCCTATAAACTCATCTATTCCTACCTTTTTTGTAGACTGCTTTTATGTTTCCAGGTGCAAATGGAAATGCAAAATGGTTATGAATATCAAGGAATTTACACATTTCTGAATCTCCCATGCTTTTTGGGTGGACACCTCCCTAAAACGCCACATTTCCTGCCCCTGCGCCCAAACTTAGTACTGCGGAAAGAAACGTGTGAGGGTTGCCTGTGCTAAATTTCATTTCAAGGCATCTATGTCTCAGGCCGCAAATCTTTGAAAAGGGAACCTGGAATGACTGCAAATATATGTTTTTTTGCGAGAATTTGCTGAATTTAGCAGCACAAAAATGTGTATTATCCACCTAGACCTTAATGACATTTATCCCTCTGTAAGCTTAAGCATGTTCTAAATTGTTATATTTCTACTAACGTTATGGTAAATTAATTTCTTACCAAACGCAGAATTTTCGATTTAACGTATTCAACAGCATTCTTTCCAAAAGCCGGATTAACTAGCCACGTGTGCTTAAGGTAGAGTCGATCAGTGGCAAGCAAACACTCAACATCTTACCAGCCCGAATAATTATAAGCAATTGTTTTTCTTACCAGGTATATGTCACCCAGCGTTTATTTCTGGTGGCATATGCTGGAAGCTAAGTGAAATGCAGATATTCTGTTGTCGGATCTCGTCGAAATTATTTACAGTTAATACTTGCATAAAGGTTAGAAAGGTTGATGAAGCGAAATTTCGTTTTGTTTTACTATTCACGGCATGTCAGAATGTAATTATGACTGATTCATAAAAGTGTCGCGCAGAGGAGCAGGCTTTGTTCGAATGCTGATCGTGATAAGAACTGACAGTGTCAGAGAATAGAGCATTTTAGTCTTGTTACTTCTGAATGATTGCTAATTACCCAGGGGTCATGCATTATGCTGACAGGATTCAGTGACATTAGTGTTTTTATCATAATCTGCTTTTCCAAAAATGTCTTAGCATAAAACACCCAAACTGAATATGTCGAGGACAGTAGTTTAGAATAGGTTTCCTTTGCTGGGAAACATTTGACACCCAGGTCAATCCATTTACCTTTTAAAAATAGTAACTATTTACCGACTGATGATAAATAATGTGGCAGGCAAATCTTAGCTAAATTGTATGATTTATTATTTTTTTTTTTAAAATGTTAACCAAAAAATAGTGTTACACAGAATACAATACAAATTGATGTGACACCTGCCTTTTGGTAAATCATTCTGTCACAGTTCTTCCCAAAATGGTGCATATGTTTGCCTAGATGTTTTGTCACCACAGGAAGACCACCTCTTCTTTTGGAAAGGGGGGCCGGTCTCCAACCTTTTGTTGTAATGGTTGCCCGTAGGTTTTAAGAGCCAAGGTTGCTGCAGCCTCTCGTCAGGCTTCTACATTTATTTGTATTGCCCTCAACTAATTGGTTTCTGAGCTCCTATCGTTTTTATAAGTTCCTATTATTTGGCACTGAGGTTCACCGTATCTGGCGGGAGCGGTGTCTGTGAATATTTGAATCAGGGTAGTTTTTTTTATTTTTTATATTTCTTTGCACACCATGCGAGCTTTTGCAGCTTGTTTCTACTCCTTTCTCCCCTTTCAGTTTTCCTTGTACTGGGACCAGCCAGGGTGGAATGTTTTGAATCCTCTTAAGAAAGGCCCTAGGCCCCTACTATCCGAGTATCTTTGTCCAGAGAAAGTGTTGTTACCGTTTAGGCCCTAGGTATGCTAGCTCATGGTCACGAAGCCCTGGACTTTCCAATAAAAGCAGTAGGGCTCTTAGAAGACTTAATCTGTCTGCATTTGTCAAAAACAAGATAAAGTTGTTAACAAGTCATCTGAGAACTAACTTTGGTGAGGGGATATGCAGTAAAAATTAAGTGCCTCTTTCCGAGTTACCTGTTATTTTAGGACTTAATTGTACACTCAGTAAACTGAAGTTACAGCCTTGTGTGGATTTAACCACTTGCATTCCAAGTTCCCACCTTAAAATGGGTCATATTGCAGTGATGCTTCATCTTTTCACACGTTCTAACTTCACACATTCTTCCAGGTTTTATGTAGCATCATTTGTGCAGAATCAACCTTGTAGTATTACTACACAAGTTGTGATCCTGATTCTGATGGATACTTCTATTTGCAGATTCCTCACCTTTAAAAATCATCCGGTGCCAGACTGAATCCAGAAGCTTTCACAACAGTGCTCAAGCATGCCGCTTGGTGGCTGTATGCAGCTTCATATTGACTTTGTTCTGCCCCGTACGTGACGGAGTAGAGCCACGTATAAATGCCACCCCTGCACACCAAGGTCAGTTCCTCTCCTTCTGCCTTCGAACGAGAATCTGGAGCCCCCCCTTTTATTTTGGATTGACAAATAATTTTCTCAAGTAAATTAAAATCCACTGTGCTAAAGCTGACAGTTCCAGCCATGCCATGTCTGTCTGATACAGATGTCAGCGGCAGATCCGCATGGATGGGCTTGGGGCACATCCCCAAGTCATGCAGGGAATGCACCCTCATGAACCCAAAGTTGTACTGGGACTGCATGGCTGTAATTTGCTCAGTATCGAAAAAAGCCACACAAATGCCTTGCTCAAAGTCAAGGGAGCATACTTGTTCCTGCTCTTAAGGCTGTTCCTGCAACAGGTCCTCCTCTTTGTCGAGATAATCTGATAAGTTGAAGTCCAAATCAAAGCACAAGAAGGCAAAGTTGGACTCCTCCCCCAAGTTGCGAGGATGTAAAGGTGCCACTTGATTTTGCTCCCAATCGCCAATTTAGGAGCTGATTCCACAGTTGATCCTCTATATCCAGAGTCCCTTGTGCATTTTTAGCACTCTTCTGGTTCCCTTTGGCATGCCTTTGGGCCCCATGGATCCTCAGGGGCCTCCAACTGGATTACTGACAGCTGATCTGTTCTTGGTGATATTTGTGTCTTTTGAACATGCCTCTGGTTCAGCACCAACTCTGGTTCCACCCAGGCTTCACAACCTGGTCCAGACCTTTCAGCGTTGAAGCTGATCTTGACTCTGCCAGGACCAGAGTGTGATTGTTTGCCGATTCGAATGTCTGACTCTGAGGCAAGCATGTCTCGGCTGCACCAAGGTCACGTCCTGATTTCTCTCTGAAGCACCCGGTTCCCGTACAGTCAACTTCAAACAAAGCATTGCCTCTGCCATGGAGCCTCCATCAGTTCCTCCACCAGCTTTTTGGTTCTGACTCTGGTCAGGGTTTACTGCCACTAGGAGATGACAATAGAGATGGTGGGGATGATTTTCATCGTTATTGTGATAATGACAATTTGTATGTGGACTTGATATTTCCCCTGGTACTGGGGTTCCAAGCCCCCCCTCACATCCTATGGGGCCCTAAGGAAAAAGTGCTTCATTTGACATAGTGATTAGACGTGCCTCTGAGATTCTGGATCTTCAGTTTCCTTCTGTAGAAGTCAAAACTGATGTTCTTACTTAAATTATGCAGCCTGGTCAAGGTGTCTCTCAGTCCTTAATGTCATTTAGCAAAGCCCTAACAGGCAAGTAGCAGACACCGGACACCGGCACTAGGTGTCCCTGATTTTATTGACTCAACACCCTTCTCCGAAGAGCTTGATGGTCCAGGCTTCCACCAGCAAGAGAAGTCCCAATTCATTTCCTACAGCACAATTTTTACTTTTACTCAGTACACAACCATGCAGACAAATGCATGAGAAATGCCTAGATGCTGGGTAGTGACATGCACTCTTATGACAGCATGTAAAAAACACGGCACACCGCGCAGCAGATCAGGTGAAGCAATCTATCCCTCATTTGGGAATTGGTCTGGATTGTGCTGCCCTGGGATCAACAGGGGTGCTGCTCGATAGGAAAGCGTGGGTGGCACACCCCAATAGTTAAACGCTTTTGGGAATATTGAAGGATTAATGTAGGTAGAGAGTATGCTCTGTTAAAACCAGACCTGTAGCGACCCTGTAAATGGAGTCTAAAGCGGGGAACAAGGAAATGTCTGCTGTTTATACTCACTACATCAGAGGTACCATGGTATCCTGCTGCAATCCTGGCCGCTTTATGGTCGTGGTGTGTGGTGTCCTATTTAAAGTATGTACTGCGTCTCTGTGGTTTTCCCACTGTCAGTCTAAGGCATCAGTTACGTGGCCCATCATGATGGTGCCTTTCCGGGTAGATGTAGTTATTTCCTATGATGGTATCAGTGTGTTCCAAAGAAGCCGATCCTGTTTGTCGTTTTTTCTAGGCTTCATTCTATGTTTTTTTTTTTTTAAAGCAGTATCATTATTAATATGCCCATCCTTTTTAAGGAAAACGTTTTCCATTTTTTTAGTTCCAACATGAGGATGGTGATTTCTCAAAGACCTTTTGGCTGATCTCCAGTGCTATATATGGTAATATTAACTAAGAATAAAACCTAAAAAATGGAACTGCTTTTATATTAATGTGTGAGTAATAGGTTGTATTTTAAGTCATAATTAGACATCCATTCGCATTGTGTCAGTGGTGATTGATACCATAAGGAACTCTACTGAGTTATCGTGTCGACCCAAGTGGTGTGAGTAAATGGGTAATGCGCAGACATCCATACCATGTGTCCTCATATTCTAGTAGCCATAATGAATTCAGCTGGTTCCAGGGAATGTCTGCGTTCAAATTGTCTGTATATGTATTTAGTTTATCCAGTGCTGTATCCTCTCTGGCAGGGCTTTGAATATATTTGACTTTGTTTGGACTTTGTCAGTTGCTGTCCAAGAAAGTTCATTCTCAGAGTATCCTTTTGTAAAGAAATGAGCAGTCTTTATTATGCTGTTCATTAGACACCTGATGTTGCTCTAGTGCTCACTTATTCTCACTTTACCATCCTAAAAATCATCCCTATATGGGGAGATTACATGGACATTGTATCATACAGATTACATCTGTGGAATTGCAATTTGTGTGGTTGCGGTCTGCCCATGGTCTTTGGAGGCCTATACCAATACACTTATTAGGATCTGTGGACTAGCACACTGAGCAGCTACCGCATGTGCAGTGTCCCAAACTGATATTTTCCTACAAGAGGAACACTAACTTAAGATATATCTACATACTAGACCACAAGAATCTCATGCTCCTGATCAGAATACCCTGGGGAATATGCAGCCTGGGGACCCACGTCTGGGCATACCCTTCCCACTTGGGGTGACAAATGCAAAAACAACAGATGATGGATGGAATACAAAACAAATCAAACATTCAGCCCCAGTCACAGATCTGGGTTTAATCCATCAGTTTTATTTGCTTGCCATGCCTTTCCAGTTTGACCCAGCTACATGCAAATCTGTCTTGACCCTGTTCCCCATAGGAACAGTCCAGCCCGAACTGCCAGGCTAGGTCCTGTTTGTAAAGCATTAGGAAGTGCCAAGGTTTAGTACTTTGTATTCAATGGAAGCTGTCTTGGATGTGCTGTGAAATTGCAAGGGTAGCCTTTTCTAGTCAGTTGGAACCAGCATCAAATGGTCACATTTTCTAGTGCTAGAAATCAGTCGGGTGGCAGAGCACAGAATGATTTTAAAGAGTGCTAGTCTTTTTTAGGAAGTCTAGTAAGACTTTCCAATAATCAGTGTGTGAAATCTCTGTTGTTGTGAATGGTTCTCAACTTCTAATTAGCAAATTAAGATCTAGATTTGATATGTTTGGAGTCCAGGTTAAGGGCTAGAGAACTGGTTGCATTAAATATTTCTTGGTATAGGGGTTAATCTTGTTCAATGCGTCTGATTGGGTTTAGGAGGTAAGGCAGCAATTATTTTCCTTTTTGCTGATTTAATTGCAGTTTCAGATGTTTCCTAAATGCTTGGGCCTGTAATATGCAAGCGGTTAGGCTACATATATTAGTTGTGCAGTCCATTTTTAGTCATGCCCAGTATTGCCCATAAATCCTTAGAAAAATACTGCAAAACTGTGTAATAGTTCATCTAAAGGCTCAATGTATAGGCTGAACAGAACCCGGTTCAGGAGTTTGCATTAGAGAACCTCAAAGCAATGTAAGTGTATGTTTAGAAGAGGACTCACCAGTTTTCACATCCGGATTATGTTTGAGAGGAAAGATGTAAATCGTTTGAGGGTTCTGTTATGATCAATTGTGTCAAATTCAGAAAATAGATCTAGCAGTTCTAGTAAACATGAGCTTCTTTTGGTAAAGAAGGCTAGTCTATTTTGTGTGTCCAAATCAAAATGTCTGTAAAATGATTAGAAGGGACTCAAAAAATGCCAGTATGCTCATTCAGTTGAATCGCAACTTATTTTTTCTAGATTTTCTATGTAGTAAATGATTGGAAATTAGCTTGGTATAGGTAGCGGTGTAATATACTCAATTTTAAATGCTAATATGGATATTCCCAATATATTCATTAACTTTGTGGTTTTCAGAGAGATCACTGCGTTGGATAAGTTTATGATACAGATTATTCTTTTTATTGATGATAGGTTGTTGGACTTGGCCCTCTTTGCAGAGTCACCCCCCTTTTTTCCTGAATTAATTTTTGTAGATCTTAGGACTCTGTGCACTTTACCACTGCTAACCAGTGCTAAAGTGCATATGCACAAACCCTAAAACATGGTACAATTGCCTTACCCCTGATTGGCATATTTAGTTTACTTATAAGTCCCTACTAAAGTTTTATACCATTTACCCAGGGCCAGTAAATAAAATGCTACTATTTGAACTTAATAAGATAGGGAAGGTCTGTGATGGGTCTGAAGTTCTACATTATGTTTGATTCTGTATCTGGCTTCTTTTGTAGTGGTTAATCATGGCCCACATTTTAAAGGCTCCACAACAGAGCCTTGTTCAAAAGAGGCATTTATTATGTTGTGGTAGAGAGAGTAGAGATAAGCCACTTATATCAATAGTAAGATGAAGTCCTCCACATAAGACTGTAAGAGATAATTATGGCAGAGAAATTTGAGGCCTTGTTTTAGTGATCACTTTGGTAGTTTGAGGGTTGCAAGTAAAAACACACCATTTGAAAGTGTGTGCGTTTGCTGAGGCTATTTGGGAGCATGGTAATTAGTGGAGAAGAGGAGTCAATCTCTTCCCTGATGTCAGTGATTTTCCTGAGCAACACATTGACCAAATTCATTGTATCTGCATTCACTGATATGAATCTGTGTATGATCAGTGGCTGCCCTTGTAGTATACAGAAGAGTCTTAAGCATTGTAAATTTCCCTCTCTGACTTGAATAGGGCCAGATAATTTTCAAAAGGCCCTGTCCTCTAGATCAGCGGTTCTTAACTTTTTGACTTCTGTGGACCCCTACTAAGTCATCATGGAAAGCTGGGGACCCCGGGCCTGAGCAAGTTTTGTGATTTGAACTTCAAACCAATACACAAAAATAGAAAAACAAGTATAGATGAAACAAGTACTCAAATATTGAATTATTTGGCTTAATTCACAATCAAATCTAGAAAAAATTGCTGCATTTTCAATTTTGCTTCAGTATTTGCATATCATTTTCTTTTTAATTTCAGTGTATTCACTTTAATATTAATTAGTTAGTTTGGTATCCCATTCGCTGTCCCTCCGAGTACGCCTCGCAGACACCCAAGGCTCCTCGGACCACAAGTTAACAACGTTAACAACCCCTGCTCTCGATAGTTGTACACCTAGAAGTGCAGGTTTTCAAGTTAATTTGTGAATGGAGCTCATAGGTCTTCATGTGAAGATGAGCAGCAACATTGGAATGAAGACTGAAGCGCAGAGGGATCTGCATCATATAACTGCAGTGCATAGATTCCCGTAAATGTTCATATAAGAGGCCCACACCTATTTTTTATATTAATTTACTTTCTAAGATACACATGCACTAGAAATGCATCTTTGGCATGGGGTAAGGAGTAGAACAGTAGTTTGTAGATGAGAACTCGGGACATATGGTGAATTGGCGGTTTTACTCACGCCGATAACTGGTTGAAATACAAAATGAGCTGATCTGTAAAAGCTCCCTTCAAGAGTACAGTTCCATCTTAGAGTCTGGCGCAACTACCTGAACATAAATAGGAATTTAAAGAATCCTCACCCTACACTGAATAGGAGCCAACAGAGTGCGCCATTGTGAATCTTGTGTTCTTGCATTTCACTTTTCTTGTGATCCTTTCAGTGGACCATTGCACAGTAACTTTTTAGTCGACCATCGCAAGCCTTTGGATAAATGCTGTGCAATGCACATTTATAGGAAGTTATGACCACAATTAAGAATGGTTGAAAATGTTTTAGATTGCTGACTGCAGTGAACCCCATAGTACTGGGATAGATACTGATCCTGCAGAACGCTCTGCCATTGAGAGCCAGATTAGACAAATATTAAACTTGAAATTGGGAATGCAGGAAAGGCACGTAAAGATGCTCAATTATGTTACAACCCACGCCACTGCACATTAATACAAAGATAGGCAACTGAGATCCTTCATTGGCCTTTTAAGATGTGTGCAGTTTTGCTATGGTGGTAAGAAGCAGTATACTTGTGAGGCCAAGTCATGCGTTCAACAGGAGCAAGCCTTTGGGCTTTATGTGCGTACACCTACTTAATTCCTCAACCGAGTCAGTGGTGCTTCCTTCTACTATGATGGTATTACTTAAACAGGTTGTTTAAACTATTTAAAAATATTCTGAACAGTAAAGGTGTGCAACTAAAAATGTATCTCATAGTTATTTTGGGAAAGCAATAGAATTCTAGTAGTCCTGAAAAACAATCATAGGAAGCATTGAAGTCAAATTCTGAATTTGAGTCTTGGTATTTCTCAAAAAAGTGACTTTTTAGCTGTCAATATTAATCATAAATGTTTCCAAATCTATAGCAGGAACGCCACAGGGAGATACAGTTAAGTGGATAATTTGAGTAGTTTTCCTTTATTCCAGGCGTATATATAAAAAATAATGATTGTACAGTAAATTATGATTCTTAACTATATGGTAAACCCGGTGTAATTTAGTCAAAATCACAGAGTAGAAAATAAACTGGTCCAAAGTTATCTTAAGAAGACAAGCAGTACTTTATAAAACTCCTACGACTTACGTAAATAAGTTTGTGTATGCAGTAAGGAAGTAAACCTTTATGCAACCTTACTTATCATCATGGTATCTTTAACATATCTACGTTTTTGTTTTATTTTTGATGCACCTCTTCAAGGCAACTTAAGAGTTGAGATGTTTTTTAAATTTTCCATGCTTGAATTGCCACACTCAAAAGTCTGTGTAGTTGAAATCAAGTGTAATGCTCATTTAAAACTTTGTAAAATCACTGACCATAAGAAGTCCCTCTCCATGCATCTAAAGGCTTTTCAACATTTAGACCAACTAGGGTTAGAGAGAGCTTCTTTTGAACAGCAAAGTACAACAATGTTATCACTGTGTGCCTTTTGTTAAAGGTCACAGTTCAACAGAAATCCTTGTTGTTCATCTGCCATTATCTTCAGTATTATCACTGTATCAAATTTGATAGTATCTTGGAATTGTATTCAGCAGAGATATTGATAGTTCTTCACCTAATATCACATTACGTATCTGAGTAGGCAAAGGCCAAGGTACCATACTTGGCATCAAAGGAAATAACTTAATTGGTAACTACACTATCAAATGAAAAGAGATCTGTAAGCCACAACATTTAATATCCAGGCTAAGTTTGACGAGTGTAGGAAAAAAAACACTCATCTCTATTTTGTTCAGAAATTACGGTTAGTTAGAGAATTACAGATTAATGTCTAATTGATTTAGGCACTATATTTGTCAGTTGGGCTGTCCTGTGCCAGTGTGATGGAGTAAATGATCCTTTCACCCTGATGGAGGTTCCGACTGCCAAATTTTGAAATGTCCACGAGGTCAGAGGACATTTCAGTTATTGACAGGAAATGCCATCAAGGTGGTTCCTGCCAGTGCATTTTAACTTTTCTGTTTGGCTCCATCAAAAATGACAGTGTATGGCAAAGTTACAATTTTTTATATTTAAAAGAAATCCCAAAGCAGGATTTTCATTTTGGAAAAAAAAGCAATATCCCCCATGCCATGGGTGCTGACACCCATGGCGAGGGGGTAGTTCTACAGTTTTTACTAACCTCTACCGCAGGGTTTTCATGGCAGCTATGGGCAGTGAAACCTGACTTGCATGTCCACCCATCTAAATTAGGTGGACAGACATACAGGTCAGCCTCTAATGGCCCTTACTTCATAGGGTCGTCGGAGGAGTGTAACCAAAGCAGAGACAGATTAGTCTCCACTGTTGTTACACCAAAGGTCTGCCTACATTTAAATCAGGCAAATGGACCATTATTTTGGCAGAAAGGGTACTCACTTGCCGTTGTGATGGATTACCCTTCTCACCAACATATAAATTAGGCCCTTAGTATTTCTTGTTGTAGGTAAAGACAGTCTTCAACATACCTTGCATTCTTATAGCCACAAAATAATCCCAGTCACCTATATTAGTTTAGTAAATATCAGTTTGTAAACCCTTTACCATTTTCAGCTCACGTGACTCAAGAGCAGTTAGGCAGTCCTTATAACTATTGTCATTGTTCTTGAAGACCTAAAAATCTGGTACTAATATGAGCTGAATGAATTGCCATGCACCTCCTCTTTCAGGGTGTAGTGAGGTTTTAACAGTCGAGACTTACTAATTTCAGGTATTTTATGGTTACATCTCTATTTTGGTAGATATTGTAGTAAGTAACCTATGTCTCAAGTCCTCGATGCACTTGAAGGAGGAATACAACAGCATGAGCAGCAACATAAGCACGGTGTAAGTGATGCACCCACAGTTTGTTACAGCTGCGCTGTATTGAAAGCGGGCTTTATTGCCTGGACACATTTTGTACCAACATTGGTTGTGCTTTTCTTTTCTTGAATGGTTCACAGGAATCAGTAGTCAGTCTGTAGAATGAAAACTAGGAGGATGGCTATGGTGAATGCCTATGGGCGCTCATGCTGGATTGGAGATGATGATTTCTGGAAATATTGTAATATCAGGTGGTGGAAAAGAAATCCTCACGCTGGAGGTGCTAGTTGTAGCTGGAACCTAAGTGCAGCTGACCAGCTAGTAACACATAGGTCTCACCGTAACATTACAGCTGCCCACAATATTCAGATCGTGGAGGCACGATAACCTTTTTGCATATGGCTCTTTAAGGGCAATGACAGTTGCAGAGGCACTCAAGGTATCGTCCAGCAGTGGCGTAGCGTGGGTTGTCAGCACGCGGGGCAAGGCAAGTAATTTGCGCCCCCTAACCCGGGGCAAGGCAAGTAATTTGCGCCCCCTAACCCGTGGATTTTAGCACTCGAGTCTCTTCCAAGATGTTGCGGCTGGCCCCCCCTGCACACCCCACGCTACGCCACTGTCATCCAGTGTCTCACATTCTCTCAGATGTGTCACATATGCAGTGGATTAGAGGCACAAGAGCTGTAGGTTAATCACTTGCAGAAGTCTAAAAGAAACAAAAGGTCCATAGATGTATGCTCTCATGTAGCAGGTTATAGAGACTGGTAGTTTGTAGGCATAGGACTCCAGCCTCAGACTCCTCAAGGAAGCACACTTTGACCCTGATCCACGCAAAGACGCATTCTTTACGTGTCTGACACCCTGACCTTTTCTCTCAATTTACTTGCAGCAGTGCAGTCTTCGTCGGTATGGATGAGACTACCAAATAATCTGCCTCTGGTTCTAGCCTCCATTCACACTTGTGTGCTGACATCTTTCTAGTAAAAAGTTAAATACTGAATAAGCCAAAAGACGCAACTTATTTAAGAGCAACATAGGAGGACAGACCGAGAACAGGGGAGAACGGAAGTCACTTTACCCATTTCATCCTCAGCATTACTTTACCCTGGAATACTCTACAATCTCAGTGGCTCAGTGCGCGGGCATGGGGCACCCATGGACTCCCCACCTTTTATCTAATCAAGTACTCTCATGCACACCACCTACAGTCACTATGTCATGGCATACTACCAGCAGACACAAATCAAAGTAGAGGAAAGCCACAGGTGGTCATTCATCCGGGGCAGCTCCTTCGTTTTTGTGAAGGAGCATCGTCCCCCTGGCCAAGGCTCATCCAGCAGTACAGGGAGGGGCGGGCAGGGCCATGTGAGGTGGGACGGGAGAGGAGGAGAGAGTGCCGGTCGATTCGGGTTGCATGTAGCAAATTTTACTTCCGGAGATCATAATGCAGAGCAGGCTCACACAATAACGTATCACTTTAATGTCTGTACATTATCCACATCTTAAGATGGGTATCATCCTTCAAACCTGAATAACATACATTTCCTATTTACATCCCCCTGGAGGTAGGCAGGGCACAAAGGCACAACCAAAATGGATTACTTGAAACAAAGAGAAACGTTATTAAATATAAACTCAACGTTCACTGGCTGACACATTCATTCTTTATAAGGCGAACATCAGAGAGCTGATTAGTTCATTGTACTTTCCTGGGCACCCTGTGACCTTTTGGTCACACCTCAAGAAGCATCATGGGCACCAGGGCTAGAATTTCAGGATCACCGACATGCCAGCACCCCCCTCTAACCAGCCATATACCCAAAAAACCTCCCTAGCAGAAGGTTTAGATAATAAACCCATGGAAGGGCACTGAATCCTTTGAGCAGTTGTTCTTTGGTATTTTCAGCCACTGGGCAAGTCAGTTACTATTGTCTCTGCCAAATAATTCCCTACCCAACAGTGGTCCTCAGTAGCACTACCCCTTCTCCTCCGCTGTGTGCACAACACACCCAGCTCACTTCAGAATTGACTGGATCCAGCAGTGGATCCCATAACCTTCCAGTAGTCACACCAAGCTCTGTCCACAGTTCCACTGACCGCTCCAGCGGCAGCTAGTGCCAGGACATCTCATTTGCTGTGTGCCCCTCACACACCCCGCGCAGTCACAGAGATCAGACCCCGGAAGCACTAATACCATCTCGACTTAGATGAGCAAAGTTCAGTTCCTCTCAGCTGTTGGTTGTTCTGAGTGCTATTCTTACTGAGCTGCTCACACTCACCAACCACTAGGTGGCTGTATCTGCAGCTCATGATACGTAACGTGTCACCAACATTGAGGCATGCGCTAGGCATGCGGCTAGTTCACAAGTGCAGGAAATAGACTATTCTGGAGAGGAAGAGGCATCCCCTGGAGTGTCAGTTCATTTGCTTTCTGCCCAAGGAGGGCAGTTGCTGTACAGATCAGCGGCTGTATCATCATTCTACCCTGGGAACTGTGCAGCCGTTTTTGGGGAAAAATGCGTTGTCTACAGCGTTTACACTATCTCGGTGAATTGGTACTTGTTCTCTGGACGCCACCACCCAGAACCACAGAGCGACTTCCTCCTCTCCTGGGCTTCTGCTGTGCTGGGTACCCAGGCCTCCGATGCTGCCCCAGGGCTAGAAAAATGGTGTTGCATAAACCCATGAATCAAGATAAGGATGAGTGTTAATTCAATGGAACCTGACATTCTCCTAACAAGAGTGCATACAGGTACATTGAGATGCACAGAGATAACCTGTCATCAGTCCAGCATAAAATGCTTGTGTGAGTACATGCTGGAACCAGTAGCGGCCATACATGGTTGTGCATCACCCTCCAGCTTTTCCTAGTGCTGGCAAGGGTGTTTCAGCATCTAGAGAGGTGCTGGCTAGAATGTGTTTGTGGCAGAGGAGCACGAGGCATGCTTTCATCCCTGGGACCTACGTAGTGCTGCTGTAGAAAGAGGGGGCGCTGATCCCAGTAGAGCAGGAGTGTCCAAACCTGCAGGTGATCACGTCTGTGGAGGGTGCAACAAAACTGCACTGTGCACAGTACCTCGAAGATGTTGGTGCGTGTGATGTGAAACTAGTGCACAGAGTTTTCCTTGTGCAGGGAGCATGTGCTGTGCATGCACAACAAAGTCCAGGGCCATAGGCAGCTGCATGACTGATTGCAGCCGTGCTCTCCAGTACAAACAGTGTAGCCCTCAGTCAGCGCCATCCAACTACAGACTCTTCCGTACAGTCTCGTCAGCGGCTGGCAAGTGCAGGGGCTTAGTGGAGGCCCTTGCGGTGCATAGGGGTCACCAACCCTTCAGGGGACTCCCCCTAACTGATTAGGGGCTCCATTCAGTCTCCTACCACTAAATATCTGTGAGCTATGAGATAGTCATGGGCCCCTCATCACATTCTGCATGAGGAAATAAGGGAGGAGGACATTTTTTGCGTTACGCCACTGGCTGAATATAGTCATGTGAGCCCTGCTGATTTCATATCTAACCACCAGAACTTTGAGGCCAGATCAATCAAACTTATTCAGTTGTTTCTATCTCAAATTTATAAGAAATAATGCATTAATATTTTTGTTGATTGTCCCTGATCTCATGGGTATCTACAGTCATACTGTGATCCTCTGAGTTTACTTTTCAAGGAAAAATGTAGGAAGAACACTCACTTGTCCAACCATCCATTCACCTGTGCAGTCAGTTCGTTCATCCTCTCGCTTATTCACTCATCCATCCAGGCAATGATATTCACCCATTCAACCACTTGCTTACCATTCATCTATCAATGCCACACACTCTCCTAATCCCCAGTCCATGCACTTTTGTCAGTTCACCAACCCTACAATCATGTCTCCAAGCACTCCATCATCCACCCATTGTAAATGTAATTTGTATTTATATAGCCCTTACTACTCCTGATGAGGCATTGAAGCGCTTTGTGGTAGCAGGCTACTTCAGAACCCAAGATTAGAGGTAAATAGGTAGTACGTTAGCAATATGTGCTTCCTTTTCCCTGTAGGATTTTTTGTGTTACGTTTGCGTATTTGAGATCTCATGCATTTATCCTGTTTTGGATAGTTTGATTAAAGTGGATTGGTAAAGGGGAGAAGTGAGATGTTAGTGGGAGAGGTGGACATGTGCCCCTATTAGTTGGATATACTGAATAGGAGGAGGGAAGTTTGGAAAGCATGCTTGAAAGTAAATAGCAAGTATGCACTCTATCTCACACTCACCCATCCATTTATTCATCTAGACTTTCACTTACACATCCTCCCCCAAATGTATTCTCGCATACATCCCATACACCCCCAAGCATGCGTGAACAAACTTACTCACACACCTTCAATTATATATTTAAAAATTATTGTTGCTGAAAAAAAGTCTAACTAGTGGATTTGTCAATGCCTGTAAATAAAAGATATCACAGCCAAACGGAATCTTGCATGATTTGAAGTAGGCCTTGGAAAACACTGTGATATCTAGTAGTCTTTATTCTTCATTAGAGCAGTAAGTCTGGGTGCACGTAAAATCTCTTACTATGTACATTGAAGTGTGCAATGCAATGAACTGCTGCACGTGCGCGACGTTGCCAGTAAATCGGTGTATTTTTTTTTCTATAGACATACTGCAACACCATCCAGCTGGATTCCGGAATAGATTATAGAAAAAGGTTGCTTTCTTCAGCAGGGAAACTTTACTTCCTGTACGTATATTTTTGCATTTGTTTTAATCTCTGTTAAAATGGATTTTGTTGTTCATTAATTCCTTCATATCTCAAAAAGTAAATTCAAAGGCGCCAATTGCGTACTGGTTTTAATGTGTTGACCTGAAATACATTGGAAAACATGTTTACTGCCCTCAGCTCAATTTGTTGATGCAAAATTGCTGCATCAGGGCAGAAGAAACACAAATGTGTGACTTTTAGTTATGAGATAGTTCATGAGAAGCAATAACCTTGAAATTAAATTTGGAATGGACTGTATAAGAAAAATCTAAATGACAAGTATCATCAAAGTCAATAGATTTGGCCTCGTTGTGCTGTTTGTTGGCTTTGCCAGCGCTTGTTTGTGGGCTGGCTGGTAAGTGTGTATAAGGGTGTCGGAAAAAAGGTTGCTACAGAGAAGTGCGTTGATCTCTTCTCTGTAGCATCCATTTTCAAATTCGTTTGAAAACCCTGAATTGCCGGTGGTACTGGGCCGCTTGCAGATTCAAATGGAGGTGGAAGATCTCACCTAAACAACCAGTGAAAAAAGTGACACCAAAATACTCTGGGCTAACCAAGGTCCTGATTCACAATGATTGGAGTATTATTAAGTGTGATTTATACACTTGCAGTTCTCCTGGTTTACTCCTAAATTTGAGAATGCAAGCCGGAAGTACTTTTGGCTTACTCCTGGAACTTTTTTGTAAGCCATGAGTACAGAAAATAGTTTAAAACAAGGTTGTTTGCATGCCCCGCTCTTTATATATTTATGACCTCCCCACTGCACTGAATGAATTGGGAGGGCGTGCTCCGAAATCACGCCATTAAAATATTTCATTGTTACTCTCTGTGAACCATATAGTGCTTTTGGACCTGACCCCCTAAAAGTTTACAAAAACGATTGGATCGCTTTATGCCTTCTGCCATTGTCGGAAAATTATTATTAATACAAGCAAAGTTGTGTTGTTTTGAAACAAAAGCAATAAAAAAATTAGGAGATATAAATGGGTTGTGGGGAATAAGGAGCTGGAAATGACTGATACATGCCCTTATCTAGGGAACATCTTTTCAGCTATTCTCCTAGATAAAGAGCATATCTCACATCTCTCAAGCAAAGCATTGCCCCATGTTAATGCACTTTGTATCCTTACATGGGGCGCCTGTTAAAAGGCATTTTAAATATTTGTTATTGGTACACCATGCTAAAGTCCCCCCAACTCTATTATATGCAACAGAAGTCATCAACACAAAATATTGGCATTTTGGGCACAAACTGGAGGATAAACATTTTAGAAAAATGTTCTCATTAAATTGGCTAACTCCGATTGAAGCTATTCTTCTTGAGATGGTTTTACCGAATAGCTATACTTCTACATTGCACGAAAAATAACCAAAGAGGTCTTTTATGTACAGAACGTTTGCGTATAATACAAAAGTTTTTACTCTCTCTAACAATTTTAACCAGGCTATTTAAAATCAGCAAGGTGGATATAGAGTGAATGTCTTGCATTCAGCTTGAAAACCCTTTTGACTCATAGTATCAGGAGTAGTTTAATGGTTGATGTCGTGCCCTTGTGTTTGGGGAAAACACATTTGGATTCTGTTGTAACTACTTGTATTGAAGCATAACCACAACCTTATCTAACCTAGAATTTGGAACATTTTGTTCGCTGCTTTTTACAATGTTGCTGATAAACCTTTTGCTGTTAAACCTGGTCAGTGGTGCCTGGAAAGGTTTAAAACGAAAATCTAGATTATGCGATCTCTTCATGGTCTCCCCCAGGGTCTCAGTCATGTTCTATTTGTCTGCTCTTTGCTGCACTGTAATCATTGTCACCTGTTGAAGCCGATGTTTCTGAAACATGGGGCCTGCTCAGCGAACCATGTATTGCAGTTTGCTGCTAACCCTTTGAATGAAATGGTTTGTTTTAAAATGTTTAGTTATTTAAAAGTTTTTTTTTGTAAATTGTATGGATTATGAACTTTTGTGTTGTTCATAATGTGGCACTCATGGTAAATTTGAACCTCAGTAAATACATTGAGTTGAAGTTGACACTTTATGTTCAAACTGTATGGTTCAAGTGCCATAGACATCAGAATTTAGTGTCGTGGAAAGTAACCCTTCTCTCTCATCAAAATGTATTATTTAATATGCAACTATTTTTTATACTTAATTATATTTACTCTTGTAATTAACCATGACAACATGTGGCAAAGTGCACAGTCTTAAATCGGGGAAACCATACCAAGTGGTAGGCACCTGGTGAGAATTCTGTTTATCTTGGGGTCCCGTATGGGGACAAACTACTTCAAGCTGCTTTATTGTTTTTGTGCAATCCAGAAATCCAGAACGGAAAGTACTCTCATCTGGTGGGAACCTTACCTATAATTGCATTAATAGTCGCAGGACTAATTCCAGGCACCGCTAACGGTGGCTGAACAACTTCAACAACCCTTGCTGGGGCAGTTGTTATTGTTTGCATAACAAATTGTGTTAAACAAAGTACATCAGCATTTAATGGTCCCAAATTTGGGTAGATTGTATAGCCGGCTAGGACTGGCCAGGCCACCCCATCATTGCTGAGGGGACCCAGTCTTGTAGTTTGCAATGCATGTCGGAGGGCGCCTTGTAACCAATTGTAGTGTTTCTGATATGTTAATGATATTTCTAGTTGTTGTTAAAGCCTTTATTGGTTAGGTGCCACTGCCCCATTGTATGTGTGAAATGTTTGTTGGTGTCTTTTGCAGGAAAGTCGACCAGTGCATGAAGAAATTTGCATTTATAATCTTCGTGGGCCTCTACCACGAAGGTAACATCGTAACATGTAAGAGAGAGTCCCTGTTGCACCAAATATGCTGTGCTAGCATGGCTACAATTAACTGGAATAGTACTTGCAATTGCCATTTTAAAGAATGGGATTCAGAGAGGGAACACTATACTGGGGTGATTGGTTTACAGGTTCAAGCTTGAACAACCTACTGAATAAAATGGAGCTTTCCTATTCTGCTGAGCAGAATGAATCTCTTAACACCACATGGGTTCCCATTTAAAGGTGAAAAGGGAGGCCTTGGGCACACGTAACGACTGCTCAGGAGACCCAATAAATAAGTATCTGACCTAGAAAGTTGGGGGTGCTGTGTTATACTGTACGGTTCCTATGAATCAAGTAAGACTGTGTATCTGGTCAACATAAATGTCAGCATATAGGGACTCAGTACACCTATACCATCAGGAAATGTTTACATGGTTCGTAGCTAGCTCACAGTGCCCCTCCTGAGCCCCTAACCATAACAGCGTACTGGACGATATCTGCAGCCTCGATCATGACTACTTAGATTCCCAAGGAAAACGTGGAAGTAGATCTACCCATCCATTGCCACTCTGCACACTCAAGATGAGGCACAAGAAAGATGCGGAATTGTTGTTTCAAACCTTTATTGCAACAAACCTATTCTTGCGTTAAAAACATGAACTTTGATTATTAGGCAAACAAGACAAAGCATGGAAACCAGCATTACGAAAATGGTCAAGATAAACAGTTCACTCATGATAATGTTATTGTGTTGGTACACTCCTGTCTGTTACTATCTACACTATCGAGAGCATAGTGGGAGTACCCTCTGCTAGGTCAGTTAGGCTAGCCTAACACCCCATACTTGGGTACGCTGTACGGGAAGCCAGGAAACTGGTCTGATGTAGTGCAGGCTATCGTCTAGACTGCATGGCAGCAACGCTTACAAGAAAACATGCTGCATGTACAGTGATTTCTCAATACATCATCCCATGAGCGAAAAGCTGAGTAAAAAGTCACCATTAAAAAGAAAGGCTAATGCATAATGAACAATCTAAAATGGAGGTTTTATGCAGGCCCTGTCGTACCCTATAGCAACAGCCTATATAACAGAGTTCTGCAAATTGTTAACATTTCTTTTGATGACCCCTGCCATTACTGCATTGCCATAACAAACATGCAAGCCAATTTCGGTTTTTGCTATAGTGGACCTGTGTTTGCAAGATAAGTGATGACATGTCTTTTTGACCAGGGTAAGATATTTCAATAATTAAATAACATGATTTAACTGTTTATCAGACAAAAGCTGCTTGTGATGAAAGACTCTCAAGGCCTTCACCTTTTGGTTGACTCTGAACATTACATCTCCAACCAGGAAGAAGGAATAATAGGTGCTGTACTTCTTTAACTAGTTATCAGTGTCATCTGCCAAAAACTCTGACATTCTGTCTTGAAGAAGAAATGCATCCATTCAAATTGTTAGGCATTATTCCTGTTTGTTTTAGAAATGAGAAAATAGAACCATGTACCCCAACAATCAGAGCTATACCCCAATAATCATGACACTGCCAAATTTTCAGATCTCCACAGTTTACCTCAGAAGGTTGTACTCCAGGTTCATCTCGTGTAAAAAGGCACCCCACCCAACATCAGTTCAGCAGAGAATAAAAAATACATAACTAGGACCCCTCAATGACCGAGTCCTAGATCAGGGAAAGGTTAAAAAGTTTTATTACATATATCTCAAAATCAAACATACAGAATAAATGCCATGAATACTAAGTGCAAAGTTAAAACAGAATAGTCAACAATCAGAAATAATTCAAAGTCCCAAATGAGCAGCAAAATCTAAGAAAGGTTGCACAGCATCCCTAATATAACTGGAAAGTCACTGTTTCTTTTTCTAAAATGTTCTGCGTGTTTGATAAAAAAGAGTGAAAGCGCACTTTGCCTAGCCACCACAATTTCCTCTGGCTGTTGTATTGCTTCTAACAAATCCAGCATGTAAGCACTATATTTATTAGGTACTTCAAAGGAGGTTATAAAGCCCCTCTACAACCACAGTTGACTGTAATCAGGCACCACTCCAAAACCATATTTGCTGTCTGTATAGATGGTTCAAGTGTCAGTAATGGAACATGCTGCTTAGGCATTTCTTAGTGCTCAATATTGGTCTCTTAAATAAGAACCATCAACAATGTCAGGCCGCCCACTTCGAAGGGAGTTTCTTTGATGCCTGATCTTGGTTTAGTGCATAACTCAGTAACTGCTATACAAACATGCTCAGGTTCGTCATCAATTTGATCACCCTCCTTGCCTTCCAATGGTCTGCCTGAAATAGGAAGCAGTATTGCAAGATTCAATTAATTGCACCTTCTGATTAAAATATTCTCAGTTGAGAGAATTACTTGCTCATAATGGGTATTTCTTGTTCTTATTCTTATTCTCGTCACAAAGATCTCAAATGAGGGGGACAAACATTTACAATTAATATTTGCCCCATCACTATTCCTTTACTTCATTCAGTGCAACACAAACAACTGCAACCAATTTCAAACATCTTAGAAGACTTACACCTACTGGATCCAATACAGCTGAAAGATATGCAATTGGGTGCATCAACCCACCATGTCTTTAGGTCAGAATCAACAATTGAACATCCACTTCTCTCATGATAATACAGGAAAAACGTTAGGTTATAGTCTGAAATTCCCTGTGCTGTTGCATGGCACAGACTCTCCTTCAAAAAATGTAAATGCTTCAGTGCATTCTTGTCAAATGGTACCAGGTATTGTATATCACTGTGTGCCAGCCTTACTAAAGGTTATGCAATCAAGGAAAAGTTTAGAATCCACTGACGGCAGGAGCCTATAATTCAAAGAAACATCTGAACCACCCTTTGGGTGGTTGGTATGCGCATTCTCAGAATTGCAGAAACACATTCCTTGCCCTTTTTAGGGTCGAGCCTGCGTCGCTTGCGCACGCGTTTCGCTAAGCGAGACGCTTTTGTAATTAAAAAGGGCTCGGAGCCCTGTCCACGTCACGTCAGTGTTTGTGTTTGGCTTGTGGGCTTGCCTGTTAGAATCTGCTTGATTTCATTAGTGGAAGGCATGCATACGTCATGCCTTTTCCGGTGGATAGCCCTCCTCGAGCGCATCGACCAAGTACAGAAAACATGCGAGGCTCGCTGTTTTCTGTCCGGCTCGTGGACTACTTTTTCTCTCTTTTCCCAGCGCGATCTTGCTTGGCAGAAGTCGAGCGCTTTACATAATATCGACCCTATTTCACAGTTAATTGCACTTTTTCCGGTTAGTACATAAATGCAATTTTGCCGATAGGTTTCATTACCAGTGAAAAGTCGGGTTAGGAGTTTACAAAGCTATCAGCTCTAACACGAGCAAACGTGATACCCGTTGCATTGCAAATGCTTGTTTTAATTTAGTGTCCGAGATGGATCACTTTTTTATTTTATTTTATACAGTACTTTTTTTTGTTGTAGAGCTCTTATATCCACTGTCTGTTAGATGATGTAACAAGGTAATTGTTTACTCCCCTCCTTTTTCTTAGATACTATAAGTAAAGCCATCAATATATTGCACTGATGTACAGGGTAACCTACATTTTTCTAGATTTTCCATCAGGATTTGACAAAAAATTGAAGGACTTTCTATATACCTTTGTCGAATCCTGCACCACGCGAGAGCTTCATTCTTGAATTGAAAAGCAAAGAGAGATTGGCTCTCTTCGTGTAAAGTATTTGAAAAGAACGCTTGTCATAAGACAATGACTGTATACTGTTCTCCATCTGATGGAATTTGGATCCAAATCACTGCTGGATTCTGTACTACAGGACAACATGGGTTGACAGTTTTATCAATTGCAGCTCATGGACTATCCTCCTTTTACCACTAGACTTTTGTATTCTCAATCCCTGCAACAGTCATCCCAGACCTTTTGTGGCTGGGGTACAGGAATCAATCAGACATTGCTTAGGTCACCAGGAACACCGTTCTTCTCAGTCCTGCTCCCCTATGGCATCAGCACCCAATCCACTTTAGTTTTCCCTTAGCGGTGCACAACCACCCTGTGGGAGGCAGTATCAAACATTTTTTTCCAGGGGTGGCAATAGATAACATCTGAAAGATGGGTCCTCCAGATCATACAGGCTATTCCATTAAGTTACTTCCCAACCCGCTACAGGTTCTGCCTCCATCAGAGAAGTTTTCAGAGTAGCACCAATCCATCCTGTTTCAAGAGGCAAGAACTCTGCTGTCCAAAGGAGCCTTTGAGAGAGTTCCAACTATCAAATGTGTTTTCAATGTGTCGAACAAGGATGGATGCCTTTGTCTTATCCTAGATGTTTACCCTCTAAACACCATCAGGTGGAAGGACAAATCTACAATGCTCATACTGACTGAGGTTCTGTATGGGCAGCTGGATGGTAGCCATGGACCTGCAGGACACACACTTTTGTGTGCCCATCCTGCAGTTCCTCAGATGTTACATTAAGTTCAAGGTTTGTAGGGCCATTTGCAGTTTGCTGTGCTCACCTTTGGCCTTACCAGCATCCCTTCGGCAGTTGGGGATTCCAATTTTCCTCACCTTGATAACTGGCAGTTGAAGGTGGGCTCTCCACTATCAGTCGTACACTGCCTCCAGACATTGGCTGTATTTCTCTCACTTAAACTAAGAGGACACAATGCCAAAATAATTCAGCACCCTTAGTCTAAATAATGAATTTTGTATGGCACTTCCCAAATATCAAATAAAAGTCATACGAATATATGAGAATAAGCATAACTCATATGCTACAGAACATGTGTATATTAAAGATAAATGCATATATCAAGTGGTCAAGACTAAAAACGAAATGTGCAATATATCAGCAGAGCATGTATACATGAGCTAAGTGATCAAGATTTAAAATGCATCACCAATGGGGTTGACATCATCCTCGCCTACGACACTGGGGAACTCTTGATCAGCCAAGGTATGAGACCCCTGATTGGAATCACAAAGATCCTGGGCTGTGAGTCCGCTTCACAGACTAGTTCTTGTCTTTGTGCCAAGTATCCCCGTCTTTTATACCTTAAACCACTTCAAGAAGGCGGTTCTAGGAACCCCCCTTTCTCTCTTTTATGAAATTAAACGCTGGCTGTACTTCATCTGGGTCGAAAAACACCCATAGGAGCTGGCCAGGTTCCCAATGTTTGTTCCGAAACAAACTTGTACATTCCTTTGATAAGAACAGCCATAGCCTTGTGAACTCTTATCTAGGCTGCCTCCCACATAATATGTTTGAGCACTGTCCAGCTTTTCGCTGGTGAAGAGAAAAACATGCTTTGTAAGGAAAAACACCTGCGCTGCTCCGCAACTGCAGCAGGTGTTAAGATGGAGTCACTCACACAGTCACTCGCACAAAATTGAGTTGATGGGCAAATAATGGCTAAATCTAAATAGCATCACACTGGTGACCATTTGACGTAGGTGGGGTTCTCGATCAACAAGCCGAAGTCACACTTGACTCGTTCTCAGAGACTTACATTTATAGTAACTTTTATGAACGGTCTTGGACATGATTCAGTTGAGGGCTTTTTCTCCACCAAAAGTAGTTCCAGTGCTTCAGCCTCTGGAAGGACCATCTGTCGTCGCAGCAGTGCAGGGTTCTGCATCCAAACCTGTGCAATCATCATCTCTGTGTGGAGATTGAGCAGCAATAGTTGACTGCGTTCAGTCTACCACCTGAGATGGATGCCATCCTCACAGTCAGGTGTCCCTGTACGAGGTCCATTTATACCAGGAGCTGGGACAAATTTGTGGTCTGGTGTGCAGTCAACAACTTACAAGCCAAACTGTTGGGTGTTTTATTGTTTGTTTTGTTTTTTGACCAGCAAGCTATTGTGTTTACCTATCCAACTCTCCTTGTCAGCTGTTGTTATCTGGTTTATTAAAGTATTGACAAATGTGTTCCCTCCTAAACTTTTTCTGATGTTACAGTAAAATCTTAATTTGGTCCTGATATTACTTATGTCCAACCCATTCAAGCCAACACACGGCTGGCTGGTTGCATCATCTGTCAAAACTGTCCTCATTGTGATCTTGTTGCTTGAGTGAGCTCCAGGCTGTTGATGCAGCTGCTCTACACACCTTTTCCCCACACCAACTGGTGTTGAGGGCCAGGATGGCCCTCTTGCCAAATGTGACTCCTTATTTACGTTGGAAAAGCCATCGTCCTCCCATTCTTTGCTGTGCCTCATCCCTCAAAAAAGGAAGAGAGACTCCAAAAGCTGGACCCCAAAGACCCTTAAGCTTTGGGATCAATCTCACCTAAAACCATCAGGGGTGGACCAGCCTTTTGTAGGCTTCTCAGGGTCAAAAAAGGTAAGGTGGTACGAAAAGTATTTTCTCAAGTGTATAGTCCTTTGCATTAAGAACGTCTAAGGAAGCAGAAAGAGTCCAGCAAGCAACTGATATTGACTCGCAGAGATGGCATTTATAGGCAGCTCCTCTCTGTCACTCCCAAGGTAGGTTGAGACCAATATGGAACTGTACATAGCCACCTAGCAGTGCACAGGAGCACTGCTATAAAACCCTTTGGATGTAGTCTGGCACCTCGGGAATACTCTAAATGTGAGGAATATGTTCTTAGGTAGAGTATCAACCAGGAAGAGTGTTACCAAAGGTAAGTAACTTGTTCATTGCGTAATTGCTGTTTTCAACCAATTGTGTCCAGTATAATTAGTGTCACAAGTGAAACCAAGGTTTAATTTTTGTCGAAATCTGTGAGAATTTCTTTTATAAGCTGCTACATTTTGCTCATGTTAAGTTTAGAGAAAAGCCGGGGAACTTTCTTTAGGCTTAGGTAAATTATCTGTCCATAGTTTGATATATGCAGCTTCCAGTGGTCAGTCAGGAGGACACATAAGACACCATCATGTGTCTTCTCTCATACACAAAAGGAGAAGCAATAATATCATTTGGATGCCTGCTCACCATGTTTGTGTTCCAAGCCTTATTGCGTTCAGTGTACCCAAGGTACCTCCTTGCCCAAGTATGCAAATTAAATTGCTTATAAATGGGTATATTTTCCATGCATGGGGTTTTATTTAACTATGTAATTCTTATTCTTCAAGAATAACTCTTTGTAATGTAAAAAAAAAAGTACTGCACTTCAAGAAGGTATTTCATAAAATGTGTGTTGGAGGGACATATCGCACAAATGTATAACGTGAAGGACCTGAGATCGATGAGAATTGGCTGGTCTTTCCAGTATTGATGTCAAAGATCATGGCAATGTGCTTGAAACTAGGGTCTTGAAGTGCAGTGGTCACCAAACAAGAACATTGACTGAAGCAACCTACACCCTTGGGTAAATGTCTACCTTCGAGATTAGTAGTCTGACAGAATTCTCAGGCCCGGTCACACATTTATAACAATGCTCTCAACATCACAGCACATTGCCAGCATGTCTAGTCTAGTAAAGGTTGTGTGTAATTCCAACAAGTATGTTCTCTCTTTTGGGGTACTCTGTCTCCAAACATACACCAGCTCACAGTCTAAGCATATTGCTTGTAGTGTCTGCATGGTTTTAGTGGATTCTCATGCTATAACACATTTAAATTCCTGATCTCAAGATGTTTTCATCACTAATAGCTAAAGACTCATGAGCGAGACTGAAGATCTTAAAATTGGGAGCTCTCATATTCTGTACCATAAATGTTAAGACTGTATACTGGCTTCACAGTTACCCACCTTACATCTCTGTCCCACCTGTGGGAGAGTATCATCAAACGCAGGTTACTCTTGAGTAGAATTCATACCCAGTTGGCTTAAGTACAAGTTATGCAAATTCAGCATTCTCACATCTGAGGAATTGGAGTATGTGGTGGCCACTTATTGCTACCCCTTACATTCAGGCTAAACACCTAGGCAAGACAGACATCTTGCAAGTGTATGCAATCTAATAGCCAAGATGTACACAAACCAGCCAGGTTAACTAATCATTGTGGGTAGATGCACAGTGAAGGATGTCAACCCCAGCATGGTGTATTAAATGTATTGTGGCACTGGTGTGACAGAAGGGTAACAAAGTACATGTATTTTGCTGCTTCAGAGTGGTGTTCAGGATACAGGTATGGTAGATCTGCCTGCGAATCCCTTCTGCCCACTCTCCAACCCCAATTCTTCTGTCTTCATCTGTATTCTTCTTCTTTGTACTTCATCTGTGTTCTTCTTCTGTGTACTTCGTATCCTCTGCTTCTCAGGGCTCTCCTCTTCTGCTGGACTCCTCTTCCTTGACTCTTCTCTCCTCCTCTTCTTAACCCTTCCTCTTGGCTCTTCTCTCCCCTGTTCTTCTGTTCTGGACTCCTCGCTCCTCTTCTTCTTTACCTTCTCCTTGGCTCTTCTCTCTTCTGCTCCTCTTCTTCTTTACCTTCTTCTGGGCTCTTCTCTCTTCTGTTCTTCTGCTCCTCTTCTTCTTTACCTCCTTCTTGGCTCTTCTCTCTTCTGTTCTTCTGCTCCTCGCTCCTCTTCTTCTTTACCTTCTTCCTGGCTCTTCTCTCTCTTCTGCTCTTCTGCCCCCGACTCCTCTCTCTGACCTTCCTCACTCCCCTCCACCTCTGTAACCCCCCCTCCCCTATCTTCCTATCTTTTCTTCCTAACTCCCCGCCACCTTTCTCCCCTCTACCTGACCCCCCCACCCTCCGCTTTCCCGCTGCCACCACCTGCTCGCCCCCACCCCCCCTGCTCCCATTCGTCACCCCACTCCTGCCTCCGCCCCCAGCTGACCCCTCCTCCCTCTTGTGGCGGCCGCTGCGAGGCTGCGCAGCGGGGCGCGCCGCTGGGCAAGCCCGTCTGCGCCCGTCCGGGCCTGGACCGCGCCCAGCGCCACGACCCCTGGCCACCAGCACTCCCAAACCCCGCAGCACCGCTACGACCCCGTCACCCTCCACGCCCTCAACCCGGGGCGCTCCAGCACCTGCTTCCAAGCCAACCCGAAACGCACCCACGGACCCTTCGTATGTCACACCTGCAAACTCACCTTCCACCGCGAAAACACCACGCCCGCCAGCCCACGCACCAACAACCACCTCAAATGCATCCTGATCAACGCACGCTTTGTCCACAAGCACGCCGTTGAACTATGGGACCTCCTGGACTCCACCGGACGTCGCCTTCATCACTGAGACCTGGATGAACGCCTCCTCTGCCCCCGACATCGCCATAGCCATCCCAGACAGCTACAAGATTTCAAGGAGAGACCGCACCAACCAAGTAGGTGGAGGAATCGCCATCGTCTTCAAGGACTCCATCAACGTCACCACCTCCACCGAAGACACCCCCCTCGCCGCCGAACACCTGCACTTCCAGATCCACACCGACCCCAGGACCACACTCAGAGGAACTCTCATCTACCGACCCCCTGGACCACATGCCCTCTTCAGCCACTCCATCACTGACTTCATCTACCCGCACGCCCTTGCCTCGCCGGACTACATCCTCCTCGGTGACCTCAACTTCCACCTGGAACAGAACAACGACCCCAACACCACCGCCCTGCTCGACAACCTCGCCAACCTCGGCCTCAAGCAACTGGTGAACACCCCCACCCACATCGCCGGACACATGCTAGACCCCATCTTCTCCGCCAGCAACCACGTATCCTTCAGCCACTCTTCAGCGTTGCACTGGACCGACCACAGATGTGTCCACTTCACCTTCCGACGCGAGACTCGCCACCTCCGCACACAACCCATCCCACGTCGACAGTGGAACAAAATCCCTGAGGAACAGCTTCTCTCCACTCTCAACGACAACCAACCCACCTTCTCCTCCGACCCCAACGACGCAGCCCTCAGCCTCACGAATTGGATCACCAACTGCGCAGACAACCTCGCTCCCCTCAGACGCCTCCCGAGACAGACCAACACCAAAAAACCTCTCTGGTTCACCGACACCCTTAAGGAATCAAAGAAAACCTGCTGCACCCTCGAGGAAGCCTGGCGCAAGGACCACACCGCAGATAACATGACTGCCCTCAAGAACGCTACCCGCGAACACCACCAACTGATCCGCGCCGCCAAAGGAAATTTCTTCACAGACAGACTGGACAAAAACAGCCACAACAGCAGAGAACTCTTCAACATCGTCAAAGAGCTCTCCAACCCTAACGCCAACGCCATCATGCCCTCACAAGACCTCTGCAACTCCCTCGCCACCTTCTTCCATCGTAAGATCACCGACCTACACGACAGCTTCGGACACCAGACCCAGCCAACCACCACAGAACCTACAACCCCAGCCATCACCCTCAACGCCTGGACATCAACACGGAAGAGACCAAAGCCACCATGAACTCCATCCACTCCAGTGCCCCCTCGGACCCCTGCCCACACTTCATCTTCAACAAAGCCGTCGACATCATCGCCCCGCACCTCCAGACCATCATCAACAGCTCGTTTTCGTCTGCTACCTTCCCCGAGAGCTGGAAACACGCTGAAGTCAACGCCCTACTGAAAAAACCTACGGCGGACCCAAGCGACCTGAAGAACTTCCGCCCCATCTCGCTCCTCCCATTCCCTGCCAAAGTCATAGAGAAGACCGTCAACAAGCAACTTACCAACTTCCTTGAAGACAACAGCCTACTCGACCCCTCTCAGTCTGGATTCCGAGCCAATCACAGCACAGAAACCGCCCTCATCTCAGTCACAGACGACCTCAGAACCCTGATGGACAACGGAGAAACAGTCGCCCTCATCCTCCTCGACCTCTTGGCTGCCTTCGACACCGTCTGTCACCGCACCCTAATAACCCGCCTCCGCTCCACCGGGATCCAAGGACAGGTCCTGGACTGGATCTCCTCCTTCCTCTCCAACCGCTCCCAAAGAGTGTACCTCCCACCTTTTCGCTCAGACCCCACCGAGATCATCTGCGGTGTCCCACAAGGCTCCTCGCTCAGCCCGACACTCTTCAATGTCTGCATGAGCCCCCTCGCAGACATCATACGCAAACACAGCATCATCATCACCTCCTACGCCGACAACACTCAACTGATACTTTCCCTCACCAAGGACCCCACCAGCTCCCACCAGCTCCAAGACCAACCTGCAAGATGGAATGAAAGACGTCGCAGATTGGATGAAACTCAGCCGTCTGAAACTGAACTCAGACAAAACGGAGGTCCTCATCCTCAGAAACACCCCGACCGCCTGGGATGACTCCTGGTGGCCCACGGCCCTTGGCACCGCACCAACCCCCTCAGACCACGCACGCAACCTCGGTTTCATCTTGGACTCACTTCTCACCATGACCAAACAAGTCAACGCCGTATCATCCTCCTGCTTCCTCACCCTCCGCATGGGCCGAAAGATCTTCCGTTGGAACCCCGCCGACACCAGAAAGACCATGATCCACGCCCTCGTCACGAGCGGCCTGGACTACGGCAACACCCTATACGCAGGAACCACCGCTAAACTCCAGAAACGTCTGCAACGAATTCAAAACGCCTCCGCCCGCCTCATCCTCAACATACCCCGCAACAGCCACATCTCCGCCCACCTGAGACACCTGCACTGGCTTCCCGTCAACAAAAGGATCACCTTCCGACTCCTCACCCACGCACACAAAGCCCTCCACAACAAGGGACCCGAATACCTCAACCGCCGCCTCAGCTTCTACACACCCACCCATCCTCTTCGCTCCACCAACCTCGCTCTCGCCGCCGTCCCTCGCATCCGCCGCACCACGGCGGGTGGGAGGTCCTTCTACCTGGCGGCCAAGACATGGAACTCCCTCCCCACCATCCTCAGGACCACCCAGGACCACTCCGCTTTCCGGACACTACTCAAGACCTGGCTCTTCGAGCAGCAGTAACCCCTTCCCCCTAGCGCCTTGAGACCCGCACGGGTGAGCAGCGCGCTTTATAAATATTTATGATTTGACTACTTCCAAAACAAATACAAACCCATGAAGATCATGAGTTATCAAACATTTTGAACTGGCTGCAACACAAACTCCCAAGCAAGACAGGAATTGCCCAATCCTTACATTAACTTAATGGGCTGCTTTTGTGATCTTAGTCTGAGAACGGTAGTTGATTAAGAAGATAATCCAGATATATCAAACTCCTATTTCTAATGGATACTTCTACCTTCAGGTTCCTCACCTCATGGATCTCCCTCAGGTGCCAGACTGGATCTGGAGTAGCTCAAAATAACGATGGGTTGAGATGCAACCCTGAGTAATTACCAGTGGCTGAGATTAGGTCAGTCATTCCAGCTATCACTTTCTGTATACTTCAGTGTGTCATCCTAAGTGGGACAGGTATGCCCAGACGTGGGTCTTGTGCACACTGTATCACAAGAACAAAACTATATCGGCTGATGAGCCCATAACAAGGGCGAAACTGGTCTTTGCTTCTATTATGCATTGCTTAGTGTAACAATATACAGATGATTTCTGTTGTAAAGAAAGAGAACCATGGAATCAACCAGTGCATTTTAGGAAAATAAGACATCCAGCAGATCTGTTGTTTTGCATCCATTTCTTTCTGCATGGCAATGCCTTTCAGATATTGACTTTGAACCGGCTGTCATTGGCAACCTCTTCACTTGACACTGTTATGTTAAGCTCTCTCCATTTTCTAGTCCTTTTGTGCGTGGCTATTTTCAATAGTTTGAGAATGCGATGGAACCAGGCATAAGAGAAATATTTGTTTCTGCACGTTTTAGTCCCAAGTCCCAAAACATATCCACACAGAAAAGTCTTGTAGCAACAAAATGTGAAAATGTTGATATTGAATAGGGGTGTTCTGCTAAAAAATGAAGATTTTACCTCCATTATGACACCTAGTGGGTGCGAAGGGATTGGTCACTGGAGAGTAGAGGACCAACTACATAGGTTTAATTTTGTGGGCATTAACAACAATTTGCACTGCCAAACTCACACCTTTCTGTGCTTCTAAAACTTACTCTTTAATGTAGGAGGCTTAAGTATTACAAAAATGGGAATGTACACGCACTCCTTCCCTGCTCATTTTTACAGGGGTGACATCACTTGAAAGAAAGAAAATACATTTTTAGTTTAATGTTCCAATTCCTGTAAGCCTAGATAAGTTTATATTATACTCCATAAAGAGTTAAAACATGCAGCGGGGGGGGGGGAAGTCATTTGATAAGCTACAAAAGGCAAACTTTTTTGTACCATGTAATCATTGGTTTTGTGATCAAAGTAAAACATGTTAGATTTGTTTAAAGTGTAAAATTATAAAAGCAGAAGTGTTTTTATGAATCGAGCCACGTTGGGCCTTGCCTGCCGACAGCATGGAATGGTATTGTTTACTGTAAAAGGCTTGGAGCCGCACATTACTTGTCACTCATTGGCATCACTGTCACTGTTCTGTGCTGCCTCATAATTGGCCAGCACATGCCAGGCGTCCCTTACTTTTCTTTGTGTGGAACATGGACAAAACACAGATTCATCCTAATCTCCGTCCACTGCTCACACTGGGATTCAGGTTCTATTTTGTTTACTGAACTCCCCTCCATGCCGCTCTACTCCACCCCACTCTAAGCCACTCCACTCCATTCCACATCACTCTGCTCTACACCTCTCCACTCTAGGCTACTCTACACTGCACCATTCTACTCCACTGTCCTCTGCTCCACTCTCCTCTACGCTCTCTACATTATCACTCTGTGCTATGCCAGTAATCTTTAGCCATGCTGAACAGCAGCCACACTGCTTTACTACATGGCTAAAAGGTGCTGCTCTACGTCACTCCAGTATGTGCCACTCTACTCTACTATAAGCTGTTCCATTCTACTCTAACCTACTCCATTCTACTCTGTACCATGCCACGCCACTCTATCCTTTCTACCCTAAGTCACTCCACCCTACTCTACACTACTCCACGCAACGCTGGTCTACTCCATGCCATTCTACTCTACGCCACCCTATGCCACTCCTTTTGATGCCACTCTGTCACTCCTTGACACTCTGCCCCACTCTACTTAACGCTGCTTCACGCTGCTCTGCTGCACTCTGCCACTCCACTCTGCCACTTCACTCTGTGCCACTCTAATCCACTTCATGGCACGCTACTCCACTGTAAGCCACTCCACTGTAAGCCACTCTCCTCCACTCCCCTCCATTTCACTCCACTCCTCTGTGCCTCTCTTCTCTGTGCCTCTCTTCTCTGTGCCTCTCTCCACTGTGCCTCTCTCCACTGTGCCACTCCGCTCTACACCACACTACTCTTGTGGCACTCCACGCCACTCAACCATTTTCTGCTTTACTCCACTCTCCTCTGTACCACTCTCCACTGTGCCACTCTGCTCTGCGCCAAACTATACTATGACACTCAACACCACCATACTGTACGCCCCTACATTCTTTTCTACTCTACTCCACGCCATGCCACTCTACCTCACACTACTCCACTCTACTCCATTCTTCTCTATGTACTCTAGCACTCAGAGCCACGCTACTAACTGTTAGCCGTGAGTAACATTAGCCACACTGCTGTACAACATGATTAAAAAAGATTAACCAAGGTTTTGCTTAGGCAAGACCTATTGGCTTTGCCAGTGCTTCTGTTTTCTAGCTGGCTTCGGTCAGTCGGAACTGAGGGCACAGTATGACATTTAGTGGGTGAATTGAAGGCTATACTAGAGGGCGTACTTTGAAAAACTGTGCAGCAGTTTCTGTCCCCTCCCATAAAAATCAACATTGCCGCAAGCTTGGAACGAAAGGAGGGCCAGGACTTAAACAATGTGAAATTCTCTTCATCAGTGTTGCATACAATCACAATACACGTGTAAAGGAATCAGACGTAATGAGCGGAAGGGTTTCCACCACCAGTAACATATCTATTATAAGTATAATTGCAGCACATTCTTCTTCCTCGACCTCATTGATTGCGAGTCGACGGGAGTTGATTTGTGGGAGAAAGGCTGTGGTGAACAAGTGAACTCCGTTTTCAGCCATCTCTGGTTTAATTTGTTGGTATAACTATCATTGTGATTTTTGTCAGGTCGGAATAAAAATCTGTGCATCCTGAAGCGGTCAGGAAAGTAGGAATATCCGTGCAGAAAAAGAGGGTGCTTAAAAAGTCGATCCAATGTGTGGGTCTTAAGTAATGTGTATCGATTCTGGTCCCTTACGTGTTAACACTGCATGCTGCAAGTAAATTGAGGGAGCCGGTGAAGAGGAGCTGCGAGTGTGTTCTGGGGACGAGGAAGCACTCCCGTCTGTCAGGCCAGCCTGTGTGCTACGCCGGTTATTTCACGGAGCCTCATTCTTCACAAAAGAATCATGGCCTCGGCCGAGTTAACAGCGAGACCGGTGCCCTGACATAGCTCCTAATAACTAATAAAAAGTGAGTTCGCCTGCAGGGCAGGGTGCACAATCTGGGTGGAGGCCGCCCAGATTCTCGTTTCAAGAGCTATGCAGTATTAATAGGGGGTTACACAGTGCTACTAACCAGACCTCGATTTGCTCACCTGGGAAATTACTAACTCAGGAGCATGAAGCGCCCCAAAGTAGTTTAGGCTTAGCAAGTCGAGCCCCACTTGTATGATCAGTTGTGTTAAAATTGTAGAGTTTTTTCTGTTATCAACTGCTTTACAACAGAATTACATCAGTACTATGGGATAATAAATGCAGATATTTGATATTAACATCTCTACTCCCAGTGAACTCAGAAAGAGCGTTAATACATTTTCTCGTGGAACAGGTTGAGCTGCCATAGAAGAGGCTATAGGTGGAGGCTATTTCTTCAAATGGGAAAGCATGGGGTCTGTGGGGAGAGTCCTATGGGCCTTTCCCGCCTCTGGTTCTGGCGAAGGATCCCGCAGTACTTCATTTCATGGGGACCCTCTCCACGGGGCACCAACCCAACCTTGGGTGGATGTTGGACTGTCTTGTGTGTTTGCTTGTAATTGGGGTGCAGGCGGGAGCGGGAGCGGGAGCTTTTCTTCCTCATTGTGCATGAGCGGTGTTAGTGGGTTTGCTTTGACTGCGCTGCCTCATTACTGCAAACAGCTCGGAGCCCAGAAGTCTTTCAGTGTATGCAAATAAGGCGGAATCCTCTACCTGAGAGTTAATACTCTTTGCTTCTAAGTGTGTTCTAAATCTAATGTTTGTATTTAGACCATAACATCCTGTTCTCTTTTTTTAATCTGAGCAAAAAGCTAAGCGAGCCCAGGCAGCTGTTTGATGTTGGATTCAAGTGTTATTAATTTCATATTCTATTATTCTTTTCACTCTAGCACAAGTGAGGCTGATGTGGAGGCCGTCATGGATAAGTTGTTTGATGAGCTGGCTCAGAAACAAAATGATAGTACGTAAGTTAATTTCTCTTGAAAGGGAATACATTTAGAGCACAATGACCAATCTCCGCTGACCAATTAATAAGTTCCATTGCTCTATTCGGGGCTGATGCCATACTCAAGTGGCAGTCATTGTATCAGCATTTTGTCTAATTTATGTGTTGAATCATGTGCTATTATTCATCAAGCTTTGCATTTCCTAGCCGTAAGAGATGAATTTTATACTAATTATCCAGGCTAGGACTGAGGCTTTGTTCCTGTTCCCATAGTAACTAGACCAAGGATCCTGAAAGTGCAAGGCAGAGAGCTGAGGCTGCGGAAGGCTTGCGGGACCATTGCAGACTGTACGTTTGAAGAGCTGTGCGACCGAGTGAGTACCCTGGCAGCTCTTGCCACTAAAGTTAAGCTATTTTTTCGCAAGTTTTTTTTTTTTCACTCAATCATGCTATAGTTTTTTACTCTGCATTTATTCGTTTTTTAAAAATATAAATTAATTTTGTAAAATACACACATGCAGGAAGTAGAGAAATTTCATTACCTAATAGTTGAAAAAACTGTGTACTGACTTTTGTTACTTTCTAAAATTGTTTAAAAGAGGGCTTGATTTTCGGCTGGAGAATGTTAGCTGTTCAAGTTGTCGGTCCATCTTAAACCACACAAGGAGCGAATAAAAGGTCCTTCCACTCTTCATCCTGTGGTTGACTGCCAATAGTCTTGTCCAGGATTCTAGAACGAGGGACAGCATCACACTTAGTCACCCTTTACACCAAGTTATGGCAGTTTACTAATTCAACAGGTTACCAAAAGAAAACTATAATTCAGAGTTGGGCATCTCTTCGCCAACATGGGTTGCTGGGAGTCCCGAGCATTTGGGATCTTGGTGGACTGTCTGCGGATCATAAAAATTTGAAAATAAAGGGAACTAATAAAATAAAATAACTGAACTTATTTAAGTTGCCTGACCAACATGCAGAAGCATTTATTTTGCAAAATATTCTTGAAATGTTTTGTTACTTATGCACTTGCTTGCCCTACCTTTATGATTGAGTCCAGTAAGTATCCTTAATTAACACGCCATGTGACCTTTTAATTACTCTCTGTGGACTGACTTTTTCGGTCTGATCTTAAGACAGTTGTCTCGTCAGACTATTGTTTTTATTCAAAAAGTCAGACACAGTATACGTATATTCAGGGAGGTTTTGGCCAGCAGGCTTCATCCATAGGTCTTTTAAATTGTCATTCACCGTTTGCTTTTGGTGGCAAAGGGCAGTGGGTCAGCTCCCTTCACTTTGAGGTACTGCACCAAGCCTGTGCACATTGTTCACATTTACCCATCGGTGGCTCCTCTGTTAGGGCAGAGGAGCACCGCCCCCCCGCCAGCAGCAGAACCTGCAAAACCTTTAACAAATAAAACAATAATAAACCGTGTTTATTATAGTTTTGTTTGTTAAAGGGTCGGGCCACGGGGTGACAAGCACTGAGGGGAGTGCACAGAGCACTCCCCTCACTGCACATGTCGGACGTCTCGGGCCAGCCAAACACACATGCACAGTAGGCTCCCTTTAGCACAGCAACACAGTTGCCAGCCTGGAGAAGGCATGCACAGGCTCCCAGTCTGCCTCGGAGCTCCCTGGCTGGGTGCTCCCAACCAATCCTGACGCTGCTCTGAGCAGCGTCAGGACTGGCCGCAGGGCAGGCTGGGAGCCTGTACCTGCCTGCAGCAATGGAGAAAGAGGAGCGGCGCTGCAGATCAGGTACGTTTTTTATGTTTTATTTATCATTTTTCAAGTTAACTTTTTCCCATTCCCACCCCCACTCCCTCACCCATGCGCGCCGCCCCTGCCCCTTGTGATCGAAGCGAGCCGCGACTTCATTTACCTAAAATATTGTTTCCTCTCAAACGTTAAAACTTGTTGGAATTGTGCTTTTAAATACTATTTATTTTTTATATTAACTTTAAATACTGGTTATTTATTTTGCCTGCACTTCGATTCCCACAAATACAGTGATTAATCTTCCAGCTCCTTTTTAGGTCAAGCATTCAAGACCTTTTTTATAAATACTTTAGTGTATACTTACTTTGTTGGTGCTCTACTTTTTCATTTTTTTTGTTTCAGTGTCCTTTAGAAATCACTGCTGGCTAGTGGTCAGTACTTGCTCTTTGTCCCTCCTTTTCCTCAGTTCCTCACTTCCACAGAGCAACGTTGCATTACGCGTGCCCTTCCACTGGTCCCATTGTAGCATCTGCTTAGGTACTACTTTTCTTTTTCTCTAAGAGCATTTCACCAGAGGCTGTTAATCGTGTTCTTCTTTTATTATCATGTTCTTCTCTTGTTACATTTGCTGTGCATTCAAAGATCGAGGTCGTATGTTAGAAGCTGTTTTCTGAGAGCGCCTGTCCCTCCCTCACCCCCCAATGCAAGGAGAACCGTGACCACAACTATTTACATTTAGTTCCAGGTATGTCCTGCCGATGCGAAGAGAAAATCGCTACTGTTACAATTTTCAAAGAATATTGCCCCAATTTACAATGGCAGACGCATGCATGCACGATGACATCATTAGAGTCAGGACAAGCCAGTCTCGTTTCATTTACCATTGCTTGTTTTTCAAGCATGCCTCAAACTTTCCATGGGAGCAGGGTCTGACTGTTAGTGTGTCCTTCCCTGCAGTCAAAATATTTACCCTTAAAAGAATATTGTGTGGCACTCACTTCCGGCTTAAATGGCAAGCAAACAAGAACCCAGACAGAGAGAAATATATATATATATATATATATATATATATATATATATATATATATATATATATATATATAATGAGTTAAACCCGCCAGCTGTTCTCACTACTGTTCTCCCGCAGTTGTTATATTTCTTTAAAAAACATTTTTTTTTTTAAATATGGTTTGTTGGTCCGTCTCATTGCTGTGTGACATAAGTCGTTGCCTGTTTAGGCTCCACCATTTCCGATCTAATATTTCCATATTTGAATCTTTGGGTTGTGTACTTTGCTCTGGAACAGGAGGCACAGGCACAGTACCGAGTGCCCCATTTCCTCCATTTACTAATGACAAACACCCACGCAGTCGAATCATGCCTGCACTGCCCTGTACCGCCATTGTAAGGAAACCTATTGCATTGCAAATGCTTGTTAATTTATAGAATGCTGTTATAAACTGTTTATGGGACTTTGTAACATTGTAGCTGCCTACAATATGAATGCTTGGTTGGGTCGTGGTTTCATCTTGTTTCTTTTGCTACCAATAACAACAACAAGTGCATGTAGAATGGGCTACACCAAATACAGGGAAACAAAGTTGTTGTCAGCGCTAAGTTTATTTATGTAAATAAACCCACGACACGGAGCCACACAGAAGGTCAGGCTTGTCCAGTGAACTGCTCCAAACAACAGTCTCACCATGTCAACCCCAACCTTCCAGAACGCCCCCATGTCACGGAATAAAAACAATGTCAAAGAAACACTACACAAGCAAACTAATATTGTAATACAATACTACACCGCAGCACTATACTGGTATGAAAATGTAGCACACAATTTAATGACCAACTTGAAAGTAGAAATGGCTAAACTTAGGCTTGAAATGCAGTTCCTAATACAGTGTGAGCATAGTAAGTGGCAATTGGGAACCTGTAAATGCAGCAGTAGAGAGCACGATCAAGGAACAGAAAAAGAGCTCTCAGAAAAAAGGCATAATTACATCACAATGGGGAAGTTTTGACCTGAGAGTAATGCTTCAGACCATTTAGAGGCAGAGGAAATTGCGAGACAGAATTCCTGAAAAGCAAAGGTTTGATGCTTTTTAAAAATCCCAAGTACCTCTGATATGAGAATGTCAGTTTCCAAGTTGACTAAATAAAATATATACTGGACAGTTGTTAGTAAATAAGTCCTACATTGCTTTCCTGGTGATTGAGCAGTATAACTATCAATACATTACCTCTGGCTGATAGACTGTCTGCAGTGCTAAATTTATAAAAAAAATCTAAGTGCCTGTTGCCAAAGGTTTTTCTCAGGTGACTGTTGCTGTTAAACACCAGGGTTGACTATGACAAGGATGCCTGGTTTTGAGTCGACTACATGCCTCTTTCCTATACCACCCAAGTATTATTCCCTCTTTTTCTCATTCTTTCAGGACATTATTCCTCCCTTCCTCAAGGTTTTCCAGTCTCAATTGTCCTCCTCCTTTTCTGCCTTTCTCTTTGAGTTCCAAATTGCAGAGACTTTACACACAACATCCACGTGGGATGTACCCCAACATCCTTCTAGTGGTAATCCTGAGTGCCAAAGAAGGCACTGCTTGCTTTTATACCAAGCAAGTCATTATTTGATTGAAAAAAGCATCAGACATTTTTATACGCCTCTGAAAGATACCACCATTGAAAAAAACAGTTGTGACACTGTCTGGACCATTCCGACTAGCTCATAGAGACGTACAGTACTTAGGCTCTTTTTCCTTGAAACTAGAAGCAGGTTCAGAATAAACAACTCTAGAAACATCCTTAATGCCCCATCCTAGCTGAGTCAAGACGCGGTCACACCACGGATTCAGCATGAGGAGCTTGAGAACCTCCACTTGCAGGGTTTCAGAAGCGACCATTTGTTGTGTGGACATGACTAAACGTAGACGCATTGCAGGATCTAAGGATGTAGTAATGATGTTCCTTTCAGAAGGTAGGTCTCAGTTAATGTAATTTTGCCTATAGATAATGGTCACTGTAGCCAACTGTTCAATAAGGCTTCAATTTGATATCCTTCATCATGAAGCGCAATATTCACTGGGGCCCTATTATGACAATCTGCAGATTATCAGGGTTCATTTTGGTTAAGTCTCTAACTTGAGTTTGACAGTTCCTCAGGAATAAAATCCTGTTCTTGGTATTTATTTCTGCTGTAGGTGTTGGTTCCGAAATCTGTTGCTCTTTTTATCTGGTTGACTGGCTGTGGGTGGCAAAAAGTTTGAGGTGCTGGGTGCTCAATTCCCTGAACATTGGTGGTCTTTGAAAATGGCTGGCTTACTGATCTCCTTCAGTTCTGCATCTCTCTGCTACTTTGTTAGTGCATTTCTTGGAACACCTGTCATTGTTGGCTTATTCTCTGCCTCAGTAGGTCACATCCCCTCTGGTGCCCTTATGAATTGTTGGTATTCCCAGTGTCTACGTCTGTACTTGAACCCCATGAGCAGGTGAACGCTTTTCCTCTTTGTTGTGCATTTCTTTGTCTTTTTTCGCAGATTGTCTGGATGTTATGTTTCTTTCTTTCTTAACTTTCATAATGGTTAAAATAATAGTTTCCAGAGGGTTAAAAATACCACAGAAGACCTAATTGGTTTCTCACCTCTTTGAATGCTCTCTAGTAATCTGATGTCCTGAGTCACTTTGGTGAAGGAAGCGGGGACAGAGCTGTAGGAGAATGCTGACTGACTAGCATCAGTCAAAACATTGTAACAGCATCACGAATATCCATCTGTAAAGGATCAAAATGTGCACAAGCATTTGGAATACCATTAGTATTTATTTTGGGTAGAACTTCACAGGAGTGCGTTATCTCACATCTAAACATCAATTACATAGCTCATCTAATTTTACACCTCCTTTCTGTGGCTTTTGATATTGATTTTCATTCTATCCTTGTAGGACTTCTTTTCATGCTGCCACAGACTCTTCCCTTAATTTGCTCCTCTCCTTCATGTCGGATTGCACACAAACTGTATCACTCTTGCACTGCAAAACCTTCAGCTCACCATCTCAAGTTTGGGGTATCTCGGGGCTTCTCAGTCCGTCTCACGTTATTCAACGTGTGCATGACCCCTCTTGCCCAACTGGTACAATCCCAATGCTTCTGAGTTGTATGTTACATTGATGACTCTCAACTTATTGTTTCCATTTCTGAAAACCGCTCTTCACTCAGGATAAATCCAAAGCATGTCTCTCATCCGTAGCATAATGTACCTTTGGTAAATCTTGCCTCTCTTGGTCCCAGCTTGATGGCCTGACTAACTAGGCCACACCCCTACTGCTACTAAGATAAAAACTGTCAAGTCGTCCTACAGTTTATAATGCAACAACAGCTGTCATTCATTTGTGCAGACGGTGCAAAGTGCAATAAAGTGCTCAGTTCTTGACTGCATTTAGAGATGTACACCAGAACAACAAGGGGTCACAAAATAATACACCAGCAAAATGTCTCCACACAGAATCCTCACTTGACGTTGGAGTATAAGGCAGCCCTTTTTATGAAATTTGAATAGTACAGTATTTGTAGAGAAATGCACCTTTGTGTTTGACTGAGTCACATGACTACCATATCCCAGTGAGATTGATTATCTAGGGTGTGTAGGTAATTGAATGAATTTAACTCACAGGATCACTTGATTTTGTGTCTGCCTGTCTGCCAGGATTCTCCGGGTTGAATGGTCTATCCTCGTTGTTTGATATACCTGTCCCCACAATCTGGAAACTAGGGATCTAACTAGATCTTAAATCGCTATTCTCCCAGCTACTTGTTTTAACCCACTCCCCTCTCATAGGAAAATACTGGGTCTCCTCACCATGTCAGAGCGTAATTATGTGGCTCGTACTTTGATCGCTGAATTATTTAACAATGGGAATGCTCTCTATCCAGGATATCCTAAATATCTCCCTTCACATCTGCAGAACACCTAAAACGCTGCAGCTATACTTATTCTCATTTCCCCTAAACATCAGTCTATTTCTCCATACCTTAGAACCTTTCAGTTTCTCCAGTCCATTAATTAATCTGATTTAAAGACCTGACATCACCTTCAGCGCTCTAGCAAACAAGCAACCCATCTATCCTCAAAATTTCTTAGGGTGCCACGCTTCAGCTAGGTCCCTCAGATGTTTGGGATCAAATCTGTTTAAAATCCCACATATTCAACTGTCTAGAATTGGTGGGCACTTCTTTGCCTAATTTAGTTGGGACATTGGAATTCCGTCTTTGAACACATTCGCTGTTGATCATTAGAACTTACCTTCCACAAGAAGCAGAAACGTAAGTTATTAATACAGCTCTGTGTTTTCCATTTTTACTGGTTTTTACAGATAAATACAGACAGAATCGATCTGTTTCCTGTTTGTATTTATTTTTAAAAGCAAAAAAATACTGACAATTCTTCTTGTGAGTGACTCCCCACACGGTATTTCACAAACTTCAGACCAGCTGCTAAGCAGATAGAATCCATGGGATGTTAAAAACAGGATCAGATTCCCAAAATACAGGCATATGTTAACATAGATTTGTGTGTAATGCTAATATTTACCTGTGGATGTAGTGTTTTGCTTAATTTGCTAAAGCCCAACAGGTATATTAATGTATGAGTACATGTTTATTAGTTAAATAAATATGGAAATATACCAATTTGCTACTCCATTTAGTCTCAGACCACAAAATAAATATGAATAAATACTAATGAACTGGGCAAAAAATAAATATGGATCACTACAGACGGAAATGTTAAAAAACAAAAAAAAAACATAAAACCGGGATCCCTAGTTATTAATGACAATTAACACCTGCGTCTCTACATATCTGAGATCGTCCATGCCGAAATGCCTTAGTTTAGGGTAGTTGTTCTGCTGTATAAATCGTCATCCATCCATCTTAGTCCTGCACCTCTAACACATACAGCACTTCCTCCACTAGTCTGCTGAGGGTGAGGTGAGGGTTGAGGGCTGATCAGTTGGGGAAGTTGCCTTTCAGGGCGTACCTTATGGGGAAATCTGTAGCAGTGACTTCCCTGATGATGGCAAGGCCATTCCCAATCCTCCTAAATATAGGCAATGTCACAGAAAACTGCACCTCATTCTACCCACTGGAGTTGGCTGGAGAATTCATGAACCGGTCTTTCACAGTTTGTGGATTCACTCTGTCGATCTTAGAGTGTAAGAAAGGGAGGAGAGGTTCACACCTGCAAGTTAAAATATTGTTAACATTTTGCTTCCTTCGCAGAATTTGGCCCCTTGCTTTTTACATCTTCTTCCTCTGGCAACAAGACATCCACAATCGTGTAATAAAACCGGTTGAACAAATCACAGTTGTACTGGGACCAAGAACAACCGTATTAAGATTCAGCAGTTTCTGAATGGTGCATATATCTAGTAATTGTTCAGTGATAACCCAATCCTCGAGACATATAAATTCTGTCTGCAAGGTCTGTGTAATTAAAGCTTCATTGGCGCCCTCGTACAAGTTTCAGTACTGCTAGCTGGCAGTTGCGGTTCGCTGACCTCACGTGGGACGGAGCAGGTGCGGCGGGTGGATTTGGGAGGGGGTAAAATGTATTTAAAAAAAAAAAACGTAGCTGCATGCTGCTCCGCACCTCTGTCTCCTCTGCTGTAGGCAGGCACAGGCTCCCAGCCAGCCCTGCGGCCAGGGCGTTCCCAGGCAGACTGGGAGCCCTATACCTGCCTTCTCCAGCCCGGCAACTGTGTTGATGGGCTGGAGAGAGCCTACTGCGCATGTGTGTTTGGCTGGCCCGATATGGCATGCCAGACATACATGCGTACTTAGGGGAGTGCACAGTGCACTCCACGCATATCCTCGTCATCCCCAATGCCCCGTCCCTTTAACAAACCAAATGATAACATGGTTTATTATTGTTTCATTTCTTGAAGGATTTGCAGCGGCTGCTGCTGGCGTGTGTGGGGGGGAGGGGGGTGGGCAACGCTCCTCCGCCCTATCAAAGTAGCTGCTGCTGCTAGCAGGACATGATGTTCAGTGTTTCACCCAAGGTTCCAGTGTAAGATTAGGCTTTATACATATCTGTGCTGAATGAGGCCTAGTACCATGTGGGCAGATATAGTCAACGGGCAAAGTGGATCTCTCCGCTGGAGCACTCCAGACGAGAGGGTTGATAACCAATCTAATCGATGTAGAAGAGCATTTGCTGTTCCTTCAGGTAGGAACGTATTCTTTGCTTTTTATCCAGTTTTGAGGGATGGTTCACTCACAAAAACCTGCAGAGGTGCTAAACTGGTAGCTAAACCATAAGCTGTTGCTTTATCCTTAATGAGGGGTCAAATTTCACAAGCATATAAACAAAGTGAAGAGTGAAAAATGTGAGTTAATCTCAACCACTGATAATTAGTCAGGCTGCATTTTAGTACATTGTCACTCCGAATAGACACCAATCATATGCAAACCAGTCTTGGTCCTGCTTCAGCAGGAACAATTCAGCTCAAACTGTCAAAGCAAGTTTCCTGTAGATGGGACCAAAAGCAGCTCCAGTGGGATGCGGCCTGAGGCACACTGTGCCCAGTGGACTACTGAGCCTGGCACCCGTGTCTGGGCATACCTATTGAACTCAAAAGAATGAAAATGTGGTTTGTGGAATACTTGAATTATTCTGAGCTACTGGTAGTTGCATGCAGGACTCATTCTGGCCATCATGTTTTTGCACCCTAGGCCATTCCAGCCATATGCGAACCTCACTGTCCCTGCTCCATAAGGATCGGTTCATTCTGAGCTGCCAGGACAGGTGCCATCTAGATGGAAAAATAAGCAAAACACCACCAGTTTCGACCTTCTCCAGCCTCATCTGTGAGGTGCAATTTGAGTGCTAACACACTGGTAGATCATGGGTTAGTTTTATTATGTCAGTCACTTGTCATACTTGACATACATGATCACTGTCACATTGGCAGAGCAGTCGGTGTGGAAAATGTGAATGGCAACAGGGTTGAGCCTTGGTACAGAGTAATCTGGGGATCTGACAGGGCAACTCTCAGGTCTTTTAGCTGACTTATTAGCTTGTCTGTCTATGAAATAATTCTCTGCCCTTGCCTACCACCTCATGGAAACCTTAGCTAGTCTTCTGATCAGAGCTAATAATGGGAACTGCATATTGAAACAAGCTTCAACTCCTCACACCTCAGGGCTACTCCTGTCAGCAGCATGCTTCAGACTTCTTCGGCTGCATGCACCTCAGTCAGCAGTCTGATTACAACTAGTAACTAAAGTAGGCAAAGTATCAGTGAAACACAAAATGATTTCAGACTGGAGGACAGGGATGCTGTCCATAGATTCCAGTAGATCGCTGTTGCCTAATTGACCATATGGCTTACTTGGTTGGATAGATAAATTCTTTGGAAAAAAATACTGAGTGTACAAAGCAAGAAACATATCAGTAACGCAAAATGATCACAATACTATGAAGCCCCCCCCCCCCTCTTTCTCTCTCTCTCTCTCTCTCTCTCTTTCTCTCTCTCTCTCTCTTTCTCTCTCTCTCTCTCAACATAACTGCAATTTCACTTCACAGTACATCTCAAAAGAATTAAGTGTAATGTAGTATTCCAGCATTTTGATATGCCTACTACTTTCCCAAGCCACCATGATTAGAGCTGCTCTTATGTTGGCTCCTTCTGGACGAGTCCCTTGCCCTTGTAACACTGAAATAGTTTGTTCTCTTAAAAGCTTCACTGACCTTAGGTGAGGACCTCAATTAGGCTTAGAAACTCATCGATAGAAAGTGATAATGAAAAATCTACGATCTTCAAGAGATCTGTGATCCAGAATCCATTTTTATTCAAAACAGGAGCTGCAGAAACAACCATATAAAATCCAGGGGCATTAGTTTTTATGTAGAACAATACCGTACAGCGGAATTTTTGGTCACCAAATGTAGATATGTATGAGTTATGCAGCATTATTTTAACTGTAGACTTGATCCACATCTCTGCCATCAGTTACATAAATTAATTTAAAGATTATTATCAGGAAGATATACAGATAAAGCTGAAATGCTCACAGTGATGATTTGTGAAGTGAAAAATGTAGGACAGTCTGATATTATTATATACAATAAACGGTTTAGCATATAATCCTGAGTTTTCTGACATGGATTATCCTCAACCCCATGTGTCGATGGCGCTTCGATCTCATACAAAAATCAGGAGATCATCATTAGAAGACAAGTAATTATTTCCTATCACCATGGCTAAAAATGAGCCGGTCACACTTGTATGAGAAAGGTGCAATCAGTATAAAAGGTTCTTGAGATTGATATCAGCCGGGCTCAAGAAATATGAAAAAGAATAACAAGCCTGTACATAAAGCGTCCTAAATTTGATAATCGCTGAAGAAATCCAAATATTTATGGGCTAACACCCCAATAATTTGAATGGCCCCTTGAGGACCCAATAAAGTGAGGTACATCGGCAGTGGGGGAAATGTATCTGCCTGTTCGAACTCATTTTGTCTTTTTGAGCCTGGCTGTTACCAAACTCAAACATCTTCAGATTGATTGTACCTTTCTTGTACCAGTGTGACAGGCTGGCATCTCATCATTGGCGTTATGGTGTGACCATCTGGCATCCCGTCATTGCTTGCATATTGCTGCCTTATGTTCTATTTCCTTTTGTGACAAAAGACTATTGAATGTTTTCAAAAGTCCAGAGGAAAAATTAATTTCTATCTTTAGCACATTCAGACCTTGGCATACATATTCTGCATCAAACTTATATGTCATTTCACTTAATAATGATTCTGAATGAGTGTTCATGATCCATTTAATGCACTGCTTCTTCTTTTTGTAAGGGTGGCCTCGTTTGAGGGGAACTCTGGGTGTGTAAGGGGACTGACTGCTGTCCCTGTGACAGCTAAGAACTATGGGCCTGATTCTAACTTTGGAGGACGGTGTTAAACCGTCCCAAAAGTGGCGGATATACCACCTACCGTATTACGAGTCCATTATATCCTATGGAACTCGTAATACGGTAGGTGGTATATCCGCCACTTTTGGGACGGTTTAACACCGTCCTCCAAAGTTAGAATCAGGCCCTATATCTTTCCCCAACAACGGGACTGACATCCTACCCTTGACTTTTTAACAAGTTGGTGGGGCCCCCCTCTGTAGATCTGGATTAATTTAATTAAGATAAGGTATGTTTTTTGAAGTGCCTATTAGTCAGCCTACTCTGCCAGATCCATTCACCCCCAGCACCTTTCTGGCTGCACTGTAGATGGAGGTCACATCTGTCTGCAGGTACACTTACTAGAAGGTCTACAGTTGTAGAAAAGGCCTTGACTTCATAAAGGAGGTAGGGTATGCTAGGCCTTAGCAGGAGCTGTAAATGACCAGAAAGTAATACTATTTCTTTTAGATTGGCTCTGAATTCTGGAGGCCCTAGTGATATTGAAGCCTTCCAGAATAAAGGCAGATGAGCTTGACCTGCAGTGAGCTGGTCTGCTGGCATCAATCTAATCATCTAGAAAGGTGGTTGGAATTTGAATCCTTTGATTAAAAGGTCTCACATGCGTACCAGGGTGAGTTAGTCTCTTCCCAATGCTTAAGCAAATGGTATGGGAAGCCAGTACCTTCAAGGACTCGCTTTCCCTGGCACCGTAGTTCCTTCAGTCAGGCATCCCTGTGGACAGAATGTTATATGAAACACTTGTGTTTGTGTGTTTCCTTCTTTCCTTGCTGGACAAACTGGAGTGAAGATCTGAAAAGTAACACTGCTCTGCCCCTAACTTTTGTCTAGGCCACATCAACTCAACCAGCCCAGCTATCAGGGGGCATGCTTCTCCGCAGGCCTGTGCCCATTAGTGTTGGGAAGCCAGAGCCCCACAGTTTCCTACTGCTTCATGTGTCGTCCACACTTGGTCACCTTCTACCTTCTTTTCAGAGTTCTGCTTCTGGGAAGTACTGGACAGGTAAAACAGTTCTGTTTTCCTCTGCAACCTGGAGGAGTTGCCTTCATCTCCCTTACTTTCCATTTTGACTGGACTGTGACTGTTCCTGACTGAGTTAATCTCTTTCTAATGCTGAAATAAATGGTATAGGATGCCAATACCTGCAAGAGTTGTTTCCTCTGCTGATACCTGACAGATGGATTACTTGCTTCTGTAGACAGTGATCTTTTTTCCACTGTAAGTGCTTAAATTCTTTGTAATCGTCCTTGCTATGATGGACCAGGATGGATCCTCCCTTTGGTAAATTACAGAAAATTGTGTTTTGGTTCGATAAATTCCCATTGTTCTGCTGAGAATCCTTTTTGGATTGATTTATTGCAGAGGCACTGACTGGCTAGAGATACTTATTTAATATAAACACCTGTGTTTTTAATTTGTGATTGCTTTGTTGGATTATAGTTTATATTGCCTAGCACAATTTTGGCACTAGCTACTGAGCACTGTCAATATCATGGTTTTTGTGCACTGCACTTCCCATTTATTGCTCCTTGTAAATATTGTTTATACTTTTCATCTTGGTTTAGGTTCATTTCATTTAGGGCTACACATGAAATTGACACAATAAAGTGATACATGGCTGTCATGCGTAAGGCATCTGTGTTGTGGCTATGACCATGGACAGTGGTTAATGGCTTCATGTGTCATAATATTTGCTTTTGGCTAATAAATATGTACATGCATATAATAGAGTGTTTGCTTGAGCATTGTAATGTGCTTTATGGTGAAACAGTTGTCAACTACCTGGCTTAGGGGGTGACCATTACTGGTCTACCAATGTTAAATTAGTCTCTTAGTGTTTTTAAAGCCCATAATACCCTCCTAAGCAATTAAAATAAAGTTTACTTAGTCCAGTTCTTACTGTAACTATCAATTCTTCTGAAGTATGAAGAACATTTCATCTTAATCACCAGATTGTCAGTACTTAATCTTAAAGACCAGTCCTAAATTACCTTCCTAAATCATTACAACATGGAGAGAGCCAACACAAATGGTTTGAATGCATGTTATTGTTGCAGATATACTCCTTTGTTTATTATCTGTAATGAATATCCAGCGACCTTTGGTGCTCCCCACTTGAATTAAGATCTATAGAGTTCTGTGAAAGAATGAGGTAGTCACCTTTTAGATCATTTCCTACATTGGTCACTGTCCTAACACTGAACATTTTGAGAACTGTTATTTGTTCTGAACTCTTTTTAATTCTCTGCAGTAATTTTGATGCCTTTCTTGACGCACTTTATACCCCCATCAAATGGTGGATTCAATGAATCTAGAATTAAAAAAGCATAACTCTGATAAATGTCTACCTACATATTCCTTACATTAGAATATTCCCCAAGCGTCAAACTGGATACAGAAATTTTCAAGGAGTACCCTGTGCGCCACTTGGTCTTTTTTGACTGACATTTTTCTTGACTTTTGTTGAAGCCTTTTTGAGATTTCCATTTCTTGCTGTGCTAGGGTGTCTTCCAAGGAGCTCGCTGGGTTCGAACCATGTTGTGCGTGTCACAGGCACATGTCTGTGACAGACCCAAATTTGGCTTCCCTTTGGAGTGTGGAGTATAACCACGGCTCAAAGACATGCTAGGATTGCCACGCCGTGAATCTAAAGGTGCTGAGGGAACAGTCCTTCAAGCTCCTAGTCACCCGATGTTGGTCGACCACGTAATAATCTCAATCCCGGTCATGGGGAAGGTCCTGGGATCGCTTGCAGAGCCGTTTCAGACGGTCGTTGTCTTAATCCCGATCATCAGGTAAGTCCAAGAAGAAGAAGTCTAAGAAGTCAAAGCAGTCTTCAACTTTTCTGCACCGGTCCAAATCCTCGGATCTGGCGTGGGAGCTTTGCCACTCCAGGCGTCACTCTGTGGTGGAGCCTGTGGCAGGGTCGGCTCCATGCTTCCTAGAGTTTCCTGGAGTTGGAGTGACCTACCCCTCACCCAACTCAAGGAGTTTTATGAGACTGTCCACCTCATAAGTATGGGAGAGACCCACACTGGTTCGCCGCCAGAAGGTTCGCTCTCAGCACCAGTCGGGCACCATGGATCTGGCCTAGATTTGGAGAGGTGTCACCTGCGAGACCACAAACTTCCCCAGCACCCGCTCCTGATGCCCTGTGGCACCCCAGGCCCCATTTTTCACACCAGATTCGACACAGAGCTAGATCAGCGTCATCTGATGCCAAATCTGGCACCGGCTGGGTCCATGCTTCCTGAGTCATTTTCATTTGTCAGGCCTGGAGAGGGTGACATTTAGGAGGGGTCAGAGGACCCTTCTGGTAGCCAGCGTCCCCTTGACTAAGCAGAGGAGAACTGGTATGAAGATCTGGTAGATGCCAGTGATTTGGACAGCTCACCAGATCCTGGCCCGATCTCTCCCTCTATCATGGCCATGGAGGAGGACCTGAGCCTCTTTTGAAGTGATGGCACAGAGGGCAGCTGAGGGCCTGGACCTTCTGCTGTCTTAAATTGCAATCAAGACAAACATCTTGACCGAGGTGCTTCAGCTGGGAGATGCCCATCCAAACCCTTATTCTCAATTAACAACGCCCCTACGGATAGCCCTGCATATGGGCTCCTGTGCACAGGACAGTTTCCCCAAATTCCTCACCAAGCACCACACTCTGGAGAGCTTGGTGGTCCAGGCCTCCACTTCCAGGATCAAACCCAGCATGTTCCCCACCACTCCACCAGACAAGGAATCCAACAGGCTGGATACCTTTAGAAAGAGAATTTTCTCTTCTACCTGGGGGACACTGTGGTCGGTGAACACCATGTGCCTTTTGGCCGATTCTTTGTGGGATTTGGTTGTGTAAGTGCTGCCTCTCGTCTTGGAGGATGTCAAAGCCATATTCTCCTATGCTGCTACTAATGGGAGGGATGCAACAAAAATCACTGTTCAGTGTGGACACGACTGACTCACTGGACAAGGCAATTTCATCGTCCATGACCCTGAGGCATAATGCATGGCTGAGAACCATTAGCTTTTCAGGGGATGTCCAAGCCTCATTCATGGTTATGCCCTTTGATAGTTCTCACAATTTTTGTAAGAAGGTGGACTAGAGTAATTCGAGGATAGCAGAGCTATGGCCAGGCCCTTGGGCCTATCCATGGCCCTCACCAACCACAGTCTGGCTTTTGCCCTTTCCATGGCTACAGTAGGGGCTAGCAAATCCATCCCTTTCCACCCAGCCACCAAGGCCAAACAGGACTCTGAGCCCTTTTGTCAGTGTGGACACGATTCACACAGATCATGTGTCACCACAAGCTAGAGGTCTGGTCAGTCCACCACCCCTCCAACAGCTGCACCTTTCATGCCCTTGTGTCCTCTTTACATCATGGATGCCCAGTGGGCACAGGATCCACCATCACCTGCCCCACTGGAATTTGATAACATCCGACAATTGGGTTTTAGCGATTATCCAGAAGGGCTACTCCTTCCCTTTTCTGGAAAACACTCCACTTATGTCACCCAGGTATAGCAGGCTGACAGAGAATCATCTCTCTTTACTCCGTCAGGAGGTGTTAATTCTTTTGACCAAAGAAGCCATTGAGATGGTGCAGGAAATAGGTCATGGTTGATATTCCTGCTACTTTCTGGTGCCCAAAAAGGACGGAAGTCTTCATCCTATACTCGATGTATGCCTTCTCAACTTCTTCCTGAAACAGAAGTTCAAAATGGTCACACTTGTTTAAGTTCTGTCAGCCCTGGATGGTGGTGTTGGACGCTTATTTCTACAACTCAATCCTGCCTGACAACAGGAGCTACCTAGGGTAACGGTGGGCTACAAGCAGTTCCAGTTTGCCGTACTTCAGCATATCACTTTCACTTCTCCACCCAGAGCTGATGGTGGTCACAGATGAATCACTTCTGGACTAGGGCAGCCATCTGGGAGAGTTGGAGATCAGAGGATTGTGGTCTGTGATGGAGGCTAGGCTTAACATCAATTTGCTGGTGCTTCGGGCAATACGGTTGGCATTAAAAGCCTTTCTTCCTTCGATCAAGGAAAGGCTAGTGCAGATGGTCACAGACAACCGCACAGCCATGTGGTATTGTGTCAAACAGAGCAGGATGGGGCCGTGGGCCCTGTGTCAAGATGCCCTGCCTCACTAGGCCATTGGATCTTAACCTGGTCCTTACTTCCTCATATGTTACTCCCTTTGAGCCGTTACATAACTGCTCTCTTTGCTTATTGACTTTCAGGACAGCTTTCTAGTGGCCATACCATCGGCCACGAAGATCAGTCAGCTGCTGGCCCTCTGTCCAACCTCTGCATACCACCTTTTCCCCCCAGACAAGCTGGTTCTGCAGACTTGTGCCTCTTTCTTATCGAAGATTGTCACACCCTATCATGTAGGCCAAAATATCAACTCCCCTACCTTCTTTGCTTGCTTCACCTATGCAAAGAAGAGGATAGACTCCACCATGTGAACTCAAAAAGAGCGTTGTAATTGTATGTTGACCGAGCACAAGAGTTCCAGGCAGATAATCAACTCTTTGCAGGATATGTGGCAGCTAAGAGAGGTAAGGAAATGCAGAAACAATCATCTCATGCTGGATAGTGCTCTGCATCAAGATCCTTTGCACACTGGCCAAGAAGCAGCCTCCACACCCTCCCAACCCCCACCCCCAGGGCTTGCATGCTCATTCCACCAAAGCCAAGGCTGCGACCACTGCGTTAGTTTGCCAAGTCCCTGTCCTGGACATCTGCCAGGCATCAACATGGGTGTCTTTGCATACATTCACCAATCACTACTGCTTGGATGGTCAGGTCTGTTGTGACTGGTATTTCGTCTGTGTGGTCCTGCAGTACTTTTGTATAAATCTGTTTGCAGACCCACCTCCGGGGAGGTATTGCTTGGATATTTATTCTAAGGTAAGAAATCTATAGCTAGAAGTCTCTATCAAATGAACAAGTCGTTTACCTTCGATAGCACTTTATCTTGTAGAGACTATTTAGCTGCAGATTCCTTACCAACCCATTCATCCTCCCCTTTCTGCAGACTGATTCAGCCAGGTTTCCCTTTTAGAGGACCTTAGTACTGCACACCAGTATGCTAGTCTTATTTATGGCTCCAAGCTTCTGGCATGGAAAGTCATGAAAAGTAACTGATATCAGCACACTAGAGTGGCACCTGTATAGGCACCACACATGTAATTTCCAGTGCGGCAGACCCAGAGCTTAACTATGCCACCTACCGATGCACAGGGGTACTGCTTGGATATTTCCAGATCCAGTCTAACACCTAGGGAATATTCTAAGGTAAGGAATCTTCGGCTAGATAGATTCTCTACCAGATAAGGCGTTACCGACCCTAAGTAACTTGTTCTTCATGCACTGATGTGTGTTCTGCCACATTTCACATCCATAGCCCTGACATGTTTACTAAAGAGGTGTTTTTTTTAATTGCTGCATTTTTTCTAAAACGTTACATATACAGATTTACATATCTAAACCTCTGACTCACATGATGTCTTATTTTTGTGATTGGGATGCCTTTCCTTAACTGGAGGTTTCTATTTGGGAAGTTGCACCAGTAATCTTTATATTTTGCGTCTTTTGTGGGGAATCACAAGTAGCATTGGGATTTTTATATTATACCCTAAGAGTATAAGGCACAGGAAATTACCCCACTTTCTTTCAAAGAAGATTCAAAGCTCATTTAATGCTGACTTGATCTTTAATAAGTCGTGATAAAAAAAAGCTTCCATTGTAAGAGATAAGAAACCTTAGCTCACACGTACCAATATCAAATGACATGCCTTCAAGATGTAGCTGAGACTAATATTTTGATGTTTGTTGTCTGTCCCCAATCCTCCATTTACCTCCTTATATTTTTAGTTCTTTGGGATCCTTTCTTATGCAATCAAACCCCCATATCAATGAGATCTGCTCCCAACTGTGGACCTTTGAGTGACTAGTGCCATTTTTTTCTCCTTTTTGTCCAAAGCTTTAAACAAACTCTGTAGTCTGTTATATAAGTTATTAAAATGAATAAATTGGTTCTAGTTTTTGACCGGGGTGGTATTGTAGGAGAGACATGTTAATAAGTCTGTTAGTTTGGCTCAACATGTGCCAAGTTCATGTGTGTAATTCTGTGATGACCTTCATAAGTCTGCACAATGCACTTCTCCCACTTTGGGGTGTTCTGAGGTGCACACTTAGGTTACACACTCTGAGGTGGGACTTGCATTGTGCTAATTTGCTGTGACCCTACAGCAGGAAGAGACTGAGGTGCTATGCCTGAAAAGCAATCAATAATGTCTGTGCACATTTAGAATAACTTTGAGTTAAAGCTTATGTCGGTATGAGCCTCTCTACTTTGGACAGATTTTCATATCATAAAGTAGTTTACCATATATTACCCTCTATATTATATGATTACTGTTTCTTATTTAGTTCACCAACTGTTCCATCTTGTGGCATTTCATGTAATTGGATTTGTAGTATGGTGTTGATTGAGTTGAATTGCTACTACTTCCTCTTTTCTAATTAATGTGGACAAAGGTGTTTTTATGTTTTTGTTGTTCTATTTCAACTTTTAACATCTGGCAGTATTCTTTGATATTGTATAGCATGTTTTGGTGTTCAAAGACTTCCTTAAAGTTACCAAATTTCCTTACTAAATTGTGTTCTCCATGCCATAATGTAAAGATTTGCACTAGACCATAAGTGTTTTCAGAGCCCAATAAATGTTGGCTTATTATGGTGTGTTAGATATCAGCTGCATTCTTACTTTCTTCTACGATCTATTTTGTAAAAAGGTACAACTTGACAACGTTTTTTGGACAAAATTGTTAAAATTAATCGAAAATACATCTTCAAGGTGCTTAATTCAAGACTATCAGCTGTATTTGCCGTAATTGGATATATTGATTCAGTTGTACTCTATATATAAATGGCTCATTGCCTGTTACCTTGGTGTCCTAAACGAATCCGATTAATGTCTATTCTTTTCCTATAGAAAGACACCCTGTTTGCCTAATGTGTGCTACATTCGTGGTGAGATAATGTTGTGACACCTAAAACGTTTAGTTTCCCCACATATGATCTTAGTTTGGAAGAGTATTGCTTTAAGACAGGCGATTCACATTATTACGTTTTAGGGATGCTGTAATGTGCACTTGTCTGCAACAAATCGAATCTCAGTGTTTGCACTTCACAAAGCTTGAAATAACTTGAGAGTAGTCCTTAATGGTGCATTTGAATAGCGTTTTTCATTTTTACATAGTATCAATTTGCAGAAAGATGCTCATTGCTGACGTTCCTAAAGCATAAAAAAAGTTTTGGGTCAAGAACGTGCTTTCACATTGTAAAGTTTAAACCTTGCAGCTTTTAGTGTACGATTCTGTGCTTCTTTTTAGGGTCAAGCCTGCGTTGCATGCGCTCGCGCATGCGTATCGCAGCGAGGCGCTTTAGTTTAGCTCGGAGCCCTGTCGACGTCACGTCAGTGTGTTTCATTGGTTCGTGGGCTTGCCTAGTAAAATCTGCTTGCTTTCATTAGTGGAAGGCACGCATATGTCATGCCTTTTCCGGTGGTTAGCCCTCCTCGAGCGCAGCCACCAAGTACAGAAAACATGCGAGGCTCGCTGTTTTCTGTCGGATCGTGGACTACTTTTTCTCTATCTTCCTATCGCGATTTCGCTTTGCAGAAGTCGAGCGCTTTACACAGTTAAATTCACTTTTTCGGGTTACGTACATAAAAGCACTTTTGCCGATAGATGAAAAGTCGGGTTAGGAGTTTACAATGCGATCAGTTCTAACATGAGCAAACGCGAGACCCGTTGCATTGCAAATGCTTGTTTCTCTTGTTACGGGTTACATATTTTTCTATCAGTTGTTAGAATTGCTTTCTTTGCCATAGTGAGGTGCAATTTTGACCCAAAATGCCATCTGAATGTTTGGTGCAAATGAAGCTTGAGGATTTTTTTTTTTTTTTAACAGTAGATGTGTTTGCCCTCTTAAAGGTGCACATTTTGTGTTGCAGACGGAATTTAACATCGCTAAAAAGCAATCTTGGGCGTGGCTACATAGTTAAACATATTCAATTGCTGACTAATGCGCGAGTGTGCCTCTGACATAATTTGAAAGCAGACTTCAAAAGTTAAGTTGGTATCCCTAGCGTGTTATGTGGAAGCAAAGCATGTACAGCAAACGGAGTCTAGCATAGGCGACTGGCAGCCTCAATAGAAGTACTGGTATGCGCCAACAAAAAGAGAACATGTGTTAGAAGCAAAACAAGATAAAGTAATATGCTAGAGTCTAGCATATCGTTTAATCTTTTACAAATAAAGCCACATTTTGAAAAACTCCAACCTTCCATTTAAAATTTGTTTTTGTATATTTTATGTAGTAACTTAAATGCATTGTTTAATAATTCCTGTATTTGGTTGATGTATACTCGTTTCTGTATTTTTGTGTATTGTTTTCAAGTTCAAATTGTAGAAATTGCTTATGCCAGTGTCCCCCGCTTGGGTTAGAGATTCAGTGGAGATTCACACAATTCGTTAAGATCCACGGAGTTACCTTATTTTAGAAAATAGCTTTCTTTGTCTCACGCAGTCTTCAAGTGTTACAAGTGTGGGGGGGGGCTTCCAAGGTTGCTAAACATACAGACAGTTTTGAAATACCGCCATCTCCTCGTATATTTCACCTACATATTAGTGATGCTGTTCTTTTATTTTTTCATGTGGCTGGATGTAATTGTATTGCTATATTTTAAAGTGTGCCTCTTTTTAAAGTGTGGTAATTTGTAAACAACAGTTCTCTGAGCTCACATTAAAAAATAGATTTGGAAGTTGTATTTGTGGTTGAATCTTAAGAGGTGATGCTCAGAATACATCTGACTGTTCATGTATTTTGAAGCTATGGTCTAAACCAGTGGTTCCCAACCTGTGGTCCTCCTCAGGGGGTCCGCGACTGCTTAGAAAATTAAATAACATTAACAGATTAGGTCCCTAGCTTTCAGTAATGACTCAGCAGGGGGTCCCTGGATTCCAATAATGATTCAGTGGGGGTCCCCGGGTTCCAGTAATGATAAAGCGGGGGTCCACAGAAGTCAAAAGATTGGGAACCATTGGCTGATCATCTGATCAAATATCATGCTCTTTCAGAAATATTGGGGAAAAAAACTTCTACCTATTTTTATACATGCAGTACTGTGCATTTTACCTGACATTCTTTACAGTGAAGCATATTCACCCATGACATTCGTTGAATGCAAAATTATTTTTACACACTGGTGCTCTCAATCTGTGTCGGTGTCATTATATAGTGCAAGATTAATGTGTTGATCAACATATATGTCTGTGTACACGTGCTATTATGCCTTTTCAGATTGGAAGGTATGCGTAAGTCACTTTATAGAAGGTATTTTGTGGCATCAAATTTGAGAAAGGCTTTTCCTTGGGAAGGCTGTACCATTGGAATAAGGACATTTTCCTATACTAGTCTACAAGAATTTGTTAAATAATTTTTTTCTTTGTGTGTTTTCTTTAAGACAAAAGTACATGACTTTGCATTACCAAATTGTGTTGCTTCGTTTTAAAAAAATCTATAAAAAAATTGGTTGTAAAACATATATTAACACAGTTCTTTGGCAAAAACACGCATTTGTGTGACTATACCATTCTTAAAATCTATATTTCTTCAGAAACTGCTTACAAATATTGTAAAGTTAATCATTTTACAAATATCCACATTACCCATATTTATTAATAGGATATGCTACCCATATTCGTTACACCTCCAGATCCACATAATTAAGGCCTAATTCACGAAGGTATGTCTGTGTTGTGTGGATGCTGCCATTTACAAGTGCAAACTCAAGTCGTAGATGATGAAAAACTGAATATAAACTCACAATTTGGTTTAACCCCTTCGCTGCCAGGCCTTTTCCCCCTCAGGTGCCAAGCCTTTTTTTGGCTATTTGGGGCAGTTCGCGCTTAGGCCCTCATAACTTTTTTGTCCACATAAGCTAGCCAAGCCAAATTTGCGTCCTTTTTTTCCAACATCCTAGGGATTCTAGAGGTACCCACACTTTGTGAGTTCCCCAGAAGGAGGCCAAGAAATTAGCCAAAATACAGTGAAAATTTCGTTTAAAAAAAAAAAACAAATGGGAAAAAGGGGCTGCAGAAGAAGGCTTGTGTTTTTTTCCCTGAAAAGGGCATCAACAAAGGGTTTGCGGTGCTAAAATCACCAGCTTCCCAGCTTTCAGGAACAGGCAGACTTGAATCAGAAAACCCAATTTTTCAACACAATTTTGGCATTTTACTGGGACATACCCCATTTTTACGATTTTTTGTGCTTTCAGCCTCCTTCCAGTCAGTGACAGAAATGGGCATGAAACCAACGCTGGATCCCAGAAACCGCAACATTTCTGAAAAGTAGACAAAATTCTGAATTCAGCAAGGGGTAATTTGTGTAGATCCTACAAGGGTTTCCTACAGAAAATAACAACTGAAAAAAAGAAATTGAAATTGAGGTGAAAAAAACATCAATTTTTCTCTACGTTTTACTCTGTAACTTTTTCCTGCAATGTCAGATTTTCTAAAGTAATATACCGTTATGTCTGCTGGACTCTTCTGGTTGCGGGGATATATAGGGCTTGTAGGTTCATCAAGAACTCTTGGTACCCAGAGCCAATAAATGGCCTGCACCCTGCAGTGGGTTTTCATTCTATACCGGTATACAGCAATTCATTTGCTGAAATATAAAGAGTGAAAAATAGCTATCAAGAAAACCTTTGTATTTCCAAAATGGGCACAAGATAAGGTGTTGAGAAGCAGTGGTTATTTGCACATCTCTGAATTCCGGGGTGCCCATACTAGCATATATTACAGGGCATTTCTCAAATAGACGTCTTTTTTACACACTGTCTTACATTTGGAAGGGAAAAATGTAGAGAAAGACAAGGGGCAATAACACTTGTTTTGCTATTCTATGTTCCCCCAAGCCTCCCGATAACAATGATACCTCACTTGTGTGGGTAGACCTAGCGCCCGTGACAGGATATGCCGCAAAACACAACGTGGACACATCACAGAAAACAGAGCTGTTTTTTGCAAAGTGCCTACCTGTAGATTTTGGCCTCTAGCTCAGCCGGCACCTAGGAAATCCTACCAAACCTGTGCATTTTTGAAAACTAGAGACCTAGGGGAATCCAAGATGGGGTGGACTTGTGGGGCTCTGATCAGGTTCTGTTACCCAGAATCCTTTGCAAACCTCAAAATTTGGCTAAAAAGACACATTTTCCTCACATTTCGGTGACAGAAAGTTCTGGAATCTGAGAGGAGCCACAAATTTCCTTCCACCCAGCGTTCCCCCAAGTCTCCCGATAAAAATGATACCTCACTTGTGTGGGTAGTCCTAGCGCCCGCGACAGGAAATGTCCCAAAACACAAAGTGGGCACATCCCATTTTTTGACAGAAAACAGAGCTGTTTTTTGCAAAGTGCCTACCTGTAGATGTTGGCCTCTATCTCAGCTGGCACCTGGGGAATCCTACCAAACCTGTGCATTTTTGAAAACTAGAGACCTAGGGGAATCCAAGATGGGGTGAATTGTGGGGCTCTGACCAGGTTCTGTTACCCAGAATCCTTTGCAACCCTCAAAATTTGGTGACAGAAAGTTCTGGAAAATGAGAGGAGCCGCAAATTTCCTTCCACCTAGCGTTCCCCCAAGTCTCCCGATAAAAATGATACCTCACTTGTGTGGGTAGGCCTAGCACCCGCGACAGGAAATGGCCCAAAACACAACGTGGACACATCACATTTTTTCATAGAAAACAGTGCCTACCTGTGGATTTTGGCCTCTAGCTCAGCCAGCCCCAGGGAGGGCAGAAATGGCCTTAAATAAATTTGTCCCCCACCCTCCAACCCCCCCACCCCCCTGGGAGCGACCGTTGCCTATGGGGTCGCTCCCCCTGCGTGACATTGGCGCCAAAAAAAAAATCCCCGGTGCCTAGTGGTTTCTGCCCCCCTTGGGGGCAGATTGACCTACAATCGGCCAATCTGCCCCCAAGGGGGGCAGAAATGGTCTAAATACAATTTGCCCCCCAGGGGAGCGACCCTTGCCTAATGGGTCGCTCTCCATCTCTAAAAAAAACAAATAAACAAAAAAAAAAAAAACTCAAAAAACTATTTGCCCTGGCGCCTAGAGGTTTCTGCCCCCCCGGGGGCAGATCGGCCTAATACCAATAGGCCTATCTTCTCCCGGGGGGGCAGAAATGGCATAAAATAAATTTGCCCTCCCCCCCCACCCCCTGGGGAGCGACCCTTGCCCACAAGGTCACTCCCCTTGAGTGACGGCGCAAAAAAAAGATCCCTGGTGCCTAGTGGTTTCTGCCCCCCTTGGGGGCAGATTGATCTTCAATTGGCCAATCTGCCCCCGAGGGGGGCAGAAATGGTCTAAATACAATTTGCCCCCCAGGGGAGCGACCCTTGCCTAATGGGTCGCTCCCTATCTCTAAAAAAACAAATAAACAAAAAAAAACACCACAAAAAAAACTATTTGCCCTGGCGCCTAGAGGTTTCTGCCCCCCCTAATACCAATAGGCCGATCTGCCCCTGGGGGCAGAAATGGCCTAAAATAAATTTTCCCCCTATGGGAGCGACCCTTGCCTAAGGGGTCGCTCCCCACACCTAAAACACAAAAAACAACAAAAAAAAGTATCCCTGGTGTCTAGAGGTTTCTGCCCCCCCCGGGGACAGAAAAGGCCTTAAAAAAAATGGCCCCCTGGGAGCGACCCTTGCCCAAGGGGTCGCTCCCTTTTTGTCACTTTCCTCCCAAAAAAACCCCATCCCTGGTGTCTAGTGGGGTTTCAAAAGCCGGATTGCTTTGGGGGTTCGGGGGTTGAAGGGGAAGGGATTCCCCTTTCAGCCCTGACCTGGGGGGGTGGGGAGGCGGCCCTCGGGGGGAGTGCTAGCACTTCTCCTGAGGGCAGCATTCAGGACGTAATGGTTACGTCCATGGCGCCACACGGGCGCTGCCATGGACGTAACCATTACGTCCGTGGTGGGGAAGGGGATAATGACATTTACACTTTTGCCAGTATGTTGTGTTTTTCTGTGTGAGTAAATCTTCCCACATGGGTGACTTATGGGCCCCTGTGCTTGGTTGCCTCCTAAATTAGATGAATGCCCACAAATATAGATGTTGTAGGGCAGAAACAAACCTTTTGGTTTGCCTTTTTCACATTAAACACAGTTGGAGGCTTAGTCCTGTCAAACCCAAGAGTACATTTGCATTATGGATGGCATTATGCATGCAGCACCACCTCAGAAGTAGTGGGGTATAGGAGAAGATGTTTCCCCATGGGGAGAAATATTTTCCCTGTAGAGATGCATATTAAAATTGGAAAATGTTATTTTTTTTCGGTTCTCTACTTTCGACTATGTAGATGTGCAACGTTTCGCTTTGCAAAACTTTTTAAGCTGTTGAGTACTCTTGGCGGTCTTTTGACAGTCACCATGGTTCCAGGAACTGTCCTGAATTTATTTTTTTGTAAAATACTCCTGGATTGTATAAACATTAATGGGAGTTTGATGAATTTCTTCCTACTACAACTCAATACCAGAATGACTAAATGTGAGTTAAAACGTAAGTGTTGTAATCTATCAGTCATTCATATAATACATACCCATATTACACTGCTGATGGTTTCTGAAAAAATCCCCTGAAGCCAAATGAAGAAATAGGACCACGTTTTCTAACATTGCATGCTCTTAAAGGGGTTAGTATTGGGGCCCCGAAAGTGTGAAGATCTGCTGTTTATGCTGAATAAAACCAGAAGTAAGAGACTGTGTTCTAATACCTTAACATGGTATCCGCTGGAAAGCTTTGCAAGAACCCCTACTTACTGTGGGTCTAATTCTCAAATGTCCTTTTGGAACGTTGGGAATGTACACTCATAAGCACACATCTTTTCATAAGGTTATGCTTTGTTATTTTAGGTAGTTTTGCAGGGTGTGTGACTACCTGTAGGGCATCCTGGTGCTCAACCGATAGTGTAATAATACAGCTAAGTTACTGAGTAACAGAGATGAACAACAAAATAGACAAGTTTTCAAGGCACTCCCTGACAGAGAGATAGTTCGACTTAGGACGTAACAGACACTTTAGGGAATCCCAGAGTGTAGCAACTCAATAGGTAAAAGCTTCCCCAGCTCATAATGTGCACATTTTGGCCAAGACCAAAAGAGTGGAAGTGATAGATCTCTGTGAACTAGGCAGTTAGCAGATGAAACTACATTTTCATATGAAGCCATATATTGATTTATGGCAACTACAGACTTTTGAAATGGACCATTTTGAGCCACTATAAACAGTTAAGATGGTTGGAGACAGATGCCCTACAGGAAACACCAAGGTACAACCTGGCTGCCAAGACTTGAATTAACTGTGGCTTGTGGAGCTGATATTTCAGTAAGTTATGAACAGAAGACATAGGAGTAGGGACATTATAAAAAGGGTTAAGCCACCACTCTCGAGACATAAAGAAGCAGAACCACCAATAATCAGAACCTCAATCTTCTCAGAATTTGGTTGGAGGACGTTTCTATTCATCTAGTATTCCACGGTAGTAAGACTAGATTGAAAATGTTGTTGTGCCACATGACAATCCCAATCCAGTTTAGCATTTTCCGAGTGTTATCTGTGTAGGCCATCACCTCCAGTTGGAAGATGTTAAACAACTTAATAAACAGGTGACTTAGATGTTGAAAAAGTAAGGGCTCAAAGCCGAACCCTCAGGAACACCACAGGACAGACTGCAGAAGTCAGATTAATGAAGAAGAGTGGAGACAGCTGGGTAAAATTCAGATAAATTGCATTGAATCCAGTCAATGGGTTTGTTGCAGATACCTGCCTCTCACAGCCTTTGCAACAAGACTGGATGAGCGATGTTGTTGAAGGCCGTGATCAGGGCTAATCTAAAGAAATGAGGGAAGTTATTCCTCCTTCTTGTTCAGAGCCATACAAAGTTGATCCATGATGTGCTACTTCTATAACACAATATGTTAAAACACTGCTTGTTCGCCCTCAAACCAATAATTGATATTGATACTTGATGTATAATCTTTTGTCAACTTCTTTTCAGCAACGTTGGTCAGAAAGAACTGGGGCGGGTGTTGCTTGGGATAGTATAATCAGTGTTAAGGTTTTTTTTTTGTTACACGATGGTGGAGGATAGTGTATCTACAGCTGTGTGAAAACTTAACTCAACAGGATTACTGGGTGAAGCAGATTTAGAGCCCATAATGACAACTGGGAACAGTTATATCAGTATTGGACTTTACCGCCCTCAATAGATTAGACATCTGCAGGGTCAAATGAGTCATACCAGTTTTACAGATAAGGAAATAGTCTTAAATAGTTGTTAAGTTGTTAAGCATTTACTAATTATGTTAGGCTTCTCATATACTTCATAATTTAAATAGTTCAGTGGTATTATTTAAAGCCAATTTAATACAATTTGCATTCTCAACAGGTAGCCGTATTGAGCTTTTTGTCCCCCTCCAGACCCTGAAATATTCCGTCTTAAGGTCCAGATAATCCTACTTCTACTAGTTCCTTTACATGGCTTTACTCTTACGTTTGGATGTTTTGAAAGCTTCCATATGTTGGGGACGAGGGCCAGGGGAGTTTTATGATGAGATTTTATAGCCCTCATTGGAACAATGTGGGCCAGTGCGTTTATCATCCAGCTGCTGGTGATTTTTAATTGTGTCTTACATGTTAATATCAATTGGAGTTACCCTGAGGCACAGCTCAAATTCTGAGGATTGAACTTTGCATATTTGATTTTTGAGATGTCAACCTCCAGTCATTTTAGTGAAATTTTACTAGTTGTTCCAGCCTGAGAATCTCAAAAAGTTTCAACAAGGTTGCTGGTAGTGAAAAAGGTGTGATAGTCCGCTTTAATAGTAAAAGCACCTTGAATGGGGTGAAGCCAACCAAGATGGCCGACTAGTCGCATCCCTGTGGGCTCCCATTCCAACGAGGGGCTATTTTCCATTATCCTGAAGCCCACCGGGACCTGAGCCTCCTAGGTGACCCCCCCACCATCGCTGATGGGAACGTGGAGGCTGCGGTCCCCGTAGGCGGGGTGAGATGGTGCAAAATTGATGAAGCAGGCTGCCATGGAGCGGAGGGCCTGCTGGGCGTAGCGCAGAGGAGATGCCTCTGTTGTGCTTGTTTGCTTACACTGAATGGAGGTGTCAGGCCCCAGAGACTGGAGATAGGGGCGCCAGGCGTGGCGGACTGCGAGCAGTGAGAGTGTGAGGGGCCGTTGACCCGTTGCTGGCGTTCTGAGGGGAGCGGAGTGGGTGGAGGCCCCGGTTCCGGCCCCGGTTCCGGCCTGGCGGATGTCCCGCTGATCCTGTGGAGTGTTGAGGCCCACCGACGAGGAGACAGAACAGCGAACGGAAAGTGGGAGATTAGGCCCAGCCCCTGGAAGGGGGGGGGAAAGGGAGGAGGAGGAGCAGTACAGGGACGGCCGGGTTCTGGCACCGTGCCCTAGCTCCTTGGTGAGATTGCCAGATGGTGATATCAAGATTACCTGGGCTCCTGTCTTTGCCCGGGATCGCAATTTGCCGGCCCTTTCTGTACTCCGGGGGACCCAGATAAAATAATGTCAAGATTAGCTGCCCGGCCTGTTCATACACAGCGAGAGGGGGGTATGTGCGGGACTAGATTTGACTGCGGCTTCGGCTGCACTGCTTGAGGGAGGCACGATGGTGAAAGATAGGCACCAGAAACTACCACAGACTAACAGAATCATCACTTACACGCAGTCGTTGTCGGCCCCGGGGACTGACATGGGACCTTCTGGAGACAGTCCCTGGGGGGATTTGGTGGCAGCGGAGGCAGCTGCCCCCTCCATGGCTGATCTCATAATGGCGATACAGGAATCCAAATCGAAGTGGTACAAAATTCAACGTGGTGGCCATTGAGGTTAATCTGCTTCGTGCTGACCTACACAAGGTGTCGGAAGGCCTAGCACAGACGGAAAAGAACGTTGAGATGTGGCAACAGAAGGAAGGGGTTTAGTGCTCTTCAGTGTTAGATTTACAGAGAGTGACAGCACGCCTAGATGACAGAGTGAAAGACGCAGAGGGCAGATCCCGTCGCAACAATCTCTGCTTTGTGGCTTTCCCTGAGAAAGCAGAGGGCTCCTCCGCTGAACTGTTCTTGGAAGAATGGTTGACAACAATGCTCACACCCCAGAAACTGTCAAATTTCGTCATCACTGAAACGGCACACAGAGCGCTGGCCCCTCCTCCCAGACCGGGGCCCCCGCCTACAGCGATTATTGCTTGTCTTTTCAACTTTCGTGATAGAGAGGCAATTCTCCAATGGACGAGGGCCCGTGGTCCGTCACTGTTTCAGGGGACACTGATATCTATCTTTCCAGACTTCACCCAACGAGGGCAAGATTAAAGTAAATCATTTCTTGCGGTTAAACAAAGCATGCGTACCAGAAATTTGAAATACAGCCTGCTGTTTCCTGCCAAGCTACGTGTCCAACATGAGGATACGGTACACTTTTTCTATAACTCCTCGGAGGCGAGTGGATGGCTTGACTCGCTACCGCAGTTACCAGACCAAGACCGACCTAGAGGAACCAGAGACTCGACCACAAGGCGGTGGCCCCGGACGATCCGTTGACTGCCTCCTGGGAGAGTGACTGCAGATGACTGCTCCCCAAGCAGGATTAAATGGTACTTTGCGGGAGACTGGAGATCGGAGTTGACTCCATCAGGGTTCTGGAGGCCCTGGATCATCCTGTGACAGCAGTGATGGTGTCTGACTGTGACAGTTGTTGATAATCTGAATACTACCCCAAAGGGACTACACATATAGTGGGCCCGCAAACAAAATACTGCCCTATGCCTTTGTTTTCTGTAGGTGGCCCGTGAGGGCCCGAAGGGCACATTCACTGTGACTGCTGTAAATGACACTTTTGCATATGTTTGTCTTTGCTCTTTGTTAACATTGGTCCCGAGTGGACGGGGACCTACACTTAAGAGTGGGCAGATACGGTGTGGGAGCGGAGGCGTGTGCGTGCCGCACCTCTCTGAGATTCCACCCCCCCCAGCTTAGCAACTAAGACTGGTCCTATTGTTTATGCATAGTTGTATTTCCGAATCTAGTTGACTATGGGTAATTGGGTAATGGGGTGGTTCCTATGGGTTCGCTACTGGCCACAAGGTAGGTGGGTGCACTTAGTAGGGCTGTCCAGAGGGTGGGGGTTTGGGCAGTTATAGTTGGAGACCGGGAAATGGGTTTTGATTCAACAGTTCATGTTCCGTGCATCTGCGAGAAACGGGTTCCTCCCCATCTGGCTTTCATTTACACTACCTGTAGAGCAGCAGAAAGAGCAGAGACATCAAACAGGATACACACTTTTCCCACATGAGATGTCCCTCCACACTAAATTCATTACATGGAATGTTAGGTGAATTGCTCAATTGAAGAAATGAAGGTGGATTTATGCATATTTGAAACGTTATAGGTCTTCCATAATGTTTTTGCAGGAGACACATGTTTGGGGGGATTGTATCATGGTTCTCAATAAAAGATGGAGGGGATAACTATACGCTACGACCAATTCTGGATTTGCTAGGGAAGTATTGATCTGGATAGCCCCAGGCGTTCTCTTCGCACACCGAAAGCATGTTCTAGAAACCGCTGGTCATTTTGTAGTTGTGTACGGTCGGCTCAATGGCCAGGAAATGTGTTTAAAATGTACACTCCTAACTTGGACTGTCCCACCTTTTACACGTCTGTAGCACAGGCCAATCCTTTTCTCAATGCTGACATAATCTTAGGGGGAGATTGTAATAGTGTCTTTAATGGGGATCTAGACCGATCGCCGACTAGGTTTCACATTAATCCATATATGACCGCTGACCTCTGCTCCCTGTTAAGAGTTGGGGCTCTGTGATGTGTGGAGAATCCGCACCCTCACTACATTTCAGTTTTCTTGTTATACTCCTGCTGCTGGCACTCTGTAGCCTGAACTACTTCTTCACTTTGGAGAATCTCACTCCTGCGGTAGTCAATATAGTATATCTTCCAAAATTCTTGTCCGACCACTCGCCAGTCCTCATGGACCTGGAGCACCACGGCAGACGCTCACCTATACCGATGTGGTGCATGCATGCACAGGCCTTGGCAGACAAACGATTGCGCAATCCCTTATCTGCTGTTTTTGGGAAAATTGGGGCACCGTGGGTAGTAGAGCCACTGAATGGGACGCAATTAAATCCGTCCTTTGAGGTGTCAGTATTAAGACATCTCTTGGGGTTCGACAACAATTAGAGAAAGATGTACATATGGTTGAAAACACCCTAGGGTGAATAGAACAGGAACTCCTGACAAGAAACGAATGTCTAGGGGACTGGACTTAAACCGGTAAGCAATTGCTAGACGCATAGACGCATGGATACGGCTGGAAAAATATTTGTGTACGGCCCACCGCCAGCGTCTCCATGCTGAGGGCTACAAGACCAGAGCGATGTTGGCCCTTTTGGTAAGAGAGGAAACCTTGCACACTCCTATCCTCTCCATTGTTGACGTCAGAGGTCAGACACTCTACTCCCAAGAAGCTATTAATGACTTATTGCGTTTACACCTTAGTACCTGTCACGCCCCTCCACCCTCGATTCACATAAGTGAAATTGAGACATATCTAACACAGGTGATTCTCCCAGTGCTATTTTCAGAAGCCTATGAGACACTTGATCACCCTCTTACCAAGGAGGAGTTCCTTTCACTAATCCGTTTACTTAAAACCTCGAAGACCCTGGGCAATGAGAGATTCCCGGTGGATTTCTATCGTAAATATGGCAATATTTTGGCAGAGAGACTCCTTGAAGTTTTTGAAGAATTCCTGACTCTGTCGGCTTCCTCCCTCAATATGCGAGGCACTTATAATCATGATTACAAAACCAAATAAAGACCCCTCTGTGCCATCGGCATACCGTCCCATCTCACTACTGAATATCGACATCAAAGTGTTGAGTGGTGTTTTGACTCGCTGCCGTTTACCCTATGTCTCCTCCCTGGTACACTCGGACCAATCGGGGTTCATCCCCAAGCGCAGCACCTTACATAATTTACGTTGGCTGTCCCATGTATATCATTCCACACAGTCTTCCCCAGAGAAAATGGCATTAGCCTTTCTGGATATTGCACAGGCATTCTATTCTTTACATTAGCAGTATTTGTGGCAGGTGTTTTGCGTCAGTTTGGAATCGGAGCAGCCTATATAGGGTTGGACACAGCTCCTGGATACAAACCCGTGTGCTAGAGTGAAGACCGGAATGACTGTCTCGCGGATCTTTACTCTTGGTAGGGGAACTAGGCAGGATTGTCCTCTTTCCTCATTACTCTTTGCGCTGGCTATGGAGCCATTGGCAGCACACATCCACCAGACACTGAATCCATGTGGCATCGCGACCGGATGGACCGTTCACGTAGTTTCCCTATTCCCGATGATACCTTGGTATATCTGTGGGTTCCATCAGTTTCGATACCATACCTTATGGTATTACTGCAGGATTTTGAGAATGTCCCATTCCTCTAAATTCACCCCTCCAAGTCAAAATTGTTCGCCATGGGGTCGCTGTCGGGCCGGCCACTCGACGACCTCCCACCACTTGCGATACCATGGGGGATCACAAACATGAGAGATCTGGGGGTCCATTAGGCACCCACGGCACAAACCTTTCATGATGTCTATATAGGAAGAGTCAGGGGGTCTCCAGTCTTTAACGAAATTCTGGCGAACCTTCCTCTGTCTATTATGGGAAGAATTTATATAACACAAATGATAATACTCCCTCGCTGCCTTTTTACCTTGCAAGGGTCTTTCTACATGATCCCCAGAACATACTTTTGGAAAATCAACACTATCATAGTTGATCTGCTGTGGGCAGATAAATGTAAAAAGTCAGACTTTCCACCTTATAATGTGTGTGGGAGAAAGCGAGATTGGAAGTCTTCAATATTGAATTATACTACATGGTGGCACACTTGCAACATGCAGTATATTGGTTCTCACTGGTTATCTCTTGAGAGAAACAGTTGCTGGAGGGCTCCTGTTTATCAGAAGAGTTACATTCCCTCTTAATGAGGGGAACCAGACTACCTCCAGAGGTCCCTTATGTAATCCGACATGTAGCCCATGTTTGGGGAAAACGCAGTTATCAGGGTAATCCGCCGAGCACCCTATGCCCCTGACATGACTCTGTGGTCCCTACAACCATTCCACAAAATTGCAGAGTCTGTCGTTCCGCCATTGGAGGGAGGGAGGCTGCACCACTCTAGAGGTTCTGTACCCGGGAGGCCATTTTCTTTCCATGATGAAGCTTTTGATATCTTTCACCTAGAACCAGGGCAATTCCTCCAGTACTGTAAAATCTCAGCGAAAGCCAGGAAGATATGGGCCACATTCCCGGAGCCACCCCTTCCACCTCAACCTCTGCTACACTCTACACACTTCTCAGGGGACCGGAGGGACGACGCCTGGTGTCCCAAATATACCGAGCACTGCTGGATGATCTGCCCAGCCCCTCGTTACAAATCCAGACCCGCTGGGGGGAGGTAGCCCCGGACCCCTTGTCGGAGGCAGATTGGAAAAAGATTTTCTCCGGGGTGAGACTCTAATACCAGATTCAAATTAACACAGTATAATTTCTTACACCAGATTTACCTCACTCCGCTAAGATTACATGCAATCTATAATACATGCCCGGACGCCTGCCCCCATTGGGACACCCCAAGGGCTACGTTTGTACACATGATATGGGACCTATTGGGAGCGAGTATTGGAAGACATTAACGGGCCTCTGGTTGGCACATTCTGCTGACCATCAAACAAGTCATATTAGGACTTATACCTAATCCAGCCAAGAGGTCAGTCAGTAGAAAATTCGTACTCCTCGGTCATACCCACCTAAACATACAATGTGGCTTAGAGATGTTTGTGAATGGGGAGGGGCAGAGGAACTACGTATGAAGCGTGTGCACACAGACAAAAAACTGTACGAAGACCTTCGGGCATGCAACGCCATGCTATCTGATATAAGGCGTAAGGAGGACTGCCCAGCTACTAACTTACCTGCTCTAGACTCTGATTTACACTGATACATTTTAATCAAGGACTGTTGTTTATTCTCTTCCATATGTGCCCTTAATATAAGTACGGGTCAATATTAGTTTACCTATATCACAGATGTACAAGGGGGAACGAAAGCGATGGGATGCACTGTTTGATGTTATGGATAATTCTCTGTGTTACATTGCATATTTCGCGTAATGGCTGGTACTTATCAAATGTGAGAATGTATGGTGTTGATCCAGATGTGTATGGGACATGGGGATTTTTTTGTAGCTTTTCTTCTTGAAAATCAATAAAAACCTTTAAAAAAAAAAAGCAAAAAAAAAAAAAAAGCACCTTGAATGAATAATCCTTGACACACAGCAATAAAATTGGCCAAATCATTGCCAAAATTGGTGGCGGGGGTCACAGGGATGATAGACAAGCAACCCACTAATAGATAATGTAGTGGAGAGAGCAAAATGAAATAATAGAAATTTGGCTTGTATTGGGCCACTGAGCATAATTTGAGATATTTTAAAATGCTGGTGAAACATAATTTAAAGGGAACAAAAAGTCCCTTACCAACAAAATGAAACTATTGATTATACATACAAACACAATGAACTCTATGTATCATGTCTAAATGGATTGACTTTTATTAGTATACATAAAGCTTGTTAAAAAGTGTGGAAACAAACAAACTGAAAACCAAATGGACTTGTCACGCTCAGGCAGGTTATAATGACAAAATACAACATAATGGTTGGGTCACTTCTTATCCATAGCAATGTGCATACACAAAAAATACATCATCAGGACAGTTAAATTGCGCCTGCGACAATGGTCAGGATTACAACAATCGGGGATAGGGAAAGGGGATAAGCGAAAGGAGAATAAGAGATAAAAAATCGTTACAATGATTTAAAATCAAAGAGTAGTCCTATAATTCCACAAAACTCAGTAGTTGGTGACAAACTTCAGACAAAATGCAAATTCATGCAGTACACACATACACCAAAGAAAGTGGCAAGGAAATTACATGATGTACACAAGTAGTGCAATTTTTAAGTTTCATAAAAGAGAACAACATCTCTAGCCACTGACCATATTCGCTTGCAGATGCCCATGTATCACAATTACGGAACCCCAGAAGGGCATAATTAGAAGTGTGTGACCACAGAGATCAGGTGGTCCAAACCAAGAGCCTAGAATCAAGACCAAAACATTAACCAGGAATCAGTATACTGTTGTGGTGGTAGGAAGAGTGGGTGCGGCAGACAGATAAGCAAAAATGTAAACCTCTGTACCAAATTGTACCATCTCAATGGAATGATGTGAAGACGATTCATATAAGCGTCACCCAGTGATTCAGGCTACAGTGGGACAAAAGGAGTAGGAAATGAAAAGATGCCATGGAACACAGGCAATACTGACAATGAACTCAGGCTATACTGTCACTTACTGAAAAGCTGACTAGAAGGATCTCAGTCAATTACTGTCAGTTCTAATACCGGCAGGATACCAGGCAAAGCCACGGAATAATTGGCTCAGTCGAGTTTAAGGTATGGTACGTGAGCTACGTATAACGTCACATCCATGCTTGACCAAAAGGGCCACCATGTTGAAGTTTGAGAGAAGGAACTGCTATGTATATTAGAAGCTGCCCATCAGTAAAAGTATGAAACCTGCCACATCTTTTATAATAAACTGAATCGCAAGAGCGGCTCAAATTGGACCCCAACCAAGAACTCGTACGCACCACCAGTATAGCTTGCGCCAGCATTAGAGACATGGTGCATAAGCCATGTAAAGCATTGTGCCTATGCTCGAAAAAGAGAGGCCGTCCTCTTGGAATGTGAGAGACGGTACCAATATGCATACTAAGAGCTGCCCAGCACTGAAAGTGAGTAGTATGAACCCGATGTATCAGCCACATTAAAATTAACTGGATCTCTTTAGAGTGTCAAGATGGACCACAAACAACAGAACCGCAACGCGCAACCAATGTGGTCCCCACCAATGTGAGAACTGGGTGTCAAAACGGCCGCCATATTGGATGTATCTTGCAATTGGGTTGTGCAGTGCAAATGATGTGAAGTCATTCTTGGAGATGAAACAATCTAGACAAAAGAGAATAATAAAGATGACAAAGAATAATTGAGAGCTTAAAAACGATTGAGGGAATATAAATGGAGGACAAGTCAACATAATAGTGAAAATACAAATGTAGCCAATAGAGATTGACTTAAGGGCAAAATATGTCGTAATGCAATGTCAATAGAAAAAAAACATAATGTTGAGAATTAAGAGTAAGGAACAAGTTATTCTAAATATGCAGAAGCCCGTGCAGGTCATGTCCAGGGTATCAAATTGAAATAAAATAATCAAAAGAGATTTATGAACAATAAACAGCTTCAATAAGTGCAGACCAATCTTTTATCCGGTTGTGGCCAGTGTGGGAGCTGTTGACACGCAGGATCCACTTTAATTCCTCTTTATTCAGTAATGTAATGATTTCTGCCCCACAAAATGGTGGTTTGATGGCAGAAACCGCTTGCCAGCAGAGTTCGTTCTCGGTATGTCCATTTGCCAGGAAGTGGTCCACTAGAGGTGCATTGGAGACCTTGCATCTTACGCGACTTCTGTGTTGGCAGATACATATGCACATTTTCTGTGTTCTCTGGCCAATATAGATTTGATTGCAGGGACATATAATTGCATAAATTACATTCACAGTATTACAGTTAGAGAACTGATGTAAAGCAAATCTCATATTTCCATAAACAAATTATTTTGTTTAAACTGTAAATTGGCCGGCACTACATTAGCCACATCTAAAATGCCCTACTAAAGGAGTCAAACCCTAGAAATCATTGAGGGTGTAACTGGTCGTGTTGAAGGGTAAAGTTGCCCTTACCAAGTGATCTTTTAAGTTCTTGTTTTTCCAGAATGCGAACAAAGGGTGTTCAAGATGTAGGTCCCTGGCACTCAGGATTGGCTGATCTTTCAAGAAGCATTTTCTGAGTTGGTTAGAAATAGGGGAGAAAGTAGTTACACAAACTAGGTGGTCATTGTTGTGGTTTTTAGAGTCAACAGTAGGTCACAGGGACAATACCATGCTCTTTTCATTGAGTGTTTCCCAAGTTTATGTGGATAACCTCTGGATATCATTTTTTTAAAAAGAGTCTTGGCCTCCTGAAAAAGAATGTTCTTTGAAAAAAACAAGTTCTTCTGATTCGGAGGAACTTGAGAGTAGGGGAGGGAGTCTCTCAGTGCTCTGGGGTGGTGACTTGTATAAGACAGAAGGGTATTCCTTTCTGCAGGCTTACGGTATAATGATGTATATAACTCACCCTGTGAGGTTTTTATCATAGGGTCCAGAAATGGAATCTGTGATCTGCTCTATATAAGTGTAAACTTAAGTTCACTACAGTTTGTGTACAGCCAGTTAGGGAATTCAGGCGATGAAATATAATTGACACATCACTACCTAATTAGCTTCATAATCTGGCACCACAATGGCTATACCAGGGGTGGACGTATTACATAGCCATATTTCTGTTATAAATAATATGAATTAAGATAAAAGATTAGATCATACATTTCCTTCCTATGTTCAGGCAAGGATTTAGCATTAAGAAGAGCTGCAGTAACCACCAACGACAGAGGGAGGTAGGTAATCACGTGGCTTGTCCGGCTCAACTTTTTTAATTTAAGGATAAAACAATTAAAATCCTTTTGGGGGTCTGGTGCCTCTAGCTCTTATGTTAAGTCATTGCAAAGAAGAGCAGCATAATCTATGGCTAGAGACTTCTGAAACTCTTCGATCAAGGGTTCAGGCCGCAGCCACATTCCTGTAGTAGAAAGGCACACAATGATTTGCCTTTGCATGCTGGCTTTACAGATGTGCCTTAGCCTACTGCAGCACTTCTGTCGAGCCAGCCAATATGTGAACAATGTCAATTTATAGTTGAGATTTGCACCAATTTTTATCATCTATTCCTCACACAAGATGGTCAAAATTTAATTATTGCAGCTTGTCTTATTTGTAAATACTGCACAACGTAATGAGTCATAGGGGCCACGCTGATTGTAAGATATTTTGAGCTGTAACAACTTTTGTAGTTATAGGCCACTTCAGGCCCAGAGATTGTATTCATAAATGTGCTTCAGACTCATCAGGATTGTGCATAAAAGTAGCAAACCAAACTGCATCTCCATATCTAAATTTAAAACACATTTTGCCTTATAACTTGACTTTAAAATAATAACCAAAATGCCCCATACCTCTTATTAAAATGACTCACTTTTCATTCATTGACGACACTGCACCTGTCTTTTGCTACATACACTTAGGTCTGCTTACGTTTATTATCAGTTTAAACCCAGGATATTGATATTCAGAGACTATATCCATTCTGTGTTCTCCAGAATACTACATCCCATCCATTTTGTTTTTCTTGGATACAATCACTTGGTTTTGCCCAAATTGAAATCTAAATGTTATTTTCAGTGTATTATTTAGCACTGCCACCACTGAAGAGCAAAACTTGGACATGTTTACCTACAGGCAAAGAAGAAAATAACAGTTTTCAGTTCTGCTATAAACGGCATACATTTATGTTAAAATAGCAATGGAGGAGGCACCCATTGCTGCCCTATTCCAGGCATCATACATTGGGTTGTATAACACCTTACATGTTACTACCCTTGAAACTTCTCTGTCTTGTTAATTTCACCTGCTTCCCTGTGACTCCTGGTGGTTGCTTGGCATCACAGTTACCTATGAGGTGCACTTAAGCTGACCATATTGGGTAACAATACAAGGCCGTCTACCCATTCGAAAGGATTAGAACGGTTGATGTGCAAGGCAGTGTCAATGCATCAGCACTTCATAGCATTCTAACTAATGCCACAACATTGTGCATTGTTTACTCATTGTCCCTAAAACCCGTCAGTGACTTGTGCATAATAATACATTAATTTACCCAGTTTAACAAGTACTCCAATTAAAACATAATAAATATGGTAGCGCAGGAGCTCAGCACTGACTGACAGCGTTTGAAGCCTTTGGATCCTCCAGAGACTTTTTTTGTTTGTTTTTTAGGTCTTGGCTACAGTTACAACTGCTGTTTACCAGACCAATTGTTTCCAATACATAACTTATATGTATAGTGGCCATCAGTCGGGCCTTTGCTCATTGGATGCCTTTGTTGTCTGTCTTAGTGGTTTGCGCTTGATTTATATGGCTTTCCATGTCTTCTGTTTGTTACTCCTTGGAGCATTTTAGTCTTTGGTGTTTTGATTAGATAAGTTGATAAATTGTATTGTTTCACTGCTGATGTTGCGGAACAAATATTTTTTTAATCTTTCACTTGTGTTTTAGCACTCCATTGGAATTCATGTCCTACTTATTTCTTTTTCTCTCTCTCAATCTTCCTCTTTCCCCTTTCTGCACCTCTACATCTTTCTCCTTCTTCACCTGCACTCCTAAGCTTCCACTGTCTCTCCTGCTTTGCCAATACTTTCTCTCACCCTAGAACACTGAGCTAGCAGTGCCGATTCTATCTCTTTCTGACCTCCCTTGTTTCTTCTTTACAGCCAAAGTCCTCCTCCAGTAAGTCGAATTCCAAGTGGAGGCATTGGAAAGCGAAGAAGGACTCAATCCCATCACACCACTCCACACCAAAAGAGAAGCCATGAAGGCATAAAGGTGGCAACTTGCTTTCACTTCCGATCTCTGATTAAGTGGCTGATGCCTCAGTTAATCCCCTTGTGCCCCGAATTCTTCAGGTCATCAGTTATGCTGCAGCTGGTAGAGGACTTAAATGAGGCGATGCTGTACATCTTTGGCACCATCCTGGCTCCTTTGAGCCCATTACCCCCCCCCACACACACACACACAATGATCTGCAGGGGGGGCCCATTCAAATTACCGCAGGCAGATCTGTCCTCGTACATATCTGACCCCTTGGATCTGTCACGTGCTAAGCACGGAGTCTGGTGCAAACCTCTACCCCAGCTCCGAGACTGTGCTAGACATCCTTCATTGAGGCCGGTGCCAACACCAGAGGAAAATATGGGCCCATCTTAGATGTTCGACCCTGGTAGGAACTGGTCTTGGTACTGCTGATTGTCTGAGATGGGTGGTTGGCATCAGTGTGGTGCTCCGTCGTCATGTGATGTTGAAATCCACCGTTTTCTTGCAGACATACAAGGCTCCCTTATGGATAGCTTATGTCCATTCTACAAAAAGTAGATTTTCCTTTAGAACCTTAAGGAGGGTAGGTCCATGGTACACTGGGTCTTTCGAACTGACCCAGTCAGTTTCCTCACCCATCCACAAATTTCCGAGGCTGTAGGCAAAGCTAGTCTTCCCAGCCCCCTCTGCAATCACCACAGTCCTTTTATGTCCAAGGACATGGATTTGTCACCTGCAGCAACAACCTGCAAGCCACTTTACCTTGCCTTTAGTGATGCATATACACCCTGTTGGAAGCAGAATCCATTACTTTTTCCCCAGGATGGGAATTCATGGTATCAGACAGATGGGTCCACCAGATCATTCAACACATCCCTCTCACACCAGATCGGCTTTGAGAGGAGCATCTTTCCATTCTGATGCAGTAGGAGCAAGCTTTACGCTCCCAGAGGACCCACCGAAAGGGATGAGTTACGTTTCTTGCTAATTCCATATGCTAAAGAAGGATGGATAGCTTTAGCCTATCTTAGATCTTTTCCCTTTGAATGCTTTCCAAGGGAAGGACAAGTTCACAATGCTTACGCTGCATTACATTCTGTCTGCCCTGGATCTGGGCAACTGCATGGTGGCCTTGGACCTCCAGTATGGGTATTTTCATCTTACCGTCATGCAGTTCTACAGATGCTACTACTGGTTCAAGGTAGGTCATGAGCATTTTCTGTGCTCCCCTTCGGTCTCACCAGTACTCCTTTTGGTATCCACCAACGTGATGGTGATGGTCATTGCCTATCTTCGGAGGTCAGGGATATCAGTTTTTCCTACCTCAATGAAATGTTGTTGAAGACAGGCTCACCATAGTTAGTCATGGACCATCTCTGAGTGATGAGAAAGCTTCTGGCATTGTTGGGGCACATGATCAATGAGCAGAAGTCGCACCCGACTCCTTTGCAGAGGCGTCCTTTTATTGCAGCTGTGTTGGATGTGGTTTTTCCCCCGTGCAGTGAATCCAGGACTTTTGGCTTTTGGTCTTCCTGTTCCCCCCCCCAGTCCTGCATCTTGGTGAGAGTAGGTCTGAGGTTTGTTAGCCTGTTAACTTCATACATCCTGCTTGTTGACTGCGCCAGGTGACATATACAGGCTCTACAGTGGAATGTGAAATCCCAGTTGGCCTTCACCAGGGAGTAACTGCCAGATGGCATCCAGGTTTTGATCTGAAGCAGGGGCTTATCAACCACAGTTGGACCAGTGGCACCCCCCACTCCCTTCCCCACCATGACTGGTGATTGTGGTGACGGATGCATCACTGCTGGGTTTAGGAGGTCAAGTAGAGAAGGTAGAGATCAGAGGGCTCTGGTTTTCAGCAAAAAAACGCCTCTGTCAGTCTGTTTGAGGTGCTGGCCATTTGTCTGGAGCTGAAGGCCTTTCTGTCAATAAACAAGAGACTGGTGCTGGCTCTCAAGGACAACTCCAAAGCAATAGGAGTGCAGCAAGCCGGGTCAAGTGGTGTCCTGGGTAAAGAGGCTCTATGCTTCTGGAGTTTGCTGGAGCGTCAGGGAATATTCCTGAACATGAACCACCTGGCAGGATTCCTGAATGGCAGGGTGGATGAGCGTAATCAGCAGTGCATGGTGGATCATAAATGGAGTCTGTAGTGGCACAGCATCAGTTGGGCTGGAACCCTGGCTAGATCTTTTTGCCACCATCGATGAAGGGACAGTGTCAAAGATTTTGTGTTTGCTCCTATAATTATTGTGAAAAATCTTGCCAGGATATGTATTCCAGTTGAAGTAGAGGATAGAACTCCCATACGCATTCTCGCCTTTGCCTCTCCTGCCCGAGTTCTTAAAAAGATCATGAGAGACCGGGCCTAAGTCATTATAGTGGATCCAGATTAGGCCAGTAAAGTACTAGAATTTGTGGACATGAGCGTCTGTCTTTCGATCAGTTTTCCATTCCAGAAGGATCTTCCGGAGGAGTAGTAGGCCACAAAGTTCTGCACCCAAATCTGCCTCATCTACACCTCCATGTGTGAAGACTGAGCAGCTGCAGTTGACTGCATTCGCCCTACCACTCTAGGTTGTAAATGTCACCCTTGCTGTCATGTGCCTGTCCAAGAAATCCTCCTACACCGGTGCTGAGGCAAATTTATGGTCTGTGTAGAGTCCGCAAACAGACCCTTGCAAGCAAAACTGTTTGATCTCTTATTGTTAGTTTTGTCTTTGGCCTAGCAGCCCTTGCAGTGGGCACTATTAAAGATTATTTGTTAGTCCTTTGGTCTTTTTTTGCATTTGGTCAATCAGCCGTCCTAGTTTAAATCACCTTTTGTGATGTGGTTTCTTAAAGGTTTAACACACGGGCTCCCTATCAAACATTTTGTGATGCCACAGTGGCACCTTACCTTGGTCTTAATGTTTCTCATTTCTGTTCCCTCTGATCTGATGTACAGCTGCTTTTTGCGTCTTCCAAACTGAGACTGCCTTCTTTATTGCGATGATTTCAGCTAATTGCATGAGTGTACTCCAGGCTCTATTGGTACAGCTGCCCTACACCATCTTTTTTACGAACAAACGGGTGCTGAAGATTCTTCCAGCTGCCTTGTCAAAAATTGTGACTCCTTTCCACGGTGGGCAATCCCTTCAGTTTCCCAGTTTTCTTTGCTCCTTCTCATCCCTTGAAAGAGGTGGAGAGGACACATCAGTTGGACCCCAAAAAGAGCTTTGAGCTTTTGCATCAATTGTTCCAAGAACCATTAGGTGGACGACCATCTTTTTGTTGGGGTTGTCTGGGCAAAGAAAGGAAAGGTCGTGAAGAAAATTAATCCATTGATGTAGATATTTCCCTGCGTTAAGACCTGCTATGTCTTCGCCAAAAACGAGCCTCCTGAAGGTCTGAGAGCCCATTCTATTAGGGCGAAGGCTGTCGCCTTTGTATTGGCTTGTGGAGTGCCTGTCTTTGACATGTCAGGCCATGATGTGGCCATCGGTACTCATGTTCACGAAGCACTACTGCCTTGAAAATCAGGTCCGACAGGAGGGGCATTTTGCCCATTTAGTCCTGCAAGATTTTCTGATCTGAGCCCACTCCACAGACACATCACCTTTGAGAGGTACTACTTTAGTATCTATTTAAAAGGTGAAGAATCTGAAGAAGTATCTTTCAGAAGAACAAGTTACTTACCTTTGGTTACACTATTCCTGGTGAATATTCTATCTACCCACAGATTCCTCACTGTTCTACTACCTTCCTGTTCTGTGGAGGGGTCTCTTTTCAGCTTCTTAAAAAGATCTAAAATTAGAAATCTCTATACTGGTACCATCATTTGTTTTGTGCTCCATGTCCAAGGGCTCAGAAAGAGTTCAGCATAAAATTACTTTGGCACTTGTGTATGGTACTAATACTTCACTTCTGCAGTCAATCAAAGCCTATGTGAAGCCGCACAGCTCCACTTAGCATGCCAGAGAGCACTGCTAAACCACAGTTTCCGGATCCAGTCTGGCTCATGGGGCATATTCTGAAATTGAAGAATCTGCGTTTGATACACTATCCACCAGAAAGAGCATTACCAAAGGTAAGTAACTTGATCTTTATATACACTTGTCATTTTATGACTGTATGTCCAAAGGGTGCCTTCTGGGTAAGCTTACAGTCAATACAATAGGCCTGTGTTGGTTATGGTGATAATCACCAATGATATAGGCCTCAAAGATTTACTCAGAAAAGTTAAGTCTGTGCCATAGGATCAATCTGTTTGTTGTGAATAGTTATGACAAAGGAAGTAGGCCTGACTTATTTGTTGCAAAACAAGTTTGTTAATCTCAATATGTCTTTAACTGTGAATTGTTATCACACTGTCTTATAGGCTGAAGAGTGGTATCTTGTTACCCGAATCTTATGATTACCGTATTAGGCAAACGTTTTAGTGTTAGACTCCCCCTGAGGTAGAACATTTTCACTGTAATAATTCTTGTTATGCCCCTTTAAAAGAGGTTGCATATTGTTGCCAGCTGTAATTGTGTGCCTTTTTATATTTTATAACTGTATGCATGATGGTTGGCAGTTTATGCAGACTTAGTATTTCTTTGATGGTTATAGTGTCAAGCCAGTGGTAAAGGCTATAGCCCTCATTTGTACTTTGGAAAAGGTTAAGTTAGATTCCATAGGTTTAATCTTTTTATTAGAAAAGGGTATATCAGATAGAGGCTTCTAGCTGCAGATTCCTTACCTTAGAGTTATCCTAGGCGTCAGACTGGAACCAGAAGATTTTTCCTGGTAGGTGGCATAGTTTTGCTCCATGTGCATCATCGGCATCGTCCACGCTGGATGTGACATCCATAGCACCTATATAGGCACCACCCAGGCGTGCTGAAGTCAGTTCTATTCTTTCTGCGCCAGCCATCACAGAACTCTTTCTCGAGGGTTTCATCCTGGTGTTGTCATCAAAGAAGTCCAACTTCCGTCCCTGATGCGCCTGTCACTGACCAATGTCAGTGACAGACCCACTTCTTGTTTGCATGTGGTGCCTCGAGCGTAACCATGAACCGAAGTTGTGCTCGGACTGCCACGCCATGAACTCCAAGGCTTTGAGGCGGTGCCCCCTCAAGCTGATGGCGGTCCATCATGTGACTCTGTGCCGGTTGAGATCTCGTGATCGGTTGCAGAGCCTGAGGTCATCGTCCTACTCAAAATCCCCACGACATTTGGGTAAGTCTAAACACAAAAAGAAAAAAAGCCAAAGCACTTTGACTTCTTTACGTCCGTCAGCCAAATAGGCATGGAAGCGCATGGAAGAACCTGTGCTTGGGCCGACTCCACTCTTCCGCTCTTTCCTGAGTTTCCTACAGCTGGACTGACCCTGCCCAACTAAAGGAATACTAAGATGCCATGTGCACCCTATGTAGGTCGGCTGACCCCTTTTGTGTACCTTAAGACCCCACGAGGTCGGCATGGGCCCAATGCTTGTTCCAAGCCAGTGGCTCTGGTGGACCCCAGGAATCCACTTCTGGATCCAGACCAATGCTTGCCCTGCCACCTCAACCGGCACCAGTCCTGATGCGATGCTTCCGGTGCTGCTGGCACCCACTGACAGCGTCATCCCAATTTAATCCCTGACTGTGACACGGAGCCAAAGGGGCGTTGCTTGGCGCCGTATCCAGCGCCATTGGGAGTCCTGCCTCATAGATTAGATCCTGAGCCGTATTCTTATTGGCTTGGTTTCAGGAAGGAATCAGAGGGGTCACTGCACCCTAACAAAAGTCTAGCCTTATGCACAAGATATGGACTGGTGTGAGTGAGAGGAACTGGGTGAAGCTAGTGGCCTGGATAATACCCCAGATGCTGTCATACTTTCTCTCCCTACCCTGGCTACGGAGGATGGAGCGTCTTTTGCAATGTTGGTGCAGAGGACAACCGAGGTCTTTGACCTCTAGTTGCCTTCGGTGGTGGTCAAGACCAATGTCGTGACGGAGGTGCTTCAGCCAGGAGTCTCCTCATCTGAACCACTTCTCCCATTTAGTGAGGCCCTCACAGATGTCCTTTTGGATACCTGGTCCAAGCCCAACACAGGGGCTTCTGTTAATAGGAGAGTGGCCTGTTGCTTCCGCCCCACCCCACACATGTGGACCCAAGATTCCTCATGCAACACCCCACCCTTGAGAGTTTTGTCATCCAACAAGCTGGATTCACTTGGAACGCCACCTGTCATTGCTATCTGGGAACACTGCATGCCTTTTGGGCTGCTACTCACAAGGTCTTTGGGATATGGTTGAGCAAGTGCTGCTTATGGTCCTGGAGAAGGCCTAGGCTGTCCTCTCAAGCTTTAGCAGATGGGATTGATGTAACAAAGTTCAACATTCGCTGTGGACTCAACACAGCCGACTCTGTGGGAAGAGCGGTTTCGACGACTGTCGCCCTTAAGCACCACGCCTAGCTTGATTCTACTGGATTTTTGGGGGATTTGAAGTCTTCTTTGATGGACATGCTCTTTGATGGTTCCCGTCTGTTCAGATACAAAGCAGACTCAGCACTAGGTTTCTTCAAAGACAGTCGGGCTACGGCCTGATTCTTGGGCTTATCATCAGCCTCGTGCCTCCCCCAGTCTCCTTTTCACTTCTTTTGTGGCTACAGAAGGGGTACGAGCTGCGCCAGTACCTTCCCAGTCACAGTGCCATGCATGCTCCACAGCCTCTGCATTCTCGTTTGTGCGGTATCCAGAGATCTCGTGGATCAGGTGGCCAAAGGCCAAATGTCGGGTCAGTCCAAACCCCTGCAGCCTCCAAACCCTCCCTGTCTGCCCTTATACCATCACAGGCATCCAGTTGGTGGCAGGATTCGCCATCACCTGCTCCATTGGCAGTCCATAACATTGAACAGGTGGTTTTGTAGCTAGTCCGAAGGGTCTACTCCCTCCCCTTCGTAGTTACCCCGCCTTCTACCACTGTCTGAAGACAGGGTAACGGAAGAACATCTTTTTCTTCTTCGCAAGGAAGTTGCAGGTCTCTTGGCCAAGGGAGCTTTAGAGAGGGTCCCCGTGCCAGAAGTAGGTCATGGTTGTTATTCCCTCTACTTTTTGGTGCGGTAAAAGGACGGAGGCCTTCTTCCTATCCTAGACCTGCAATCCCTCAACTACTTCCTCAAGAAGGAGAAATTCAAGATGCCCACATTGGCTCAGATTTTTTCTGCCCTGGACCCACAAAACTGGATGGAAGCGTTGGGCTTGCAAGATGCATATTTTCAATCCCTATCCTGCCTGCAGTTCATGGTCGGCCACAAGCATTTCCAGTTTACCGTGCTCACCTCTGGCTTGACCAGCTCCCCTCAGGTGTTCACCAAGGTGACGGTGATGGTTGCAGCTCACCTGCTGAGATCAGGGTGTTAGTCTTCTCCTATCTTGACGACTGGCTGTTGTAGGTGGGTTCGCCCCAGGCTGTTCCCCCCCCCCCCCCCTACCCCACCCCCACCTCCAGACTACAGCGGACATCATGCACTCCCTATGGTTCACTATAAACGTGCCAAAGTCACACCTGACTCCCTTTCAGACGCTCTGTTTTATCAGAGTTGTTCTGTGCAGTTTCGGGCTTATGCTCCCAAGCTGGGAGTCCAGGATATTCAGGCTATGATACTGGTGTTTCAGCCTCTATCCTGGGATTTCGGTGAGACAGACTCTCAAACTACTGATACGTATGGCCTCCAGCATCCTCCTAGTAACAAATACATTTTGGCAAATGTGGGCTCTGCAGTGGGACCTGAATTTCTAACGGGTACAGCATCAGGGGAATCTCTCTGACATGGTCAGATCTTGGAGAGAACTGCAAAAGATCTACAGTGGTGGTGAATGGTTCAGAGGCAGATCCCTCTCCCTTCCCCAACCAGATCTGACAGTAGTGACAGATGCGTCACTCCTGGGAAGGGGCAGCCATGGGGAGAGGTGGAGGTCAGAGGACTCTGGTCTCCGCGGAATCCCTACTCCACATCAATCTGTTAGAGTTGAGGGTAATCCGACTAGCAGTGAAGGCTTTCCTATCTTCCATCAAGGGTAGGCTAGTGCAAGTGTTCATAGACAACACCACTGCCATATGGTACTGCAAAAAACAGGGGAAGTGTGTGATTGTGGACCCTATGTCAAGAGGCCCTGCGTCTCTGGATGGGACTGGAACCTCAGGGCATTTCCCTGGTGGTTCAGCACCTAGCCGGATCTATAAACTCCAGGACGGACAAACTCAGCTGCACTTGCTTAGCAGATCATGAATAGCTTCTCCATCCGGAGGCGACAAAAGGACTCTTTCAGGGGTGGAGAGAGTCTTGATTAGATCTGTTCACCTTATTCGAGAACATGCAATGTCAGAAGTTTGGCATGCTAGAGTTTCCAAGCCGGCTCTCACTCAGTGACGATTTTCATCTAGAGTGGAGCTCAAGCATCCTGTATTCCTTTCCGCCCATACCACTAATGCCCAGAGTTCTCAAGATCAAGAACAACTGGGCCCAAGTTTTCCTGGTGGCACCAGACTGGGCATGGAGACTGGTATCCTGAGCTACTGAGCATGGAAATCAATGCGCCGATCAGCCTGCCCTTTTGGGAGGGTCTTGTGTCTCAGCAGCAGGGGAGGGTTCTCCACCCAAAATTGTCCAGTTTCCGCCTTCTTGCATTGAGATTGAGCAGTTGCAGTTGCAGTTGACAGCCTTTGACCTTTCTCCCAAAGTCTGCGATGTTATCTTGGCAGCCAGGCATTCCTGTACTAATACAGTTTATGCCTGTTGTTGGAAGAAATTTGTTTCCTGGTGTTCTGAGTGAAATGTTGATTCCCTTTCTGCCCTCGTTTCTCAGATTCTTCTCTTTATTCAATCTCTTGCTCAGCAGGGCTCTGCTTCTGTTACGCTTAAAGGTTATCTTTCTACTATCTCTGCATTTCTAGATTACCTGATCAACCCTCTCTTTTCGAATCTCCTACTGTACATAGGGTCTTGAAGGGTTTGGTTAATCTTTTTCCCCCTTTTCCCTTTATCATACCTGAATGGGACTTGAATCTGGTTCTTACATTCTTGAAGTGCGCTCCCTTTGAGCTGCTTACAGTTGTCCCCTCTAGTTGCTCACCATCAAAACGGCTTTTCTCATGGCTATAAACATCTGCCCGACATGTTAGTGAGCTACAGGCCTTATCATCTAAGCGGTCCTATATATCTATTCATCCTAGTAAAGTGGTGTTTCGCGTGCAGGCTTTCTTTCTTCTAAAGGTGGCCACACCTTTACATGTAGGTCAGTCCATCCCCTTGCTCACTTTCTATGCTCCACCTCACCCTTCCAAGGATGAGGAGCGTCTCAATCGTCTGGGCCCAAACAAGCATTGTCGTTCTACCTTGACCGCACACAGGAATTCCAAGAGGACGATCAAGTCTTCGTGGGGTATGTCAGAGTTAAAAAGGGTTGTGCTGTGCAGCAAAGGACCATCTCCAAATGGTTCATGCTCTGCATTAAAATCTGCTACGCATTGGCCACGAATCAACCCCTTGAGGGTTTGCACACTCATTCCACCAGAGCCAAAGCTGCGGCCATTGCGTTAGCATGCGGAGTTCCAGTCCTTGACATCTGCCAGGCAGCAAAGTGGGCCTCCTTCCACACATTTACCAACCATTACTGCCTCCACAGTCAGATCCGTCATGGCGGGCATTTTGCCTGTTCGGTCCTGCAGGACTTCCTCGTCTAAAATTCGTCTGCAGAACCACCTCTGGGGGTGGTATTGCTTGGGTATCTGTTCTAAGGTAGGGAATCTGCAGCTAGAACTCTCACATGAACAAGTAACTTTTGTTCGGTAATGCCTTATCTGGTAGAAGGTATATCTAGCTGCAGATTCCTTACCGGCCCACCCATCCTCTCCACTCTGTGAACGGATTTCAAGGGACGGGGCTGTTACTATTTCAGAGCATAGGTTTTTCCACAGCAGTCATTAGTGTTCTTCATGGCTCTGTGCTTCTGCCTTGGAAAGTCGTAAAAAGAAACGGACATCAGCGTGCCTGTGTGGCGCCTATATGAGTGCCGCATACATCACATCCGGCGCAGACAACGCACTTAGAGCCGAACGATACCACCTCCCGACGTGCAAGGTACTGCTCACAAAATAAATTCTGGATCCAGTCTGAAGCCTGTGATATTTCTCAGGTAAGTAATCTGCATCTAGATATAGGTGGTCATTCTGACCCTGGCGGTCTTTGACCGCCAGGGCGGAGGACCGCGGGAGCACCGCCGACAGGCCGGCGGTGCTCCAATGGGGATTCCGACCGCGGCGGTAAAGCCGCGGTCGGACCGGCACCACTGGCGGGGTCCCGCCAGTGTACCGCGGCCCCATTGAATCCTCCGCGGCGGCGCAGCTTGCTGCACCGCCGCGGGGATTCCGACCCCCCCTACCGCCATCCAGATCCCGGCGGTCGGACCGCCGAGATCCGGATGGCGGTAGGGGGGGTCGCGGCGCCCCTGGGGGCCCCTGCAGTGCCCATGCCACTGGCATGGGCATTGCAGGGGCCCCCGTAAGAGGGCCCCTACATGTATTTCACTGTCTGCTGCGCAGACAGTGAAATACGCGACGGGTGCAACTGCACCCGTCGCACAGCTTCCACTCCGCCGGCTCGATTCCGAGCCGGTTTCATCGTGGAAGCCTCTTTCCCGCTGGGCTGGCTGGCGGTCTGAAGGCGACCGCCCGCCAGCCCAGCGGGAAAGTCAGAATTACCACCGCGGTCTTTCGACCGCGGAACGGTAACCTGACGGCGGGACTTTGGCGGTCGGCCTCCGCCGCCCGCCAAGGTCAGAATGAGGGCCATAGTCTCTACCAGATAAGGCGTTACCGAAGGTAAGTAACTTGTTCGATAAAGCCAGTATATCTACTTTACTTATTTTTACACACTTTTTTTTAAACGGCAATAGATTTTTAAGGTTGGATTTTTTGTGTACTGTGCTAAAGTCTTTCAGCAGGCATTTTGTTTCTTAAAAGGTCACAATTTACCGTATTGGGCAAAGGTTTGGTTTTGACAGCCCACTGGAATAAATCTTGAGGATAGAAGATTTGCACTAAGAATATCCTTATTAGACCTGTTAGCAGGGGTTTTAGATTTTTTGACAACTGTAATTTGTACGTATTTATAATTTTATGATGACATACCTGATGGTTGCCTTGAGAGAGAGATTTTGCTCAATACAGGTCTGAGTTGGTTATGGTGACAGATCAGTGCTAAAAGGTATAACCCATAATCTGTTTGCTATGGAAAGTTCCAACAAAGGCAGTGGGCCTGCTTTTATTTACTTTGAAACCCCCATATTGTAAAGCAATGCCTTTAATGGTCGATTGTTACTGCACTGTGCTAAGTCCATCAGACATGTATTTTGTTACATTAAATCTGAAATACCTCCTGTATACGCAGGAATTTTGGGTCAATTTCCATCTTTGACAAATCCTAAAGATAAACTATTTGCACTGTAATAATGCTTGCTATGATATTTTCCGAAGACCAGGCAGACTTAGTTGTATTGGTGTTTGTGTGATCATGTGCACATCCGCCTGCAAATGAATGCAACTCAGTGCTAGAACTGGTTTCTTTCCTGCTCATCCTTTAAAATGTATTTTTTTAGAGCAATGTACCGCTTTTCAAACAGTGCTAACGGGTGAATATTTTACTGCTCTTTTTATCTGTAGTGCACTACATCCTGCATGACCCATGCATGCAAATCAGACAACCATCATGGAATGTCTATCTTGCAATGGTATTCTCCATAGTGAATCATTCTACCATTCCATGATGGCCAACATGTTGGTTTCAAATTTGATGGGCAGGCTGGAACACTGCCAGACTGCTCCCCATTGCTTTGTTTAACTTTGTTATTGCAAGCATGCACTCACCATATTAAAAATACCTGTCTTGTGGGCTTTAGCATAGTGTAATAACTATCCACCCTTAAAAACCTATTGCCCTTGACCTATGCTTTTCACAATAAGTAGGTCAAACGTACCGGCTTTGTCACACCATTTTATAATAAACAGAGCAATCATATGGAATCTGGCATGACTTTTCCCAATGAACCAAAAAGGTATGTAGCCTTTACCAATGGGTTTGCACTTAACCAATACCGGCCTACTCAAGTGCATTAAACTGGCAACTGTCATGCATACCGGTATAAAGTTACAAATATGTAGAAAAATATGTCACAATAAATAGAGAACCCTTTTCAATAGGGTCTAACAAGAATCATTGCAGTGAAAACCCCTAGGATTTGTCACAGTGGGTGGTGAACAACATAACCTTTGGCCTACTGCAATAATTTGAGGTTGCATGTAACAAAATATCTGTCAGTAGCCTGTAACACAATGTGATACCCATTGTTAAAGGCCTACTGTTTTTTTACAAATGCTTTTCACAGTAAATAAGTTAGGGCTACCCCCTTTGTCATAATGTTTCATAAAACGCAGCTCAAACTCATGGCATCAGCATTAACATTTCCCAGAGCACCAATCAGAGCTGTTACCATACCTGCCTCAGGCCTACTGTTTAAAGCATAAGCCTTTCTACAAGGCAACCACCAGACATGCAGTCATGAAATTACAAAGATATTCAAAATTAAAAGTTGGATAAGCAAAATACTCTCTCCCCTAAAAGGGCCATACAAGGATGCAGACAGAGCAAATCTCCTGTGTCCACGTTTTTTCACACATGGTAACAAACACCAAATCCCTTGCGTACTAAGCTAATCCGTGAGATGTCCTGTGACAAAATACCTATCTGCTGGCTTTAATATAGAGTAATAAAAATCCACCCTTAATTGCCTTTGACTTTATATGCTTTTCACAGTAAATTAGTCAGGCTTTCTTCCTTTGCCATTTCATATTAAACAAATCAGGCCTACAGTCGCGATCATTTGCTTGCTATCCTAATTAGCTCAGTCTTGCTCTATTTAGAATAAGCTTTGCCATAAGACAAGAAGTCCGATACTATCACTCTTTTTAGTGGACACACATAACGCCAGCTCATTCAAATCCTTTACTCTCATAGGCCAAACGTGGCTGGAGCCTAAGCCTCTCTCTCAGTAGTACTCTAAAAGCTCTCTTTTGTTAACCACATATGGTCTGGCAGTAGCTGCGCTGTCAAGCTAAGCCTAAACATGCATGTAGATTATTGTAGCCCTTGGCATCCCAAACTGCTCTCAGACCCACATCTGTACTCCGAAGCCTAAAGTTAATGATGGAAAATGAAGGGGGGAGGGTGCTGGGACTGGAAAACAGCAATACATTCCTCATGACTGCCCTCTTCCCATTCGTGCTGCTGCCAGAGGAAAACAAAAACCATAAATTATATACTTATTTAAAACATTTAACAACATTACAGAGCCATTTGTTTGTGTGCCCCCGAAAGATCAAGCTCCGGTCCATTGTAAGGTTGACACTTTGTGCGTTTTAGTGAGACTTCTCTTGACGCTATACTCTGACAGCTGATTAATCTAACTAAATAATCACAGCTGCGTGGAGGCAAAACACTTTTCTGGGGAAGCACCCATCTTCTGACCAATCAGAATATGTGCTGCTGTCCAGCAACGTGTGGGCACAGACAAAGCCCTTTATCGGAATGATCTTTTCTAGATTGTTCACATAAGATCAGGTGGCAGCTGTGTTATCAAGCCATACCCAAAAAGTAGTGCACATGCGCACAAAATATCATGACTGTCAGAATATTTGCAACTAAGTAAAGTCGCTTCACCACAGGGAGGGTGGCTGAGGCTTATGTGACTAATTTTTGCCCCTTTTCGTCTTGGCCAATTTGTGTGATCTTTCTTATATCACTTATTTTGAAAGTGGAAGTGTTTGTAAGTAATTCAGACTGATCTATAAAAGGACTTGTTCTCATGGTATCATGTAACCTGTATGCTATAGATTTCCACTTTGTGACTTTGAAGCCACCGAGGCAATTTGGTGAATTCATCACTCATTGCAGGGTCTGTTATGCATCTTGCAGGTCACTGAAGGCAGCAGTGGTTGCCACTCCACCTTTTTGGGATTGATAAAATGGGGTACAATTTAGTTGGGGTGCTGGTGGTTGGTACCAACAAGTTTTATCAGCTTTGCCACAGAACAGCAAAGCCCTGTAGAAAGCATTGAATTGTGCGATCTAGCTTTAGAACGGGGTCACCTAAACTTTAAATATCAATATGAAAAGACCAGGACGTATGGTGCCCACACCACACGGAGCCATTTGGACACCCTACTTTAGTAGTATGTCAGGAAATGAGAAAGAATCACATTTAATAGCTTCTGTGCGCCATGTTTCTATGCAAAACGCCACAACTAAATAAACTGTTATAATCGTTCTAGAATACGCCCCGCTGTAGAGACTTTGTGGACAGTCCCTTATCATCAATGGAAGTGTAAGCAGTGCCCTGCGCTTACAGTGACCCCAGAAACCCCCAGGATGCTGCCGCGTGGGTGATAAGCTCTTGAAGGCTTTTGGAGAGCCCACAGAAATACAGGTGATTTACAGGGACACCTGCGTTATCTTAGCTGTTAGGCACAGAAAGGAGACACATAGGGGGTTATTACAACTTTGGAGGAGGTGTTAATCTGTCCCAAAAGTGACAGTAAAGTGACGGATATACCACCAGCCGTATTACGAGTCCATTATATCCTATGGAACTCGTAATGCGGCTGGTGGTATATCCGCCACATTTGGGACGGATTAACACCTCCTCCAAAGTTGTAATAACCCCCATAGACTTACCTTTTGGAGTATTAGCCAAGATCCCAAGGTAGCATACGGTTCCATGTTTTAGGGGGCTCGGAAGGAGGAGATACAAGATATTTACAATAATAATGGACGTTTTATACCACTGATATTTTCCCCAAACGGACTGTTGATAATAGAATTTGTTATTATCAGGCATAATGATAATACTGTTATCAGTTTTGAAAGGCTGAAGGGGTGAGTGAGCACTACACCGGTCTAGAATGTTCTTGACCCGGCGTTTCCAGGCCCGGTCAGTCTGCGCTTATAAAAAACATAACACGAATTATATGGGTGCCCGAGTGCTTGTCAGTTCGCCTGGCTTACGGACAGTTTTCGGTCTATCCCCACAATTTTCAGTGAATGCTTTAGGCCAGCGGTTTCCAACCTGTGGTCCGCGGACCCCCAGGGGTCCGTAGGCCTGGGCCGGAGAAAGGCACTTCTCCAGCCGGGGCCTCTAACAGTAACACATGCGTGTTTTTAATTGTGCAGCAGTGTAAAAGCCCTCAAAGTTCAGTGTACAACCAGCAGCTTTCCAGAGAACATGAAAGCGTCAAGATAACTCTGGTGATTAATGTACCTGCTGTAGCAAGATGGGAGTTTTGTCTAGTGGCAGTTTTGACTCATCTAATGTAGCGCAGATGGTTAATATGCCTGCTGCAAAGAACAGTATTTTATGTGCTGCTAAAAAAAGGGTTTGCTTTCGTAGAAATACATTCTTATTATTAAAGTCAACGCTAACCACTGTTATGTTCTGAAACCTGAGTTTGTGCTTTTCCAGACCAAGCCCTCTTAGAAAATGCCTACCAGTGCTGATGACATGTAAACCCTGCACCTTGTAGTCCCCTGTAAAGTGCCCCAGCACCCTACAGTGGTATGAGAGGTGCTATATAACAAATGAATTACATGTGACGGAAAGGCTATGGCGATATGAGAGGCTCATGTGGTTTTACTTCCATTGCCCACCACATTTATGTGAAAAATGCTTTCTCAGATCTTATATACCTAAAAAATAAAAACAGAAATCGCCTGGGAGATGTCGAATCTGACCTGAGGATTCAGCCTTCCTAAACAAAACCAAATATTGAAAGGTTAGTTGCCAAGATGCAGCACCAACCTTCCCATTAAAATGTTTAGATTTTTGCATATTTTTTCAATATAAAATAATTATATCATTAGCAATTTGAGTATTTGTTTGGTGTGTACTTGTTTATGTATTTTGTGCGCATTACTGTTTTAATGTTTGAAATTTAAATTGTACAAATTGCTTGGGGGTCCCTGGCTTCTAGTAGTGATTCAGTGGGGGTCCTCAGGAGTCAAAAGGTTGGAAACCACTGCTTTAGGCTGCTGAGCTTACATTAAATAATCTCTGAGCTGGTGTAGTAGTTTGGGGCTCTTTGTCGAGATTTGCATGAGACATGCAGGTCACACGTTCGAATCCAGGCCTAGCGACTATATTTGTCAAGTTTCTTCTGTGGTAGTTAGTATCAATGTTTTGTACTGCATGGACTGTTACTATTGTTACAAACTTCTGAATATACTTCGATGGGAGAATGTTCTAATGCTGTTAACATCAGTGAACCAAAGTACTATTTTGGTGTGTACTTTGTAAGCAGTCAATGTTATTGTCCATGAAGCAATATTATAGTCTTCTGGACTATCCTTAAATGATTTTTTTTTTTTTTTAATATGGTGAGCTTCGTGGCTTTAATCTGCTTCATATTTCCTAATTACATTAGGACGTGGTAAGTAAAGAGGTTTGCATAGGATTGCACAATTTGGGTGGAGAAGCTGGGGTTTGGTCCTAGGTTTGCAGGTCTCACAGTCTGCAGTGCAGTCCCATGAGTTTACTCCTGCTGCCTGTTTTACAAGGAACGCAATCTTGTCTGCTCAGTTATATATTTCAAGAGCTAAATGTTAAGCTTTTTATAGTTCTGTATGGTTTCTTTATAAAGAGCATCACTGGGAAGCTAGGCCTGACTGCAACCATCTCATTTTCTGTTATTATTTAAATCAGCTATTTGAGTGCAAGCGGAAAAGGCACATGTCGAGTTGTATTTATAATCCCATTAAAGAAGCAGGTCTCCCATTACCAGGATGTTGCTTGCTTTTTTTAGTAATAAAATCTGCATTAGGAAGGTCAGTGGGTGCAGAAACAGGGTTGGTCTCTGGCCTGCCTTTCAAAAGGAACCAGAGTCAGACATATTTTGAGCCAAACTCTCTCTATCTTCTGGGTTCGCCGACTTTGGTATATTAATGCTTTGAATAACGTCTCGGCACTCTGTTTTAAAATTGCCGTACTGTAAGCATTTCCTCCAGGAGGAGTATCTTTTGTAGCATTTGATGCTTCATTGTTGAGACTTTCTGACACTGTAATTCCTCATAATTTAGCCACATTCTTGCTAAACCACTTTAGAACACAGGAAGTTTCATCTCAGAAAAGCGCATTTTATGAACTTTTCAGTGGGCTAGTCATTGCGAGGTTGTATTTGAGGACAAACCATTTACCTCAGTTTGAAACGTTTAGGAAAGATGCTGCTTCACTGTTGCCCTCTTAATACTCCGTTGCACACTGGCAGCTGTGCAGTATTGTGCTATGTGGTTGCGTTGGCCTCTTGTGATCACTAGCTGACAACATCACTTTACATTCTCAGAAATGATGTCACATCTGTTACTGGGACTTTGGTACCCCTGAGAACCCGCCCCGGAACTGACGTAGGTGTAGGGGTGTCATGTGGGTTGTGGTATCATGGGGTCATGTGTTAGTCATGTGCCAGGGTCCTAGCCCGTTTGCCTATGTCTATGGACTGTGAAAAATGGGGGCCCTGCGGGTCTGCACCCTGTTTCTGCGCCCAAGCGTACAAGTCTGGACATGTTAGACATTCAGGACCAAGTGGATGCTTGAGTGGCTCCTCACAGGGTGAAGCATTGCGAATGTAAGGCCAAACCTTCACACTGCTGGCTAATCCAAAAAGAGGGGCTGGGCAAATGTTGCAAAGGTCATGACACATGATTAGCGTTATGTGTAACCCCTCAATGTATCAGAGCCATCAAGGAGAGCATGTGACCGCTATGTGATGTAGAGGAGGAGCCGGCTAGAGCTGTGTGCCACACCGTGAACCATAGCTGAAATAGGTTGTCAAGGCATTATGAAGAGATACAATCCTCTCACCAGAAAAGCCGCCGCCTCAGGGGCCTAGAAAAATATCAATAGATATTATCGTATCCTAACACCTTCGGTGCTGGATGAGAATGCACAACCGGTGGCCCCCTAGTTCAGACGTTACCAGATTTCAAGAGGAACTTTGCCATCAGCTTGAAAAACTGAGCCTCCAGGATTTGCTGCAACTGATATCCCCTATTAAGGCAGACAGCAGCGGCAGCGATGCTTCGAAAGACAAATTAAGTGATAGAATCAACTTCATTGACACAGAAGATGTTGAAAAAAGTATAGCACCACCGAATTTGCCGATCTAGGAAGATATGGGTTTTCAGGAGGACCCTGATCGTGAGGCAGTTGTCGTACAGCCGTCAAGTGTAAACTCCGAAGCCGCTAATACACCAATGGAGCTATGCAACTTGCAAGATTTCAGAGCAGCTGCAGAGCGTAGCGAAAATGATGGGGTTGAAAAAAAACCACTGTAAACACTTATTGTGTATACACTGGTATCATACTTTTAACTAATAGTTTGTCTTTTTCTTTCTGTTTGATCCGTAGAAAACATACACAAAAAGAAATGAGTTAAAGGGGTCTGCGCCAAAGGTTAACAACTTAAATTCTTTACTGCTTATTCTGTTCAAGACAGTCTGAAAGTATTACAAGTCAGAACAAAGAGCTGCGTAAGAAATGTGTTTGCACCTGCAATAGCACAGATTTTGAAAAGGAAACTCCGGGCATACCCTATGACGCCATAAGGCATGTCAAAGGTTTTGCGGCGACTGTTGTTAATATATGTGTTAAACGTGGGTACTATAAACTCTGTTATGGGCATAAAATTAACGAACCCCAGCAGGGGGCTCACGAGTGTCTCTACGAGTCGTACACAGCAAGAACAATTCGACACATATGTAGCAGTTTAGACCGGCACAAGGTGTTTAAGTTGTTTACGGGTTGTTTACAGGTTGTCCGTTGTGAAGAAATATGTTCACGCTGATATGAATAAGGTCTTGGCAGCAGCGATAAATGAGATCCGATACGCGGGCGAGCCCTGCTCAAAACTCAAATGTATGCAGGCGATGTGTACCTATTTTGACAAAAGATTGATTGAATGGGTCCTAGAAAGACGAATGTGTGATATTAATTATAAAAAAAGAAGAATGCGGTCTTTAGCCCCACGGCGGTTGTTAAAAAAAAAAAAAAAATTCAGAGTAGCGGGCCATAACTGGGTTATTTAACGCTACATGCTTACTCACTTTTAGTACCAGAATCAGAGTGTCACGGTGCAAGATGTCTATGAGTTACACCCTGGCTACATATGCATTGCCAGAATGGTATATGTGCTGCTTAAAGAAAGAATAGCTGAAATACGCCCTGTAACTCTGCAGTATCTGAACATTTCTGAGCCATAAACTATGGGGCTGTGCAACATTCCTGAATGTATAAACAGATGGTGTGTCAAAGCATGGATGCCTACAGCAGATAAATACTGGAGCGTGTCCAAAGGGTGTATGCGCGAGCTAAGCCTTTTGCTGACGGCCGCGTTACGCACAGCTTTGGAGCGTCTGACTGATGATTATTTCACAAATAAGGGTTTTGTATTGTCAGGTCTAGAACTGTACGAGCTTAAGAATGCTGTCAGTATCCTGAGTGTACAAAGTTATAGGCGGGGTGAGAGGGAAGTTGTGTCTAGAGTTATCAAGTGTATATCTATAAAAATAGCAAAACTGGTGACGCTGAGACCCGAGTAGCCGTGGGGTCCTAGTAATGTATGTAATGTGTCATACTATGTACGCCTGGTGAAAAGTTAACATATTGTACGGCAGTGCCTTCCATAAGACCAATAGCTAGAAGATGTAAAGTATGTTGTGTTTATGCTGTGCTAATATTCTTTATTTTTAATAAAATGGCCTCACACAAAGCAGATGTCTTTCATTTTAAGGATTGAAACAGCTGATAACATGTCCAGTGATGGGGGTTAAGGAAGCTTTATTACGATACAAGGGGTGTCGGTAGCTTCAGGGGTACTGAAGCACTGTTTAGAAGGGCTATAGTTGAAAATGAGCCGGTAAACAGAGCCCAGGCAAAGACGTGGTTATCGGGGGAAGAGGCGTATTCACGCCATATACCCACCCTGAAACGATTTAAGAGAAGATCTACAATCGTTAACGCTCAAGTAGATTATCAATGGCAGGCGGACATAATTGGTCTTCAAGAGTTAGCAAAACCAAATAACTGTGCTCGATACATACTAGCCGTCATCAGTGTCTTATCTAAGTATGCATACGCAGAAGCCTTAGTCGATAAAAGTGGGAGCAGTGTGACCCATGCCTTTAAAGCAATCTTCAGGAAAGGACGAACACCTCAGAAACTGCAAAAAGATGCTTGAAAAGAGTTTTTAAACCGAACATTTCAGAAATTACTAAAACAACACTATGTTAAACATTTTGTAACACACTGAGGTAAAAGCAGCAGTTATAGAACGTTTTAACAGAACCTTAAAGTCTAAGATGTGGAGATATTTTACAGCCTATAACACTTACCAATAAGTGGATGTTCTTCAGGCTTTTGTAGACGTTTATAACGCCACTTATCACAGAACCATCAAAATGGCACCTGTAAATGTAACATCAGATAACTCGTTAAAGGTGTGGAGAACAGTGTACGGGAACCGGATCGCCGCCGGTGTAAAGAAGCCGATTTTAAAAGAAGGCAACCATGTTAGGGTTTCAAAATTAAAAGGGGTCTTTACGAAGGGTTACCAACAGACTTTTAGTGATGAGGTATTTATAGTGGAAAGTGTGGAGCTTAAAGAGGATGTGTATAATTACAGGCTAAAGGACTATGATGGGGAAAAGGTGTTGGGTGTCTTTTACAAGGAGGAGCTACAGAAGGTACCTAAGACCCACACAGGTGTACAGGGTTGAAAAGATTCTGAAAAGGAAAGATAGCAGTGCTAATCGCCAGGTTTTTGTCAAATGGCGGGGGTGGCCCAAGAAATTTAACAGTTGGGTACGTGCAGGTTGTGTGAGTATGACGGGGGTCGTTGTAGATACGGAAATGGATACAGAGCCATTTTATATCACACTGCCGTCCAACGCCAACGTTCCCTGACAATAGAAATTCTAATTATACAGTGAAATTGGCTAAACCCATAGACCTGAAAGGTGATTGGGAGGTAGCCCTAACAGAAATCCAATACCCCAGAACGTGGAATATGTTTTCAATGTACGACGCCGCATTTAATTTAAAGAGTTCTCAGGAAGCTTTGATCATCCATATGGGGTTTCCTCACGGCTATTACCCATATGTGACATTGGTGGTCAAAGCCATCAACAAAACCATAGCTAACATTGAGTCGTGCGAATATGCTGTTAGTGTTACATAACGTTAGATGGAAGGTGTTTCTGAAAGCTCCAAATAGCGAGGCTGTGTTTAACTGTTAGGGCAGATTTAAAAGGGTTTTAGGAACAGTGCAGCATATCAGAAGTCATGTAGAACTGGACCATTCGTGCCCTAATATTAATGGTGGTTTCTATACACTCGACGTGTATAGCAATATCGTAGAGTCCCAGAGGATAGGGTATAATTATTCACCATTGCTGAGATGCGTTCAGGTAAAGGGTGAAAATAACACAGTGGTTAATATCCAATACAGCAAACCAGACTATGTATCAATTTCTAAAAACCAGTTTGACACCATAATCATGATCTATGAAGATCAGGTTGAGCCGGTGTCCTTTTAAATACTGGAAAGTTATTGTTATGCTTCATTTAAGACCGCAAAGTGAGAGCTACTATTAACGAGTCATAATGGTGATTATGAAAACAAACGGCGACCCCTCTTTGTATAGGGATTATTACAGAAACCAGGCGGTATTCGGAGCCCTACCACTGTACTTTCAAGGTGCTACGGTTATGTACAGGGCAGGGCTGGGGGGTTTATTCCGTAGTTTGTTTAGATGAGCTTTGCTGTTCTTGAGAAGAGGCTCTGAAATTGCAAAACCACACATCAAAGCGGCTGCTACGAACATTGTGCAGGACATTGTGGGTTCTGTGACGTCTGCGGTTGTTGAACATATGACTAAGCAACCCCAAGAAGAAGCGGGGTTGGTGTACAAGTCTCACACACACGCGTTAAAAGGAAGCGTGGTGTTTCAAAGCGCAGGGGCCCGCCTGCCCCCTGTAAAAAAAAAAGACGCAGATCTTCAAAAAACGCTCACAAACGAAGATCCGTAAGTCGGAATGGAGCTACGAACAGGAGGAAGAGAAGGGGCGCTAAGGTAAATATATTTTTTTTTAAACTGAACACTCTGTAAACAGGGCCTTCGTACATTGACCGTCGGGTGAATGCGCTAAATCAGATGTAGACTTGTTTTCTCTAAAACCCATGCAGACTAGCATCGAAAACAGTTTTTTTCATAGAGGTATTGCCGCTAGCTGCTTTAAACCCTTTGGCGCCGATAGAGTTTTATATGTCAGGGTCCACGGATATGTATCTGGAACTCAACAATACGCTGCTACACCTCATCTGTAAAATTATAAAAGCAGATGGTTCCAACATAGCGAACAACGCTAAAGTGGCGACGATCGTTTATCCCATAGCTGATCCCATAGCAACCGTGTTTAATCAGGTGGACATCACCCTCGGGGATCGACTTATCACATGCCCTATACGCATGTCCGCGTATAGGGCATACATTGAGAGTTTTCTTAATTACAGCCGTGATGCCCTGGACACTCAGCTTTCAGCAGGACTCCTCTACAAAGATACTTATGGTCATTTCAAAGCTACGGCGTTGGATGGGCACAATCAGGGTTTTGTAAAAAGAGCAAACTTTGCCCCCGGCAGTAGACTGTTTGACCTTTTAGGACACATACATTCAGACCTCTTCTACCAAGATAAGCTACTAGTCAATGGTATCAATCTTAAGATCAAACTAACCCGCAACAAGGACTCATTCTGTCTTATCAGTGGGAATGCGGAACAGTATAAACTTTTTCTAGTGTCCGCCAGTTTGTAAAGAGAGTGAAAGTGCCACCATGCGTCAGACTGGCTCATGCAAAAGCCCTACAGCTATCAAACACCAAGTACGCCATGGAAAGAGTGGCTCTGAAGATATTCAGCATACCCACAGGTACCCGCTTAACCCAACAGCAAAATTTATTATTGGGTCAACTACTGAAACATATTATTATAGAGTTTGTGGACAACACAGCTTTTAGTGGGCTGTATACCTCATACCCATTAAATTTCAAGCAGTACGACATAAACTACGTGGCGCTGGTACATGAGGGTGCTGTGATTCCTGCAAAGCCGTACACGCCAGGTTTCGGATAATTTCATTAGGGAGTATCTAGGCCCGGTGTCGATAACAGGAAAACATCTGAGTGACTCGGGAGTCGTCGTATCAAGAGAAGGGTATGGGGCCGGTTACACCCTTTTCTCTTTTGATCTGACGCCCGACATGGAAGACGGGATCACTATAATCTGATAAAAAATGGAAATCTAAAAGCTGAAATACGTTTTAGTCAACCCCCTGGCTACCAATGTGAACATGGTTGTATTTGCGGTGTTTGACAGTGTCATTCAAGTCAACCATGCCTTGCAGATTATGTTTGACTATCTTTAAAACATTGTACAATGGACACTGTACCTCTGACTAAAGTTCTTCAACAAAGACGTCTGTGGGCGGTGGTGACGGGACAAACGGCTGTGGAGTCTGTTGAGCCTGAGGAGCGGCGAGGGCTGGGGGTGGCTGATCAGAGTTGGGGTATTTAGAGTCAGCGTGTTTTTTTTCTGACTGCCATTGCTTGTAATAATGTAGAAAGGTTTTAAGAACTCTGGAGTGAAGATCGGCTTTGTCGTGAGGTTTTAAATCAGTCCGGTTTAAAATGCTTTAAATTTTGGCATCTAGGCGCAGTGTTTCATTTTTACATATTTCCCAAGCGTCGCTCATAGAAGGCTCCAACTGTTCCAGTTGTTGGCACAGTACCAAGTACATCTTTTGGGCGTGATCCATTAGTTCCTGGTTAGGAGGTTTGTAATTAAAGGAATCGTTATGCCCAGAAAAGCTCCTATAAAGTTGCCCGACTGTTTTACACGTTTTTTTCTTAGAAACAAGGGACGCCCTTTTATTACTAAGCTTTTTTAAAAGGTTACGCATCTTCTTCAGCACACGGTTCTGCCTCTCTGATATAGGGACATTACCTTTTAGAGTGTTTAGGGCGATTTCGGAAGTAGCAGTCACTAAGTCGTCAGAAGGTGAGCAAAGGATGGCATTTCTTTTTTTGGGGGGGGGCTAGCTTTGACCGGCATTTTTAGGAGTGCTAAATTACAGCGTACACGTGCAGACATGTTAAACACCTTATATTATAAGATTTAGAAAGTAAATGTTACAAAAGTCTTTTTAGCGATTATTTTTATACACTTTGGGTCTGGTTTTAGTTGTGTAAGCTACTGGGAGATCTGGTGGGAAAATATCAGCATGTAGTCTGTAGTCTTCTAGAGTCTTGGGTTTTGAGTCTACCAACAGGTACACATGAGTTTTAGCGGTGGAGGCGTTAAAGGCTTCTAAGAAAAACTGAGTGTTTCCAGGGTGCATCTGCTTAACGATGATCGATATTTGTTGTTTGTCCTTGGGGTTTTAAAAAAAAAAAAGGTAGGAGGCGTTCAGAGTTATAGAATGACTGCTCTTACCCTTGTAAAACAAGTTCTTCTCAGTGTAACATATGCTCAGGTTATGATGGTGTGAATATTGGGTAAAAGCTTTTTCTATCTCTGGATGATCCCCACCCTCACGCATGAGATTGTCTACAATCACCATGTTAACGAGGTGTGTAGGTAACAGTGCATCGGCGTTGAGATTACCAGGTATGCTTTCTATAAATTTGATGGGGGGGAACCTGCGGGATAGTTCTGTTTAAAGATCTAGCCGGCATGAGTAAAGCCGTACAATATCGTTTGGGTTTTGGAGTAGAACTTGGGGGGTATTTTCTAACAACTTCTTTATAAATAACTTTTACCGCAATTTGAGGGGCCTGCTAGAACGCAGGAGAAGGGATGTTGCTAACGGGTGTCCATAGTCGTGGGGATTCGAGAGTCTAATGTCCTTTTAATAACCAGACAGTAGGGTTTTGTAGTCCTTAGTCAGGACCCATTTATCAAACACTACCAGTAAGGTTTTATTTAAAGGCTGGGTTGTGATTTTCCACTGTTCTTTGGACCACACTATTCTCGGCTGATGTTAAACAAATGTTTTATTATTTTCACGGGTGTCGGACATAGCGTATTCGTTCACCAGGTCCTTAAGACTATCAAAATTTATTTTTACTGTTTTGCTAACATTTAAGGTGATACCGTTGACTTTCATACATACAGTATTGTTTTAGGTTTTATACTAATAGGTTTTAGAACCTGATGAGGTGAATTCCACTGTGTTCACCCTTTTGTAGTTCGCTGGTCAAATCCCCTAGATAATCGCCTACTGGTGGGTTTTCATCACCTACTTTACTCACAAGTATAATAAAGTCTGAATCCTGATACAGACACCTGTCCTGCAGTTTATCTAACACTCTGTTAAGCTCCAAATGGGCATGAGCAATTGTGAAACATGCTGTGAAGATGTTTATATTGTTACATGTTGTGGAGTGCGCCTTAGTGTACTTCCAACAAAGAGCGGCTGTCTCATCATCGATAAACTCGCAACTGGACACCTCGTAACTGGGGGCAAAAAGGTACTTAAACAACTCATCAGGATCTGCTTTTATGGTCATGTTTGACAAGTTTGTATGTGGTGTAAATTTCCCCCATAATTAGTTTAGGCATAGTTTGGCTAACTGGTGGCAGGCAGGGTTGACCTCGATCAGTTTGGGTCTCAAGGGTATACCCTTGTGAGTGTAGTAGTTATCTAAGTACTTTTGTTTAGAGGCCTCCTCAACACACCACTCTGGAAACCCCAAACCCCCCTGTTTGTCACGTAGAAACAGGTTGATATAGTCAGAAAAGAGCTGTGTTGTAGAAACAGGTTGATATAGTTAGAAAAGAGCTGTGTTGTTGTCCTTTCAAAGTGCCATATTTCCACTATTTTCCCAAGCCTATGTCCTTCCTCTAGAGCCTTTTGTGCCTCAGTGCTACACCATGTCAGCATCCTTTGCTCTTCACTGTGACTACACACACTAGTCTCTTTACTTTCAGAGCATTACGGTATAGTGGGAACATCAGCTTACCGTCGACTCTGTACGGTAGTACCGGGAAGTAAAGACGACTGGATGGGTAGACTTGCCGTTTAATGAGCCCAAAGTATTCGCCAATGGGCTTAAAGTCCCTGTATATGATGGTGGGTGACCTACAGGGTATAACTTGTGCTTGTTCACAAACGGATACTGACATGTGAAGTCGTAATAGTGTATTTTCTCACCAGCGCCCACAGCCCTGTAGAGCGGTATAGCATTTGTACGCCCGCAACACCCCCTCCCCAATAAGGTTTCGCGGGGTTCCATAGGCTCTGGTAACTGGCGACTCTTAATGAAAGACACAAGCTCAACATTTGTTGTTAACATATCTAACCATTCATGCTTACAGAGGGTTCTCATGACAAAGCCTTCATCAGAGTGCGACAGTGTAGGTGTTCAAACATGGCACGCCATTAATTATGGCATAACCGTCAAGATAATAAGGCCGCAAGCGGTATTCACCACCCTGTAATGCGTGTTGAATGACTATGTTTTCTATGTCTGATACATACATGAGCCACTGGATTGAGGGGGGTTGAATAGCACTTCTGTTTACCATTACACAGGTCTGGCAGTACTAGGGCGATAGTGTATGGTTTCAAAAACGTGTTTGTAATAGACATACACATGGAAGCTAGAGTGATATTCTGGAAGGGGTCTATGTATTCTACAGTCTTTGTCATCCGGGGCGTTGTGGGATTCAAAACCTTCACCTTTGTGGTCATTTCCACCACTACATCTCTAAAAAAGGTTGCAGGCTTTTCGCAAGATTTACATCAGCCTGACACTAGGCTTTTCAACTCGGTTTGAAAATGAAAGTTATTTTCACTGTTTTCACCTTACCATTGTAGAAAACTCTCTTTCTCAGCAAGCACTATATACTGAACACCGTAGCTGGAGGGTGAAGGCATGGGACCCTCATATTTCTGGTTGGCCCATGTGTTGAAAAAGTGGGGGAAATACCCTTTTCAACCTGTGAAACCAAAGGCTTCAGGTAATTTACTTAATTTCATGGGTAGAAATTTATTTGAAAAGGCACCCCTGTTAACAGCATCAATTTGGAGCCCTGGGTTATGAGTTCTACAGCCATATTTTCACCAATCATGGTCTGTAGCATAATGTCGTACTCTTTAGAGTTATGAGTCAGCATAGAATACCCCTTGATTTTAGGCTGCTTGAAAGTGTTGAGGAAGTCACTCACGCACATTCGCCCTTCAAACTCCCAGTTGTCATCAGAAGTTAGATGATGAGCATAAATATAATTAGGCTGGTGTTCTCCTGTGTACACTCTATATCAAACACTATGTAGTCTTCAGTTTTGGTCTGAGGGAGCCCTTTAAACTTGTAACACCTGTTCTCTGTCCCTGCCGGAAAATACACCTTACACCTGGGACATTTCATGCCTTCACATTTATGCTCATAGGGGGTGTAACGTCCGCACACCCTACAGTCTGTTTTAGGTAAGCAACGCGTAAGTCTGGTGTGTAGGCTCAAGCAGTTTTGCGAGCGACAAAACAGATTACACATGCAACACTGGACCTTCTGCTCAGCAACATCAATACAACCATCCCTCTGACACATTTTACAGTGCATTTCACACTGATGAGTTGTCTGTGTGTTGTAGATATGGTTGCAGTGGGGGCATACGTACTTGGCTCCTAGAAAACCCCTCAGGTTCAAAATGCCATAAAAGTGGTTTTCATGATGGAGAACATAAATGGTCTTGTTTTGCGCACACTCCCCTGTTGTGAAGTAGTTACAGGAACCGTTGTGGTAAAGAACTCTCACCGTAATGGCAAAATAGTTCTCAAAAAGCCCTAGCTCCCCGAAACTGACTGTTCTGTCGTGTGGTATTTCAAGAGCCCTGTAGGCTTTAACAGCTCTTGACATAATATGCGCATCGGCCGTAGTTCAGCATCAGCCATAGTTCAGTCCAACAGTAACCCCACTATGCTGGTTGCCAGACAGGTGTTGTTTGCTCTTGTGTTAAAATTGAGCAACCATCGTTGTTTTTTTATCAGCGATCTGGCTGTACAAAATGCTCTTTAAAGGTCTGGAAACACCATCCTCGTGGCTCCTGACAATGAGGGCCATAACTCTAAAGGTACTGTATGCTACTATTCCTGCCTTACTCTGCAACAGTTTACAGAGATTCTCTAGAAATTCCACAGCGTCAAACACATCCCTGGGAGTTCAACGTGTGAACAAAGGACTGTCAATACCCTGCCTCTGGAAACTGAGTTGGAAGTAATCATTAGGACCCACATTGTGTAACAACCTTTCTATTAGTGTTTGTACAGGTTGGTGAATGGCTAAAACACCATGTTCAGAGGAATTTATATGGTCTAGGTTAACAAACCAGAATTCCTTATAGTGTTCTATAGCGCTAAACCATTCTATAGTATGACTGTACCTTCTAACACTTTCTAAAAACATGGGTTCCAAATCCTGAGCTTGAGGATCACGACTAGCAGGTAAGGGATCTTGAGTGTCATTCTGGGGTAGCGGACCAAGGCTCTGCTGGAGTGTTTTTAAGCCTCCTTGTAACACATAGTTTGGCTTTCTTTAATTTCCTTACTAGACATCTATGCTGTCTAGCGCTACTAGCCCACTTCTGCTTATTACAAGACCACTTGTTTATAGGTAAACGCCCATAGCCTATTTGAACAGCAGTTGTTGCATTTAAGGGCTATGAGCCAGCAACTTTACCTGTGGCAAACAATGCTAAGGACCCATCAGGGTGCTGGGCTTCTACCTGGCTCTGAACACCAGACCTTGAGGTCCTAAAACAACCATGGTTTGGGCTATTGCCTCCGGACTTTGTCTTGGGGCCTAGCAGGGATCATTTTATTTATTGAGGTATTGGATTTTGATTCTTTTAAGGATTTGTTGGAGGATTCCACCTACCTTTTGCTTTTGAGTGCGCGTAAGAGCTGTAGAGCCTTAGTGAGTATGTCTAGGGTTTTGTTTTTATATTTAGACCTATGGACACTACTTATTAGAAAAAGCAGATCTTACAATACTTAGGGGGACACGTTTTCCTAGTCACGCCATTATACTGTCTATGTCTGCCATGGCTGATTCACAAGCTATGACCAAGTCCCTTCTACACCTTGCTAACCACTGGATTAACGCTCTCTGGGATGGTCTGGAGGATCCAGTATCGACCCCCCCAACTTCCCCAGTTTTGAGGTCTTGAGGTTCAGGCATGATTTTAGTTTCCTAACGACCTGTTGCATTTCTTTCAGATATGATTCCAAAACCCTGTTGGGGGTCAGTGTACCACATTTTGTTCGCTACGTGCGTCATTAGCTGTGTAGTGTATATTACCCTAGCCACCCTGGTGGTCTGAGCACTGTTTACCGCAGTAAGCCCTTTTTGAATGGATGGGTTGGGACGGGTCAAAAGAATAAGGCCCCAATGTGAACAGCCCAGTGCTTCGGGGGCCTGATCATCGCTAGATGGAGTTCCAGAACTCTGATTTTGTGAACCGCTACAGCCTGTACTGCTGTCAGAGTATGTTGAGGAGGAGGGTGAAGACCATTGCACGCAGGCACTTGGTGTCGGACTGGTGGGGTCGTATGCCCCAGGAGGTGTAATTGGGGACATCAGACATGAGGAAGTAAAATTTTGGTCGTAAGAACTCAAGGCCTCTGATGCATAGGAAGCGCTGTGACTGTGTGTGGATGATTGAGACCCTAGTGATTTCAACCCTTCGGTGCCTGTCATCCTTTGAGTCCATTCCTGGGACGTCCTGGGGCATACATCTGTTTTAGGTTTGCAATGCTTGCCTTCTGTCTATTTCAAAACTTTTTAAAATTGCCTGGTCACTTTATACTTTGATATCCACTGAACACCTTTGAACCCTGGCCTGGGAACACTTAGGGCTACATCTGTTTTAGGTTTGCAGTGCTTGTCTTCTGTCTATGTCAAAACTTTTTTTTTAAATTGCATGGTCACTTTATACTTTGACATCTGTTAAACACCTTTAAGTCCTATTCCTGGGTGTTTTGGAGCAAGCATCTCTTTTAGGTTTCATTTCTAAATTGAGTGGCTGGCACTAACAAAAGCAACATTTACCCAGCCCCTCTTTTTGGATTAGCCAGCAGTGTGAAGGTTTGGCCTTAAATTCCCAATGCTCCGCCCTGTGAGGAGGCACCCAAGCAGCCCCTTGGTCCTGAATGTCTTACATGTCCAGACTTGTACTCTTGGGTGCAGAAACAGGGTGCACACCAGCAGGGCCCCCATTTTACAGATCCATAGAGTAGGACACAGGGGTTAGGACCCTGGCACATGACTAACACGTGACCCCATGATGTCACAACCCACGTGACACCCCCTACACCAAAGTCAGTTCTGGGGTGGGCTCTCAGGAGCACCGGAAGTCCCAGTAATGGATGTAATGTCATTTCTGAGGGGGCGGGACAGCTGTCACTTTCCAGTTGATGAGGAAAGGTATCCCTACGTACTACTGTAATGTAAAAGCATTTAGTTTATAACTTCTCTTGTGTATACTTTCAACTTTATTGCATATTAAATCATGACTTAAATAATCATGTCATAACCTCACAGCCATCACGTCTGTCTTTAGAACAGTTGCTGTGAGGCAGTAAAATATGTTTGTGGAGTCCACCCCACTGCTGCTTTGTGTGATATGCTCACTGCGCTTAGGTGTGTTTGTGCTAAAGTTCTTGATTTGCCCTGTTGAAAGCCCAACATATAAATTCCACTTTGTCGCTGTTGCAGTTTCTCACGTCCCCCATTCGCTCTTCTGAAACATTCTAGACCCTTGTGATAGCTGGGCACGGGTAATGGAGCCAGGGCTCTGTCGAGAATCACTACTAGGTCAGCTCCACTGCCTCCCACATGTCTGATGGTAGTGGTGTCATCTGGTTACCTGTCCATGGTCAGTTGGTGGAACCTCTCCCAGTGAAAACAAGAGAGCCCAACAGCGGTACAATTGTCACATTCTGACATGCCTCGCTCTAATTGCTATATTGTTACCCAGCTAGCAGCCCACGAGTCGCTGCAGAAGTCCTAAAACTCTTTGGCAGTGTGCTGCTCCTAGGTTTATCGCCTGCACCATTGCATAATTGCCAGACCACAGGCTAACTTGCTTGTTCACCAGATGTTCTCTACACAGCGTGAACGCTAAAATGATTGGAAATATCTCTAGTAGTGCCTCATTCTTTGTTAATCCCATCTTCTGCCAACTCATGGCCACTTGGCAGCGCACCATGCAGAGCCTGGAATTACTTCACAACACTGTCTACCTGCTGCATCCGTGTATAGGCTCAGCTGCTCCGCTGTCACCTAGGGTTCCCGCTATACCAGAGTCCCACTGAAGTTTTTCAAGCAGTCTTGCCACTGTCGTAAGTCCCTCTTGATCCCTATGGCCAGCCTGACCTTGTGGTGCTTCCACACAATGCTTTTTGTCAGCCATGCCAGACACCTGACGAATGTGCGTCCCGCAGGGATCACTATGGCAGCAAAGTTGAGCTTCCCAAATAGCTGCTATAACTCATTGAGCATCGCTTTTTTCCTGTCCAAGAGGTTTTCAATATCCCCCTTTAGGTTTTCTACCTTTTCTACCTAGAGTCTGATTATCCCTTCTCCCAAATTCAGTTCTATCCCTAGGAAGGTCAGGTGTGTAGTGGGGCTTTCTGTCTTATCCTGCGCTAGTGGGACTCCAAGCTGGTCCGACAGTTCCTTGAATTGCTCAATCATTGCGTTGCATGTTCAGAGTTAGGTGCGCCCATAAAATGTAAGCCATCTAGATAATGCAGCTTCCCTCCCCCTGTGCATCTCCCTTTCCAGTGCCCATTCCAAAAATGTGCTAAACGCCTCAACATAGGCCCCTGATGTGGTTCAGCTCTTAGGCAGGCACTTATCATAGTAAAAGGGTCCATCCAGCTGAAAGCCTAGGAGATGATACTTATCTGCATGCACAAGGAGGAAGCGGAGGCAAACTCTGTCTGCCTTTGCCATCAGGGTTCCCCTACCTTTTGCCCTTAGCAGGTAGATTGCCTCTACCAGTGTGACGTTTGATACTGAGCACTTCTGGTCTAGCACGTCATTCACTGAACCTCCTTCTGAGTATGACAGGTGATGAATGAGGTGGAATTGGCCCAGTTTCTTTTTGGGGACCACCCTAAATGGAGATACTATGAAATCTTTTTAAAGAGGTTTCTCAAGCAGTCCTGCCATGTAGCCCAGTTCTAGCTCGTTGGCCACCTTCTTTCGTTCTACTTTGGGATTGTCTGACACAGATTTAAGGTTGTTGCATGTTCTTCCTTCCACTGGCCCCTCATACGGTATGCAGAAGCCGTTCTCAAATTTCTCAGCCAACAGTTGTGCTTCGTCCCTCTTACGGTAATGGTTCAATAACTGTGTAATGCATCAGTGTTTTATTGGTGTGGGTCAGACACAGCCTGTTGGGCGGGGAAGGGGCTGGATGTCGTGTGGTGGGGGGGACAAATTAAACATCAAATGTAAAAAAATAAAAACTTACCTGCCTCACTGCTCCTCCTTCCTCTGTCACTGCAGACACAGGCTCCCAGCCTGCCCTGCGGCCAATCCTGAAAGCAGCATTAGGATTGGCTGGAGCTCCCTGGCGTGGTGCTTCCAGGCAAACTGGGAACCTGCTCTCTCCAGCCTGGCACACTGCGCATGTGTGTTTGACTGGCCCGAGATGGATAGTCGAACACACGTGCACTGAGAGGAGTGCACACCACTCCCTTCCATGGCTGTTATCCCCCCATGGCCCCACTCCCTTAAAAATAAAATGATAATAAACATAATTTATCATCATTTTATTTTTAAAGCTTTGTAGCTGCTGCTGCTGGTGGGGGGTGTGGGGTGTGGGGGGGGCGGCAACGCTCCTCTGCCATAGTGGAGAAGCCGCTGCTGGTGTGGGTGCCAGTCCCCTTAACTTGGAGTTACTTTTTGAGGGAGACCTTTTTTCTCTTTGCTCCCTTTCCTTTTTCTTCACTCAGTGGTTGGGTGGTCCGTCCGTCCCCCCCCCCCACAGTGGCTGCATATATGTTTTAATTTCCAAGCCGCCCCCATTTGTAGTCACCTTCTTCCAAATTTGAGCACGCAGCAGATTGCTTGTTACTTGAGTATTGTTTCCCCCTGATGCCCTGCTGGTACTAATCTGTTTTCCACTTTCCCCCATATGACTCCACCCCTTCTCGTGCAGCAACCATGTGCTCTGTAAAGCCTACTACATCCTAATGATTCCAGTTAATGTTGGGCCACATCTGCATTTTTACCCTGAAACCTTCTCCGTGATATTTCAGCTGCGCTGCCTGGATTTTCTGCTCATACAAGAACAATGCCACTGCCTCCTGTTTCTCAACAAACATGCTAGCCAAAGTGTGAAGTGTATGCAATCAGTTTTCAATGGACCTCTCTAACCTGGGCTTGTGCCACTCCTGCCTATCTTCGTTCTTCTCCTGGAGCACCAGGTCCTCTCCTGTCTGCCTTGCCTCAAGCAGAAAAAATATATAAATGAACTCCATACGCCAAGTTTGCTCTTTTAGTGCCAAGGGCACCATGTTAGCTGCCCCGCCTCGCATGCCATAATCAGAGGGTCACCCGGGGAAGGCCTAGTGTATTCGCTGGCTGGCTTGCAATTTGTCCCGCCTCGGAGGTTGCCTGGTGATGCGCTCGCTGCGTTAAATTCTCTGATCTTCATCCCATACTTGGCCAATCTAGTGCACTTCACGTAGTTGTTCCGCTGTCCTGTGCTTGGGGCTAGCCTCTCTGTTTCCTATGGCCCGCTCCCTTCTGTGCCTGTGACTTGTGCCCTGTCTTGATGCGTCCCCACCCCTTGCTAGAAGTGTGTCTCACCATGTGCTGGAGGAGGCTGTCCTGGTGTGTACTTTGGTCCGCCACTGGGACCATCTTGGAGGCTGCATGTGCCTGCTGATACTGAGTCCCTTTTGTTGCCTTGTCCATTCTTGCTGTCCATTGTGGAGCATGGTATCCATTGCCTACGTGGGTCCGCCGAATTTGTCTGCATGCCCCTTAGGGTGTGCACGATCAGAGTCCGTGCCACTGGTGCTGCTCCTATTTTGTCTCTTCCTTTGGTCTCTCACCGCCTTTCTAGCTTCTAGATTCTATCACTACCAATGAACCAGTAAATGCTCGATGTTGAGGCTCTTTATACTAACATCCCCCAAGAAGCCACATTATGTGTGATTGAGGAGGCTCTAAACATGAATACATGGACTTCCCCCCCATACCAGTCTACTTCATTATGCAGTGTCCTTCTCTAGCCCTAACAGAAAACTTTTTCCTATTTGAAAAGCAATTGTACCATCAGATACGCAGGACATCTATGGGTAGCACCTTTGCGTCTAGTTTGGCATGTCTTTACATGCATCATTTTGAACAGCAGTTTATACTGAACAGTACCAATCCATTTACTGACAATATCAGACTCTGGTGTAGATATATCAACGATATACTGATCATCTGGCAAGGGGAGATAGACAGGGTTGATCCTTTTACCACCTAGATTAATGGGTTGGATCCTTTTTTAAGATTCACTTCAACTGTCTCAACGACTAATATTTCCTTTTTGGGCCTCACTCTTACCATCAGACAAGGCAAATTGGAGACCTGCACTTTTCAGAAGACTACAGACCGTAATAACTTTCTACTTTATGACAGTTATCATCCTGTTTCATTACGGGATAATCTTCCATACGGCCAGTTCCTGCATCTACGCCGTAACTGTAGTAACAGCTCCACTTTTGAATCTCAGACTGATGACCTTACATAAAAGTTACAAAAGAGACATTATCCACGACATGCAATTAACTCTGCTTGCAAACGGGCACGTAATAACCATAGAGATGCTTTAACTACTGTACCTAAGACTTCAGATACTCGACTTACCTGTGTATCCACTTACACTTCCTTGTCCAACAGTAGAAAAAAAGCTTATCAAAAACATTGGTACATTCTTAATAGTGGGGCGTTGTCTATTGAGAGACCTCTGTTCGCCTTCAGACGAACACGTAAAATAAAAGACGTGGTGGTACACACACGCCCATTGACTACATACACACACAGCCTAGTCAGATGACATTGTGGCAACTTCCACCTGTTTCAGGGAATTATTCATGTGGTGGCTGCAATGTTTGTAGATTGATGAGAAGGTTGCATTGCCTTGACTTGGAAGCTATTGGTAAATGGCACCTTTTGAAACACACTAACTGCAACATGTGCAATTGTATTTACATGATCACGTGTCCTTGCAGTTTACGTTATGTGGGAATGACCACCCGCCCAGTTACGGTCATGATCAATGAACATCGTAGTAACATTAGATGTGGACGTTCAACTACCAAATTGAGTGTCCACTTTCTGAGAAGAATCATGGTCCAAACGACATGTGGTGGGTTGTACTAGACACACCCAATTACCTACCTATTGCCCCAAAAACCTCATTGGAGAAAGAACAACGTTGGGTGTTTAGACTTGGGATGCATGTATATGGACTCACTGATGATAGTCACTGGATGAGTTTTTTCCCCACTACCTGCGTCATTATATATATATATATATATATATATATTCCTTGTACCTCTACTACGGATTATTTAGTTGAAAACCTAGGATGATGAGACATGTTTTATCTTCTTTTGTTTTCTGATATATCATCCATCACCTCCATCTATTTCTGCTGGCAATTTTTTTAACCTTACTTTTGACAGCATAGTTGGTGACACATCAAGTATTGTCTTTTTCTACTTCTTATTCTCATACTATTGGTACATAGCTTAAAGGCTCCCCGGGAAGTTATATCCTCCTGTCGGGAAGCCGCAACTCTAACCTATATTCTAGGTTCTTTTGTTAGCTCAGTTATCTCATCACTTTTCTTTACTTCTCAACTGATATTCACTGAGTGTGTTATTTTTAGTCTTAGTGTAGCGTCATGTTCAATTATTTGATTTAGCTCCAGCTTGAGACTTTTGGCCATCTTTCCTCACTCCCCTCCTGATAGCTATTGAATGTGCTATTCTAAGTCGTAGCAAAGCACTATGTCCGTTTAGGTAACTGGTTCCCACTCAAGACTTTTGGTCCTTCTTTTATTTTTAGCGCCCAACTGAGAGGAATCCTTCTGCTATGTCAGTGCCTAATAAATGAATAGGATCCTTCTTCTATTTTGAGGATGTGTGAGCAGGGTTTGTTCATTCTGCGTCCACATGATATTCTTCTCCTACTCCGATTGGAGGCTCTACCGGTGTGTGACATTTAACCCCTGGCGCGTCTTCCCTGTATATTTCGGGATATGTGACCTTGAGGGTAGGTTCATGGCCTGGGACCTCGGCTTGCCAATTGTGAGTATTCCCATTTTTTGACTTACCTTCATTTTGGCTTGTCACGCTCTCAAGCCACCTGGGGCTGTAACCAAGTACTTCGTAGCTCTCTACCTGGCATCCCTTTTTTTTGGCGGCCTCCATATTTGATATTTTTTCTGTGACATAGCTTGCGGTTAAATATCTTTTTTGAAGGCGATGATTAATTCCATTCTTACCTAATTGACATTCTTTTTTCCACGACAATGTTCTTGTTAGTAATACCCCCGTGTCTGACCAGATAATTCTAAGGGGACCATTTGCCCCCTTTGGAGTTTTCAGCACTATGAGTCTAGAGAACAGCTCCATCACGCTGCATTATATCCATCTATTTGCAATGCTGCCCTGTCTAAATGGTGTACTAGCTTACTTTATATCTGGATTGATTTTTTGTATGAATACAATGACCCCGGACACTTTCTATGCCAATTAATTGACACTTGATTGTTAGTGTTACTACACCACTATAGCTAGGACGGAATTTGATATCCAGCTATTTGTTTTTTTTCTATGGATGTTTGCCAGGCTATTGTGTTGATATTAAAAGCAAAGTTTTAAAGCGATGATATAAATTGCGTCTTATAGACGTACCCTCACCTCTGAGATAGAAAGTAGAGACACTAACAGATTTTTCTGCATCCATCCAGAGACAACAACTGTCCACGGTATGCATATCCCCATGGGGCATCATCCCCAGTGTAGGATGGTAAGCGGCTATTACCTTGTTGTTACCTCTTCACCTAGCATGGGAGCATGTCAACACAGTGTGTCACCACACGTTTGTGTGTGATTCATTGGTACATATATTTAAAACATGCTAATTTGTTTGTGTTATGTTTGTTTTCTCCACAGGCACTCTCCTATCTAGTTTGTTAGGTGCATAGCTCCTTAGTAAGTAGATACTTCTCCTTACACTTTGACATTACATCCTGTAACACGTGACGTAGAGTAGGAGACTTCTTTTTTGTTGGTCCTGACAAAAAGCCATTAGATCCATAGGGACTGGTTAGGCGTGAAACATGTTGACCCAGGGTATTGATTGAATTCCCTTTGTCACCCCCCTCTTTCTTTTTTGGTTGAGTGCAGAAACATTATTTCCATTTCACTCCCGTTTGTCTTTTTTAACCTTGACTGAGATCCCATCTACCAAATAAAGTTTGAGCTTTTTGAGGGCCTCGAGCCAATTTTATCTTCTTTTTTCTTTAGCTCGTCTTAGGACGTAGGCTAGATTCTTTCCCACGCAAAGCTATCATGGCACGCATTACTGTTTAAAAAAATCCAGCAAAGAGCCCCCTAGAGGGGCTTTTCAGATATTGCAGCGTTAGTCTGACAAGGAGCATGCCCTATGATGAAGCATGACATCCAATGGATGTGTGAGGGTTCTTGCTTCTATTTTGGAATGTGCCTAGTGGAGTTTCGTCGTCTTCTTCTGTTTTGGAACAGTGTACCTGTTTGATTTATATGACTTTTGGGAGACTGTACACTGGACCAGTTAATCTCCCCATCCCTCTTCTCTTTTTGGTTATACACATTGTACTTCTGCTGTGTGTGGACCCTGCCACTACTGTTGGGATTTGAAAGCCTTGCCTCCAAAAAGGGAGGTCATGATGTCCCAATGCAAAGAAACACCTCTCTTCAGAGAAAGTGTATCTGAGCCCACCAAGTTTGACCTCGCTGGTCCTAGTCTTTTTCTACTAAACTCCCACAATAGGAGCACTTCACGAATCTGCAGCCTGAAGCCAGACCTGCCCCTTTAAAGCTATCAATGCTCCTGTGCCTTTATGGGGAGGTGTCATTCGGCCTTGTGCACAGTCTCCAGACTGCAGCGCAGAGACTGGTTGTGTCGCAAGGGGCCTCCACACAGCCTGCGTCATTGGAGCAACATGTAAGACCCAAGAACTTTGCAGGGCAGCGCGATCCATGCTAAGCCCATACTTGCTTAAGTATGCATTAGCCAGTCAGGCAGCATGCTTTTCACAATGGTGCTGCCCACTTCAGTTTACTGTCAGCAGTGTGCTGCTCACCACGCCACTGCCTGCTTCGATCCCTAGTCGCTGGTCGGGCAGCACGCTCCTCACCACGCCGCTTCGCTCCCTAGTTTCCCGTTGAGCAGTACGCTCCTAGCTGCACTGCTGCACAGTTGCCAGTTGGGCAGTGTGCGTCACGGTGCGCCATTGCCTGCTTCTGCTTGCAGGTGCCAGTCGGGCAGCGTGTGCTCCTCACCATGCTGCTGCCCATTCTGGTCACAGTTGCTGGCCATTCCTCACAGGCTGCCTGAGTGGTTCTGCTCCTTGCTTTTAATGGTGGCGATGTTGACAGCAATCCAGTGATCTCAGTGGCAACAGCAATTCCCCTGGCAATCAGTTTGCCCAGACAACAATTTTGGGACACATTTGTCTGTCACCTTCTGTCATGCATGCGGCCCTGCCCCCCTGCCCTGGATTGGGTCATTCAAATTCTGCATGCTTTTGTCACTGGGTGACCACTTAACCATTTGGCACGCTTTCTCCGGCTTTGGTGCTGCTATGCCCATTTGTTTGCCGCCCCACATAGGGTGTTATTCGCCGTCCCTTTGGGGGTCTGCTGCCCACCAGGGTCCGGCTGTAGTTTTGTATATAATCTTTCATGGCCCCAGCCCTGGCTAACGGGCTAAGCCTCGATGAAAACAAACTCCTCCTCACCACAGCTCTGATAAAGCCACTTGGCAGCAAAGTGTGTGTTTCATCAAGGCCCTCTTTTCTTATTATTTGGAACAGTTTTGTCTCAGTAAATCGTATTCCTTTCTTAATCACTGCACTTTTTGTCCATCCAAATACAATTAGATTAATGGGCAGACTTTAAGGTAATGTTTTGGGGAAGGCAGTATAGTATTCCATATCTAGAATTTTGAAAGTCAAACTACTTGTAGACTACAAATTTCTAACATACATGCAATTTTGAGAGAAAATGACTTGGGATTTAAAAAAAAGCAGTTGAATTCGTAACTTGGGTGAGGCTTAGTTGGAATCTTAGAGTGGATTTTGTTTCATTTTTAACATGATAAAACATAACCCAATGCTTTCAAGGATGACTACAGTGGATGTGCGCAACTGCGGCCTCTATCTTTGAATACATTTTTTATATTTTACAAACGCATCCCAAGGTCGTGTAGTAATGACTGGAGCCTCATGTAGGAGCATGACGACATTATTACGTAACTGATAGATGCCTCCACAGATTTTACCCAACTGTTACCCTGCCAACTCACACCTCAACCACTACATTTAAAATCTGCATGGCGTGTGAGAATGCAAGCGCACAGACATATCAGGAAAGACATAGTTTGAGAAGAGGAAAAGAAGACTAGGCTACAAAGGCACACACATACATATTCAACTAAAGAAAAAATGATTACTAATAAATATCATGACACAATATTGAATCTTCCTGCCATTTTCATGGAATTAATCCATCAAACAATCCATGAATCTAACGGGTAAACGAACATGGCGAGAATTGAGACCATTCAAGAGTTCTCATGCAGGTCCTGTCAGAGGTGGATGGAGGGTTGAAGAAACAGATGTTTTGTCATCAGGAACAGAGACCAACAACCCCAGCAGCCATTGATACATTATCATTCCCTTAGCGGTGGGTAATGAGGGTTTACTGTGGGATGATACGCATATGAAACATTCAATCAATTCCAAATCTCCAACATTAGCCTGTCCCAGAATTTCTGATCACATGCATGCGGCCACTGAACGTGTCTCCACTGTGTTTAGTGCAGGGGTATCCAACCTCTTCTGTTTTGAGAGCTACTTCTGATCAGTGAAAATCATAGCGGGACCAATATTTATGACCCCTTGTTTGGGAAAACCTCCTGTCCCCAAACTGGAAGTTAAAAGCCTTTGTGCCATCCTGGATAAGGATTTAACTGTGACTTCTCAGGCTAATAAAGAATCAGGTACTTGCTTTGGGTTACTCAGGTCCCTCAGGAAAATGCCAAGATGGCTCCCTCTAGATTGTAGAAAGATAGTGGTCCAAGGTCTTGTCCTTTCGCGCCTTGACTATGGGAATTCTTTGTATCTGGGAAGCCCTGCATATGTCATAAAAAGGCTGCAGGTGATTCAAAACGCTGCAGCGTGAGCATTATTGTATTTACCAAGAAGAAGTTCTGCTCCCTCAGCACTAGTGAATTTACACTGGTTACCGATGAAGAAAATAATCATATTCAAAGCTTTATGTATTGGTCACAGGCTGAAGTATTCAACAGGTACACATATTCTTCAGCATATCAATATGCATTTAGCCCTGAGAGCATTAAGGTCAAATGCTCTCTCCCTTCTCCATGTTCTCAGAATTGAGCGAAAGAGGAGATCGTCATTCATTTGCATATTGTGCCGCCAAACTGGCACGCACTCCCAGTTCAGCTTAGATCTAATAGCAATCTCCTACTTTTCAGGAAGCAATTAAAAACACATCTCTTTGCATAAGTTGGATGGCAGCTTCATATAACTTAGTGTTTTCACTTTGCTTCATCTATCAGTGCTGAGAATCCCGTTGTTGGGTAGCTGTTTGCACTTTTCAAGATGAGTTAACAAAACTTAGTGAGCTAGTGAAGGCTAAACAACTCGTGCATTCTTACCAGACACCCCCATGGTCAGCTTCATTGACTTTAGGCCTAATGTCCATAGAGCCCGATACTATGGTTCGAACAAAATAACTTGACGAGGGGCACTCCGACAGGGCTACCCTGTGTGTCAGTGAGAACGTTCTGTTTTGGGGGTGTATGAATGGGATATATGTGTATAGTTGACTGAGAGCCTGTGTTGTATGTTCTTGTGGCACAGCATATACCTTTCACCATATGTGGTACCATTATATGTATAGCATAAACATACAACCATTGTTTTTAAATAGGATACATTTAAATTGCAGAAAAATTTTATGCAAACATTTTAAAAATATGGAACATTTTTCTGCACCTTAAAACTTGTCCCATTTAAACCAACAGGGAAGATAAATTTTATCACGGCCAATCTCCCTCTCAATAACTCAAATAGAGTTTTTCCATTCATACTATAGGGAGTGGTACGCTATATGCCCACAGGCCAGCTTTCAAGGCATTCTTCTTCTCTTTTAAGGCTAACTGTATGGTTTCTTAGATAAGACACTCTACTTGCCCACTACTCTGGTGGTGGTATAGCAATGTTTTTCAGTGGAAGATGTCACAAATTTTGAAGAATTCTGTAATTCTAGCAGACATGAACTGGCTACCATTCTCCCTAAAAGCTTAGTTGGGAAATCTTTCTAGAAAATAATTGGTTGAAGAATTTAAGGATAGCTTTAGAGGTAGGACATCCCAAATACTCTAGACCTATCTGTTTGCTGAAAATCAGTTATAACAATGGCATAGCGCATGGTAGAAGGCCTTTTACTTATGTGTCCTATCAAGCCCATGCCCAATTTTTGTCACAGGTCTCCAGGTAAACTCGCATAAGGGGGCTTGCATAAACCTTTTAGATTTTATTAAACTCTCTACATATTTAGCATTTCTAGAGATATAAATCAACATCCCAGTCCAATGAGAGCCACCAGTAATCCATTCTTAGATTTTTTTTTTTTAGAACCTGTAATTGCCACATGCCCTTTGTGCGATTATGCAATGAAATGTTGTCTCAAGGTGGATGCAACTAAGGTGTTATTTCTGATAATGACACTGTTTATTGGTGGTCAGTTCTTTCCTAACTAACTAGAACCATGATAGAACTTCCATTGTATATAGAGTTCTTTAGTTCTGAAGTATGCAGAGTTGAATGTGGCCATATTTCATCAACGGGGTTGTTTCCCACCAAGGAATGCCAGGTAACATCAAATAGGCAAGTTGAGTGAAATTTGAGTTTTCACTGATGTAAAATGTATTAACATTTTTGACTGTGTCAGCATTTTGTACAACAAATTCCAAATGAAAGCCTGCGGAAGGCAAACTTAAAACATAGAAAGGGGATACTACCGACTAACACATTTGCATAGTGTTGTCAGACCCATCTTTGAGTGACCTCACAATGTTGTGACTAAGAACAATGATTGGCCTTATTCTGAATTTATTAATCATGTTCATAGGTTTCAAAAACACATGCTTTCAACTGAAATAATCTTTCTCCATGCCATGTGTCCAATACTGGCACTTAGAGTCTGGATAATAACAAGCCTGCATCACAAATGTTTCCTGTTGGATGAGCTGAAACAGGTGGCATGGGTCTCCAAAAGAGTCTGACATTTTCTCAATTTATCTTATACCTGTGGTTGGAGACATACATATATATATATATACATATATATATATATATATATATTCGATGGCATGTGGAGCTGCAGATACACATGCTGTGCACTGTTCCTTCCATCTAGTGTTGGGCTCGGAGTGTTACAAGTTGTTTTTCCTCAAGAAGTCTTTTCGAGTCACGGGACCGAGTGACTCCTCCTTTTCGGCTCCATTGCGCATGGGCGTCGACTCCATCTTAGATTGTTTTCTTTACGCCATCGGGTTCGGACGTGTTCCTCCTTGCTCCGTAATTCGAATCGGGAAACTTAGAAAATTATCGAAATTCATCGGTATTGTTTACGTTCGGTACCGGTTTAGTTTCATCGCATCGGCACCGACAACAAGACCGCTTTGGCGGCCCTTTGGGGCTTCCGCACTTCACCAAGGCCTGGTCGGCCCGACCACACCCGTCGTCAAAGAATAATGGACCGGACCCCTTCCGTTTCTGTCCCAAGTGTCACGCCAAGTATCCTTATACAGACCAGCATAGGGTCTGTAACCTGTGTTTATCGCCCGAACACAGAGAGGATACTTGTGAGGCCTGCCGAGCGTTTCGATCCAAGAAGACCATAAGGAATCGACGCACAAGACTACAGATGGCGTCGAAACCGAAACAACATCTCGACGTCGCGGAAGAAGAGATGCGGATTTCCATTCAGGGATCGGACTCTGATGAATCCGACGGTGATCGACCTTCGACAGCGGCGCAAAAAGTGAGTACACCTGCCCCGTCCCACACCCAAGGTCACACCAAAAACCTAAAGGCCTCGGGGACGCCACTGCCGGAAGGCCATGGCTCGACCCACAGAAAAGAAGGTGACCAAGTAACATCAGCACTGAAAAAGGCCAAAGATTTGCTGAAGACTTCAGACTCCGGTCGAGAAACTGGCAAGGAAAAGAGTCTGCATCGAGCTTGTCGAAACCGAAAAAGACAATTTAGATGGGAATTTCAGTACCGAAAAACCCAGCTTCAGAGCCAAAACGTTCTTCCTACACTGAAGAGCAAGGGCTTTCTCTGCCGCTCAAAGAGAGGCACAGATTTGAGCAGGAACTGGATTTAGAAGAGCATGACCAAACACAGCAAAGGTTACAAATCCAGAAAGACACAGGGAAGATACAAACCATCCCTCCGCTCAAGTCAAAAAGAAAACTGGCTTTTCAGAAGACTGAGATGCAACCAAAAGCCAAAGTGGTTAGAGAAAATGCACTACCACCACATTTCTCACCACAAACATCCCCACTGCATTCACCACAGTTGTCACCAGTGGGTGCACCAATGGCACAGTCACCCACACATACTGGGATGACTCCAGATGATGCGGACCCGCTGGGATCTATACGACCCACCTATATCGGACAACAGCCCAGAGTGTTATCCAACAAAACCTTCACTGCCAGAGGACAGTACGTCCTACACGCAGGTACTGGCCAGAGCAGCAACATTCCACAACGTAACAATGCACTCGGAACCGGTGGAGGATGACTTCCTGTTTAACACTCTGGCATCCACGCGTGTATCATACCAAAGTTTATCAATGTTACCAGGCATTCTTAAACACGCACAACAGGTCTTCCAAGAACCCGTAAAAGGGAGATTCATCACGGCAAGGGTCGAAAAGAAATATAAACCTCCCCCGTCAGACCCAGTGTTTATTACTCAACAGCTCCCTCCGGACTCAGTGGTTGTGAGGGCTGCAAGGAAACGGGAAATTTCACAATCATCTGGAGATGCCCCACCCCCTGATAAGGAAAGTTGAAAATTGGACGCAGCAGGGAAAAGAGTGGCATTGCAAGCAGCCAATCAGTGGCGAATTGCCAACTCACAAGCCCTACTTGCCTGCTACGACAGGGCGCACTGGGACGAGATGCAAGACATCATCCAGCATTTGCCCAGAGAACACCAAAAACGTGCCCAACAAGTGGTCGAAGAAGGACAGGCCATATCAAACAACCAAATCCGGTCTGCCCTAGACTCTGCTGATACAGCGGCACGGACTGTCAATACAGCAGTAACAATTAGAAGGCATGCATGGCTGCGAAGTTCTGGGTTTAAACCAGAGATACAACAGGCGGTATTGAATATGCCGTTTAATCAACAGCTGTTCGGGCTGGAAGTAGATACTGCAATTGAAAAAATGAAAAAAGACACGGACACGGCCAAAGCCATGGGCGCGCTCTACTCCGCATAATACAGAGGAACATTTAGGAAACCACAGTTTAGGGGAGGGTTTAGACAACAGCCATCAGAACCATCCACCTCCCAAACAAAACCCACCTACCAGTCTCAGTACCAGAGAGGGGGGTTTTGTGGTTCCTACAGAGCACAGTTCCCAAGAGGAAGAGGGAAATTCCAGCCTTTCAAGCCAGGCCCAAGCAAGCAGTCACACTTACCCAACACATATCACTGGTGGGGGGGAGATTAACCAAATACAACCACAATTGGACACACATTACCACAGACACGTGGTCCTATCAATTATCCAACATGGTTACTGCATAGAGTTCACAACATTCCCTCCAGATGTTCCCCCAAAACCGCACAAAATGTCTCAACAACACTTAGACCTATTACAAATAGAGGTCCAAGCACTGCTAGCAAAACAAGCCATAGAGCTAGTACCCTATCACCAGAAAGGAACAGGCGTTTACTCCCTGCATTTCCTTATCCCAAAAAAAGACAAAACGTTAAGGCCTATCTTAGATCTCAGAACACTGAATCTCTTCATTTCAGATCATTTCCACATGGTAACACTTCAGGACATAGTCCCCTTACTAAAAACAAGTGGAATACATGACAACACTGGATCTCAAGGATGCGTATTTTCACATACCCATCCATCAATCTCACAGGAAATACCTCAGGTTTGTAATACAAGGCAAACATTACCAATTCAAAGTGTTGCCGTTCGGAATAACAACAGCCCCCAGGGTATTTACAAAATGCCTAGCTGTAGTAGCAGCTCACATAAGAAGACATCACATGCACGTATTCCCATATCTGGACGATTGGCTAATAAAAGCCAACACTCAACGGCAATGTCACGTTCACACGCAATACGTAATAGATACTCTACACAAACTAGGGTTTTCTATAAATTACCAAAAATCGCGTTTACAACCATCCCAAATACAATACTTGGGAGCAACACTCAACACACAAAGAGCAACTGCCACTCCAAGTACACAAAGAGTTCAGTCATTTCAAAATATAATATCAAGCATGCAACCAAACCAACACTACACGGTCAGGTTTGTGATGAAACTGCTAGGCATGATGTCCTCATGCATAGCTATTGTCCCAAACGCAAGGCTACACATGCGGCCCTTACAACAGTGCCTAGCAAAACAATGGACGCAGGCACAGGGTCAACTCCAAGAGCTACTGTTGATAGACCGCCAAACACACTCTTCGCTTAAATGGTGGAACCCTGTAAATTTAAACAAGGGGCGGCCTTTTCAAGACCCAGTGCCTCACGCCGTTCACAACAGACGCATCCATTATTGGGTAGGGAGCACACCTCAACAATCACAGCATACAAAGTCAGTGGGACAATCAGCAAAAACAACTGTACATAAATCAGTTAGAACTGTTAGCAGTCTTTCTAGAACTAAAAGCCTTTCAACCCCTTCTAGCCCACAAACACATTCTTGTCAAAACAGACAATATGACAACAATGTATTATCTAAACAAACAGGAGGGGACATACTTGTCACAGCTGTGTCTCTTAGCACAAAAAAATTGGCATTGGGCAATCCACAACAACATTCGCCTAATAGCACAATATATACCAGGCATTCACAATCAGTTAGGCAATCTCAGTCGAGATCACCAGCAAACTCACGAGTGGGAAATACATCCCCAGATTCTACAACATCACTTCCACCGCTGGGGGACACCAAACATAGATCTGTTTGCAACAAAAGAAATGTCAAAACTTCGCTTCCAGATACCCACACCCTCAGTCCAAGGGCAATGCTCTATGGATCAGCTGGTCAGGGATATTTGCTTACGCTTTTCCCCCTCTCCCGCTCATTCCTTATCTGGTCAACAAACTGAGTCAAAACAAACTCAAACTAATACTTATCGCACCAACGTGGGATCGCCAACCCTGGTACACCACACTGTTGGACCTATCTGTAGTACCCAACATCAAGCTACCAAACAGACCAGATCTGTTAACACAACACAACCAACAGATCAGACACCCAAATCCATCATCGCTCAACCTAGCAATCTGGCCCCTGAAGTCTTAGAATTTGGATATCTAAACCTTTCCAAAGAGTGTATGGAGGTCATTAAACAAGCAAGAAAACCCACAACAAGACATTGTTACGCTAATAAACGGAAAAAGGTTTGTTTGCTACTGCCAGGCTAATCAAATTATGCCATTAGACTCCTCCACACAAAACATTGTAAGTTATTTACTACACTTACAAAAGTCCAATTTAGCTTTCTCTTCCATTAAAATCCATCTCACTGCAATATCTGCTTTTCTGCAGATTAAACATACAAGATTGCTTTTTAGAATTCCAGTTATTAAAGCCTTTATGGAAGGAATGAAAAGAATCATACGCCCCAAGGACACCACCAGTACCTTCGTGGAATCTTAATATTGTATTAACACGACTCATGGGCCCACCATTTGAACCCATGCATTCTTGTCAAATCCAATTTTTGACTTGGAAAGTAGCCTTTCTAATAGCCATCACATCACTTCGAAGAGTTAGTGAAATACAGGAGTTTACTATTCAAGAACCCTTTATACAAATACATAAAGTGGTTCTCCGTACAAATCCTTTAATTTTTACCAAAAGTCATATCACCGTTCCATCTAAACCAAACTGTGGAACTCCCGGTCTTCCTTCCACAACCAGACTCAGTAGCGGAAAGGGCATTGCATACATTAGACATAAAAAGAGCGCTAATGTATTACATTGACAGAACAAAACAATTTCGTAAAACAAAACAATTGCTCGTAGCTTTCCAAAAGCCTCATGCAGGTAACCCTATACACAAACAGGGCATTGCCAGATGGATAGTTAAATGCATTCAAACCTGTTACCTTAAAGCTAAAAGAGAATTACCCATTACACCAAGGGCGCACTCCACTAGAAAGAAAGGCGCCACAATGGCTTTTCTTGGTAATATACCAATGACAGAAATATGTAAGGCAGCCACCTGGTCTACGCCCCATACATTTACTAAGCATTACTGTGTAGATGTGTTAGCAACACAACAAGCCACAGTAGGACAGGCTGTATTAAGAACATTATTTCCGACAACTTCAACTCCTGCAGGCTGACCACCGCTTTTGGGGAGATTACTGCTTTGTAGTCTATGCACAGCATGTGTATCTGCAGCTACACATGCCATTGAACGGAAAATGTCACTTACCCAGTGTACATCTGTTCGTGGCATGTTGCGCTGCAGATTCACATGCGCCCTCCCACCTCCTCGGGAGCCTGTAGCCGTTTTAGTTGCATGTAAATTGTAAATATGTAAATAAATATGACTTTACTACACACTATGTACATACATATCTACTCCATTGCATGGGCACCTCTCCTACCTCACCCTTTGTTGGGAAAACAATCTAAGATGGAGTCGACGCCCATGCGCAATGGAGCCGAAAAGGAGTCGTCACTTGGTCCCGTGACTCGAAAAGACTTCTTAGAAGAAAAACAACTTGTAACACTCCGAGCCCAACACTAGATGGGAGGAACAGTGCACAGCATGTGAATTTGCAGCGCAACATGCCACAAACAGATGTACACTGGGTAAGTGACATTTTATATATATATATATATATATATATATATATATATATATTCTTTTTTTTTTTGCATCCAGAGAGAATTCTATGACCGTTCTTTGGAAGCTGTGACAGTTTTCTATGGCTAAATCCACGTTTTTCACATGTGAAAGCAAATTGCCGGGTGTAAATGCAACAGATACACTTTTTCACAGTATCAGTGTGTGTGACAATGTATATTTGTGTATATTTGCTCACATCTGGTCCGAAGTGCAGAAACCACCTACACCTGCACCAAACTTAAGGCTGCAACTTCTCCAATCCCACTTTCAGTAGGGGTTTACCCCGGCCCTTGATAAATAATGATAATGCCCAGGGAGTGAATCTGCTTGCCAAGAGTTTGTGAATACCTACAGACTCGCTGACCCCTGAAGCACACTTATCATGCCCTGTGGTATGAATACGTGCATACAAAACATTAACACATCCTGATGTGATCTTTCGTCTGAGCAAATACGTTTTTGGTCAAAAATATAGGTTTTGTAAATACAAAACGTGAATTTACGCTTGTAAATGGAAGCATTTGTTCATCGAGGTTCAACTTAGATGAGGAGATGCCTTTGAGAAATGGGGCCTATGGTCGGGACACATGTCGGTGAGCGTAAACCAACACACACATATATTCTCCAAATCAGGCTGAAAGGTGACCTCCAGAACCTTCTAGCATGGCACATTTCCCCACTTGCCAAGCTCTAGTGTCCTCTTGTAAAATGTGGGTAGATTACCTTCTTCCTGGTTGCTTGTTGTATACACATGGGACATTTGGATTCTGCCAGCTGTGACCCACATAGTCGCTAGTGAGTTGTATTGTTTGGGAGTGCTGGCAAGCGGGCTGCTCATATAACTTTGATTGGGTTAGAGTTGTGGTGAAGCCACGCTTACACCATGCCTGGCGGTGGATGTTTGGGGGTGCTAAATAACCAAGTAACCTTACTTCTTTCTTATAAACTCATTCTGTCGTTGCAGGCTGTAGGAGCCAGTGATTATTTGGAAATGTGCAGCAATTTTGACACGGTTTTTATTCGTGCTATCCCTCTGCTCACCATGGCCAAGAGAACCCAAGCTCGGCGCTTCATTACACTCATTGACGCTTTTTATGATCACAAGGTACAGTTGCAGTGCAAATCAGATAAATCGTAGAGTTTACAAGTTGGCCATTTTTAACATGAATGACTTTTGATTGCAAAAATGTGTTGTATTTACGTATTTCAAATTCCCAGCTGTATGTTGAACTAGAGTGGATTCACACCACCAGATGTCTGTTAATAACACAACATGTATGTATACATTGCCACTATATAAATAATGAATGCTCAGTAAGTGGATTGCATGCTAAGCCTACTGACCAAAGCAAGTGAACTTGCTAAAGTAAGGATCTCCTGCACATCTATGGCTTGCTCTGTCAGGGACACAATGTTGGTGCTCTGATGAGCTGGTGTTTTGTGTGCCATTCCACAGTGCCACCAAGGGTCTCCCATCTATAGAGTTTGCTCCTGGTCGTGACAGCCAGCGGAAGTTGCATAATGTTAAACTCCACAAAGAAGCATTGCATCACCAGTGCAAAACATGTAACTGTTGCACAATCAACATGTGAAGTGGGTGCTTAAAAACGAAAATGGGGAGCAGTGTTGCCGAGAGGGACCAAAGGTGGCGTTATTGAGAAATGTACAGGACCGTGGTGGAATGTACTGGTTTGTTGATACTTGCGCCCGTCTATGCAGCTGTTGTATACTGTGCCTTAAGAATAGCAGCAGAACGAGGATCGCCTGACAGAAATATGCGTAGACAAGGCCACAGTGCTCCCAAAGTCTGTTGTAATGATGATTGTCAAATGTATTTCCTAATTAATAAAATCAGAATAGCGATCTGAGGTTCTTAGTGGAAAAATAGTCATTCCACTGCAGTTCGGGAATTAAGAGCTCATTATAAACGAAGCTGCATTGCTCCAGAATGTTTTCGCTTGAATTCTTGAATATTGGAGATGGCCGCAGCTGTCTCTCAGTTATGTTAATTACTGAAATGTATGCACTTTACAATCCTGAAATTTACTCAAGTGACCTGGGTCAAAAATGAAGCGTACAGGCTATTGGCCGCCATGGTTAAGAATGTGTAGTCATGAGGAGACACTGCAAAGATGTAAAAGTTCTGTGAATAAAACATACATTTTAAGAAGACTTTGCACAAATGTGATGTGTCAGAGCACTCCGCAGCACCTTTGATGAAATTCACTTACATAGAAACATTTTTAAGGTACGTAACTGCCTCCTAGCAGATCTGCCTAAATCACATGTGGTGGTGGTACAATATATGCTTTTGGTAACCAAATGGTGCACATCAAGCTCTCCATACGTGATAATGTTTGAGGTCCACAGGGTTGAACTGGGACAGAAAATAGGCCTGGGCCCCATAATAAAAGTGGCCCCCATTAGTGAATTAAAAATCTACAAAAAAACATGTTTGCAAATTGGGACAGTTCTGACGTTATAAAGACACGCAGAATAAATGTTTTGTAAGGTATGGAAGACTAAGGATTTGAGTTTGCTACAGGAAATGTTTGTTTTAAGATCCAGCAAATTCACAGTAAAAACCAGCACAGCAGACCATAAAATAGACCCACAAACAGCCAACACCAGCCCACAAATTGACCTGTCAGACCAGCCCATTGGGCACTGCCTGTTTGCCATATAGCCCAGTCCATACCTGAACTTCCATGAGAAGTAGGCCTCTGCTTATTGGTTCTGCCATAGAAATTTCTCCTCCTTGACTCTTCAGGTGGACCAAAAGTCAGGGCCTGTTTCGAGTTGCACCTGAAGAGTTTCTCCTGACGTGTGGAACAAACTCACAGTCCACTCTCAGTCAACAAGCCTCATCCTCTCTTATTGTGTCCCACAAGAAGATGAAGTCTTGGCTTTTCAATTAACCAACCTACCATAGGCAGGGCTAGGCACACACACTTCACAATTTCACATAACATAACATGGGAGGTAACATAGGGCAAGTCTATGTACAGGACAAAGAAAGTATCAGAGTTTCAATTAACATGTTAAGGTTCACCCAGTTAACCCTTGAACATACATCTTTACAGAAACGATATTCAGTGAAATAATTTAAAGTACACACACCACAATGCAATACAATATTCGTGATCAGCTACACTGCAAACTAGAGGACTGGCAGTCATGCTGCCAAAGTATAGTTACTTTTTTATGAGTGAATACTGTTTGTGACTGTATTGTTCTCAAACTAATGAAACAATACAGAAACGAAACAGATAAAATGTCTAACAGACAGTGCACCTGATAAATCACAGAGGAAGGCAAGAGTGTCTCAAAGTTCAATTTTTTTTTACTAGGTCCAGGAAAGTAGCCCTTCCTTCTGGGTTTATTGCTATTTGTTCTGGTCATGTAACGTAGCAATATATGCTTCCCTGGAGCCCTAGTGACCCAGGGTCAGTAGTCTGTCTCAGATGTTGGGAGGTAGATCACTGTCTGCACATAGAAACAGATCGGAACCCAATGGCTCCTCTTAGGTTATACAGGCCTCTCTTCATCTGGCTAGTGGGAAAGCCAGAAGAGAACTGGACCACTGCAACAACAGCTGGGTGAGTGTAAATGACTGACAAATATAATAGACGTTGGTGCTTGCCAGGCCGTTCACTTGCACTTGTGAAGACCATTTTGTTTGGCAGTTTTCCAGTGGTCTCTGCAGTGAGGTAAAGATAGGTCCTGTATGCTGTGTCTCTTTCTGTGGACCACATGGGCTGGCAGGAGGCTTCCAAGCATTGAAGATGAGGAGGAGCAGCAGCACAAACTAAGGAGTTTCAACAGAGCCCTCCTTTCTTGTTTCAAGTCAGGAGGAAACAGGCAGCACTTAGCTTCATGTCCTGGCGGCATCTACAGGAGAGGGATCCACGTAGGTCCAGATGCAAAAGGCTATTCGGCAAGCTGGAGAGAAGCTCCAGCTTATATGTCACATTTGGGCAAGGGGTCATCCTCATTTGAAGGGCCCAGCCAATCGGGCAAAAATACAGTTTCCAGATCATAGAAGTGTCCTTGAATGTTGCCTCTCCAAAAATGCAATCTTCTGATCAGCGGCTACCTGCAGATGACCAGGTACTCCTTTCAGTGGGCTGCTTTGAAAAAATCTTGTATGTTTTCCCACTAGATATTCCTGCAAGCAAAGTCAGGAGAAACAAGAAATGGAGACGGGGTTGTCCTCTGTGTGTTGCTTCTATGATCCAACTTTCAACTAAAATTCTTAAAAAGCAAAAGTTCAATAATAGCTAAAGGTGCACCAGTACTGTTTGTGAGTCATTTACCATGCTCACCCATTTCAGTTACTGCGATCAGGAGTTGCAAATTCTGTGCTAATAATCTTCGTGATTTCCCCAATTATACAAAATTAATAAACCTGGAGAAGCCTCCATCTGCTCTAAGCTCATGAAAGACCCCCTGATCGATATTTTCTGGGGTTGTCTTTCAGGAAACAGAGTGAAAATGTTGTTTAAAAAAAAAAAAAAAAAACAGGGTCAAGGATGACCAGGGAAACTCTCTGGGGATAAGGTTAATATTTATTACCAGTCAATAGTGACTGTAATAAGAACATTTGCCAGCCCCCAGCTTCAGCACCCAACAGAAATGAGAGGTTCAGGGAAGAACAAACGTGCTGTCTGCCTGTGAGTATGGACTGAGGCCTAACTGGCTTTCCCTTTGTACCCAAGAACGTTAGGTGCTTCTCTTGGGTCAGCCCAAGAGACATAAAGTGCAAAAAGCCCCCTTTACAGTAGACAACGCACTGAGAACTGGGATTTGTGCAGGAGCCTTGGCTGAAAAGAGTGGTTAAACCTGCCTCCTACTGCTCTCTGTATCCTCGTATTCTGGAAGCTGTCCCTTGAATTTTGGGAACTTTCTGATTGGCTAAAAAGAAGGTATTCAGCAATGCGAGACGTCTGGGTTTAACAGCCGCATGTACCAGATTGGAAGGTGACTGTCACTGCCCCTACTGGTCCGGCTTGTGCGATAAATAACTGTTTGCTGGAAACTGTTTTTCATTCTTTGATACAAGTGTGACCTCAAGTCGTCACTCTTGGCACTTCACAGAGATAAAAATTAAATGTTAGACCCTTTTATTCTTCTTTGGAGTGTTTCTTTTACTTTTTCTTCAAAAATGTATATATCTCTTGATTGTTTCATTCAATTTTCCTCACTTTGAGCTCTTTTCAATCACTAGAGTATTATTTTTAGTAAATATTTTAGCACATTTTGTTTGGTTTCTTGACTTAAATGTTGGTTTGTTGCTCCTTAAATGATTAACATATATTTCTCAGAGGAAAATCCTGCTACTTTGCACCATAGCTAACTGAGGTATGCCCTGATTTTCTCCTTAAACTTGTATTTTACCCAACAAAGCATTTGATTACTGTTTCGAGTGGGCCTTCCCCAACGTGCTAATGTGGATTCTTAAAAGAAGCAGTTGTTCCTGAGATGTGCCAGATATGCCCAGAGGGGACCTCCGTCTTTGTTTTTGATACACAGTTGTTTGTAAACATATCCCAGATATCCTTAAAGGTTCCCTAGTAATACAACATATGCATCTGTCACACAATTTGCTTTCAAATATGGTCCACTGAGTCAGTCTCAAGAAAGCAAGTGTGCATGATAGAAATATTCTTGTTTCCCTTTTAGTACTGAATAAGATCCACTTTCCGTGCATCAGTTTAACAATCTCTGCCATAACGTGTTAGAGTTTTTAAAGTTTCAAAACCACCAATTAGCATAATGATATCATTGGAAACTGCAACAGCTGACTGCAAGGCCCATGATCATTTCACTGGTAATTTATTCTCAAGATATTGGCCTCAAAACAGAAGAAATGTCAGTATGTTTTTAAACTCAGATTGTCTTTCATTAAATAAATGACAAGCAAAATTATTGACATCCGAGCACTGTAAACTGCCATAACACCAGTGACAAATATATTCACTAACTAACATGCCAGTGCAGTACAATGAAGTCAGTAACTCTGCTACCTGCTGTTAGCCCTGCATTTCATGGTTACTAGAAACTGGGTCTCTAGTTGACAATGCGGTGGTTAAGCATCAACAGTGACGGCGATGTGTCCGTTCCGATCGGCGCAACAAGGTCTGGGTGGGTCTTTGCAGGAACAGATTCTGGGTCCGTGCTGAAGAAAGCAGTAAAGGGATGCATCTGTGTTGATCTGGAGGATGAAGGAGATGCGTCGATTCTGGGGCATGCAGAGGGGACGATGTGTCATGCAGTCAGCAATACGTTGCTCTGAGTCATGCAGCAGTGGCTCGCTGTCATCAACAGTGATGCGGTGACCTCGATTCTCGCAGCAGCGGTAATGCAGCATAGACGGCGAAGGTGATGCATCGGTTCCAAATGGTGCAACAAGGTCAGTGTGTAGTTCTTTGCAGGAACAGCCAGAAAAACCTATTTCCAAGGTCCCAGGACTGGTTTGGCACCACTTGGGAGGGCATGGCTCACAGTTGGCAGAGTCCACAGGTTGTAGCAGGATGGGAGCAAATCTTTTGTGTCCCTGAGACTTCAGAAAACAGGAAGCCAGGCAGCAAGCCCTTGGAGTTACCCTGGGCTCAATTGATACAGGTCAGACCCTCTCACCCAGGCAGGGGAACAACAGGCCGCTCAGCAAGGCAAGAGTCCAGAAAGGCAGGAATCCAGCAGAGTAGCAGTCCTTTAAGCAGCACAGCAGTTCTTCCTGGCAGTCTTCACAGGTTGAGAAGTCTACTAAAGTTCTGGTGTCATGGGTCCAGTACTTCTACTAGTTGTGCCTTTGAAATGCACAGAGGTCCACCTTTCCTGCCCTGGCTCAAGACTCACTAACGGGTATAATTAGCCCTTTTTGTGTGTGTACAGGCCTAGCCTGTTCTGGTGTAAGTGTGAGGCTGGGCCCAGTCCTTCCCTCCCATCTCCCAGGAGATGCATGCAGTCACACCTTGCTTCCCTTTGTGTGTTGCTTCCCTTTGTGTGTGACTGTCTAGAGGGAATACACAAAGCCCAGCTGTCACCCAGCCCAGACTGCCCAAAGACCGGCAGAAGGCACAAGATGGCTAAAGCAAGCAAATGAAAACACAATGTTCCATCTGTGTACTCCGTAAACTCAATGTATTTAACTTATTTATGTATTAATTGACCCGATGAGATTTTCAGGAGCGCCATCATATGCAAATATCTTTATGGCAAATTGTGAATCAGAGTTTGTGTTACGAGATGAGCAATGGCAGCGACATCTCATCATATACAAAAGATTCATAGACAACATCTTCCTAATTTAGAAGGGCAACCCACCTGCACTGGAGTATAACATGGCTGTATGGAGCACTCTGAATGACCTATCACATTTACTCATCAGATCCAAAAACAACACATACCTTTCCTGGATGTACTGGTGAAACTAACCATTACAGGTATACACACCAGTGTGTATACAAAACCAGCTGACGGGAACAATAGTTTAGGTTTACATTTTCTCAGTTTCCACCGACCAGCATTGAAAAATCATCTACACTGTTCACAATTCATCAGGCTTAAAAGAATTACATCTGATCCCGATGATCTTTCTGTCACGTGTGAGGTATCTAAACGAAAATTCAAGAATTGAGGATTCCCTCAGTAAATACTAGATCAAGCAGAGGATAGAGTAAAGAACTAGGAGAAAAACAGTTTGCTAAAAAATATGGCAAAGGCTGAAAATAACAGAATAGTATGTGTTTTAAATACTCAACGTAGGCACAAGTTATCAAAAACAGCATAAATAATAGATTATAAATTCTGCAGAGTAAATCTGCCTTTCAAGGCCTGTACAATGACAAACTCTTATTTGCTTACAGTAGATCAAGGAATATAAGGAGATCCTAACAACTAAAACTTAAAATAAAGTTACCAACCATCGTGGTACCCAAAACAGCTTGACTTGTATACATTGCAATAATGTAATAATTGGAAATATTGTGATGCCTCTTATGAAAAGGCAACATTATTCAGTTGAAGCACTCATCAGATTGTAATACTAAAAATGTGGTGTATACTTTGAAGTGTTCATGCGGTGAAATGTATGGTGGTAGGACAGAAAGAAAGATCAAAGTACAAGTAACAGACCATAAAAGCAACATACATAATCAATTAAGATCATCAAGTGGGGCAATGCATTGGGTGGAAGCCGGTCATAATATCTCACAGTTACAATTCCAAGTTTTAGAACTGATATCTCCCGAGGCGGGGGAGGACATTTAGAAAAGACTTATGAAAACAGACCCGTTCTGGATTAAACGTCTAGACATCATGCAACCATTGTGGGTGAATGATAAATTAGAATATGCCTGCTTCTTCTGATGTCATAAATTAGCATTTGGACATTGATTACTCCTTGATCCTGATAGTCAGCCATGCATTTTATGATTATGATTTTATTATTATTATTATCATTTATTCAACAGTTATTGTAGTCATATTTTGATAATGTTTTCGCCTACTATATATTTTTTGTGCCTCAAATGCAGTCATTCTTAATTGCCCTGGATTTTAGTAATTCGAACATTGTTAATGTTACATATAAAAAAAAAACATATTTTTTACATCTTTACTCGTGTTTATGAAAGTATGGCTGGGATCGTGTTATAGTTTTGTCTATGACGCACTTGAGGATCATGAACACGCATGTTAATGGCTCTCCGGGTTTCATTACCATGAAGCACTCATTCGGTTCACCATATTATACATCTGGGTCGCAGCGCAGTGTTCATGTCCCTTTAGTTCTATAATGGGGAGAGTGGTTGTGGATATGGATATATTTAATGTGATGTCACTGCATTGTGGAAGAGCGCACGAGGGAATATGGTTCACTTGGCATGGCGTTCTAATCTTCGGTGTTCAGCACGTAAGTCTCTGCATTGAACCACATTGTTTTTATCCCATCGGGTTGGTCACTGTGATCATTTGACACAAGGTTGTGCAGTCACTGGTAGCATGACACCATGTCACATCTTTGGGTTAAATGTGGTTGCTTCTCACGCTTCGTAACGGAATCACAATATTTGTTACACTTGGAAGCAAGATGTTATGACACTTCTTATTTTCTACTCTTTAATGCGCCATACTTGTACAAAGAGGTGATTGCGCTTAAGCTTGTTGGTGCATTTCATTCAGTTCAGGTATGGTATTTATTACACGTGGTGTGCTCACATTGGTATCTGTACACCCTTTCTTATAATTGCCTGCATGCAGGCTTGTTTCGGTAATATATATGCGCTTCTAGCATATGTCTTAGTTTGAATTTTGTTACTTTCTCTAATTTTTTCACTCTTCGTGTAACGCATGAATTCACTTTAGACTCTCGGTGTGTGCATAGTATTTCTGTTCGGTGAAATCTATTTTCTGTTCTATGTTTGTTTTCAGATACCCCTGATGAAGGGTCCATTGGCCCAAAATGCACAGGGTCTAGTCAGTGCTTAATTTGCATATAAAAAGATGCTGGGGCCCAAAGCCCTCCTCTTAAACACGCGGCTGCTGCAATTACATTTGCGAACACGAAATACTGAGTCAACATAATCCTGAAGCCATCCCAGGCCTCTTCAATCCATTTACAGCCACTCCCTGCCCCTTCAGCTCACTCTTGCAGCTTCCTGCTTTCTCCCATTGTGACGCTTTTATGTTTTTCTCTTCCTCCATCTTTTGCCTGTGTGTCTTTTGCCCGCAGTAAATGCTTGAGGCAGAAAAATAAGTGCTGGTGCCCTGCACCCGAAACAACAAGCAAAAAATAAGCACTGGGTCTAGTAAATGGTTATGTTATGATGTAGATCAATCATATTGAACTATGCGATATCAACACAAGCGCACACAGAAGAATTGTGGATCATCTTATTGCAAGTTAATTGTGGAAAAGACTCACACCATTGAATATAGGAAGAAGGCAAATCATTTCTATTGAGTGAGTTCTTTGAACTTCGGGGAATCAGTTAATGTTGAGTAAATCCACGGGGTTGCAGTAACAGTGTGTCCAGAAGCTAGTCAGTGGTTCACACCACCAGCAAGTATTTTGGAAAGCAAGTAAATGCCAACTTTTTAAAAGTACCATTTGCTAAACTGCACTTTAAACTCCAACTTCACCATAAGTTGTGACTTTAAATTGTGAGTTCACAGACACCAACCTTGACCAACTTATCTCTTCCAGATTGGGAATTACACTCATAAAATGTAATAAGGTAATCTCAGTTTTGTCCTATGGGAGAGATAGGCCTTGCAGTAGTGTAAAACACATTTGGGAGCTTTTCATTACCAGGGCATGTAAAACTTAGTACATGTCCTGCCTTTTAAGTACATTGCACCCTGCCCCGTGGTCACAAAGGGCCTACCTTACGGGTGACATATGTATAAAAGGTAAGGTTTAGGCCTGGCAAGAAGTGGCAGTGTAAGCTGCAAAGGCAGGCTCTGCAATGGCAGGCCTGAGACATGGTTATGGGGCTGTGTAAGTGGGTGCCAAAAACAGTGCCACAGTCCCACTAGTAGCATTTCATTTACAGGCCCAGGGCACATGTAGAGCACTTTTCCATGGACTTATAAGTAAATTATATATGCCAATTGGGTAGGAGCCAATGTTTCCATGTTTTATGGAAGAGAGTACAAGCACTTAAGCACTGGTTAGCAGTGGTAAAGTGCACAAAGTCCTAAAGCCAGGAAAAATGAAGTCAGAAAAAGAGGAGGAAGGCACAACATGTGAGGTGACTCTTCAGAGAGGGCCATTTTTGAACAGTAGTGCTATGCATCTATCAGAGACTTGTTAGCAATGCTCTTACTGCCTAAGCAGCTGGTTTTAAGCTCTAAACAGGTTCCATACCTAGCCACCAGAATGACTCCAAGGAGTCTGTTGGTTGTCATCTTACAGAACACGTAGTAGTCTGCCTCCTAAATCAGTAGGGTTGGCAGTTGTGCATCAAGTCCCAAGACAAAGGCTTTGCTGCCAACCTGCACTTCTCTGCAGTGATTTGCCATGCCCAAGTTGATCTTTTCAAAGCCATAAACTCTGTCTTCTCTGTCTGCTTTCAATTTCATACAAAATAATAGGCTGCACTCTGTAACCAGAGAAAAAACCATTATTCTAAAATGCCCTGACAAAGAATTTAGTTGTATCCTTTCCCTCTCTCCGTATCAGTCCTTGGACTAATTACTCCCTTGAGATGTTCAGAGATTAAGAGCTAGATGTAGAGAGCACTGAGTTGCAGTTCAGTGCTGTTACAGAAGTCGTGAGTGGCCTCAAGGTTTGCCCAGAGCCAGATGAATGATGGCTGTGCTGGCCACATCATTTTTTCTGGCCACAGGGGCACCCCACCCCCCCACACACACACACACATACACACTTGTACTAGTATGGGTGATTTCACAGTTTACTGATAAAACAGGACCTTAATCGGTTCCTGTTAGTATTCTGGCATATTACTTTTTTTTTAAAACCATTTCATACCAGCCCATTCCCCTACATGAAACTTGACTGCATGCTGAAAGGGTTACTACAGTTACTGCAATCTGTTCTAGCAGTGTCAAATGAGCAGTTTTCTGGTTGCTTAATCTAAGAGTCAAAGTCCAAATTATTCCCTCAAAGACTCTTACCACGGTATAAAATTAGAGTAACTGATTACTCCATTTAGTAACCTTTCCAGATGATTGTCAAACGCGAGGAGAGAGAATTATAATGTAAAAGACTTCATTAAAATTCAGCCGTCTACGAACTGTCTCACAGCTTTTGTTTCAGAGTTAGATCTGTGGAAAAGAATTACATTTGCTGTAAAGACAGCAAAAACTCACAGCTACTCCATAGGCACTGATAAGATGTTGTCATTTTGCTGATTGCGAAAACGAGGACAACTTAAACATGAGCAAAAGACGATACAGTCATTAACATGTTTACTGTTCTTGCCATGGCCTTCTAGATTCCCACAAAAGGCATGGGCTAGTAAGTCAAGCCCTTCGTAAACTTCTTGATGTGCTAAGTAAACTCTTACAGAAATGCACATGGTGGGTTCAGGTTACAAATCATTGATCCCTGCATCATCGGGCATATGTAATCTGTACCAAAAGATGTGATGAGGAGTGTTTCAAACCCTGTTCGATGCAGACTGAGGCTACTGGGGCCCAACTGTGGCAGTAGAGGTCCTTTGTCACTGGTATTTCGGGCCTGGCCTACTTTGGTTCTGCAAACTAGTCCAGTACCACAGTTTTTACTCTTGACTCTCAGGGTAGCGAGAGCCACTGCTCTCAGGCTTCTCAGATAGGTAGTTTGGGATGAGGAACAAACTCAGTAATCAACTAACAGACACAGTAACTTTAATGTCCAGCCTAGTGTTTGTCTCTTGGAAAAAGAAAGTACTTTTTGATTACACAGTAGTGCTCAAGGTTTCCGAATTAAACCCAGCAAGCGAATTGGTAATTGTGATCATGAGTCTTTTGTTGGTGTGACACCAATTACCACCCTTTACTTTCCCCGTTTCCTCTTCTGTTTCTCACCTGAGTGACCATAGTTGGATATTGTTGGAAATTGCACTTTTTGAAGGGTCACCCCCAGACTTTTTGCCTTTTCCCTCCACTTTTTGCTGTATTCATTTTTGTGTGATTTAGGACTCCGTGCACTTTACCACTGCTAACCAGTGCTACAGAGCTTGTGCTCTGTCACTAAAACATGGTTTGATTAGCATATTCAGAATTGGCATATTTAATTCACTTATAAGTCCACAGTGAAGGGTGCTACAGGTGCCCAGGGCCAGTAAATTAAATGCTACAATTGGGCCTGCAGCAGTGATTGTGCGACCCACTTATGTGGACCCTTAAAACATGCCTCAGTACTGCCACCGCAAAGCCTATGTGCAGTTTACACTGCCATGTCGACTTGGCATTTGAAACCCCTTGCCAAGCATGAAGCTCCCCTTTTATTACATATGTCACCCTAAGTAGGCCTTAGGGAGCCCATAGGGCAGGGTGCTATTTAATTAAAAGGTAGAACATGTACTTTTATGTTTTACATGTCCTGGTAGTTAAAAACTCCCAAATTCATTTTTCACTACTGTGGGGCCTACCCCTCTCGTAGGATAACATTGGGGATTCCTTATTATATTTAAAAAGCTGTAATTTCTCATTGGGATGGGGTAGATGTGTCACGTTTAGTATCTATGGGATTGTATTGATAAATCCTCTTTAATGGTAAAGTCAAATTTATTGTTACAATTCTGAAAATTCCCCTTTTAGAAAGTTGGCATTTTCCCACTCTTGGCTTGATGGGCCATAATTATGGGATGAGAGGGAGGAGCTGGCCACAGCCTCACACTTACACCTGAATAGGCAGTGTCCTGTCCCTACACAATGGATTGCATACCCCACTCGTGTGCCTGGAGCCAGGGCAGGAAGGGAGGGCCTCTGTGCACTTCAAAGACTTCTTTGAAGTCTCCCCCACTTCCAAAGCACCATTGGGTATAAGAATTTAACCCCAGACTCTACCACTTCAGTACACTTCTGGACCTTTGGATACTCTACCAGTAAGAAGGACTGCTGTGCTGCTGATGGACTGTCACTCTGTTGGACTTGCTTCTTGTTCTGCTGACCTGCTACCCTCCTTGCTTGGGTGAGAAGGACTGGACCCACATCACTTAAACTCAGAGTGACTCCAAAGACCAGCTGACTGGTCTTCTGTTTTCTGAAGTCTCAGGGACATAAAAGACTTCCCACCCATCTACATCTACACCTGGACTCTGCCATCTGTGAGTCTGCCCTGCCAGGTGGAAGTGGGCTTAAGATGTTTGCTGAGGCTGAAGGCACACATCACCACCACTGCACACATTAGAGCCAGCGCATTGCCCTTGTTGCATGGATCAGAAGTGGCACGTCAGCTCTATTGCTTGGATCAGAGATGACACATCTCCTCTCTAGTGCGGATCGACCTTGGTGCATCCCCTTTGGAAGCGCTGCATCTTGGACCTGACTCATTGTTGCTGTTGCATGGAGAAACCAGATGAATCTTCGCCATTGCGTGGGAAAGAGCAACGCATTGCCTCTACTGCGGGGATCGATCACAACACATCGTCTCAGCTTGCTTCCCGCATATTCAGTGTCGACGCACCAAGGATTAAGGTACTTTTGTTCAGCAGGCCTCACTGGGTCAATGTAGCTGACTTGTACTCCATCGCTGTCAGCCTTAACTTTTGACTTTCTCGGTCCGGTTAGTGCTTTTTGGTTCTAAGCGCTTTTCTACAGTTTATTTTTCAAAAATGTGTATCTCAAGTTCTACTTATTGAATTTTTGTTGTTTTGGTCTTTTTTTATTTATTAAATTAAGTTTTTGTTTTCTAATCAGGCGTGGTATCTTTTTGTGTGGTGTTTTCACAGTTTTACTGTTTAACGTTTTGTACAAATACTTTACACATTGCCTCTTAAGTTAAGCCGCACTGCTCTGTTTTAAGCTACCAGAGGGTGAGCACAGGTTAATTTAGGGTGTGTTTGTGATTTACCCTGACTAGGTTTGTGGTTTCTGCTTGACGAGATGCATACCACTGCCAACTAGAAAGCCAGTTTCAAACTGATATGTTCCTCTGTAAATCTATGGTAGAAGCATGAAGAAGTCTCAGTTGCTTATTAAATTTCCCCACAAGTCAATTACACACTCAGTCACTGTTTATTGAGGTTCTTACCTCCAAAGTCCAAGTAGATAGGAAATTAGTCTTTAATGCTTTCATCAGCACAAACTGAGTCCTCACCGCAGGTGTAAACCCATGGTGACAGCTTACAACTTCAGCAGCCGCCATTAAGGGACTTGCACACTGCTCAAATCTTCTCCAGGTATGGCCACCCTGGATGGTCTTGTGTGGTTTAGCAGGCCAAGGCACCATTCTGCTGGCACTCCAGGCAGTCGTTGCTCAGTTATGGGCTGACAAGGATGTCCGTCCTGGTATTATGCTGGTAGCACATAGTCAGGCATTTGCTGCCCAACCTTGTCCAACTCATTGACATAAGCAGCCCTGTTCTGGGCTGAAACACACTGCAAGGTAGATGCAGCCACGTCCTGGTCCAGTATACTCTGCAAGACAGACCTGGGCCTATATATATGGCATAGAAGATGCAGCTCAACCTGGGCGAATACACACATCAAGGTAGATGCAGGGCACATTGGGTCAATGTGTGGAAGTACATAGACCTTTGCAGTTCTCATCAGGAACTGTGGAGAGAACAGGAGACCCTCTGCAGCACACATTGTTCCTGGCTGCTTTCTCTGGTACTCCTCAGTAGAAACATGCTGGGCCTCTCCTCCTGCAGGGCCACGGAGGCTCCTTCCCTTTATCAGCAGGCAGACAGGCTTCTAGACACGTTATCAGGTCCAGTATCAGAAAGTGCAAAGTACAGATGATGTCCTTTCATCTCTGAGAGACTGGCTGTCAAGCAGACGCCAACCATAGCCACATACCAGTTTGTTGAGAACTCCACGGTGCACTTCCTTCCTTGGTTACAAAGAACTTGGAACTGGGACCAAGTGAGGTAGTTTTAGTCCCACCTTTATGTAGATTTTCTAGCCTGGATATAGATTCACTGTCTCAACTTTCAGAACCGGTTTGGGATGGCACTCTTTCAAGTGTTTTCTCCAAAAGGCAGCCTTTGTGTAAACTGATGCTTCACAAAGCAGATCAGGAAGCACTAGAGCTGTCTCTAGACTGAAGCATCCACGATATGGGCACAATAAAGTTTGAGGTTTCTGTTCCTGGCTATTATCAGCACCTTTAGAGGAGCAAATGGATACTCAAAATGACAAGCCTAACCTAGGAACTTACTCACACTGAACAAGAGAAACTACTGTCCTACTATTGTTCCCCACCATCTTCTAAATGGCAGCACTGGAAGAACTTATCAGCAGGCCCTTGCTAACAAAGTCTTCATTGAATTTCTAAAGGTAGCCCTGTCTCCAGCCTCCTCACTTCAGTGTCTGGATGTCCACTCTGCAGCCACATGAATAAAGGCAGTACACTTCCACTGTCTGCTGATGCTGTCCTCAACCTCCATCTTTTGGCATGGTAAACCAGGAGCATCCAAAATGGATCCCTCTGGCTTCAGTTCTTAGGCACCTACACACACACACACACACACACTCACTCACTCACTCACTCACTCACTCGATCAGTATACACACAGGATGTCAGATCAAGGTTCGGTATTTTCATAAATAAGTGGAACTTCACATAAAAGGGGCCAGTAGGAAACTATCTCACCGACAAATAACATGCCTGATCAGCTATATGAGATTACAAAACACAGTATGCCGCCACCACTGCCTTATATGCTAAACCCAAAACAGGGACAGTAGCCATATGCCCACTTTGAAGATACGCTTGGTACACCTCTTCAGGTCACAGGACTGGTCATGGGCCTGCTATTGTCAGGGACCTGTGCACATTCTAAATAACTGTGAGTAAAGGAAGGAAAGAAGTCAGGATACCTGCTATACTTGCAGTCGGGCACTTGGTGCCGCTGTACTTGTACATGCCATGCAGGAAGCATTCCCATCACAACAGGAGGCTTATTCTTAACCCACGAGCTATGACAAGGATCCATAATTCACTAGCTCTGTGCAGTAATTACGTTCTGTTCATTAGTTCAGAGCTAAGCAGCCTTGCGTCCTGCCGGCTCTCTGGTCACTTTCACTTCACGTAAGTAAAACTGACCTTGCACAGCACGGACGTTAACCTAACAGTTAAAAACCTTACACTACATGGAAGTTACACTAACATTTAAGGTCAGCTGCAGCAAGTGAAAAGTGTTTGATAATGGTGAAACGATCATAGTATATTGCATTTTAAAATAGTTGGCTCATTGTTCTCCAAAACTGCAGTAATATAGTTTGTTTATTGAAAACTCTCCCTGTGTGTCGCAAAGTTTACCGTTCCTCATAATCGATTATTCACATTTTAATAAGATAGCTGGGTGGTGAGCTTGCATTCCTGAAGCTGTCTCTCACACAGGAGGGACTGGGAATGCTTTAAGGTCCAGCATACACTCTCCTACTTCGTATTTTGTAATCGAAAGAGTTTGCACTTTCTAAAAGGTGAGAACAAAAAGGTAGCAAAACAGGAGAGAGAAAGGAGTGGTTGGTAATAGGGAGCGCTCCAGGGCCAAAATGAGATACTGGCGCTTATGAGCAAGAGCACTCGCACACCCATTTGGGTTTCATGCTTCATCCTCTGCCTAGTTCCTCGTTGGGCCGGCGCTGTAATGCCCAATGGGTCCCTCTAAGGAGGTACTTTGTCAGAGATCTTTTAATTTACCGAGAATGAAGTGGATGGAACAGGTGCTCGAGATGTAGATTGGTAACTTAGAGTGACTAAAAATAACTAAGAGATGCCCTAAAACTAGATGTGAAAAGGGGGTGCTCCCTTGGAATGGCCAAATACATCAAAACGGGGCCGCTGATTTGTGCAGTGATCAGAAGTGGCTTCAGGATAGTGCAGAAATGATAGTCCACGTGTTTCTTGCCTCTTTTGTCCCTATGGATTGGGGCAATTCATCAGGACCAGTAAACCTAATCTACGTAATAATGTCACAAAATCACTCAGCAGTAATGGACTATTAGATACCAGTCGTCACGGAGTTGAGCTAACATCTGCTCAAAGAAGGCTATCAGTTCCGCTCCTCGCTGCAACCTACCCCTCTCTGTGATGCCCAAGCGCCTCGCCGTGATTACCCATGTGGCACTCAGGAGATTTTACTGGGTTCGGTTTTAGAGTGACAAGGAAGGCAATGACTGTTATCTAATAGTCCATTATTGTTCAGTGATTTTACCAACTACAATCCTTGGGGTGCCCCTATTCCATGAGTAAGGAATAACACTAGTTTGAATATTTGTAAAGAAGGAAGGGGAGATGGATCGCGGGTAATTTTGCAGGATAATATGTAATTGAGGATGTGATATAATTTTATACGGAGCCACCCTGTTCATAATTGATATCGGACGTTTGCCACCAGCCGCCAATTGATTAAATTTATGCAACTTTGCCACTATGTTCTAATCATGTTACTTTTCTAGATGTAATGAGATTGGAAAACGTAAGTATTTATAGGGCCCACAAGAGACCTTTAGTGGTGGGATGGGAGATATATCCTACTTCTCTGGTGCAGTCAATGGGACCATAACAAATTTATACCAATAAACCCTACGGCCAGAGGCATCTCATATATATGTATATATGTGTATATATATATATATATATATTAAAGATCTGTATGATTGTGGGAACTGGCAACTGGACGGTGTAGGTATAAAAGAACTTCATCTGCATAGAGGGATATATATGGTCTTCAATACCATCTCCCCAGTCCATATCCCATATTTGAGCATCTCTCCTCATCCACGTTACCAGTGGTTCCATCGCTAGAGTGAATACGAGTGGAGAGAGAAGGCATCCCTGCCTCGCCTTTCTTTCGATTGGGAAAGGCGACGACAAGACTCCATTCATGTGAACCCACGCTAAGGGAGGGGAGCAGAGCAGACAAATATATGCAAGAAATTTAGGGCCAAGAGACCAACTTATTTGTCCTATTATCTACATGCAGGCTTCAGCTCCTTCCTCCCTTTCCATTGTTTTGGTCCTTCTAACTCGACTGAAGATCCTGTTGTGCAGGATTCTGTTGCTCCTACAAGTCCTGGGCTTTTGGTCACTGCATTACAGGCAGCCAGTGAGTCTAGCCTTCTGCTACCCATAGGTTGAACAGAAACCACTGTCTGGCATATGGGGGCCCCTCTGGCAATTCCTGCTCTCTCCATGACCATAGATGTAGCCACTTAATGCAGTATGATGTGTGATTCTGAGGCCTCGATGCTTCAGCCTCGCTACTATGCGCCCATGTTTGCTGTCCTGGCCAGGCCCACCCCATTGGGCATAGTCAAGGGTTTTCTGACAGGCCTTTCTTGCGCGCACTCGATCAAGCCTCAATAGTTGAATCACCTGTTATGTATTTTATCAAAGGTTGGACTCATGTTTCCCCTTAAGCCTTCTCAGTCTCCAAACCCCGTTAAATGTCTCTACTGGAACAACATGACAAAGATACCACTACACCTAGTTAGCCACCTCTGCTGGCAAACCAGCTTTGAGGTGGAAACTGAGCAATACCTGGATCAGTTTATAAATCTATTAATCACTGCAGACCCAGCAAAGAAAAAAAGTAAATTGAGCAATTTTCCTACATTCTAAAATACCTTTCAAATACCCAGACAAGCGGTAACATTGACCAAGGGAGTTTAGAAAAGACAGATTTCAAAATTCTCCAAGGAGTACTCTATGAAAATTAATAGCTTTCATGGCAAACCACGACAGCTGCCCTATATCCTAGAGCAAGAACACCTTGAACATGCATCAGTAGGTCACAACAAATCTGATATTGCAACTTCCCCTGATCAAAACTACAAGTAGTTGTCATACATGCCATTTAATGGAATATCACCACACCAAAAAACAGAAACCACATCTTCTGAACTACTAGTCGACATTAATCTAGACTCAATAAAATAAATAAACCTGTTTCCTACTTTCTGGGAAGGAACTGTTAGTAGAACAATTCCAACAGTCACAAACTGTGACTTTCAACAAGAGGTCTACAAGCCCACAAGAGTAAGACTGGATGGTTCAACTTTGTATGTACGTATATGGTATTTCTATGGTACAAACCTAGCCAAAAGGCAGTGGAGCATTGTTCATGGTCAAATGCAAGCTTAAAATCTGTGAATAATAGGGCGAGGAAGCCAAGTTGTGGACTTTTAATGCATTGCGATAGAGTGTTCTTTAAAGCGGTGAGTCTTCAACTCTTTCCTTAACTGGATCAGCATTGGGTCGGTCCTAATGGATTTAAGTTGTTCCAGATAGTGGATGCGTAGATGGAAAAGGCCTGTTGTGTTTTCTTATTTACACTTCTTAGTGTGCAGTCTGATAGTGTGCTGGCTGTGGATGTGTAAAAAGCCACCAAAGATGGTTATCTTGTCTGCAAGATAAGCAGGGATACTGGTTGTGATGGCTTTGTAAATGATGCAGCTGGTTTTGAAGATTGTGTGAGTTGGCAAAGGAAGCCAATGGAATTCCAACTTTGAAGTGCAACTTTGAAAGAGGCAAACCATATGCCTTGAAAGAATACAGAGGAAATCATACATTTCCTAATGACAAACATGACTTTAAAGATACAGCAGAATCTACAGAACTTCCATCAAAAAGGGGAAAATATGCCACTGCTTCCATGCATCACTGAAGCTGCATGCCCCACCAAAGAGCTCTTCACAAAATAGTCAATGAATTTCGTAACCCTGCAAGTGCTCAAACAAGCATAAATCATTCAGGAACTTTAAGACACCTTAGTGGCACATATAGAAAAAGCTGCCAACTGGGAATCCTGCTTGCATTCAAAGGTGAGTAGCGAATATGAATCAACACACTCCCAACCAGAATTGGAAGCGCGAATCCCCAAATAAAAAGGAACTCCTTCAACACACTACCTGAAATTGAATCGGTTGACCTAAAAAAAAAAAAGGCCCAACAGATCCAGGCCCTCCATATATCTCCAGAAGCATTTTACTAGAATCCGCTGCTGCCATCCCAGTGAGAGAAATCAACTCCTCCCTATTAATGGCTGTTTTTCCATTCAAATTGAAAACACTGTTAGTGATCAGGCTGACACATCAGGCTACAGAACCGTCACAAATGGACTCTTCTTATGTAAACTAATTGAAAACGCTGTGTACTCCCAGAGGTCATCCTTCATTGAACAATACAGTCTCCCGTCAGATATACAAAATGACTTCCAGCCTGGAAGAATAACAGAATCAGCCCTAATGTCCATCTGGGATCACCTCAAGAAATCAGTGGACACCAGCAGAGTGGCTATTCTGCTGCTACTTGACCTATTACTGGAAATACAAAGGGGTCTACCCAATTCACCCTACTAGACCTGGGTAAAGCCAAACCATTACCGAAACAGTTGGTCAATTAGTAGGAAAAAATCTACCTATATAATTCACATACAATGAGACAATGAATCTATCATTGGCAACGCAATTTAATTGCTCTTAATCCAATCATGTTTGTCACTCCCAACAGTTAGGACAATCGTATAGTTTACAACAATGTATTACAAACACATATATCAACATTATACAACACATACATAGAGTGTTTAGCATTAAACATAGATTCTCCTTGCAACCTCTCAATATATCGAAAGTCTGCTTAGCATTAAACATAGATTAATGGTCCAACGTTCCTCTCCTTGTTCTGAAAACCATGTGGTAATCACTAATAAATAAACCAAAAATCCACATATAAGAGATGTTTGTCTAATTTGTCACAGGCCTGAATCATACTTATTTTCATCCCTATTTTAGGAGGAGAGAACAGGGCTGTGATACCAAAAATCCTTGAAAGGCAAATTAAATTTTCCTTGCTGGGGGTCACCTAACTAGTTAGGGATGCAAATAAGTACGATTCAGGACTGTGACAAATTAGACAACCATCTCTTATATGTGGATTTTTGGTTTAGTTATTAGTGATTACCACATGTTTTCTGAACAAGGAGAGGAAGGTTGGAACATTAATAAATGTTTAATGCTAAACAGACTTTCGATATATTGAGAGGTTGCAAGGAAAATTTAATTTGCCTTTCAAGGATTTTTGTTATCACAGCCCTGTTTTCTTCCCCCACAATAGGGATGCAAATAAGTATGATTCAGGACTGTGACAATTAGACAACCATCTCTTATATGTGGATTTTTGGGTTTAGTTATTAGTGATTACCGCATGGTTTTCTGAACAAGGAGAGGAACGTTGGACCATTAATCTATGTTTAATGCTAAACACTTTATGCATGTGTTGTATAATGTTGATATATGTGCTTGTAATACATTGTTGTAAACTAGACGATTGTCCTAACTGTTGGGAGTGACAAATATGATTGGATTAAGAGCAATTAAATTGTGTTTCCAATGCTACTTGACCTATTGTCAGCATATGATACAGTTGACCACCAAATATCAGCCCAAAGACGTGCCCAGAACACTTTATTGAAATGGATAAAATCCTAGCTCAAGGAAACATTTAACTACCACTAGTTTAGTTCCGATCCTACTCTGTGCAAGTAGGTATCCCAAAAAGATCAGCAATTTCTCCCTTACTTTTTAATACCTATCTGCGGCTCTTCTTGACCTTGAGAAATCTTTCCCTCTCACGGTCACACCTGTGCTGATGATATGCTGATTATCTTAAAACTGAAACTACTCTGAGGTTAAGACCGCTGAATTCTGCAAATGTCTAGTAGTTGTCAAACAATGAACATAAAAGAACCATCTCAAAACTAGCTCTTGTAAAACAGAAATACTTACTGTGGATTCTGCTTGAAACTGAAATCAGCAAAGTGACAAGAGACTCATTCTGAGAACACTTTGATGTATCTTCCCCTAATTGCCACACAATACATGCCTCTGTGGCCTTACTGGCAACTCATCTGGACTACACTGAAGGACTCTTCAGCAGACCCTCAAAAATTAATTGTGAGGCTACAAATAATCCAGAACAGAGTAGCCAGACAAGTATTCAATTTAGGTAGACAAGATCACATTACCTGCGCTCTCAAAGCACAAGATTAATATCCTTTGAAGTCCTTTGCATTGTACACAGGGCAATCCAAGGGACAGGACCAAACTGTCCACAGTAATAACACAGTCCATGAGAAACCTTAGATCAAACATGGCACTAAGCCTGATGATCACTCCTTACCAAACACATGCCTAAGTTGAAATTCCTTTTCATTACAGACATCCAGAAAACACTCCCAGAGAGGATATAGAATATCAACAATTATGGAGAATTTCTAATAGAAATAAATACCTGGCTCTTTCCAAATGATGGACCCAAATAAATATATGCCAAAATCGTGGGCTGGTTTGAATAGGTTGCTTGGCTCCCTGAAGTCACATTCCTTGCTTACAGCACACAGGTAAACTGCTTCTCCATGCAACTGTCCGGGCCTAATACACAACACCAAAACTCAGCACTACTAAAGCTGACTACTACCAATTCCTTTCTCCCAACCATACACTACAGATGTAGCATTTACTCACTGATTGCCTGGAAAGTGATTTGGAGCCCTAGCAAGAGATAGGAAAGTGCTATATACATGCTGCTATACAAAACAATATAATTATATATCCACCATTACGTGCCTCCACAACCTCCAATTTTTGCCAGCATAAACCAATCAGACAATCATACAGATATGTTGCAGTTGTTAAGCATGCTGTAACAAAGGGGAACTGCAGGGTGGTCACACGGGGGGTGCAGTAGTGTGGAGAGGAGAGGCACAAAGAGGCGCAGCAGGAGAGGATCTCAATGGGAGACAGGGTCTGCAATTGGGTGTAGGCAGACAAGCTGTTAAAAGGTGAGGGCATTTAGAGTGGATGTAGAAGAGGAGAAGGGCAATCAATTGCTACAGAATCCTTGGCAGCACATACTGGGGCTGCAAAGGTAGGGGAGAGTGACTCAGAAAGTGAGTGCAGGAATGTATGAGACACACCAAGATCATACATCCAGACAACCAGCATCATATATCTGTTCTTTTCTTTTATTTTTATAAAAACACATTCTCCTGCAAAACTCTTTAAGATCTGTAGCACTCTTCCTCACTAAGTCCTACACTCTTTAATGTTTGGTACCCCTTTGGCAAACCTGATTGCCAAACCTTACTGCGGCTTCTCTGTAATCTCTTACGCTGACGACACACAGATCGTAGTTTCTATTTAGTGTAATGTTGAAGAGGTAGTCACACAGTTCAGTACCTACATAAAACAAATTGTTGTTTGGATGAAGAATAACTGCCTCAAATTAAATTCAGATAAGACCAAGGTACTCCTATTCGGCATGGGCACTTACTTTTAGAATGACTCATGGTGACCTAAAAACCTTGGCCCACTTCCCTCTCCATTACAAAAAAAGCAAAAAAAATAGGAATCCTCTTCACTGGAAAGCTTTCTTGCTCTAACCAAATTAATCAGGTCACATCCTCCTGTTTTTTTGCTGTTAAGAATTTTGAAAAAGATTTTTCCCTTTATTTCTCTATAACTTCAGAAAAAGGTCACTGTTGCGCTAGTCATCTGAAGGATAAACTGTTCCAGCGCTCTTTACATTGGAATTCAGCAGTCTGTTGAGTAAACTCCACTCTTCAAAATGCAGCAGCTTGTTTAAATATGAAATTACCGAAATTCAGTACTGTCTCGCAAACCATCATCAGCATTTATTGGCTTCCAGTCCGGGAGCGGGTTAAGTTCAAAGCTCTTTGTCTGGTTCATAAAGCCCTTCACTAGGTTGACTCCGACTATTTCCAAAGGATCTTTCAAAGGTACTTTTTCCAACCATAATCTTCAGTCCACTTCAGCTAAAATGGTGGTTATCCCCAGAACCAACAAGGCTCGATGGGGTGGCAGGATTTTTTCTTACTCTGCTTGCAAACTATGGAACTCATTGCCCTTTCAGCTCAGTGCTCAGTCCAATCTGCTACCATTTAGGAAACGGCTCAAAACCTGGCTTTTCTTGTCCTATCTTGCCAATTAGGTTTTCCTCTGGTGGCTCCTTTTAGACATTAGCACCAAGACACCTTCAGGCATTTACGAGCTCTGAAAGCCTTTTTATTTACATCACATCTGTTCCAGAAAGGTTTACCATGAATGTTAACCCTTAGAAGCTAAAAGGGACAGCAAGCGATTACAAAATGAATAGTAGCTCAATAAGTCTCATATTAAGGCTACAAGGCGTTCTTCCAACTTGCACCTCCTCTTTGTGACACAAGAATAGTATCCTTTCTGACCTTATTAAATTTCTCTACCAGATCACTTGGCTTCAGCGCAAAAGAGAGTAATTATCCTGTATGTAATACCTTAGTGACTTGTCCATACCTGTACTCTTGAACTAAGGTTTGTTATGTGAAACAATAATTCCGAGCACACCTTGTCTGTCAAAAACATTGTCAGCAAATTCCACAATGACCTCAGCGGTTACCTTCTCCACCATCCTTACATCTGGCCTCTTTCCTTAATAATCTCCTTGGACAGTCCTGCATATCTCCTTTATAGGCAGCAGTGCAAAAGATCCAGTTATGTCAAATCCAAACTTTCATCATGATTCATCGGTTTCCACTGGTCTGGCTTCAAGTCTACTAGGTGTTACTGATTTGTCACTCTTCATGCACAAAGAGCACACTCTCATCCAAAAATCAATGCGTCCATGGCTGGCCATCAATGTACTTCCATCATGTGCATTAAGGTGGCACACATATGCATATGTCCTTTGTGATATTGATTAGTTCTTTTATTAAACTAAATGGTGGGATACTCTTTTCCGAAAATACTAGCACACCATTTTCCAACAATAATTTGCTTGGACCTTGAAAACTGAGCTAAGCTCCCTAAACATTTTCCTTTCCCCTTGCCAATAAAGCAATCAAATACTTTTTTTGATCTCCAAATTAACTTCCATTACCTTATTCCACTCCTCTTAAATGCAAAATGCTTTCACTGTAGTACAAAAGGTGCCGAATTTCTGAAGAAGAGGAAACTTTCAATGTAGTTGTGTGTCATCAGTGCATATGCTGTTCTCCGTATGATGAGACCCATGGGTTTCTATTTAGACTTTGAAGATGACAAGGGACAATATGGAATCCTGGAGATTCTGCAGGTGATAGGGGATGTTCTGGGGCTGGAGGTGCCCATGAGAACAAATTCATGTCGGTTGCATAGGTAGGGTAGACCCAGTTAGTGACATTACTAATGAATGCCATTAGAGACTCCAGAGTTGGATGAGGGTGGGATGTTTGATGATGTCGTAAGGCAACTGAGAGGTCCAGCAATTTCAGGAGGCACAGGGGGTCCTCATTATTTTTAGGAGTTCAGGCTGTAATTTGTAAGGCAGCTGTCTCCTTCCTCAATTGTCTTCTCATTCTGTTCCATCCAACTATAGGACTAAAATGCAATTCCAGTGAACAACCATGTAACTTGAGATACTGTTAAGGTACTTACAAAAGCTCTTAAAGTATTAGCAACTTCCAACAAGAAGTTGCGTAGTCTGGTCATTTTTGCTTCTTCATCTGAATATCAACTTTGCTATCTCTTAAAGTTTGAGGAACCCAAATCAGGTGGGTCACCTCTGAAATGTTACCTATGGCAGTTGAGGAAATTCACAATCCCCATCTTAATGAAAACGTGTCCAAGTGGTTTAAATGCTACCCGCTTGAAGACTTAGGTCATGATATTGATTCTTCCAGCCTGGTTTCACAATATTGAGCTCCAAGCATCAACATTACAATCTAAATTGATCCAGTCTGTAGGCTTTGATCTTAAATGTATTGACTGTGACAGAGGACTTTAAGCCGAGCATAGTGTCCGCAGCCACTGTTGCACCTTTCAGGTTTGAAAACTACCTTCCCCCCCTTTTCAACTATATACCTTCTGTTTTGCAGAGGGGACCCAGGGTTTAGATAATCTTGACATTTTTGGCAGCATTGAGCCACACAGATTTTGGAAGGATAGCAGGGGTGCACCACTCTTTGGTGAAAAAAGCCTACCATCAAAGCAGTCTCAAACAGATTAAAAACTGGCAGGCGTAATTTCTGTGTTCTTCCAGGGAGGAAGGCGGTGATCCATTTGAGAATGGCTCCTTAGTTGCCGATGCTGTGCAGCCTTGTGATGAGCATGTGGTGGGAGACCATGTTCAATGCAGCTCATAAGTCGAGGAAGATCAGTGCTGCCTTTTCACCTCTGTAGAGGAGGGCTTGAATGTCCTCGGTGGCCACAGTCAGGGCCATTTCGGTGCTGTGGTTGGTGCGTAAGCCAAATTGGGACATGTTGAGGAGATGGTTCTGTTCCAGGTGTTTGATGAGTTACTGGTTGATGGCCTTCTCTAGGACCATGGCCGGGAATGGAAGCAGGGAGCTGGGCCAGTAGTTTCTGATTTTGCTGGAATCTGCAGGTTTCTTTAGTAGCTCGCTGACCTCAGCATGGTTCCAGTCCTTCCTGATGGTGCTCGTGGCTATGAATGTGTTGAATACCGACGTGAGTTTGTGGCTGATCTTGGTGCCTCCTAGTTTTAAGATGTGGTGTGAGCATGGGTCGGTGGGGGCGCCGTGAGTGGTCATTGTACATGATGGAGGAGGTTTCCTGGAAGTGAGCTGACTCCATGCGGTCAGTCGGTTACTTGTGGTGGTTACGGGGTGATGAGTTGGTTGAAGAAGTTGGTTGGCATGGGCTCACATCTACTGACATCTTAACCATGTCTGCTCCAGCCCCCTTTCTCCCCCTTCACCTCCTCAGCGCCTTGAGACCCTCACGGGTGAGTAGTGTGCTTTAAAAATCTCTGATTGATTGATTGATTGATTATGATGTAATTCTCCTTGATGCCTTCTGCCTCTGGAGGCATAAGAACAACATGGCCCCATGCGACAGGAAAGATACTCATTCAAAAACATGCATTAACCAAAAAGTAACCAGCCCCTCATATTAACACAATACGAAGTCAAAATAAATTGCTGAAAAAAGGGAAAACGAAGCACACACTCTTTCCAGTTATACACATTAATTTACACTACATCAAGAAGTGGTCGATGCACAATAAGTACGAGCTGAAAAAAAGAGTAAACCTGTCGTGAGAATAAAACACCACAATGGTGCCATAGCAATAAGTACAAGGTGACAATGTCAATGCATAATATAATGCGTCACAGGTTGCCCAAATCCCACAAGTTCCCCCAACAGTCAAATATGTCGCAGCATTTCGACCCTGTCACTAATGGGTCACCCTCTGGACGGTGGAAAATCGGATGAGCAGCAGGCCATGAACTAGCGAGAAATCATACATTGCACGGAGTTAAACAATTTAAAAAGAGCAAATGTGTGTTAGAAATCGGTAACTGACAGCGGGCTACTTACTGGTAGCGACTCCTCGCAAAAATGTGAACGAAAATGAACAGTGCAAGTTAACGGAGCGCTAACGAGAATGGTAACTTACTATATGAAAGATATAAATAATATACATGAATGAATGTGAAACCCTACCTCTTTTCTTTTCTCTCAAAATTAAATTGTGCTCCGTGATATTTCTTGCCTCATCTGCCCATAAACATAAAGCCACAAACCAGACTTTCAGCAATCAGTGGGTGCTTTTTAAAATGTATTTCCTTCAGTGCTCCGCAGATCTGTGGAGAAACTCGCGCTATTTTCCATCTTATAAGCAAAACATGGGTAAATGTCAACGGTGACCTCTTTCGCAAGATGAGTACTGTAGACCTTTTTCCGCTTTGCAGAAAATGTGTAATGAAAAACCACTTGAAATAAAATGCAATCTTGCTTATAAATATAGTATATTTGCGTCGCATTATACAAATTAAGCAAGTTATTATGATATTCGGAAAACATCTGTGGTGAAGAAAAACAAAATCAAATTTTCCTTTGTGGCGGGTTTTCACCCAGCTGCTACCATATGACAAGGGCAATCCAAGACTGAGCCTTTGCCAATCGTTTCAGAATGACTTTGGGGGGGCAAGCCATTAGCTTCTCAAATGTTTTCTGTTTACTGCTCTTTTTTCGTGGGATACAGGAAGCAGGTGAACTAAAATAGTGCTTTATAACTCTAGCGGTGGTTAGTAATGCACCTCCACGTGAGAGCTGCTTTCTAAACAGTGTCTATGTAGTGTCTGCATTGTACTGGATACAATTTTCCAATGTTTCTTATGGCAATATCTAAATTTGGAATAGGGATCTATTATTTTTGTACCTTTAAACAAGCTGCCACCTTCAGGATTCGCAGTGCTTCCCCTGCCTGTTATTAGATCCGAAGCCTAGCAATGGCGCGGGTCATTGGTTAACATCCATTTTATCTACTTACGGAAAATAATGCAAGGCAAATCTGAAAAAGCCAAGTATAAACTGTCACGCCCACAAAAACATGCAGATTGGCCAACAAAAATGTATTGAATGACCTAATCCAGTTGGATGAGAAGGTTTGACTTGTTTTGTTGCAGACAGCGCAAAACTAGATACCAACACTTTGCCAGAATGGAAAGAAAATATTGCCCAAAAAGGGAAAACCAGAAGATGGATCTTCTCCTTTTATGCTCTGGTGTTCTGGACCAACTTTACAAACCTCTCACAACTGTCCAAAGCCTTCAGCAATCCGGAAAATAGCTGCAGACGCATCTCTTGAGAGAATACTGCATCTCTACAGGATAGAAACTACAATTCACAAATAGTCTGCCTCTTTGTCAATGATCCTGAATCGTATTTCCTGTCCATGTTCAGGTGACACGTGCTGGATAGTTAGGTTTACATTCTACAAGTATCCATATTTAGTACATATGTGGATGAAAATAAATTGTAGCCAAACCACTTTAAGTGAAAATGTAGTTAGCAATCCTACTTTCAGCAGGAAAGGATTACTTTTTAATGCTGTTTGAGGACAAAAAAACAGAAAGTCAGTCTGTAAGTCCAAGGTCATGTGATATGTTTTCATTGTCTTTTTGTTTACATCCGGCAAATGTTTTGTCCCCAATGGGACCTTTTCAAGGCATGTGACTCCAAACTGTACTCATCCTTCCTTTAACAATAATACATGAAGTAAGACAATATTGGTGCCAGGGAATGGGTTTCTTCTAGGTGATCTCTCCTGTGGCCTAAAAGTGTTGACATTATTTACTCACAGTTTTGCATTTGAAGGGCATTCTGCTTAAGGAGTCATGATGGGATCCACCCAAGCTACACCACTCCAGATTCCCTTTAATAAATACCTCAGGTTCCCTGGACGCCAGCTGTAGCCCGTCTGTACCAGACTGCCTGGCTGCCTGAGCTGAACTTTGCCAGGCTGAGGATTTCACAGCCCTGTGCGGTGTTACCTCCTCAGCCTGGCAAACGTTCCTCGAGGATCTCTCCCTCGTGACGAGGGGGAGCGTCACTGATTGACTTTGACCTGGTCACAGCAGTTCTAAGCCCTGAAGTGCCCAGTGCTGAATGTCAATCAGTCATCACAGAGTGGGGTGGAGTCAGCAGTCTCACTGACCGCATCCCACTGTGTGACGAGTGAGGTACTGCTGCCTTCCCTCGTGGCTGACCTAGAGTAGAGTTAGGATTGATGACTTCCCTCTCTGACTGATCTAAGGTCAGCCAGAGAGGGAAGTCAACAGTCCTAACTCTATTTTTGCCTCCAAGGCTTCCCTCCTGGAGAGCTGCTGTGGATGTAATTTTTTTTTTGTATTTTGATGTTTGGTGCACACGTATGGATATGGATGTATGTATGTATGTATATTTGTGAGTGAGTGTTGAGAATGGGTGTGTGTGTGTGTGTGTGTGCACATTTGTGAATGAATTGGTTTGAGTGAGTGTGTATGTGTGGCTCCCCACCACCCTCCCTGCTAAAATTACCCTCTTCCACTGCTTGGTGGCATCCTATCTAGAGGTTCAATATTGCAGCCGTCCATCACAAAGGTCTCCCTATTTTTGTCAGTTTCAATCAATCAGGAATTTGCAAAGTGCACTACTCACCTGTGAGGGTCTCAAGGCCCTGAGGAGATGGGGAGATAAGGAGGTCTTTGACCTGGTGCAGGTGGGTGGGAAGAGTGTTCCACATTTTTGTGGTGAGGTGTGAGAATGATCTACCGCCGGTTGTAGTTCTGCGGATGTGTGGGACGGTTGCGAGGGCGAGGTCGACGGAGCGGACATGCCGGTGCGGGGTGTAGAAGGAGGTATTCTGGTTTGGTGTTGTGCAGTGCTTTGTGACTTGGACTTCCAGACATCCTTACAGTTTGTGGCCTTCCTGACCCATGCTTCAAGCACATCCTCACATCTGGGGCATCAGGAGCTGCAGGGTGATATGATATTTGCTATTATCAACTGTATTTTTTATTTAAAAAATGGAGTGGCAAGAATTACACCTACCTCTAAATTCTGATTAAGTATATTTCTGAAATGCATAGATAACCTTGATACCAATTTCTGTTTGTTACAGTTTTCTTTGTTCTTATGCTTTGTCTGTAAACATTGAACAAACACACTGTTAACCAAGGTTCAGTTATTGCTGTTGGGTATTGTAGCTTTTTTGATACGCTACAAAAGCCACATTTCTCTACAAAAGAATCTGGGGACATAAGTTGTAGATGTAAACCTTGTTGCCAATTTATCATTTTCCCCATTGACAGTTAATATGTTTTGAATTCAACAATTTAGGAAAACATTGATCAATCGTCGCTGATGAACCTGTGTTGAATTCAGGTTCTTGTCCAGTTTTGAGAAATATATAGCTTTCTGGGTTTACCAAGAAATTACAAGTAGAAAAAAATGAAATACCCTCAACACCTATCACTATATACCTTTCTTAAAAAACAATTCTACAATTTGACATAACTGTCCTTTATACAACTTCAAGCTCTAAATACTGTGCCGAACCTGGCGATTGCGATCATGTATCTCTCATTTACGCACGTCTCAATAATGGTACTCATTTCTCTAATTTTTCTTTTTCCTCTTTTGGTTTTCCTCTCTGTATTGTTTTCTTGATATTAAAAATTCCAGTAAAATATTTTGAACAAAAAAAAGAAAAAATGGAAATTAGGAAATGTCGACCATCATTTACAATAGTGCAAAATCAGCTGTGTTTAACGTTTTTCCAGTCAGAAAACTGGGAAGAGATAGATTTTAGCACAGCCAAACTTTTGTGCCAAGTTTAGAATAAAAACCGTACACTTTATTGTCAACTTACTGTTCTGCACTTTTTTCTTTTTTGTTTTAAAAAGTCATATTTTAGCTATTTTCCTTGGCTGCTCCAGAATAAATCAAAGCCTCTAGCTTTACAATCCTAACAGTGGAGGTAACATAAGTACACATTAAGTCTGCAGATCATTTATATAAGGCTCAAAAGTGAAATGTTCCAAATGTCACAAAAGGGTTCAGCATTGGGAAGGAAACGTACTTACTGGGATAACATCAGACCCTGCTCTTATGCATGTTTATGATTCGAGAACGATAGCAGTGCAAATGTAGTGGCCAATGTGGTGTTTTTATTAAAATATAATATAAAACAAGAAATTTAAGAACTAAAACCTATTTTTTTTCAGGCTGAAAAACAGTTTATATGTTTCACTACTAATAGTAAACAGAATGGCTTTGGATCCTTTCGTACTTTTGCAAACTGTAACATTTCAGACAAACACAGCTTGTACCCACACATTCAGTTTGCCATATAGATTCTTATTACAAGGCTGCTTTTTCCAGCCGCATGACATGAAGTGTTTGCACCCTCCTTTGAGTAAGTTAGCGCTCTAGTTCTCCAGATTTTGATCGTTCATAGATTTGCATTCTTGAATTATTCCTAGTCTGGCTAGGAATCCCTGGTAACTTCAAAAAGCAGTAACCTGTTTTAAAATGACAATGGTCCCAACAACTGTGTTTGTCTAATAGCACATTCACCACATTTGATAAATGGGCTGCCTTTGCCATTGGTGGTTGTTTCACCTAAATTGCCCTCACAACAGAAGGAAGGGACAAAAGCTAAAAATGCAAAGATAACATGCACAGTCGTTCCATAACCACAGAATGAAAACAGACAGAAGCATAAGGAGTAATCCACGAGATGATAATGTATCCATCAGGAAAGCATTTCTGAATCAAAGTAACTGTTTCTGCGCATTTCCAATCTATAGAATGACACTGCAGCTGTAGATCATTAATCCACAGGTGGGTCTGAGTAGATAAGGGCAAACCATTTGCATGACATACTACTATGGTACCTCAGTTCATCACTTATCCTAGCCATAGCACTTCATAAAGTTATGAGCTAAAGCCTATTTTGAAGTATAACATGTATCCAAAAAAAAGAACTACTTTCAAGAGGGCGCACAAAGATCCTGTTCCTCTTCAGGAGTAAGCCATGATTTGTTCAGATGGTTCCTCTTCTGCCATCCAGAAGCTCATTTTAATACGGAGAATAATATATTTAATGAAAATGATTTTTAAGAAATAATGTTGCTCTCATTCACATGTGGGATGCCAACAAATATATAAGTCTCTCATCTCAACTCTACAAAAAGCATGAAAGTTGACAGCCACTTCTACGTCCTATCTGTTCATGCACTCCCATGCTTAGACGGATGAAGAAGAAAAAAAGATATGAGCAGCAGAATTTTCAACATATGTTTAAATCCTGATCCAACCTTCAGTTGAATCAGAGGTTTGATCTTTAGTAAGAGATTGACAGATCTCACTTGAAAGGTGCAAATATTAACAATCAAGACTTTCTTTGAAGGTGGGAACATCAAATATCAAGAATGAAGAGGCTCAAAAAGTAAACTCTCTAAAAGAATCATCATCTGGATGAATTCTCACTGAACATGAGCACATGACTTCGAAGAAAAAAAAGAGCTAGGCAGACCTTTAAAAAGATTTAATTAGAGGAATGTTGATCATTTTAGCACAGAAATGCTGAAATTGCAGCTTGATACGTTTTACAAGGTGAACATTTGGAGGTTGCTCCTTGTAAAGAAATAGGCACCTTTCATGACCTTTAGGATGGCACCAGAAAATTAATGAAAGCTGTCTGGATGAACACCATGTATACAAACCTCTTCCCTTTACACATTTGCATAGTCTATATGGAGTAACTTCTGGGGGCCAAACACCCTCCATCAAGATTCAAACAGCAGTGAATCCAAACGGACCATCCTCTCTGCCTCCGCGCATCAAGCTCAGCAGGCTTAAAGGAGGACTAGGCCGACTATACAAGAATGCTGTTGTGAGACATTAGTTCATAGTCCGCTTTCACATTCAACTATCATTGTAATGATTGCCTTAGGTTGTGTGCCTTGAATCGTCGAATAGCTCACAATTTCCTTTTCATTTCTTCAACCATTCCGAGTTTGGTACAATATATTTTAAACGGTTTCTGTAGTAACTTTGGTATGTTTTGTGGTATGTAAGAGCACATCATGTTGCATTGAACTGGCCAAACTGAAATATTCATTCTAAATATTCATCATCGAGGGGCACCTGGGTATTTGGTCAGACTTTAAGATTTGCAATTGAGGGAAACTGTTAAAAATATCAACTAATTTAAATAGAAGGGTTTTACTGAGTACATTGACACAACCCAAGTTTTGATGAAGTTAAGAGAGTGGCCTTAATTTGGTAATAATGTTGCGATTATCATTTTGACTCAGTTTAATAATTCATTGCATAAATAGCAATTTCATCAAATCTCCCTGACGTAAGTGCAGATATTAAGAATAGGAAAGTGATCTGGGCAGTCACCAGGGTGCTGCATAGCTGAAGACGGCTTTCTCACACTCGTTGGTAGAGGAGCTGAATATACAATACTGGTACACCGCGGCACCTGCCATAGGGTAAGATACACTCTGGGTTCCGAGGACACAGGGGAGCGCATGATGAGCATACCATTAGAGATGGCCGTTTTAGATCTGATAGACTTTTTGATATGGCATGTACCTTGTATCGTATTCTGATATTCTGCAATGAAAGTCAATAAAGAGTTGTTAGAAACATGAAAGTTCTTATAGATTGGCTGTAAATGGAGTTAGATTATTTCTTTGCCATGACCTCAATCAAATCTTTTGTCAGACTTGAGAGGAAACTACTTGTTACAGATGTTTGTTCTCTTGAAAACCTTTCACGAATATGTGTAGTCAAACCCTTTTCTGTGGCCCTAGAATAAGTTTGTGGGTTAGATGGGAGACATCTCTGTAAACCTAATAGGAACCCAGGCAAGAGGGCACCTGGGCTGCACACAGACATAGTGAATGACATGCTTTTAGATTGATGGACCAAAAGATTCTTTTAATTAAAATCATTTGTTGTGGAATCAACATTTTTCTACTTCGAACAGAGGTGTTAAATTCCAGGTCAAGTAGGAAAAAGAAGTTGCTTAGAAGTAATTAATTTGACCAAGTAGGTAGAAGAAGTTATTTTATAAGTACGTCATTTTGATAATTAAAACAGCAGTCTGATCAGTTCTGAATATGCAGATGCAACCATGTTGACTTTGATTTCTCTGTTGTGAAGGTGCGAGTCATCTGTTCTGCTGCCACTCCTCTGCCACGATTATTTATGCAAGAAAAACGGGGCGATCAGCACGAAGAAAGTAGAATGCTGATGGATGATCTTGGGCTAAGCGAGGTACAGGAAGGTTCCCAATCTTTACATGTATCAGAAAACTAATTTATTATGTTTTGTAACCAGACACATGAATCTTGTCCTCCTGAAACTTATTATTTATAGATTTACTGCTGAAGCCAGTCAAGCAGCCATTGTTATTTGCTCTCCTCCTAAATTATTATTGTAGCATAATTTAAAATAAAAGTAGTGTTTTGACATTTTTGTCTACAAACTGATGACCATGCCACAAAGGGTACATCTTCAGAGTTCTATGCACCTGTTCTATCAGCTTGCCAGGGTTGGACTGGCCTATAGGGCACTCAGGCAGTACCCGATGGGCTGGTTTCACAGGTCATTGTGCGAGACAGTTCTTTTAACAGTTTGTGGGCCTGTTTTATGGCCAGGTGGGATGGACTTACTTTTGATTTCTCTGATATTAAAACAAATATTGCCTGCAGTGAACACAAAAGCATGTATATTTCCATACCATGCAAAATCTTTACAAGTTCAAAACTGGCCTGATTTGCAAATGTGGGCCACTTGTTTAGATACCTTGGGCCAGATGTAGCAAAGGGTTTTTCCCGTTCTGTGTCAATGGGAAAATGTGTTCGTACATATGGCCCCTAGTTCTCTAACGTGGGCCACTTTTATTTTGGTGCCTGGGCCTATTTTCTGATGTCCCAATTCAACAATGCGCTTGTTCCTAATTGCCTGATAAATAATGTTTCCACATTTGTAGTGCATGTCTGCAAATCTAGGTTAATTTGTGCATTTTACATAGCACATGTTTTTTTTTTATTTATTGATTTTTACTCAACTCTTACATTGTTATACAAAGCAGACAATTGACAGAGCAGTAAAAAAGAATATTTTTTTTAATGTAATCTATACGAACAGCAGCAAAGTTGAATAAAAAAAAATCACCCTTAACCAATTCAAAAGCCTCCTGCAGTTATGTAAAGGAGCGAAATTGACAAAGTATAGATCCCCTAAAACTGTGAGTCCCTTCTGTGTTCATCCATCTATAATCACATCCTGAAAAATAGGTGGAAAGATTGATGAAGCGGATATAGGTGTATAGAAATTAAATTTAAGAACACCTAATCGCTGCTTAATCTGGGTCCAAACGTTGTATGCTGCTCTTAAGGTCTCAAACCTAGTTTTCTTATAGTAACTGGGTTCTATTTTATTTTTTAACAAGACAAGCCCTAGCTTCGGCTCCCAAAATCACCTCATAAATAGTTGGAGCTTTTGCTAAATTTATTCCACCTGTAATGAGGATTCCCATATGGTTGCACCATGCATACCCAATAATAAAAAGTGAAGTTGGGTACTGACCATCTGCCTCGTGAGTGCGACACAGTTGTATTTAGCACGCCCTTCATGGCTCTGATATCCCCCAAAAAAGGTAAAACCAGCACTCTCCCTAATAAGGAGAGATGCAGATGATCAATTTTATGAAGATCTTGTTTAATATTATATAGTAATGGTGCCATATTCAGTTCAACCTATCCATCCAGGGCTGCTGGGATTCTCACTCCTAGATCTACTGCATCAGTCACCACATGTTGAACCCTGAATCCGGTTCTCTCAGTACATAACACCTGAATCTTACCCTCATTTAACCTATATCCTGCGCATGCTCTGAACTGTCTAGCTTGACCTTCTATTTCAGGGAGCGCAGCATAGGGATCTGTAATGATCGCCAAAATGTAATCTGCCTAGGTGAGCACTTTATACTCAACTTGATTAACAATAGCTGGCTTAATACATGAGTTATTATCAATCTTTACTATAAAGGGATCTCTGTATGTAAAGCAAATAAGAGGCCAACAAGGACAACCCTGCTGAGTGCCTCTTGAAATCTTTATATAATCCAACTTTAACCACATTATTTGTAATGTAGACCTCAGAGCCTTATACAGGGCCTTAACGGCCTTGCTGAAACCTCCGCCAAACCCTTTTTGCTCTAATACTGCCCATAAAACTACCACGATACATGTTCAAAAGCCTTTTCAGCGCCTAATAAAACTAAACCCAGTGAATTCTTTGAAGCTTCTGCTGTGAGAAACAAAGTGATCACCCTCCTAACGTGATCATCTGTACCACGCCCAGGAATAAAGCAGTGTTGTCGGCATGATACTAATGGTGAGATAACCTTCCCCAGCCAATTTGACAATATTTTAGCATACATTTTCCCATCACAATTTATTAAAGAGATCGGCCTGTATCATCCAGGAAGCAGAGACTATTTCCTTTTTTCTTAAAAACAATTATGCTAGTTTCCCATGAGGGTGGGATTGATCCCACTTGAGCCTGCAAAAACGTCTGAAACATATCCTGTCGGAGTTCCCCAAAAAAAGCTTTAAAGAATTCCAGTGGAAGATTACCAGGCCATGTGGCTAGCTAATTTATCATCTCACAGATCTCATTCAATGTTGTTGGGGCATCTAAGATCTCTTGATCTTCCTCATTTAATCTTACCCTGTCCAGACCCATAACTAAAGTCCTCATACCCACCTGTTGGTGTTTCAAGTTCTTCTGTATACAGGGCTTGATAGAAGTCCCTGAAGACCCTAACAGTATCGGACAGGGATTCAAAAGTCATCCCCTCCTGATCTGTGATTGCAGGTATCCCATTCTCCACTTCCTTCTGCCTGATCCGTTTGCTAACACTCTCCAGGTGACCTCCCCATATTCATAATATTCCGATCGATATTGCTGAAATTGGGGTGCCACCTCCCTGCGAAAATATTGATCTTCAATTTTAAAATGGCTATTTCTTGCTGAACCTCTTGAAGATCCATCCCCTTAGTCAACCTCCAAGTCAATTTCTCTGTTAGGGAAAGCTTGTTATGTATCCCCTGGATCTCAGTCTTTTTTAACTTCTGTTGATACAGACTTAAGCGAAGGGTTTCCCCTCTAATTCCTGGCTTTAAAGCATCCCACAACAGCCTGTTCGGGGCAGTCCTTATGTTGTTCTCCAGAAAGTGCCTTATCCATTCACACATATGATCCATGTGTACTGCATCTGACAATAGCTTACTGTTAAAGGTCGAAGACCTCAGAGGTTATATAATACCCATCAATGGGATTTCAAGGGCCAGAGGGTTGTGGCCTGAGAGCGCCTGGGAAGCATCTCTGTCTTGGCCTGGCTAGTCAGGGCGGTAGATAAAAAATAAATAATAATCTATCCGCACCAGATTAATATACAGAACACATTAAAATGTGAAACCTGGGTCCAGGGCTTTGCACTTCTCCCACACATCCGTAAGGCCATGATCCTTCACCAAACATTGCAAAGCCCTGTCTACTACAGGCTTTCTCCCTGAGTACAGTTGATTCCTATTTTGATCACTTTTGACATCCAGGTCAACATTTAGGTCATATCCCATGTTTTCGATGTAGAACAGATATGTCACATTACTTTCTGATTTCTTCTTTTCAATATGCAAAATTGGCCTGATTATAAAAATAATTCTTATTTGTAAATTCAGTTACTTAGATAGCTATATAAGTATGTGATCTTTCATATGTGCACCTCTTTCTGCCGTTTTACTTAGCTGGTAAATATCATGTAGAAGTGTTTTACAAGGCTAGCAGCCAGGTTTCTTGTAGCAAACAAACAGAGGTTGTTGCCATAAATTCATGCCCGCTCTTATCTATGGTCATTCCTACCAACCCAGTTACAATCTGCAACTGAATTGAAGAGTTTCTTGAAGCACAGTGGACCACCACTTTTGTGTTACACCAATGTTTAATCCAGTGTGGTCTTTCTAATCCGCAAAGGGAATCAAAGTAAATGCCTATGTTCCAAACGCGAACGAAAATGATAAATCAGCCTTTTGTCCATCCACTATACAATAAAACACCTATTCTCGCCAATTCCATTATCTGGCTACTAAGGTGGCTCCAAATGTATATGTTCCTTTGGGCAACAGTAGAAATTCTCGTGTTCACCTAGCAAGAGTTCTGTCCTGTTGTTCGCCTTCACTGCAACTTTAATTCTACTACTCAGCAGCAAAGGATCAAAAAATGCCAAGGATTTTACTTTTTTTTTTTTCCTCACTTGACTCTATATGCACAGAAATGTAAATGATGATAAGAAGGGTCAATATATTAAACAACTGCCACTTGCTGAATGTGCGTCTTCTAAGTATCAATTCCGAAAAGGTAATCTGAGCTTTCCAGCCACAAGTGATTTACTACAATAAGACATTGCAGACACGGAGTATGTTACGCTCAATAATTATAACTTACTGTCAAGTTTATACCTTTTAATCCACATTGGGCACTTAAATCGCACCACTCCACAGTCCTCTTCATTGACTTCTTTCGACTCAATTATCCATTGCACTGCTTTGCTGGTGAAAATATATTCTTGCACAATTTAATGGCAATAAATCCTCATCCTAAAATAATTTCCGGTTTTATTTCGCCTGGAATTCAGTTTTGTCTCACCCTGTTCTTCACAGCAGAGATGATTACTTACATTATCACTTTATTTGTTCACTGACTTTTCTCATCACCTATGGCCTTCTTGTGGCTGTTAATATTTTGCTCCCTGTTTCTGTGTCAAACTCATCCACCCACCATGTTACTTTCACCCTTTTCCCCTGCTATGGGGCACCTGCATTCTGGGCCAGGCTGTTGAAAGTCGTCTGTATCTCTTGCTAACCCTATTTTAATGATACTGAGGTGATGGCCTCTCACGTTCAGTTCCGCAACTACCCTCAACTAAAACGCTGAGCTTATGGTGGTAGGACCTTCTGAGTTATGCTTGTCCCAAGAGATCAGGAACACTATTATTTGAAGTGTTGCAGACAAGGACAGTGCAATATAATATGCAAAAAGGTGCTGTGCTCAGGGCAGGTGCAAAATCACACTTGCCCTTGGCGGATACAGAATGTGCACTGGCGTGATCTATATTGCCGAAATGGCCACACAAGTCTCTCTGGCCCCCCAACTGTATTATTGAAGTACACCGGGGATTCATTAAACTATACCAGCAAGTCACATTGATCATCATAACAGTACCTGATGATAGTCATCAAGAAAAGACTAGAAGAGAGGTTAGTGTGTTTTCTATCTTGACCACCAAACCTGGAATGAATTTCACTGAATCTGAGTAGTGGAAGATCACATGCCTTGTCAGAAAAGTTTAAAACATGGGTTACAGGGACGTTATAGTTAGTTCCTGAATTTACTCCCACAAAACCAGAGAAATTCAGCAGCTATATTTACCTGAGCTAAATATAACTTGCGCCCCTGTAATACACTGCGTATGACATCACAAATTACATCACTCATGACAGTGACCTCACTGATGACATCTCAAATGACATCACTGATGACGTCATCTGTAAGTGGTTATATGTATGGATGACAGAAGGTGTGAGTGCTTGTATTGGTGACTTAGTGGTTGAGTTAGTTTCTGTAAGAAACCGTAAATGGATGCGTTAGTAGGTGTATATACGAGGAAGTGGCTGTGTGATAGTCTGTATTGGTACAACGAGTGAGTGTCTGAGTAGCTGTTTAGCTGAGAGAATGGGTTGTGAGTGTGTGTGAGAATGGGTGAGCTTGTATAAAGTACTGCCTGTATGCTTTAGCAACTGTGTTAATGTGTAACTGTCTCTGTTATTGAGAACATGGATCAGTGAATGCCTTTATAAGTGGCTGTATCCACAGGTAAGTGGTTCTGTTACTTCTTGTGTGGTACAGTAATTCTATGTGTGAGAAGGTGTACACGTAAGAAACAGGATCTGTTAGTAACTGTATGGGTAATTATGTATGTGTGTGAGAGGTTTAATTGGGGACTGAGTAGCCGTAATAGTGTCTTTATTAGTCAGTTAGTGGGTAATCACCCACTGAGTGAGTGTATCGGTGACTGATTTTATCTTTGAGTTGTTGTACCCATATGTGAGTGCTGCATGAGTGAGTCATTGTGAGAGTGAGTGGATGTGTGAGTAAATTTGTACAAAAGTGGGAGTATGAGTGGCTATATGGGTATGTGGGTGAGTGAGTGCCTGCATGTATTGGTGACTGGGAGTAGCAGTTGTTGTGATTGATTGGGGTGTGTAAGTCTTTGTATTGGTGGGTAAGTGGTTGTGTAACTATGGTCAAGTTCATGGGTGTGTTTATGTTGAATGTGTAAGTAAGTGCATGTGTTTGTTATTATTTGTATTTTATAGTAGATTTGTGAAGCTTGTATGTGTGAGCGAGTGGGTGCATCAGTGGTGTATTAGGCTGTGCATGGGTGTGTGAATGGTTATATGAGTGTGGTAATAGCATAGTTATGTAATCATGAGTGAGTGGGTAAGTTAGGTTTGTGTGAGTGAATAGGTGTGTGGCAGTAGCTGTATTGCTCTGTCAGTGAGTGTTTTAGTATTTGCATGTGTGGTGATCTATGTGAGTTTGTGTAAGCGTATGATTGGGTGTGTGAGTGGTTCTGCAGATTACATCATCAGTAATGTCACTGACAATGTCATGAGTGATGTGATATGTGATGTCATAAGCAGTGCATTACAGGGACACAATTTATAGTTAGCTCATTTCTCTGGTTTTGTGGAAGTAATTTCGGGACCTAACTATAAAGTCCCTGTAACCTTTTGTTTTTTCAGTGAATTTCTATGGTATTTATAACGTATAGTAATTTTAATTACTATACTTTAATCCAACCACCGCTGTGCATGGCTTAAGGCAGTTGGCCGCAGCCTATCTCTCTGGTTGTGAGAATAGGTGTAAGAGGGTTATCTGGGATGGGAGTGGCTGTGAGATTCTCTGAGTGTGCGAGTGCGTGCATCAGTGTCTTAGTGGGTGTGTCAGTGTGAGTAGGTCTGTGAGAGCGGTGCATGAGGTTCTGAGTGGTCTGTGAGGGGGTGTGTGAGTGTCTCAGTGAGTCTGTGTGGATGCATCAGTGTCTGACTGGGTCTGTGAGTGGGTGCACGAGGGTCTGAGTGGATTTGTGAGTGCGTGTAGGCATGTCTAAAGGTCTTTTGGGAATTAACTTGGGAAACACAACTTTGTTGACCCCTCCTTTTTCTCGGCCCCCACTTAAAGGAGCACCCCCAAACCAAAGTAGCAGAGAAGCAGCTTGCCCCTTTGCCAGAGAGAGGATGACAGTAGATTCCAGGGGGCACAAGGCAGAACACTGCACCTCCTTCACCACCGGGCCTCTGGCGCGACCGACACTGTGTCTGGAAGGCATTGCATCTTCTCACCTAATAAGTGCCACAGTATTGACCAACATAAACCATGCATAACAATGTCACCCCACCCTTTACTCCTCTTCCTTTGTGAAGGATGGAACACTCCTATACCTCACAACGGATTAGAGTCAGTCTTCGTTTGGAAAATCCCTGTGACATTCTGTACTTATTGTCCACTGTCTTAGAAGCAGAGAACAGAGACTGCACCCAGCTCTGCACCATCACCACCTCTACATGCACAAGAGCAAAGGGACACATCCCAGGTCATTTTTCAACTCCAGCACTCACCTCTCACTAAGGGTGTGAAGGAGTCTCCTGGAGACATTCTGAAGCTACTAACTGGTTGGCTGTGAAGCAGAGTATAAACAGTAACTGACTTTCTGCATCTCCCACTCGATTGAAGCCTTCCTTACAGAGGGCAGTTATGTTGAAGTTGACACACTTGTTTTTGCACTCGATTTGAGATTATAAGTTGTGTGTACATTTCACACTGACCTTGTGTTGTTCCCAGCATGGGTTTTGTCAGTTAATACCTTACAGAATAGTACAATTCTAAGTTTTGCTGCTTGGTACCAGTGAAAATGTGCAGTGTTACAGTATTATCTATCTGATATGTAGAACTTGTGTTGGGGAGGGAAGACCACATAAAAAAAAATTATGCACCTGGTAGTAATTGTGTTTTTTGGACTTTTTTATAGCACCCAATGCCCATGGAATAAGGGCCTCTTTGTTACAGGAGCTTATAGAGGTCTGTAGGAGTAGTAATGTCTTGGGAGCTTTTTATGAGTACTGGTCTACTGCCCACCTAGCTGGTGTTTGCCTTTCATCCATTTTTTCAACAACACCTAAATAAAGATCTCAAATTACATCACATCAGATCATGCCTGGGCCCCTTTCAGAGCAGCATGTCTGCAATGTGATTCAACCCGACTAAGGCAGAGTTTGTTTTCAAACTCACTTAAACCAGAGCTCCAGGTTACAGCATTTACTTTGGGAGGCCTCTCCCCATCCCTTTCCCTGTTCCAGGCTCCTGGTCTTCTAGGGTGATCTTAGCCAGTTTTTTCATAGTCGTCTGAATTCGAAAACCAGTTCAATCTGATTGCCTTTGATTACGGCTCAAACCACTGTCGAAAATCCAGCCTTTCTTCCCACCAAACATCATCTGCTTCATGATCCTAACCCTTGATCTTTCAAACATAAATACGGATAATGCCCTGATAACACTAATAGTGTTCCTTATGGAGCCCCACAACCTTGACACAAGTGACCTGACTTGTTCTGCTCGTAGGCACCCACTTCGAAGTCTGATGTGTGCTTTCAGTGCCATCCACAAAGACAAACCTCATCACTTAGCAAGCACTATCCACATTTCCAGCAGCAGCCACACAACCCATAATTACATCCTTACTTAACATGAAATCTAGAAAAGAGGCACAATGAACCCGTACTGAAGGTCACCCTCTCCTTTATTCTCCAAGGCTGTGGATCAATCTCTTTTCACCTCATACTACCTTCATGCAATAGCTAAAGACATATCGCTTCAGCATCTTCGTGTCATCCGTGGACTGGTACCTTCTAATCCTCCCTCACCATCCACCCACCTCTTTCCTTACCCATCATGATATGATGATCCCCCGCTCCATAGTTTGTAAGTGTTCTGTATGTACCCGTTCATGCAGTGCACTCTTGATACTGTCCTATTGCAGACCACCATGACAGGATCTCAATTCAATAGGTACCTCCAATAAACTTATCTAGTAAGACTAAACCCCCTCCCGCCTACCTTTCTGAATTTTAAACTGCTTCTTTATAACTTCTCGGAATTTCTTTATTGTAATATTTCATACATAAGTGCAACGTTCGTAACTAAATTAAATTATGATGAGCATGTGTTCAGTAGCTGCATCTTTACCACACTTTGTTTTTTTTTCTAATCTAGGATTTATCCGAAGGGCTTTCCATGTTTACAGGAGAGGAAGAAGTCTTTGCTTTTCAGAGAACATTATCAAGGCTTACGGAAATGCAAACTGAACAATATTGGAAGGATGGGGACCGCAGTCAGAATTAACCACAAATTCCAGATCTTCACGCTTTTCTCTGGGACTTATCCTATTTATAAACGAGCGGAGCATTTCCACTGTAAATTTATGAACAGTGTGTTGTTCTTCAGAACTACAGGTTTTTATTCTTGCTGCACCTTGTTCCCGGACCATCTTCCACGTCAGGATTTTTATGACAACTTTTTAAAGATACAATATATTGTTTTCAGATATTTATATCTATGCAGCTTTTTTGGCTTGTTGGATACATTTTTATGTTTTTTCTGCCAAAGGCCGTCTTCCAGATATGTTTTAACAGAACAAAATAAGCCTGCCTTTTGAAGAACTGCAAAGGAAACCAAATGTCTACTGGCTTCATAAAGAGGCGAGGAATGTAGTGAGGTGAAGTCAGTGATGCCCATGACGTCATGCTTTTCATGTATTTGCTAAACCTTTGGTTTCTGTTTAGTTAAGGTTAATGCCAGTCATTGCCTGCCACATTCACTCCAGTTTGGGCAGAGCAGAGATTGTTCTTCCATACTTCATATTCCATTGAATCCAGTTAATTTGTAAAATCCCAGCAAGATGGATTATTGTCTTCCATGTGCAGGACGAGTTTTGGGTTTATACCGGTTAATGGGTACTGTATTCCTTTGTATACTCTTCAGAGACTCCTGTTGTGTAATGGTATGGTACTGATTACACTACGTGAAGGTCAGCGGGACATGCGAAATAAAGAACAGAAGGACAGCGCTTATTCATGTAGAGTGTCTGCATTGTAGAGAACAGAACTGTAGCCAGGGTCAATAAAGAACACTACAACATGTCTACAAGCTACTCTAGTACCCCCATATGCATTAAACAGTTGTTTCATTGTATAATGTACTCCACAAAATGCATGTCAGATTTATTTCCCTTTATGACTCAGATGCATTCAATGATGTGCATGTGCTCTAAGTCAGTGCCTTTTAAAACATTTTAATTGAGTGAACAGCGCTGGACTGGATGGGCAAGTAATCACCCGTTCTTTCTCTCTATCTCCCTCCAGTATTCGAGCAGTACAGGGACTGGATTATGCTTTTAGTTCTTGCATAGTGTGAACACCCATGAGGTTTTGAATGGCTTTGAATTGGGTGGAATCTGGTAAAGAGAATTGATTTTTCCAAATATTTGCAGGTTAGACACTGTGACTTGCTCCACTGAATCATTAATGGGCAAGGAAGGGGAAGGTCCATGGACTTTAGGAACATGAGTAGAGAAGAACCTCTGGGAAAGTTTCTACTCTCCTGGTCTTGAAAATCTGAAGCATGGATTCAGGTGGGGCTGGTGAGGAGTGGAGTGTCTCTGCTGGAGGATTTTTGCATTCAGTATCTGGAAATGGATGTTGTTTGTAGAGGACCGTATTCCATGTATAATTGTTTAAAGTACATCTAGAAAAGAGTTGCCAGTGTGTTACTTGAAGTCGTTGGTGGATTAAGCGTATTTCCTAAGTAACAATGGAAATATTTGTTTTGGGGCTACAAATGTGTATTGATTATAATTATTGTTTATAGTGGTTAAATATATGCCCTAATTGGCTAACATTAGCAAATATTGACTCTATAAAATACGAAGATATGTACATGAATACTGCAGTAATCCATATTCAAAAGTCGATCCTTGCCGTGTCTGTGGTTTTTGCAAATCCACTTATAACTGCTGTCAATATCACTGCTAAAAAACAAATGCCCTGGATAATTCATTCGGACATGGTGCCTTGTTCTACAAAAAAACAACAGACCGCACTTCCTGTCAATAGAGCAAACAAATCTCATTCAAATTAAAAAAGGAGTAAGTGCCCGAATGTGTCCGAGTGAATTTCTTCTGTAGGTTTTGATTTTCAGATGACACACCAGGGCTTCCTGATATTCACGGTAAAGGGCACAATGGTGGGAGCCACCCTAGTGACATTAAGCTTTTTTTTTTTTTACTTAACTGTAGAGAGACAGTTTCGAGAGCTCTTTTATGAAATGCGCTTCTTGTAACCGCATTTAGCATTTTTGGTGGAAGTGAGCGATTGGGTTGAGGCCAAGAGAATTGATCCACAGCAGTCAAAAGAATACACAGTGAATGTATTTTGCTTTAAGGGCGAGATTTAGCTAGCCCAAACCAGTTAATGTCCGATAGTGACTGTAAATCTGCGGGAAGCCTATAATTCCTCCAAACCATAGTGTCAGCTAGAGTCTCCAGGTTTTGACAAATTTACAAGGGCAGCTCTGTACCCTCTGGACAATCCTTTCTGAGGACAAACACCTGTGATTGGTTTCTATTTTTGATCAAGACCTGCTGCATCTGGCCTTTTTCCAAAATGTGATGTACAAAGGAGCCCCTCCCTCACCATACTTGTGACAAGTCTTATCAGGGATCCATCCAGTCAAATGGCGCCTAATTCTTTTATAACATGCCTAATGAAGTTTCATTAGTTGAATTAGTCTGAGACTAGCTTGGGTCGCCACTTCCTGTTGAAGGCACCACTCCAAATATTGCATTTAAGTGAGCTCAGCCTCCTGTTTTTTTCTAATATTCCTGAGGCAGTCAGATGTATGTTTTGTGATTTTATATCTCATTGAGGTGGTTCTCCTGCCTAGACCCTCTCCCAATTAATAAGCATTGGCAAATCCAGTATATTGCTCCTTTGGGGGCTGTTAGCTATTCCAAAGCTTTTTGGGGGTGGGGGTTGGGGCATTTGTGTAGCGGAAAGCTCATGAGAGAGAGAGCGCAACACCAAGCTCTGGGAGAAGCACACAGTATTGAGAGCAACATGGATCATATGGGACTAGGGGTAGGTTGTGGGGTGAAGCATACAGAAGAGGGGGAGTTTGTAGGAGACAAAGCACTCAAGGGAGCAAACAAAATAGCTCTGTGTATTCAAAAGTGAATCCTTGCCTTGTCCGTGATTTTTGCAGATCCACTTGTAACTTCTGTCAGTATCACTGTTGAAAAGCAAATGCCCCGAATAGTTCATTGAGACATGGTGCGTTGTTCTACAAAAAAAACAACAGACAGTACTTTCTATCAATATGTGTATGTTTTCTGGGGGGAGGGGGCAAGTGAGAGAAAAACATGGAGTGGAGCTATTTGCACAGGGGAGAAGCAAATCAGGGAGAGATCAATACAGCATGCATGGCAAGGTGGAGAGAGTAACACTGTTGGGGGATGGACTAGGCAGAAAGCAACATGGAGCACGAGGGCAGGGGTATGGTAGTGGAAAAGTACACAAGGGATGGAGCTGGGAAACACACACACTGTCGGTGCTTAACTGAGAAAAAAAGTTTCCCAAAAGTGAGCAGTGGAAGTCTACAAGTCTGGCAAGCAAAAGGACGATAAAGAGGCTAATGCTGCAAGAGAGGGACAAACGCAAGATGGGGATGGGACAAGGAAAGCTATCAGATAACAAGCAAGCAAATAAGAGTGACAGTAAAAAACAACCAGTGGTATGCAGTCTGTGGGTTATAAGCTCACTCTAACTTAACAATAGTTTTTTCGCAACCAGATAGCTTGCTCTATCCGATAGAATAACCCTAAAACACTGATTCTGAAGCAATCTGTAAAGGGGTGTACGATTGGTGAAGTCAAATGCCTTAGAAATGTAGACAAATTTAGATGCAATGGGTTCACTGCCTCTCTAAGAACCTCACTGTCAGTATGCATGAGTGCTTCTTCATAGTGCTTTGTTTATATGCTGTGTGGAAATAAATAAATCCTTCACATCTATCCACACATATAGTTTGTCAAGGCAAATCTTTGTTAACATTATGTCCGACAATCTTAACATGGGCATAATGTGTTGGGTTTCTGCTATTGCTTTCCTTACATGTAAGGACCAAAACTAATGCATTCCAGGCTTACTTCAGGAAAGTATTCGGCAGGCGATATGCAATCACCCAGTCTCTGCTTTTGTAAACTGGCAACACCACTTTCTCAGTTGTTTGTAATATTAACTGCAGTTGAACTGGTGATCTTGGGCACAGAAACTGCACTATTCGGAGTCCCAAAACTAACAATAGTAAGCTATAGCAACCAGTGACTTTATAGGGGTTCTTATCAACTAAACCGTTTGAGATTAGGTTCCAGAATGGTTTTTGATATTTTTAGTTTGTGACATTTCACATAGAGTCCCAGGGTCTAACCGAATTTCTCTATTTTTGTTAATTTAGAGCAAATCAAATTTTTTGAGAAATGTATGGAAATTCTGCAATGTGTCCCGAGTGAATTCATAACAACAGAATGACTGTGTTGCACAGTACCAAATGACCCACCAGTTTGGAACTGTGGCATCATAATAAAACTTCCATATGTAATTCCTTATTTAATATGAAAATCTGAGAGTTAGACTAAGGGACCCACCTTTTAGCATCATTTGAGCATCCTGTGTGTTATGCAGGTTTCAGAAACTAAGTGGTATGTCTAAGACTTATGAATCTGTCACAAGGTAACATACATAGGTGTTTAGTTTAAATGTTAAACTTGGCATCTTTTTTGTGGTTTCCTTTAACTTTTTGCCTTTAGACCTCCTGTTTTTGTTGACTTTGTTTTTGCTGGCCTTAGGATTCTGCACACGTTACCACTGCTAACCAGTAGTAAAGTGCTTGTGCTCTTTCCCTAAAACATGGTAACATTAGCTTCTTCCAAACTGACATATTTTGTAAGTTGAGTGCACTACATGTGCCATGGGCCTGTAAATTAAATGCTACCAGTGGGCCTGCAGCATTGATTGTGCCACCTACTCAAGTAGCCCTTTAAACCTGTCTCAGGCCTGCCACTACAAAGCCTGTGTGTGCAGTTTTAAACTGCCTTGTTGACCTGGCAAAATAAACCTTTTACCAATCCCAAACATTCCTTTTTAATAAATATGTCACCCCTAATGTCGGCCGTAGCCAGCCCCAAGGGTGGGATTTAGTGTATTTAAAAAAGTTGGAAATGTACTTTTAGGTTTTACATGTCCTGGTTGTGAAAAACTCTTAAATTTGTTTTTCTCTACTGCAAGGCCTATCTCTCCCATAGGTTAACATTGGGATTACCTTATTACATGTTATAACTGTAATTCACAATCTAGAAAGATGAACTTTTCGAGCTTTTTGTCTCTGGAATCACAATTTAAAGTCACAACTTTTAGTAAAGTCGGATACTGAATTGCAGTTCTGAAAATGCTACGTTCTGAAAGCTGGCAATTGTTTACTTTTTGCAATTTTGTGCCTACAGCCTGTCTCTGATCACATGTATGGGGTGGGGTGACAACTGGTCTTTGTGTATTCCTCCTAGACAGCCACACACAATGGAAACTTAGGTGGGACTTGATGGGCCATTCTGGGCAGGATGGGAGGTAAGAGATGGACACTGCCTCACTTACACCTGAATAGGCACACACAAAGGGCTGCATAACCTCCTGCAGTGAGTCTGGAGCCAGGACAGGAAGGACAGGACATCTGTGCACTTCAAAGGCATGTATTTGAAGCCTCCTCACTTCAAAGGCACCACTGGGTATAAGCACTGGACCTCAGACACTACCAACTCAGAACACTTCTGGAGTTGTGAATACTCTGCCAGGAATAAAGACTGCTGTGCTGCTAAAAGCCTGGCACTCTGCAGGACTGCTGGTTGCTGGACCCCTGCTCTGCTGTGCTGACCTGTGCCTGCCGCACTCTTGCTTGGGAGTGAGAAGGACCTGAATCTCTCCAACCCAGAACCCAGAGTGACTTCAAGGGCTAGTAGGCTGGCCTCCTGATCTGAAGACTCTGAAACATAACAGACTTCTTATTTTAAATGAAGTGCTATTTTTCTAACCTGGTGTGGGATCCTTGTTTGTGTGGTGCTGTCACCATTCTACTGTTTGAAATGTTGCACAGGTACTTTACACACTGCCCTCATGTTAAGTCTGACTGCTGTGTCCTAAACTACCAGAGGGTGATCACAGGTTATTTTGGGGTTTGTACCTTACCATGACAAGAATTGTGGTTGCTGCTTGACCAGGGCTCCCACCCCAGTCACCCAACAACCCAATTTTTCACAGTTGGACTGCAAAACCTTAGTGGGTATGGATCTATCAAAAGGTAACAAATAGTTCCCCAGGGTTGCAAATCCCCCCACTTTCAACTCCCGGTGAGAAATATCATGACAGAATTGTAGTCCATGAAAAACAGAATTATAGCCCATGTCTGTGTTTGTAGCTTGTGTGGCTGTAGGTTCACATGCTCTGTATACTTCTGCCATCTTGTGTTGGGCTCGATGTATGTAACTTGTTTTTCTTTGGCACCTTTCAAGCCACAAGGTGTAGTCACACATTTCCTTAATTGGCAATACGCATGGACACCAGCTCCATCGTTAGATTGTTTATTTCCACTGTGGGGTTTGGACGTGTACGATCAGACTCCATCTCTGGTGCCTAATAGCGCCAACTTCTAGGTCCACTTGACTCCTGTGTCATGGAAGAAACTTAATGGATTCTGCTTCTTTGCCATTTGAAGAACATTGAGACTCATACTCACCTTTGTGCCTTTCTGTCAGTGCATAAGGGCTGTAAGGGCCTACTGCCTGTCAGTCTCTGGTGCCCCGTTGGCAAGAATGCCAGGTTAGTGATGGAAAAAACCCTTTCCAAAGCTGCCCGAAATGCATTCCAAATTCCCTTGGACTGACCACCATCAAGTCTGAAATCACTTCCTCTCCCCAAGCACGATGAGACAAAGTGCCAAGCCTGCCTCACCTTCTGGTCGAAGAAGGCCCTTCCATACTGAGGCGAATGGAGGTGGGCATATCAGAGAATGCAGAGACAAGAGACTGAGGACACTCCAGACACATTTGGGGAACGCAACATTGAGATGGAGGATGAAACGGCCCCCTCACAGGCCCAGTTGATCCAGTCCAGTTTGGAGGTGAGCTAACCCTCCAAATCCAAGGGAGAACAGACTAGGAGCCTGATGTTCAACAGTCCCTTAAAACTTTGACCGTGAGTATGACTGCCACCTACTCACAACCCACGACTGCCAAGCGGCCCCATGGACAGGCAGACTAATGAACCAGAGGGGTTTGGACGATGAGCCCAGAGGCTCAAAACCACCTTCCTGGGTCACCAATTCCTTCGGACAAAGAAGTCTGCACCTGCAGACTTCTTCGGAACTGACAACGCTTCCCTCTTTAGCCACAAAAACCCCAAATAAACCAAAGCACCTCTTGCAGCTGGCGGGCTCATCGACCCAATCACTGAAGCAGACATGGGCATTAAAGTCAACATCTGCACCAAAGGAGCCTATGCTGAAAGCCCCATTGACACTGAAGACTCACTCTGCACCGAAAGCTCCATTGACTCGGATCAAACTATTCTCAAATGCATTCAGACGGAGTTGGCTGCTCGCCAAAAGCATCTCTTCATCCACCTGCAAACTGGGAGAATCTTCATCAAACTGGGAGAATCTTCATCAAACTGGGAGAACCTTCATGAAGTTATCTCTTGAGGAGCAAATTGTCTTGGAAACCCCACATCCTCCAAAACACAGGGGACATAAGGGCTGAGGCACTAGCCCCCCTCCCTCCCCGGCCTCCTGCTCTTCCTGCTTCCTCTCCTTGTTCACCACTACCTCCCCCACTGTATGTTCCACCTCCTCCAGCTTCAGCAGAGGGTTCACTGCACTCATTCTATGGGGACGGCAGCCCACTGTATCCAGCTCCCTAAAGTGCTTCCTGGGTCACTGCTAAAGAAATTGCACTGGCTTCCAGTTGCTCAAAGATCTCTTTTTAAAACGGGATGCGTGATCTTTAAAATACATCAGAACACAAGCCCCACCTTTATAGCCTCCAAAGTACGGAATTATGCTCGCAGGCGCAATCTCAGATTGGCTTACCTCAATCTTCTAGAGGTCCCCAAATACAATAGGAAAAAGCTGGGGGTTATCAGGTTTGCTGTACTGGCCATGGGCTCTTGGAACTCTTTTCCCGACAACAATAGAGCAGCTACCGCTTATGAGCAATTCAGAATCTTGCTAAAAACATGGCTTTTCAGACAAGCCTATGACTAAAAGCATGTTTGTTTAGCTGCTAGAGCTCTCAGCTCCAGGAAACCTCTCAGTGAACTTGTGTTTTAGAAGTTCCTTATAATATAACATAACATCCTCAGCCAAGAGATGCCATGTAGAACGACTCTGATGTTGATCCCCCTAGGTGACACAGACACTGATCTGTACCCAGTGAAACCTTTTCCCACCCATGACACTACCTCATACCATGATGTCATACATAAGGCAACTACTTTTCATAAAGTAGATATGCAAGTCGTCCAGGGCTTCCTGGTCAAAACACTCTCACTGACCCAACTCACATTTCAGTCCCCCACCCCCATCACCCCCTTCCCCCCCAATCCAGAAAAGGATGTTTAAGGCTGTGCCTGAGACATTCAAAGAAATAGTTGAGGCTCAAGTCATCTCACCTAGGGTTGACAATAAAATGCAAACCCTCACCTAAAGACCATCCCTACATTCACAACCACATTACTTAAGATTCACTTGTGGTCCACGTCATGAAGAAATGTGCCAACACCCAGGGTACAGGGGATATTCGACCTCTTGCTAAGGAGAGCATAAAGACTGAGGCAGCAGGCAAGAAGGTGGCATTACAGTTTGGCACACACTTGAGGATTGCCAACTCAGTTGGCCTGCTCTCCCGATACAACAGTGCAAATTGGGATGAGCTAGAGGAACTTTTCAAATGAGTATAGGAAGCTTGGACAAGAGCTGGTTACGGAGGGCAGGATAATCTCAAATGCTGCCATCTGCTTCTCTCCAGACACAGCTGACACCACAGCCAAGGGAGTTAATATCAGCATCCTGGTCAGGTGTCTCTGGAATTAAGCCAAAAGTACAGCAGTATCTGCTGAATCTGCCATTGGATGATGAACACCTTTCTGGACCGGAGGTAGACCAGATGCTCGAAAAGCTTAAGAAAGACATGGTCACAGCCAAGGGTATGGGTGCTCTTTAGAGATTCACTCCCAGGAGGTCCTTTTGGAAATCACTGTACAGGGGAGGCATTAGGACCATTCCCCAGACTCTCCTGCCTCCTACCATAGGTAGCAACAGCAATACCACTGGCAGTCAAAATGGGGTTATTCTAGAGGGGCCTCAGGAGGTAACCACACCAAAGATAGTGGCATAGGCGGCTTGGTAATAGAAACTGCTTTCTCCAAGCAGTGACTCCCTTCTACTCTCCCCCAATTGCTCTACACCTGTCTGGGGGTTGGGGAGTGGCTGCAGAGATTTCTTCCTCATGAGGAAGAGGTCACCTCCGACAAAGGGATTCTCTCCATCATAGAGCATGGCTAGTGCTTGGAGCTCATTGCAACCTCACCAAACTTTCCATCCCTTATAACGCTGTCCACCGAACACCAGCAACTTCTTCAGGAAGTGGTTCAGGCACTTATTCTCAAAGGGACAATAAAACCAACGCCACTGCAGCATCACTGCAAAGGGTCTACTCACTATACTTTCTAATCCTTAAAAAGGATGGGTCTCTATGGTCCATATTTACTTTGAGGCCCATCAACTAGTACATCATCTCAGATCATTTCCTCACAGTCACTCTGTAGGATGTCATTCCTCTGCTGCAGTATAGCGACTTCATGACTCCTCTTGATCTGAAGGATGCCTACATCCACATACCCATCCACCCTGCTCATTGACGCTGCCTATATTCCATGGTAAGTGGTCCGCATTATCAGTTCAAAATATTGGCATTCAGGGTCACCATTCATCCCAGAGTATTTACAAAATGACTCGCTGTGGTGGCCTCTCATCTCCGAGAGAGCAGCATTCATATATTGGATTGGCTGATAAAGAGTGCAAGCAAACAGTAGTGTCCCACACACACTCAAGCCACCATATACCTCCTCCACAATTAGGGTTTCACTATAAATATCATCAAGTCCCACCTTCAGCCCCTTAAGATCCAGTTATTTCTAAGAGCTGTGCAGGGTCGGCCCTTCATAGACCTCGTTCTGCAAGTGTCCATTAACATGGACTCATCGAGCACATCTTCAGCAGCTGACTGTTCAGGGCATGTGGTTGCCTTAGCACAGTGTCCTCTACATCAATTACCTCAAACTCCTGGCCATCTAGCAAGCACTCAACGCTTTCTTTCACCAGGTTCAGCACAAAGTAGTCTTGATAAAAACAGACAACCCGGCCTCCATGTATTATCTCCAAAAGCAAGGTGGCACACACTCGCCACAACTGTCAATGCTTGCACAAAGCATTTGGCATTGGGTACTTCACCATGGTATACCCCACCTGGCAGAGTACATTCCAGCAGTGGACAACAATTCAATTTTGCTGACCTGCTCAACAGGATGCAGCAATAAGTCCGTGAGTGGGAACTCAGCTCTTAAGTCCTGCTCCCCTACTTCAGTCATTTGGTGGGTTCCCAAGAGCGACTTCTTTGCCACCACCCAAATCGCAAAATGCTAGCATTTTGCCTCCTGGTTTGTACACCCACAGTCCGTGGGCAATTCTCTATAAACAAATTGGCCAGGCACCTTTGTGCTTTTCCTCCTCTCCCATTCCTTCTGTACGTGGTCCGGAAACTTCAACAAACCTCCCTCACTCGCCTTATCTGTTGACTCCTTCGTGGGCCAGACAATCATGGTTCTTGGCCCTTCTGGAGAGGTTAGTGGTTCCCCACAAGAACCTCCCCAATAGGCCCGACCTTCACATGCAGAACTAAGGCACAATCAGGCACCCCAACCACAGGCAACTTGATCTAGCAATTTGGCCCCTGAGGTCATAGAAGTCAGCTATGTTACCCACCTTCAAAAGTGCATGGCTGTCCTCAGAGAATCACACAGACCCACTAAGTGAGCTTGTTATGCTGCCAAGTGGAAAGGTTTTGTCCATTACTGAAGTCCTAAGCACATAGACCAGCTTAAGCATGCGGTTCAGGATGCAATCTACTACCTTCTTCATTTACATAAATCCGGTCTAGCTTACATGTCCATACAGCTTCACTTAGCTGCTATTACAGCCTACTTGCAGAACAGGGAACACTCTTCCTTATTAGAAATTGTCATCAAAGCTTTAATGGAAGGACTCAAATGGGTTAGTTCACTCAGGGTGCCTACAAGACTCATCTGCCCCTCTGGTGCACCCCTACATTTGTGCCCTTTACAATTCCTTTCCTGGAAGGTTGCTTTCCTTGTCACTATCAAATCCTTAATACTCATGAGTGAATTGCAGGCTCTCCCCCTGGAAGAGCCTTTCTTTCAAGTTCATAGCAGCCAAATTATCCTCGGAACCAACCCACAATTTCTTCCCAAGGTGGTATCCTCAATCCATGTCAACCAGACCATTGAGCTCCCTTGCTTTTATTTCCTCTTAGCCAGACTATGTGGCAGAGAGGGCCCTTAATACTCTTGATGTCAAGCATGCCCTTATGTATTACATCGATAGGAGCCAGCCCTTTCACGAAACTCAGCAACTTTTTGTTGTTTTGCCAAACCTCATAAGGGCACACACTATTGAAAGCTGGCTTAGCCAGATGGATTGTCAAATGTATCTAAATCTTCTGCATTAAGGATAAAAGAACTATGCCTGCCTTGCTCAGGCCTCATTCCACTCAGGAAAAAAGGAGCTACTGTGCCTTTCCTTGGAAATATCCCCTTAGCTGATATTTGTAAGGAAGCTACATTGTCTGCTCCATACACATTTACCAAGCACTACTCCAGTGCCCTAGCACACCAACAAGCAAACTATTCTACGGACTCTGTTTAAATCTTCTGCAATATCCACTGGCTAACCACAGCTTAGTGAAGTATGACTTTACAGTCTATGCAGAGCATATGTATCTACAGCCAACAATGCCACCAAAAGAATGTTACTGACCCTGTAAGCATCTGTCTGTATTGTGTAGTGCTGTGGATCAAAATGCGCTCACCCACCTTCCCAGAAGCCTTTGGGTGTTGCAGATGTACATTGTTTCACTTAAACTCTTTGTATATAACTTCTTGCATGGTCAACACACTATCCTATTTAACGCTCACCCACTGTGCAGAAAAAACAGCCCAACAAAGCTGGTGCCCATGATCATTCCTAACTAAGGGAGGAGTAACTATATCTTGTGACTTAATAGACATCTTTGAAGAAAAACAATGTTCATACAGCCAAGTTCAACACTAGATGGCAGGAGTAGGCATAGCATGTGAATCTACTACATGCTACAAAAAGGGTAATTAACATATTCCATCTATATCCTTGTACATGTTAAGCACAGATGTTCACTGAAGTTTCTTGGTGCTCTGGAAGTTTAGCGGAGTGAGTTAGATAGGAACAAATGTGAAAATGTGACTTTTAAGTATTTTTGTGAACCGGGTGATATTAGGTTTGACACTTAGATGGAAGAGAAGAGCATTCCATATTTTAGCTACTGCTATTGAGAATGCTCAATTGCTGGCCTTAACCATGCAGGCTATAGTGGTTGACATTAGAAATTGCAACCCTGATCAGAGTAAACAGGACAATATCAGAGAAAATGGTCTGCTAAGAATACTGGGATGCATGAGTAAAGAGCTGTATACACCAGAAAAATAGATTATTATCTTCCACACTTTTTTGTTGTTGTATGTAGACTATCTTCTCCAAAACATTCTCAATTAAATTAAATGGGTCTAAAATTGGTTAAACTTTACACCTCTAAAATATTTTCTTTTGAAGTGGACGGGCCACAGCTGGTTTTCAAATAGCTGCAACAATACTGGAAATTAGGTTGCTTTTGTGTAGCCTAGTATAAATATCTGTCCTTCACAACATCAAGTCTTTAAGCCAATTGGAAGGTGCACGGGCATTTGGCTATCCCGATGGATGGATTGAGGATATCAAGGCAAGTAAGTAATGAGCTGCTATAGGAGAAAAATAATTCAGCTTACAATCCAACTTTGTGAGTGCTAGCCATCCTAAAGATGTAGCCATAAAATTTAGCTGTGGCTCCTCAGTTTTCTATAATGATATTTCTGTACAACTTTTTGTTATTTTATTTTCAAAAATGAGAGGCTAAATTATTACAAAACTCAAAACAGGTGGCAGGAACTCTGCAATGGACTGAAGGTAGCTGCGTGTAAATTATTAACAAATCTAAAACGTTCCTTAAACAGATTATTAGAGTTTGCAGTTCTTTCAGAAAAATTATTTTTTTGTGTGCCTGATCATAGCTTTATACTTTCTTCCTTGTATCTAATATTTGCCTCATCCTTATAATGAATACATCTTTTATGTACTAATTGACGGCTAATAAGCTTGGCTTTGACTGGCTAATTGCTAAACCATGGATTATTACTCCGTAATTTTTTTCCTCACTGTTGTTGCGTCTGGGGTGATGTTATTTAAACACCTGTTAGCTCTTTATAAAAACATTTGACCTGCAGTTCAACATTGTTCTTATCCTATATAATTTCTTTCAGATTGTCAATAAAAAGCATAGTTTCCAAATGAATTGCCAAGCTCAGGGACTTTTAAAAACTGCAAATTCCAGATATGAGTGTGTACGTAACAGTAAATTGATTTTGGAGTACAATGCTTCCATTCCACAGCCAGACATTTTTTGCTAGAGGTTCCTGGCTTGATAAACTCTAACATTTTGGTGCAGAAGTGAATTTGCAAGAGTAACATGCGGTGTAGCAGAGAGGTTTCAGGATTGCATTGAAGAATGTCACCCATGCAGTAAATTCTGAGGCATCTGTTTCAATGTAAAAAGAAGACTCCACCTTTGGGGTAGATGATTGTGCACTGATAGATATCCATTTTAGATGACTAACACAATGCCCCCTTTACTGAATATACATTAATAATGAAATGATAAATCAGTAGCAAAAGTTCAAGATGTCCAAAAATATTTGAATTTAATTTATCAATGTTTGAGTGTTGAGTTATGATATATGATATGATACATATGATACTTATATTGAATGCATTCCATTTCACTCTTTGGATAAATGATCTGTGTTGGCAAAATAGTACACGGTACAGCTTTTAATAAAGTCTCCTAGGACCTTATTTATGAAAAGCTTTCAATTACTGCATGAGCACTACTTATCTTAAATGGCAACACATGGTAGTTGGAAAAATTGAAAAGTAGTGTGAAAGGCTTCTACCACTCACAATCTACCAATTCATTCAGATTTTGTAGAACCCTTTTTGGATGAATGGTTAGTAGCTTTTTTACTTATTCTAGCTATAGAAGTGCCAGTGGAACAGGTCAATAGTTCCAAATGTTTACCTAATTGATAGTACTGTAATCTATACAATCCTTTAATTCTCCCTTCTTTTAAGGAATAAATGATAAAGGGACCTAACATATTTGTACCACAAAGAGTATTTGATCCTTAGATGTAGGAGTTGCATTTACTAGTAGGTGGGAGCACGCCTACGTTTGCCTCAAGGCAACATTGAGAAATATGTCTTGGGCGTTTAGTGAGTTCACCCACTGGGACTCACTGTACTGTTAGTCTGCTGATAATTTTGTACGTTTGTTCCGCTCCAACATTACCGTCACATGAGTAACTCTTCAGCAAAAAAGTTAATTGCCATTTGAATTGTTTTGTGGCTCTGATCAGTATTACACTCCGTTATACAATGTTATCCTAAAATGAGGGGCATCAGTGAAGGCAAAACACAACCTTTTTGGCATGAAACTGCACAAACCATTTTCTGTTCTTTTGTGTGTTAGTGCTCAGACTTTGAGCAAGGTTAAAGTTGTCTGATGCTCTCAAAGAAGTGTTTGCACCTTTTTCATCTAAGAATATAAGAAGACTGACACATCCTTTATGTTTATAAAAATCAACCTGTGGCTGGACTTGAGACCAAATAAACACTTGCAGTTAGAAACCTATACAATTTAGCTGATCACCTAGCAATCCACTTACATAGCTCCCACAGGCTTCCTTTGGGCTTTTAGATAGGTTTTTGTGTGTAACACTTGACATGGTGTGTCATGTCCAAACAGTATGGCTTTATACGTGGGCAATTAAAACTATGTTAAAAGTGTGTGTTTAACACAGCAATGGACTCTGTATGGGAAAAACATAAAAATGTGCTTAAGTCTTTGCAGGACTTTACCTTTCTTCTACTGATTAACTGCATAGATTATGATAATTCATTGCAGTAATTCACTTCAAAGTGTACACCTGTGTAAAACTCAAGAGAGAATGGAGTCAAGTCTTACTTCTAATGCTGGAGCTGTTAAATCGATATAGACCTCCCAGTTCACAGCACATAGGAGCGGTAACCAAAACATAAAATGCTGTGGCTAAGAGATGGACTATTGAGTTTCTGTAAACAGAGTTTATCAGAACCCCAGATTGGTCTGAGGTTTTCTGGGAGGATGGAGAGTCCAGCTGTTGTCTGTAACTCCTTGTAGTGCACTGAAGCCTGAGGCGCAGAGTTGAGGTGAACTAGAGTGGTTGCAGTCAACCACTTCTCTCTCTGTTCATCTGTGTTTGAGGTAGGGCTGGGAAGGGCAGTACTGGTGGTAAAGATTAGGTTCAGCCCGGGAGGCATACAGAAATGCAGTTTTTTCTGTGCAGATTATGCACAAAAACCAATGGGGTCTGTTTGCACAGCTGTATAGAGAAATTAGTTTGCATAGCTCAATAATAGGCTGCAAATTGCGTAAAGCCTAGTATGGAAACAGTACACAGAGCTCAAATAGGAGATGCAAATTGTAGAAAATCCGATGTGGAAAATGACCATAGAATATGATCCTAGCCTTTTAAAAAAAAAAAAAAAAAATGAAATCGATCCGCATTAAAACAAGGATTTGTGAGAACAAGCCTGATTTTCATTCGTTTCCCTCAGCTACAATGTCATGAGAGTTGGAGAGGAAGAGGGGTGCAGCGGGCAAGGAAAAAAGTGTAATTCTATTTGACTGTATGCAGTTATTTGTGATACATGGAAAGTTGTAGTGTCCAGTTTCTCAGATAGCTCCCTCATATCAAAAAGGGTTTGAAGATGTGTTATTGCATTGTTGTGGCCATTATCTGGTCATTCATTTGACTCTACCCCGCACCTCCCACCCTTCATCTTTTTTTTCCCCTGGCCTTTACTCCTGTACATGAAACAATATCTAGGTCGTGACAGCTCATTTCATGATGGAAGGACACCACTTCTCCTGTCCTGGACTTTCATATAACTCATAAGTACCCTTTAGGAGCTGTAGTCTTGACTTGCTTCAGTTGAGCCTATTGCACCAGCACACTTAATGATTTGGAAAAGAAATGACGGGTCTTGAAAATTGCTAATGTTCTGTCAATTGCCACTAAATGTCCCAGATTCTGCACAAGATGAAAATGTGTTTGACCTTGTAAACACATCTTATGCATGGAGAATACTGCAGTGGGCATTGAAGGCTAAACCTGAGGCTGTATTTTGTGAGTAAGGCTTTATCTGCACATGTGGACTGCACTCAGCAGTCAAGCACATGCTTGTGAATGCCCAGGACATTTGAGGCTGAGCATCTAAAACAAATGTGTGGCTATGCTGTAGCTCTTAAGGTACTTATGAAGCTCCTAAGTTGACCACCAACTTCAAAGTCATTATGGATGCTGTTTTCAGTCCTGAACTTTCATGTGCTCACCTAGTGCAGTGATTCCTAACCCTTTGACTTCTGTGGAACTCCACTGAATAATTACTGGAATCCGGGGACCCCCACTGAGTCATTATTGGAAGCTGCCCCCCCCCCCAACCTAAGCAATTTCTATGATTTGATATTCAAAACAATACACACAAAAACAAGTATTCACCAAACAGATACTCAAATATTTAAATATTGTGTTTAATTCATGATCAGATATGGAAAAAGATTCCACATTTTCAATTGTGCTTCTTTGTTTCTATATACTTAATTTTAATGTATTCATTTTAATACCATTGAATTTTGTAAAACAGTTGCAGACCCTTTGAGTAGGCATTGCAGGCCCCTAGGGTTCCTCGGACCACTGGTTAAGAACCACTGACTTAGCACATTATGGGTGTTGTAGTCTTGCTGTGCTTTCATTGAATTAATTAGACTAGACTAACACACCTGAAAACAATGATTACAGCCTAATGGAATGCCATTGCCCATTCCATTTCCTTCAGCTGCCTGCCTAAGTCTGTGTCGTACATGTATCTGAGGACTCCCAAATCAGTCTTTGCATGTTCTAGTAATGTCTTTGGACATTCCGGTGTGTGAAGTTCTGGATTGACCTGGGAGTTAAGCATCTGCATACTCCAACTTCTGCCTGGTCAGCTGGATTTGGGCGCCATGGGTCAAAAGCTGCCTCATTGACATTAAGCAGAACTGCAGCTCCATCAAAAGTTTGTAACGTCCTGTGTGAAAAAACAGGTTGGCTTGTTGTTAGAATGTTGGCTCTCTGCCATTCTGCAGTATTGTAGTGTTCGATAGAGCTTTGAAGTTTGGATGTAGCTAAAAGGAAGGGTTCTAGTGATCAGGTATTAGTACGCACAAGGCATCATGCCCAACGAATATGGCTGTGTTGAATGATCTTTGTGTAGTTATGTACTTCCTGGATCCAGTGTCATTCAGACTAAAGACTCACTATGGAGGGACCGCCAATGTATCTCGGTTCTTCAGGAGCTCGATTAGTGAGTCATTAAACTACACACTGTAGCTGGGCAGACAGGTAGTCATTTTGCATTGTGGGATTCGCAGTAACCCTTCCAAGATTGGTAGTTGAAGCTTCATTAGTGCCACCGGTTGTCTGCAGAGTCTCTTGCCATTTCAATCAAAAGTGCATTTAGCAGTTTAAACATTTTCTTAGGGATTGTTAGTGCTATGGTCATAAAGATATGAAGGAAGTATTTCAGTATGATAATTTTCGAGGGTGGCATTTTCTTCCAGAATTGGGACAACTCTCTTGTCCAAATACTCCTTTACAAATATTCCCTTCTATGTTCTCTGCTTTGCTGTGATATATTTGAACCTCCAAGTTGTGGAAGGTTTGCAGTTCAAAATCTTAGAGGGAAGAGGTAAAAACTATGTTTGTCCCCGGGGTTCTGTGATCGAAGGGGAACAGGCAAGACTTACTTTTTGATAGACCTTTAGCTGCAGATTCCCCGCCTTTTAAATATTCCTTATGTGTCAAACTAGATCCCAAAACTTTTCAGCAGTACCTCTGTGCCTTGGCGCTCAGGTCACTGAATGTCAGCACCCTTCTGGGGCACTATTGTCATGCCCTTTGGGACTCAGTGGGCCAAGTCCTTCCAGGTGTCCCTGATGATTTTTGACCAGTCCTTGGCCTGGCCATCCAGGGCAGTCGTGATGTGGATCAAATTCATTATTAGTTGTGGCCCCCACTGATTTCTTTCGGCGAACCATTGGCACCAGTGTCACCATTTGCTGACACATTTGGTTGTGGTCTACTGTTTTTTCAGGCAATAGCCAGTCGTCCCTCATGGACATGCCATTCAATGGAACTTGCCTGTTTGGAGGCAAGGCAGACTCCACTCTTGAGAAGTTAAAGGAGAGCAGGGCTACAGCGCACTCCTTGGGCTTATCTGCCCCACCTTGCTAGCTGCATCAGCCCTTCTGTCCCTTTTGTGCCTTCTGCCAACCCAGCTCCAGCATGGTGCCTATCAGTTTTGTCATAACTGCCCTGGTCAAGGTCAACGGGCTACTCAGTCCACTCCCCATTCACACTGAACTCCTCCTGCCAAGCCCCTTTAGCACTCTTTTAGTGGAGCACGGGCACCTGATAGAAGGCAGGATCTGACGATTTTTGCCGGGTTGGTAGGCCATAACACCTGACAGGAGAGACCTGCATACTGCCTGGAAGGGCTATGCCTTAACTTTCCTTTTGGCACTGCCATACCTTCCACCTAACCCTCTCCATGACTGACAGAGGACCATCTTTCTGTTCTGCAGCTGGACGTGTGAGACTTAGGAAGTGGTCGCTATTCCCACTACTTTCTGGTACCCAACAAGGTTCTACGCCTTTGGCCTATTTTAGGACTGCGTCCTCTCAACACCAGTAGGAAAAATTCAGAATGATCACACTGGCCCAGGTCTTGTCTGCTTTTGAACCTGGACTCTGGTTGGTGACGTTGGACCTGCAGGATGCCTATTTCCATTTAACTGTTCTGCAAGCCCATTGGCACTACCTGCTGTTCATGGTGGGATATGAGTATTTTTTGTTTTCTGTGGACCACTTTGGTCTCACCAGTGTCCCTTGGGTGTTCAAGAAAGTGATGACAGTGGTAGCAGCAGATTTTCAGAGGTCAGGGATGCCAATCTTCCCCTATTTTGATGACTTGCTGTTGAAAGCAAGATTTCCCCAGGCAGCATGCAAACTTCAGAATACGGTGAGCCTCCTGTAATCTTTGGGCCTCACTATCAATGTGCCAAAGTACCACCTGACTTCTTAAATGCTCTCCTTCATTGGAGTCATTCTAGACATGGCTCGGGTTTGAGCCTTTCCCCTAGGAAAGAGAGCCTAGGACATTCAGGCTGTGATCACAATCTTTCAACCTCATGCTGGATTTCAGTGATGTCACCTCTGAGGCTGCTGGGACTTATGGGCTCCTGCATCCTGCTGATCGAGCACCCCAGGTGGCATATGCAGGCTCGGTGGGATCTGAAGTTTCAGTGAATCCAACATCAAGAGGGCCTCTCCAACCATGTTCAGATTCTGGAGGCGGCAGCAAAAGATCTGGAGTGGTGGCAGACCCCTCTCAGGTTCCCATCCAGAGCTCTCAGTGGAGACCAATTCATCGCTTATGGTTTAGAGTGGAGATCTCAGAGAGGTGGAGATCAGTGGCCTCTCGTTTCTGGTAGAGTCCTGGCTCCATATCAACCTTTAGTAGCTGAGGGCCATCCACTTGGCATTGAAAGCATTCCTTCCAGCCATCAAAAGAAGCCTGGTACAGAAGTCAAGGACACCACCACAGCCATGTGGTGCTGCAAAAAACAGGGTGGGGTCATGGCCCCAGTGCCAGCAAGCCTTGCACCTCTGGAAATGTCTGGACCACCAAGGGATCTTCCTTATGGTAAACTGCCTGGTAACATCATTGAATGCCATTTCGGACAAGCTCAGCCAATGGCAACTAGGGGATTATGAATGGCAGTTACACCCAGAAGTGGCGTAAGGTCTCTTCCCAGAATGAAGAGAACCTTGGCTCAATCTGTTCTCCACTGCTGAGAATGTGCATTGTCTGCACTTCTGATTGTTAGAGTTTTCAAGGTGCCTCGCACTCGTAAATGTATTCCATTGCAAAAGGTACTCAGGACTCCTGCATACCTTCCTGCTGATACTTTTGCCCCAGGTTCTCAAGACGATAAGACCTAACCAGGCCCAGGTCATCCTAGTGGCTATGGCTTAGGCATGGAGAGCGTGGTATCAAGAGCTCCTGGGCTTGCTAATCTGTCCTCTGAATTGACTGCCCCTCTGTGGGGACTTGCTGTTACAGTAACAAGGCAGGGGTTTGCACCCAGGCCTTCACTGTCTCCAATTTGATGCTTGGAGATTAACTGGTGACATCTGCACACCTTTGACCTTCCTTCAGATATGGTTGATGTCACCTTGGCAACCAGGTGGTCCTTGACAAAAACTGAATTTGCCTGTTGTTGGGACACATTTTTTGCTTGGTTCTATGCTTAGCAGACGAACCCTCCGGCAGGTAAAAATGTCAGATGTTTTGTTGTTTATTTTGTCCTTAGACTGGCAGTGCCTTGCTCTGGGCACAGTTAAAGGGTACATTTTGGCTCTTTTGCGGTTGCTGGATCATCCTTCTTTAAGTCTCCAGTTGCTATGTACTTTTTGAAAGATTGGCAACATTTGTTTCCTCCCTCTCCCTATCTCATGCCACAGTAGAACCATAACTTGGGCCTCACGATTCTAATGTGAACTCAGTTTGGGCCACTCCACAGTTGTTACTTGTGGCTCCTCACCCTCAAGAGTGGTCCTTGTTGCCATCAAATTGACACAGCAAGTTAGTGAGCTTTAAGCTCTTTATGTCAACACATCTCACACCATCTTCTTCCGAGACAAACTGGATCTGCAGACCAGGTCATCCTTCTTGACTAAAATTGTGACACCATTCCACATCAGTCAAAACATTACCTTGCTGGCTTTCTATGCTATGCCTTCCCCCTCTATGGAGGAAGAGAGACTCCTTTGCATAGGCCCCAAGAGAGCAATGCGCTGCTACAAACATCATACACCGGGTGGATAATCAGCAATTTATGAGGTTCTCTGGAGTGAAGAAAGACCAGGCTGTGCAGGAAAAATCTCCCACTGAATCATTCTCTCCTTTAAGTTCTGCTATGTATTGGCAAAAAGTAACCTTTGGAAGAACTGCATGCTCGTTCTAGCAGGGTCAAAGCTGCTACTACTGCATTAACGCATGGTGTCGCTGTGCTAGACATCTCCCAGGCAGTAATATGGGCGTCACTTCATACGTTCAGAAAGCAACATTGTCTGGATAGTCAGGTTCGCTGAGGGGCAATTTGTCTGCTAGTTTCTGAAGGGACTTTCTGGTTTGAATCCATTCACAGACCTGTCTCTAAATAGGTACTGCATTAGTGTCTATACAAAAGGTGAGGCCTCCACAACTAGAAGTCTCTACTAGAAGAACAAATTACTTACCATCAGTAATGCCCTTTCGGGTGGAGGCTCTATCTAGATGCATATTCCTCACTGATCCTCTCATCCTCCCTGTTCTGTGTTTGGCCTCTATCCAATAATAGGATCAAAGTCTAGGAATCTACACACTGGTCACACCAATTAGTTTATGGGGCTCTGCGTCAGGGACGTTGTCAGTGTCAAAAGCAACTGACGTCAGTGTGTGGGAGTGGTGCGGCACATCATTTCCAGAGTGGATCAGTGTCAGTGCGATGCTGCACAGCACCATCTACGGATCCAGTCTGACTCCTGGGGAATATTGAAAAGGTGAGGAATCTGTGGCTAGCATTTCTACCAGAAAGAGCATTATCAAAGGTAAAAAACGTGTTCTTTATTTTCTTTTACCCTTGATATTCTGCCTTAATGATAAATTAATGACATCAGTAGTAAAAAAATCTCTACTTGCATTGAGAAAGTGTAGTAGAACAGCAATATGAGATATGGTTATTCATTCAGTGCCATTCTTCTTGCATGTCGTTCTTGCCTTACTCTCACTGCTATTGGCTCCGTGGCCAAGTCGATTAGAAGTGGGAGTAACGTGTACTCCTTGCCTCATCCCTTTCTATATTCCACATGACTGTTTGTTTGCTTCTTAACCTTGATGTAGGATGAGAGCACAATAGTTTTATCCACATCTTGATTTCACTTCCAAATCGTATCTTTTATAACAAGGCAAATAAGTAGTCCCTGTCTAGGTTATCAAAGGATTTTTCCATATCTGTGCAACCACCTTTGGAATTTGGCTACTATTTGGGAATTTCCAAGTAAATGGAGCAAACAATGTAACCTAAGTGGTTGGGGTGCAATTGGTTCGGTGCCTAGGCTATCCTGGATGTCAGTATCTTGCCCAGTATCTTATAGTAGCTGTTTAACATCAACGGTGGGTGGTAAAAGTCTATGTCAAGTGGGTACTTGTGTGGTTTTGGGAGCACCACAATTATTGGTTCCCTGTTGGTGGGTGCAGAATGCCCACCTGTCTCTCTGCCAGTTATGCTTCTAGTGGCGTGGCACCATTTACATTCTGGAAAGTTGCGTACATTTCAGTTGGGAGACCATCACTTCCCTGGGTTTTGCTCTTAACGAGGTCTTTAATTGTAGTTCTGATTCCACCGGTAGAGAGGGAGGGATCACTTTGAACTATTTACTCATGTCTAAGCGTTTTCAAGTGATCCCCTATAAATCTTTCTTTTGTTCAGGTATTAAGGTAAAGTTGGATTTGTGTAGGCATATGTAAAACAAGGCAGCCTATTTGTCTTCTCGTGTGTGTGCCGATTTCTTCAGGTGTTTTTCAAAGCTGCTTAGCGAGAGAGCTTTAGCTTGAAATATAGCAGCATTAAATCTTATGGCCACCTGAGTGTTGTTGAAGAAGTTAAACATGGGAGCCAGGTAACTGATAGAGAGGGATGATGTAACAGCGGAGGCTTGTTGCTCATCACCCACAGGTTAAACCTTTGCAAAATAAAAAGGAGCCAAGCTACGACCTGTTTGATAACATATTTATCAATGTGGTGTGTGATACCTTTACTGGAATTTCTATTCCTCTACTTACATTTAGTCCCCCTCCCCGACCTGGATTCACCCTTTGTACGAATGAACAGGTTTAGTCTTGCAGAGATGTTTCTCAAGACAGGTATGGAGAAAAACAAATCTAGTACATATACACTAGTATATGTAAATTCTTGTGTTGAGGAAAATTATTGTTTTGGTTGTACTTGCTTATGCTTAGCCATTGACTAAGTGAAAAATTGTAACAATAAAAAATGCTTACAAAATAGTCAAGCAACACCCTCTGAGAGTTATGGTTCATGAAAGATTGGAACTAGTCGAGTGTAATTCTGTTGCTGTTGATGAACAATCTATTTAAGAGAATATAGTAGTCCACAGTATCAAAGAGAACAAGTAGGGCTAGCATGAATAGAAAGTAGCAAATGCCACTGTGAATATTGTGTGCCCCATGTTTGGACTGAAAACTCAGTTGAAGAGGAAGAGACAGTTATTTGTTTCACGATGATTTTGATACTGGGCTGCTACTTTTAGCATTGGTTGGAATAGTTGGATCAAGGAACAAAACCTTCAAGTATAGGCTTACTATTGCTAAGAAAAATATTGAGAGCAAGCCCAAGAACCATGCTCTTGAAGTAGCTGGGATGGTTCAGCGTCTGCGGGTGAGTCCGTGTTTATCAGTAAACCTCAGCGTCTCTTTACAAGTTAACACGGTGGGACTCAATACAAAAAGCCCAGCCTGGGAAGATTAAAAGATGTCTGCCACTGTGTGGGAGTTGTCAGGGGAGTGATAATATGTTGCTCGCTGTAATGCCATGTCCTCTTTTATTGAATTTGCCTGAGAGAAACAATTAAGGGTTCAGGGCCAGATGTACGTAGCTTTTTTGTGCTCGCAAACAGCCTGATTCACAGAATCGGGGAATTGCAGTGCCAAAAAACCCTTTTTTATGTACAAACTCCATTTTGGAATTCAGTATTAGGAAGAGACATGTTTTAAGGTGTCCATTCCTAATAGCGGCTCGCAGGCAGATGTAAGAATGTTTTGCGACTGAAATGTAGTCGTAAAACATCAGTTGACCAGCTGCTTGAAGTTGGTATTAGCCCATTCATAAATGCGAAAGGGTCCCCAGTGGACCTCTTCCCCTTTGTAAATGTGGGTGCAAAACTTTTTTATGAAAAGAAAACTTTTCAATTGTGTTTTTGGAATGCACCCCATTTTCCTTTAAGGAAAACAGGCTGCATTTTTAAAAAGTTGCTTTATCTAGAAGCAAACACAGACATAGTGGTCTGCTGTCCCCAGCAGGCCACCATCCATGTGTTTTTAGCAAATACCAGTGGGTCTGAATATTAATGAGAGGTCAATTGCGACCCACTGGGAATCGCAAACAGTGTAAAACACACTGTTGTACTAGCTGTTTGTGATTTCCTAATAGCAAATTGCAAACATTTGCTATTAGGAAGTCACAAATCCAAAGCTATGCACACCTTGCTTTAGATGTACAAAAGATTAGCGATTTGCTAAAAGGTCACAAACTTGCCGGTGACCACTAAAAATGCATTTGTTTTTATATGTACCAAACCTTATACAGAATGATTTTTTGTAAACTGAATAAATAGAGATTCCTTGAATTTCCAACTCATGTAGCTATTCCTTATTTGCAATTACAAAATGAGTTGCTATTTAGCTGTATTAAAGATTTGCAATTAGTGCATATTTATAGAATTAGTATTTTGCATTTGCATTTTACCACCAAAAGGCCCCTAAAAGCATCAGTCTTCTACAACGGCAGCATTGTATGTGATGGTGAATAGTATGCAGATACTGACTGGATTATAGAGAAGGAGAAAGGGGAAGATTTTTTTGTGTGGTAGAATTACACTCTTTTAACAGAAATAGGAGCATAGTTATGATAAGTAGTCATAGTAGTCATATCGTTTTGGACCTCATTAGTGAACTACTCATAAGAGGGTGACACTTTCAGAAGCCAGACTGCACCTACCCATGTTCAGTTATTATGCTCACTTCACCTCTTGGCCCCTAGTAGTTACCAGGGTGTCACTGCAGCAGCTGGTGATGTTTCCAAAGGTGCATTAATGATGGAACTGTCTCAATTATCATCAATCATACATTTTTTCTATCACCCCACAAGACTTAAAATATGCTAAATTAAAATGTTATTGACTGGCACGTTTTTCGCTATGTTTTTGGATGTTCTGATGGTACTCATGTAGGAATATGCCCAGAATCTACAAATGAGTATTTATTTAGAAACAGAAAATGTCAACACTTACTGAACATACAAGTGGTATGTGATGTAGCCTGTATGATCACAGACATAGTTGGAACTTATCCATGCTGCATCCATGACCTGTACATGTTTTGTGGGATTTAAAGCTATCTATCTGATAGAGACTTCTAGGTGCAGATTCTTTACCTTAGAATTTCCCCCTGGCGTCAGTCTGCATCCGGAGTTTTTTCTGGAGCAGTACCCCTGCATGCCATTAGCTGGCGACGTTAGGCTTTGGGTCTGTTGTCATGCGCTCCGGATATGATGTTGGTGGACCTATATAGGCGCCACCCTGGAGCGCTGATGTCAGATCTTTTCTTTCCACATCAGACAGTCACAGAATTGATAAAGAGCTACCCCACAGTCCTATTTTGACTGATCTTTCTTGACGTTTTGTTGGAGATTATTGAGTGCTTTCACTCCTGGTGCATTGAGATGTCACGCAAGACTGGGTTCAAGCCCTGCAGATCCTGTCACCGGGCGATATCCATTACGGATCCACACCTTGTGTGCTTGTGGTTTTTGGAACTCGGCCACAACCTGAATTCCTACTTTGAGTGCTGGGCCATGAATCTCAAAGCTTTGAGGGAGCGGTCCCTAAAGCTGCTTGCGGCCCAGCTCCGCGTCGCTCCTGATCTTGGTCTAGAGGAAGATCCAGAGAATGGTTGCAAAGCCCACATTCTTCGTCCCACTTCAAGTCCTCAAGATGGTCGGGTAAGTCGAGGCACAAGAAGAAGTCGAAGAAGAAAAAAAATGTTTTTAGACTTCACCCCTTCCGTTATGCGACAAAAGGTACGTTGTCATTTCAGGCCTCTGACCTCAGAGCCTGCGCCTGGGTTAGCTCTGCACCTCCCCGAGTTTCCGGGGGCAATCTCTCATATTTGGGCAGACTTGCTCCGCCGGAGCCCCTTGGGGGCCTGCATAGTTGTTAGGGCCCCCTCTGGTTCTGCGCCGGTGGCTTCAGGCTCGGCTCCGGGGGCAGGGGGCACTCAGGGATCTGTTCTTGGAGCTGAACCACCATTGGTTGTACCAGCTCGACCTTCCCCAACAACGGTTCCGACATTGACGCTCCTGATGCCACTTGTAACCACGGTTGACGTTGACCCGATCCTCATTGCCGTCTCCGACACAGAGCCGGACTGGCATCACATGATGCCAATTCCGACAGGGACCTTGGTCCCTAGGTCGGATCCTGACTTTTTTTCTTAGATTGGGGTATGTTGAAGATTGGGAAGGGTTGCTGGACCCTTCGGCCTACCAACTTGAAGCCCCATGTACTAGAGGATGGACCTGGGTGAAGCTAATGGTCTGGACACATGCCCTGACGCTAGCATGCTGTCTCCCCCTTCCATGGCTACGGAGGAGGGGGCGTCCTACTCCATGGTGGTGCGGAGCGCGGCTGAGATCCTGGGTGTCTAGCTGCCTTCATTGACAGTCAGGACTAACCTCCTGACAGAGGTGCTTCAGCCTGGGGCTTCCTCTCCTGAACCCCTTTTGCTCTTTAAGGAAGCCCTCACTGATGTCCTGCTAGGGACCTGGTCCAAACCCAGCATAGGGGGCTCCTGTGAACTGACAATTGCCTGCCACCACAGACCAGCTACAAATGACCCAGTGTTCCTGACCCAACACCCGACCCCTGACAGCTTGGTTATCCAAGCCTCCACATCTCTATGCGCATTCCCTTCCACACCCCTGGAAAGGGAATCCAAGAGGATGGATCAGCTTGGGAAGGAGATGCTTTCCTCTTCCAGCATGACCTTACAGTCAGTGAACGCTGCATACCTTTTGGGCTATTACACCCATACTTTATGGGACATGTTTGCGCAGATGCTGCCACAGGTCCCAAAGAAGGCCAGGGCCATTCTCTTCCAAGCTGTTGCTGATGGGAGAGATGGAGCTAAGTTCACAATACGATGTGGGCTGGATACGACCGACTCACTAGGTAGATCGATTGCATCAACAGTGGCCTTGAGGCCGTCTGGCTTTTCGGGGGATGTCCACTCCATGCCCTTTGATGGCACCTGTTTCTTTGGAAACAAAGCAGACTTGTCGCTTGAGCGCTTTAAGGATTTCCAGGCTATGGCCAGGTCCCTGGGCCTTGCAGTTGCCCCTCGTCCCACTCAGTCTGCTTTTTGTGGCTATGGAAGGGGTGCCCCACCACATTAGTTTCCCTCCAGCCACCGTGCCGCCTATGCTGCCCAGCCTCTGCATGGCCGGGGACATGGGATCCAATGTCCTTGTGGATCAAAGAGCCAGTGGTCTAGCCAGTCCAATGCCCTCCATCTACAGCCTCCAAACCTTCCTAGTCTGACGCTGCCCCATCAGGGACCAGTTGGATGCAAGAATCGTCATCACCTGCCCCTCTGGCAATCCATCACGTCAGACAGGTGGGTTTTGCAAATCATCCAAAGGGGCTACCCCTTCCCATTGGAGACTACTCCTCCAACCATGCCATCATCGTATGGTCAGATGTCAGAGGATCACTGGGCACTTCTTCATGAGCAGGTTGCAGCTCTTTTGGCCAAGAGAGCCATAGAGAGGTTCCTTGTGCCAGAGGTAGGTCTTTGTTGTTATTCCCGCTACTTTCCGGTGCCCAAAAAGGACAAGGGGCCTCCCCCCTATCCGAGACCTCCGGTACCTCAATCCCTTCCTCAGGAAGGAGAAGTTAAAAATCCTCACTCTGGCTCCGGTTCTATCTGCCCCGGGACCCAGGAGACTGGATGGTAGAGTTGGACTTGAAGGACACCTATTTCCATATTCCTGTCCTGGCTGCCCACAGATGTTACTTGCGGTAGGCCACAAGCATTTTTGGTTTACAAGGATCCCCTTAGGCTTACCAGCGCCCCTTGGGTGTTCACCAAGGAGATTGCGGTGGTCGCAACTCATCTGCACATGTCAGGGGTTTCAGTCACTCTCTACCTCAACGACTGGCTGTTGATGACGGGCTCGCTCCAGGCTGTCGTCTCCCATCTCCAGACTACGGGTGACAACCTGCATTTGCTGGGGTTCATTATAAACGTGCAGAAGTCACACCTGACTCCCTCTCAGACGCTCCCCTTCATTGAAGCTGTTCTAGACATGTTACAGTTTTGAGCCTATACTCTTGAGCAGTGAGTCCATGATATTCAGGCTATGATACTGATGTTTCAGCCTCTATCCTGGATTTCAGTGAGGATGACTCTGAGGCTGCTGGGCCTCATGGCCTCCTGTATCCTGCTGGTGATGCATGCCAGATGGCATATGTGGGCTCTGCAGTGGGATCTGAAGCTCCAGTGGGTGCACCATCAGGGAAACCTCTCCAACATGGTCCAGATCTTGGAGGAACTGTGCAATATCTGCAGCGGTGGCTTTTGAACCACAATTGAGTCAGAGTCCCTTTACCAATCAGATCTGACAGTAGTGACAGATGTGTCACTCCTGGGTTGGGGCGACCACATGGGTGAAGCAGAGATCAGAAGCGTCTCCAGTGGACTCCGGGCTCCGTGTCATTCTTTTGGAGCTCAGGGCGATCAGACTGGCATTGAAAGCATTTCTTACCCCTCTCAAAGGGAAAGTAGTGCAGGTCTTCATGGACAATACCACCGCCATGTGGTGCTGCAATAAGCATGGCAGGGTGGGGTTGTGGACTCTGTCAGGAGGCTCTGCGCCTCTGGACATGGTTGGAGCATCAGGGCATTTCTCTGGTGGTTCCACACCTGGTAGGCTCTCTGAACGCCAGAGCGGACAAACTCAGCCTACAATGCCTGGTTGATCACAAACGGCATCTCCATCCTGAGGTGGCACAAGGTCTGTTTCAGCAGTGGAGAGAGCCTTGGTTAGATCTGTTCGCCTCCGCAGTGAACATGCAATGTCAGCAGTTTTGCATGTTGGAGTTTCCAAGGCAACACTCGCTCGGCTATGCTTTCATCACGATTGGAGCTCAGGCCTCCTGTATGCCTCTCCACCTACCCAACTTCTGCCCAAAAATCTCAAGAAGATCAAGAACGACCGGACCTTTTTAGCTCCGTACTGGGTACATAGAGTCTTGTATCCCAAGATACTGAGCACGGCCATTGAGCCTCCGATCAGACTTCCCCTTTGGGAGGATCTTCTGTCGCAGCAGCAGGGGGGGTTCTCCACTCAAACCTGTCCAGTCCTGCCTTCTTGCATGGAGATTTAGCGGCGACAGTTGACAGCTTTTGACCTTTCACCTGAAGTATGCAATGCTATCTTGGCAGCAAGACATCCTTCCACCATAGTGGGATATGCCTGCTGATGGAACAAATTTGTGGCCTGGTGCACAGACATGTCTGTTGACCCTCTTTCTGAGGTCCTTTTGTTTATGCTTTCTTTGGCCCAGTATGGCTCTGCTTTGAGCACCCTCAAAGGTTATTTGTCTGCTATCTCTGCTTTTCTGAGATTACCTGACCAACTCTCCTTATTTAAATCTCCTATGGTCAGTAGATTCCTTAAGGTTCTTAACCATACATTTCCTCCATCACCATTCATAATGCCCAAATGGGATTTGAATCTGGTTCTTACTTTCTTTGTGTGCGCTCCTCTTGAGCTGCTCCATAATTGTCCTCTCTGGCTTCTGACATTAAAAACAGCCTTTCTTGTGGCCATTACATCTGCCCGCAGGGTGAGTTAATTGCAGGCATTGTCATCTAAGCTGCCCTACCTCTCCATCTATCCTGACAAAGTGGTGCTTCGCTCCAGGGCTTCCTTTTTCCAAAAGTGGATGCGCACTTTTATGTAGGCCAATCCTTCACCTTGCTGACTTTTTATGCACCCTCTCACCCTTCTAAGGAAGAGGAGAGACTCCAACGGCTAGACCCAAAGACAGTGTTGATGTTCTACCTTGATCATACCAGAGTTCCTGATGGATGGTCAACTCTTTTTTGGATATGTGGGTGGGAAGAAAGGTCAGGCATTGCAAAAGAGAACCATCTCTAGATGGGTTCTCAGCATCAAAATGTGCTATGTATTGGATAAAAAGCAACCCCCACAGGGTTTGCATGCTCATTCTATCAGAGCGACAGCTGCAACCACTGCCTTAGCGCACCGAGTTACCCACATTGCTGCCTGATAGATGACTGTATCACTGCGCACAATCATCAAACTCTACTGTCTGGAGGGACAGGTACTTTGCCCATTTGGTCCTGCAGGACTTCCTAGTATGATCTTGGTTTGCAGACCCTCCTCCGGGGATGGTATTGCTTGGGTAACTATTCCAAGGTAAGGAATCTGCAACTAGAAGTCTCTATTAGATGAACAAGTTACTTACCTTTGCTGACACCTTATCTGGTACAGACATATTCTAGTTTCAGATTCCTTACCGGCCCACCCATCTTTCCCACTCTGCGAACTGATTTCTTGAGACAGGGACTTCCCTTTCACGGCCCTAGTGTTCTTTATGGCTCCACGCCTGACACCACCTAATGGTGTGCAGGGGTATTGCTTGAGAAAAATCTCCTGAGCCAGACTGACACCTGGGGGAAATTCTAAGTTAAGGAATCTACAATTAAAATATGACTCTACCAGATAGGACGTTTTCCAAAGGTAAGTGTCTTGTTCAGCTAGAGGAGACTATGAGGATGGAAGTTTACATATGAACATTGGTTTATCATATGAAATATGAATAGTATTTGTATTTTAATAGCCGCCTATGCTTTGTGGTCTTGCATTTTACCTACATACATAAATAAATCCAAGCACCTCAAGTGTGCAAACATGGTCACAAAAGAACACAATCTGTACTAGAATTTAAATGTGGACTTTTAAAGAGAAGATTAAGTTGTCTCCATAAGAGTGGTGGTGCCCTGCAATATACCCCTGAGACTTCTTGCAAACATATAGCCACCTGTACTATACTTCGTGATGTAGCATCACGAAGGGGACTTACAATTTTTCCCGATTCTGCTGTTTAAGAACCAAATCCAGCTCCACGTCATGGTCAAGATGCATTAAGGGAAGCAAGAAAAAGAGCACAACATCATGACAACACATATCATTATTTGAAGTAACATTGAAGTCTTAACAAATAAATATACAATGCAACTTTTGTGATGCTTTAAAAATTAAACATAATCTTTGTTTTCAGGTATTTATATAAGTAATTTCTGTGGCATATAGCAATCCTTCTATCCTTGGTGAAACAAAGATATAATATTGTAGAATGTTTTATAAACCAAACCAAACAAGTAGAATAAACTAGGAATACATTTTTTGTTTTTTTGTTTTTTAAATCTCGACCTACACTCACCCTATCATATGCTGCACTAGAAGCATGCCCACACTTTCACTAGCTGCACCACGGCTATGACTGCATTGCACACTCACAGCGACACTAACACTTCTTTTCCCAGCTTCCAGAAGGCCCCACTTGCGATCTGACTGGTCTGCAAGTTCTCTAAAGCAGTGGAAACCTGCACAAGGACACGGGCAACGTCCACATTATAAACCCCTTCTCAGTTTGGAGGTTTGCCATGCATGTTGTGAGGCGGAAGTAAGAAGGGAAAGGCAGTTGACTCATCTAATAAAGCTACAGATGCATCTAAATAATGATGGTGTCAACAATAGTGATGCTGTCGCCACATCTGTGACTGTGATTCTTCCCAAATGGCATCACATAGATATGTTACTGCCTCTATCATGAGTTCCAGTTTGCCATCCAGTGACCTTTGGCCCAGTTGTGTCTGTCATTTTTCAGAGCCATCTTTTATTGTTCTTTCAATGACCACTAAATGTTTACTAATGCCCTTTGTACTTTTTCTTTTGATGTCACTGAGCATTCAGCATGGAAGCCTCAAAGCCACCAAGAATTCGAGCTGTTTCTCCACCTTCTCCAGAAACAATATAGTTTTTAATGTTTAAAAGGTTTTATTACATTTTACCATATAGATCTATAAAGACCATACAGAAAATAGTACCGTAACTGTAAGAAGGAATCCATGGAGATAATGAAAAAGAATAATACAGATAAGTTACATATTCATATATTAAAATATTTGTAACAGACTTTTGAAATTAAGAGCAAAAACATAAAAGGGCTACAATATGAAAATACTGAAATAGTATAAGCTTATGATATATCAGAGTAGTTTATATAAAAGTCCAGTATGCCACATTGTAGTATTAAGAATAGTATATTCTTTACATGTACATAATAGTGATAATTGACCACGTTGAAGAAAAATAATCCACCTCCACCAACTTTTAGCAGGTAAAAAACTTGCTTCTTTCCAATTGAAAGTGAATGATTTAATAGCTGTAGATATAAGAAAATAAAAATCTAAGAAACAGCCGGTGTTAGTAAACGCTGAAAAGCTTGAGATTTACATATAATTATGCTAAATGCTAGAGGAATCTATAGAATAATATTCCATACTTCTGTCCAGGAGGTAGACATAATAGAACACTCATACAATATATGCCTTAAATTCCCTGAATGCGTTTTACAATGCCAGCATTTTGGTGTCAATGAGAATGCCAGCATTTTGGTGTGTTAATGAGCCCAGAAACAATATTTGCAGAAGGCTCCCTATACAGTCTAAGTCTGTGGAGAATCCTCGTGTAAACTTGCCTTGCCCTCCCTGATGGTTGTTCAGAGCACCTTCGTGCAAGTGGCTCCTCAGTCTTCAGCAAAGCGTGGGCGAGTTATAAATCCGCATCTGGTTCTTTGAGGCACTTCTGGGGAGGAACCGGGTGCTGATTCATTGCCTTGGTCCATATCAGAATCACTCTCCTTGCGTCCCTCACCCTCTGTCTCTTGCCCTTTCTGTGTCGTACACCTGTTTAAAAAAGTACTGTGTATTAATGTGCTGATATATAGAAAGAATTGTTTATTACTAAATAGCTCTATTTCGTTTAAAATTAAACATTGAAGATTTACTTGTTTACTTTAAAAAAGAAAAGTCACTAAAGGTAGATGTTATATCGACCTCCTAAGACACATATGCTTCCATGCATACGTATATTCTTCTTTTTTTTTAGTTGGAACTGAGTTTGTGATAAAAATAAAAGTGGAAGACTGCATCAAGACAGGGCTGGATGTTTTATTGCTGATTTCACCTTTATCACTAAACTATTACACATTGACTACATCATTGTAAATAACATACAATAATATGAGTTTGTCACTTTTAGCAGTTAAGGTTGGTGTGAAGGGGTCAAATAGACTGAACAGACAGATAGGGCTTGATTTATACTTTGGTGGATAAGATACACTGTCACAAACGTGATGGATATCCTGTCCGCCATATTACAAATACCATAGGATATCACATAATTATAATACCACAGCAAGGACATCTTAAGGGTTTTGGGGGCCTTGGCCAAATGTATTTTGGGGCCCCTGTTCGGGACAGCTTTGAATACATAATCCATTTTCAGCTCTTTCCTGACCTCTTTGTTCAGGTCACTGAGAGTGCACAGGCACACTAGTTCTAAAGCTAAATGTGTTAACATCTAATATTCAGGGATAGGGATGTGCGATATAAAGTTTGTAACACAGCAGCAGCTCAATAAAATGGGGGATGACGGGCAGGGAGGGGGTGTGGTGTGCCCTCCCCTCAGTGCACATGTGTGTGTGCCCGTCTGTCTCAGGACGGCCAAACAAGCATGCGCACTGAGCTGTCTCCAACCCGAGTTGCGTTGCTGGGTTGGAGGCAGAAGGCACTGGCTCCCAGTCTAGTTCAGCCACTTGTTCCCCTGTAGGCTCCGAGGGCATCTCCCTCAGGTTCAGCCTCCTCCCAGACTGTGGGAACTTCTGAGGCAGGTTTCCCGCACACCTTGCCCTTCCTCTTCCTGGCAGACACCTGGGACACTCTTTCAGGCTCCAGGGCCTCCTGATGACTGGCTGACATAGACCCAGTGGTCACGCGTGCCCACCCAGGCAGACCCAACATCTACAAGTGTGACCGGTGTGCCACCTCACTCCAAGGGGAACCCTCCAGGTCATTACCTAGCAGACAATAAACCCTCAAGGTACCTGAGGCACCCCTCCCCCCATTCAAAGAGAACCTGTGTCACACAGGTGCTCAGAGTTGTCTACAGCAGCCACTTAGTGAAGCAGATCGGGAACCACCTGCTCTTCAAACCCAGGTGACACCTGCCAGTAGTCTCACTGGATCCAGTGTCTCTCAGAGCCTCCACCCTCTATCCATTAATGGTCACCCAATGCCTGTACTTCTTAGTGGTCTCAGGCACGAGGGTCCTTCTGACCATCTCAGTGTTCCCTAGTGAGACAAGGGGCATTTCAGCTAGCTCCCACCCTTCTCCTGGAGTCAACTTCTCTCCAAGCGCTACACTAGCCAAACCATGTGACTGTGCCCCAGTGGGTGCCGGTGTCTGCTTGGGAGACTTGTGATTCCCCCCCCCTCATACGACCCTCCTGATCACATGCATAACACTTGCAGGGTCCCTTCTCTGCAGTTTTCCCTTTAGAGAACCAAGGCTTCTTTTCACCCAGGGAATAGGAATCCTTACCCTGGGAGCGAGGTTGGGGCCCTTTAAAGAACTCCCCCGGTTTAACCTTACCCTCCCACTTGTTCTGATGGTGACTCTGCCCACCCTTGACGGAGTCCTCCCCATACCTCTTTTGGACCTTGGTGCTCTCCCATCAGTCTGCCTCCTGGGCAGGCTTCCTGGTGTCAATTAGCTTGCTGTCATTCAGGTGTTGGTGCAGCACTGGAAAACAAAGACTATACAAGTGCTCCCTTGCAATCAAATTGTACAGCCCCTTATAAGTTGTTACATTGCTGCTCTTCACCCATCCAGCCAGCGCTCTGCAAAAAGAATCAACATATTCCAACCAAGTTTTAGAATTCCATCTTCTTGTAAGACCTGAATCTTTCCTTGTACTGCTGTGGAGTGAGACTGTACCTGGTGAGTAGAGCATCCTTCATGGTAGAGTAAGCGGGCATTTGAACTCCTTACAAAACTGCTTGAGCTGGGCCACTGTGTAATCAACTAATTTCTCCAGCTCAAACACCAATTCAGTAACAACTGCTGATGGCTTCCCAGGCTGGGACATTGCTGTGGACAAGGTTAAAAAAAGGTGCAAAGTCTCAAGAGGCAGCAAGATTCTAAAAAGAACAAAAAGAAAAGCAAAACTAAATCCAAGAGGAAAAACAGTATATGGTTGTGTAATTGTCTGCAATAAAACAGTAGTGTAAACCAATCACTGTATGTCAAGTACAAATACAAGTCCTTCCCTCACCGCTGATCACTAGTGTTAGAAATGGGGCCTCTGGTTGACAGTCAGATTGTACTATATCCAAGCAGGGACCCTCGCTTTAGTCAGGGTAAGGGAGATACACAGCTCAGATAACCCCTACTCTCCCCTTTGTTAGCTTGGCACAAGCAGTCAGACTTACCGCAGAGGCAGTGTGTAAGGTATTTTCACAATCATACAGTAACACAGTGAAAACACCACATAAGCACTCAACACCAGTTAAAACAAGACCAGAATGACAAAAATCCAACATACCCAAGCAAAGATACAAATTTTCAAAGATTAAACTTCAATATAGCGCAAAGAAACACAATAGCTCCAAATGGAGCTGTCACAGCATCATTGACGGAGTTGTTCCCAACAGTCTGATGCCACTCGCGAGGAGGGTGGCACCTGTCACAGAGTTGCACGGACCCCCAGGTACAGTACCTTTGGTAATGAGGAAAACAAGCCGGTACAAGGAGTTGGTGAGGTGAGGCATTGCTGGGTACAATGCAGCGCCAGTTCCTTACTGCAGAGCAAGAGAGGTGATGTGGCGTCGGGGTGAGGGGTTGGTTCCTGATGATCTGGCAGGGTCCATGATTCCGGCGGGCCAAGACGTGATGGGCGACCTCTTGGAGTCGCTGTCCCGCCACAGGGCTACATGTACCGCGGCGAAGTCGGGTGTCAATGATGTCGGTGACAAGCCACTCGGGACTCATTAAGCCACAGGATGTCAGCGGGGCTGCGGCAGCATCCAGCTGGTGGTGTCACTCGTCATCGTCACAGTCCAGCGGGGATCACGGCTTCGGGTGCAGGCAACGGCGCGGAGCCGGGCAGCGGCGTCGGTCCTGGAGTTGTTCAGAGTCAGTGCACCTGGTTCTTCTTGTTTTTAGGCCAGCTTTCACTCCAAGAGCCTAAAAACTGAAATAGGCACCACCTCTTTAGTTAGGGTCCACAGCAAAACAAACCAAGAGGCTGGTAGGAGAAGTCTTTGATGTTCCTGAGACTTCTTAACAGGGGGCAAGCTCAGTCCAAGCCCTTAGAAAAACTTCAAAAGCAAGATACACAGCAAAGTCCAGCCTTTGTCCTCTTTAAGGCAGAAGCAGCAACTGCAGGCCAACCCAGCAAAGCACACACAGCAAAGGGACAGTACTCCTCCAGCTCTTCAGCTCTTCTTCTTGGCAGAGGTTCCTCTTGATCCAGAAGTGTTCTAAAGTTGTGGGGTCAGCAGTCCAGTACTTATACTAATTTCTGTCTTTGAAGTAAGCAAACTTCAAAGGAAACTCTTTGTAGTGCACAAGATCCTGCTTCCTCCTTGTCCTGCCCCAGACACACTCCAGGGGGTTGGAGGCTTTATTGTGTAAGGACAGGCATAGCCCTATTCAGGAGCAAGTGTCAGCTCCACCATCCACTCTAGCACCGGGAAGACCTATCAGGTTATGCAGGACACTTTGCGTCATTGCCTAGAGGGAATTCACAAATAGCCCAACTGTCAGTCTGACCCTGGTGTGGATTTCACCATCAGGTAGAGTCTCAGAATGGTTAAGCAAGAAAATGCCTACTTTCTCAAAGGGGCATTTCCAAACAGACAATCTAAAAACCAACTCTACCAAAAGATATATTTTTTAATTGTGAGTACAGAGACCCTAAACTCCATATCTCCATCTGCTCCCATTGGGAAACTGTACTTTAAAGACATCTAAAGGCAGTCCCAATGTTAACCTGAGGGAGAGATAGGCCTTGCAATAGTGAAAAACGCATTGGCAGTATTTCACTATCAGGACATGTAATATTTACCAGTACATGTCCTACCTCTTAAATATACTGCATCCTGCCCGTGGGGCTACATACCTATGTCTAAGGCCCAACACTGAATGCAGCCAAGGTTAAATAAAAAAAATATGATTGCCTTTTCATTCTCTAAAAACAGCTTTTACCCAATTATATCCTGGCATTTGTATACTGCAAATTTATCATGGTATACCATGGCCCAAAATATAAATAAGGCCTAGCTGTATTATTGGAATGTGGTACCGCTGCATCACGCATGGTCAATGCAATACTTAAAGCAGACTTAAAAATACAATCAAGGCCGCAATGCTTAGACTTGCATTGATTCATAAATCTGGAGAAACGCAATGCAGCGCAAGTCACTGTTTTGCGTAACATTGCACTACATGATATACATTGCTGTTAAATTTCACATTCATTCATATGTCATGCCACATAAGCCACTCCACTCTATGGTATTACACTGTATGCAATGCCACTGTATACTACTACACTCTGCACTCTTACACTGTACGCACCGTCACACTATGCCACTCCAATCTACATCACTCTACTGTATGCCAGTCCAATGGATGTTATTCCACGATACGTTATTCCACTCTCCTCCATTCTACTGTACGCCACTCCACTGTGCCCTATTCCACTGTATGCCACTCGATTGGACGCCACTCCATTGTACAGTACAGTATGCTATTACACTGTACCTCACACCACTGTATGCCACTGCAGTCTCTACCACTCCACTGTATGCTGCTCTTTTATATGCCAATCCACTGTACGCTCCTCTACTATACATTATTCCCATCTATGCCATTCCACTGTACAACATTCCACTTTATGCCACTCAGTCCATACTATTACACTGTACACAACTCAACTCTATGCCAGTCCACTCTACTCTAGTAAACTGTATGCAGCTCTTCTCTGTCACTTTAGTGTATGCCACTCCTCTATACGCTACTCCAGTATATGCTATTCCACTCTACACCATTCCACTGTATCCAACTCCACTCTATGCTATTCAACTGTGTGCCACTCTACTGAATGCTACTTCACTCTACGAAACTCCAGTTCACAAAACGCCACTCTATTCTATGCTATTCCATAGGACGCCACTCCACTGTATGCCACCACACTCTACCCCATTCCAGTGTATGCCACTCCAGTCTACGCCACTGCACTGTGCTACACCCCTGAACGCTATTCCAGTGTGTCATTCTACTGTACACCACTCCACTCTATGCTACGCTATTCCATGGTATACCACTCCACACTACACCTCTCCACTCTATGCGACTCCACTCTATGCTACTCCACTCTATGCTATTACACTCTACGCAATGCCAGTGAACGCTGCTACACTTTACGCTCTTACACTGCACACACCATCACTCAACGCCACTCCAGGGGACGATACTCCACTATAGGCTATTCCACTCTACTCCATTCTACAGTACGCCACTCCACTCTGCCCTATTCCAATGTACGCATTGTACTCTACAACACTCCACTGTATGCTTCCACTGTATGCCACTCCATTGTACGCTACTCCACTTTACGCCACTTCAGTGTATGGCACTCTACACTACTACACTTCATTCTATGCTATTCAAATGGACGCCACTCTATTGTACCCACTCCACTGCATGCTGTTACACTCTACCTCACACCACTGTATGCCACTCCAGTCTCCATCACTCCACTGTGCGCTGCGCCATTACGCGCCACTTCACTGTGTTCTACTTCACTATACACTATTACACTATATGCCATTCCACTGTAAAACACTCCGCTTTATGCCACTCACTCTATGCTGTTACACTATACATCACTCATCTATGCCAGTCCACTCTACACTATTACACTGTATGCAACCCAATTCTACGCCTCTTCAGTGTACGCCACTCCACTGCATGCCACTCCTCTATACGCTACTCCAGTATGCTATTCCGCTCCACACCATTCCACTGTATGCAACTGCTTTCTATATTATTCCACTCTATGCCATTCCACTGATTATACTTCCCTCTACGCCACTCCATTGCATGCTACTCCACCCCACTCTATTCTATACCATTCCGTAGGACGCCACTCCACTGTATGTTATTACACTCTAACCTATTCCAGTGTATGCCACTTCAGTCTACACCAATCACTGTGTGCCACTTCACTGTGTGCTACTCCACTAAATGCTATTCCAGTCTACGTCACACTATTGTACACCACTCTACGCTACGCTATTTAATTCAATGTCACTCCACTATATGCTAATCCACTCGATGCTGTTCCATTGTACACCATTCCACTCTACACCACTCCATTCTGTGCTAGTCCATTGGATGCCACTCCACCTTATGCCACTCCACTATATGCTATTCCACTCTACCCCACTCCAGTCTACACCACTCCAGTCTACACCATTCCAATCTACACCTCTGCACTCTACACTCTTCTACTCCACTGTACAATATTCCACTGTATGCCACTCCACTCTATGCAAATAGGCTGTACTCAACTTCAATCTTTGCCCCTCTTCTGTATGATATTCCACTCTACCCCACCCCACTGTATGCTATTACACTCTACACCACCCATGATACACCACTCCAGTCTACACCACTTCACTGACCGCCACTCCACTGTACTCTAGTACACTATTACACTTTATGCCACTCCACTGTACAATACTACACGCTATTACACTCTACCCCACTCCACTGCACGCAATTTCAGTCTATGGTGTTCCACTTTATGCCACTCCACTGTAAGCTTTTCCACTCTACGCCACTCCAGTGTACTATCCTCCAATCTTTATAACTCCATTCTACAAAACTCTAGGAAACTATATGCCACTCTATTAGACTCTACTTCACTCTATCCCATACACTCCACTGTCCACATTGGCACTCGACTTTGCCCGTACACTCCATTGTGCACAACTCTACTCGCACAGTTTCCAACAGCACTCCACTCTACTGTATTAGGTGCCACTCCAATTTATGACAGTTTCCTCGACCCTATGCTGTGCCACTTCAATGTATGCCACCCCACTCTGTGCTAATCCACTGTACCCTACTCCACGCAACCCCACTTTACACCACTCCACTCTATGCTGCTCCACTCTTATTCACTCCACTGTACAGTTTTCCATGGTACGCTATTCAACTGTATGCTACTCCACTTAACAGTATTCCACTCTATGCCACTACAGTGTGCACCATTCCAGTCTAATCAGCTCCATTGTATGACACTCTTTTTCATGCCATATAATTCCAATCTATAATAGTCTACCACATTTTATTGCACTTTTCAACATTCTACTCCATTCTATCTCCGTACACCGTATCCAACTCTATACTCCACTCTATGCCTATTCATAGGCACTATTCTACTATACAACACTTTTCTATGCGACATGGCACTCCAGTCTACTGTACGAAACCCCACTCCAACTTATAACAGGTTACTACCTACACAATGCCAGCACACTCCACACCACTCAATCTGTCACATCAGTACGCTCTATTGTACTTTACTCCACACTATGTTACAACACTCCACTCCATTGTACAAGAATTTACCTCACTCTACTTTGCTAGACAATGATCCACTTTATGCACCGCCACTGTTTTGCATACTACTGTACTCTATGCAAATCCACTCTGCAACTCTACTATACTGTATGCCTCTCTCCAACACTTTACTCCTGTCTATACCCTTTAACTGCACTGTACAACGCTGTATTATATTGTATGCCACTGAACAACACTCTACAATACTCTAATCCACTATGCAGCACTGAACACAGCTCTCTGCATGACACTGCACCCCACTTTACTCCATTCAAATCTGGCACAGTATTCCACTCTACTCCACTGTATGCCACTATACTCTTAGCCACTCTTTGCCATTGTACTCTGTAGCACTGTGTGCCAATCCGCTCTACAACACTGTACTGTACACCACTCCACTTAACAAAACTCAACTAGACAGTATGCCATTCTCCTCTACAGTTGCCTTAATCACTTTCCAATACTGTATGACATCCCACTACTGTACAACACGGTAGTCCTATTTATGACACTTTACTCGACTGTATGCCACACCATTATAGTCCACAACACTTCACTCCATCTCTGACACTTCACTCCACTCTGACACTTTTCTCAACTCTACACCAGTGTACTCCACTCCATTCTGGTACACTTTATCCAACTCTATGCCCCTGTACTATACTCTGCTCTTTGCCGCTCCAGTGTCCAACACTCTACACCACTGTATGCACATCCATTCTACAACACTGTACTACACTCTATGCCACTCTACTCCACTCTTTATGATACTTGACAACACACCACTCAACTTCTCTCTACAAATTGCCACTCCACCATGACACAGCAGTCCACTCTACAACACTCTCCTCTACTCTGGCACCACTTGATGATACTCCACTCTGACACTCTACTTCAGCCTATGCCACTATAAAACAATCTACTGCACTCTGACAGTCTACACTCTGACACCCTACCCTACTGTTCAATATGCCTTTTAACTGTACAACTCACTGCTACACTCTATACTTGACTCCATTATAAGACACCATGCACTTACACCATATAACACTTTTCTATACTGTACGATATGCTACTACACTCTACTCTGCTCCACTCTTTTCCAATCTAAAATACTCCACTCTGTGGCAATAGAATTTACTACACTTTCCTCCACTGTACTGTACGACACTCCACATAACTCTCCACTTGCAACACTGGACTCTACGATTTGAAACATTTTTATTAAAAATGTAAAAAGAAAATGAAATTCAATGAAAAAAACAAAGGCTAAAGCTGAGTTATAGTTAGAAAAACGTATTTCCCTCTAAACAAACCAAGTTTAAACTACACAAACTTAAAAAATTCTAAAGTTATAGTTATAGCTTTCATTTACAATTTATCCACCACCTTCAAATTATTATAAGTAGCTGACTTCGTTATACAATCTTCAGCTCGCTAAGCAGACCACACTAACTATAACTTACCACTCTGCCATACTCTGTGTTCTCACAAATAATGATACTCCACTGTACAACACTACACTGTACGAGACTCTCTGTCACTCTACTGCACAACACTCCACAACACTGAACTATTCAATTCTACTCCACTGAACTCTTTGCCTCTACACTCTACAACACTCTGCTGTGCTCTATGCCGCTCTACGACACGCTACTTGATGATACTCCACTCTACTACACTCAGTTCTACTATTGGACATGCCACTACACTGTACAACTTCAGTCTACGATACTCCTCTACACGATACAACACAACACACCTCTACACTGTGTAACACTTTACTCCACGGTACGCAACATCACTCTACTCTACTTGACTCAACTTTATTCCACTCTACACTGCTCCTCTCTATGATACTAGACTCCATGACACTCTCCTTCACCATACTGTACTACACTCCACTTTATGACACTCCAATCAATGACCTCCACTCTGTGATTTGAAACACATTTTTCTTTAAAAAAATAAAAAACTAGTAACATACAATGAAAAAAAAGGTTAAGGATCATTTATAGTTAGAAATACCTTATGCATTCTTTCTATACAAACCCATCCTAAAATTCACACATATTAAAAATTGTAAAGGTATGATTATAACATCAATTTTAATTTACGGACTACCTTCAAATTACTATGTCTCACACTTCTGAACACCGTCTTGGTACCTCACTGGCCACACTACATTCACTATGTCATGTCTTTTCCATTCACAGTTAATACCCTTGCATACTACATCTCTTATAGCATGTGAAATCACAGCATTCATTACAACACTTATGACTTCTCAAATTACATTATTTGTCACAACACAGTGCATGGTAGAGTGGCGAGTTATAGTTAGTGTCCGGTTAACAAGCTGAAAAGATTGTGTAATGAGGTCCGCTACTTAAAATTTGAAGATGGTGGATAAACTGTAAATGAAAGTTACAAGTATGACTATAGAATTTGTAATGTTTGTGTAGTGTAACCTTGAGTTGTACAGGGAAAATGAGTATTCCTAACTACATCCAATCTTTGACCTTATGTATTTTCATTGAATATATTACCTAGTGAAAATCGCCACGACGTAGTTATAATTAGGTCTGCTTTTCTAGAGTAAAGAGCATTTTTGGTTTGCTAATGAGTTTGGCCCTGTTTGCCAGATCTTCACAAAACTTTCAACAATAAAAAAAGTTCATCCACATCAGCTCCTTTGAAAGTTTTGGGGTGATCCATGAAGCGGAGCCGAGGGGAAAAAAGGGGGTCCCAAAAAGCAAAATCCCCATGTTTTTCCATAGACTTCTTTAGACCAGCTTACAGTAAAAACTGCTGAACGGGACTGCACCAAATTTGGCAGGAAGCTAGATTTTAATCCGGAGATTGTGCTTTTTGTGATTTGGAGTAAGTCCGTTCAATGGTGTTTGAGAAATTAAGGGTCAAAAATAATTGTATATCTGGTTGGCAGGGCTCGAAAGAGTCTAAAACTAAAGACTCTTGCGGAAGTGCGAGTTTAAAAATAGAGTGTTCTAATTGGCCCAGGGAGTTTTACCCTTGGGCCATCTCACGTTCGCGGGAGTCAGACTCCCGCAAAAGTGAGTGCTCTGATTGAGCCAGCAACATGAGAAAAATGTAGTTGGCAGCCATTACAGAATTCAGGAGCTTAATCCCCCGTCCCGAACTTAGAAAGAAATAGTATAAGGGGCAGGATAGGGATATTGTGGCCCCCTAGGCCCCATGGGAGGGACCTCCCCCAGGCCTAAAAATGTTTAAAATGTCTAAAAATGCCATGACCCATGAGACTCTTGTTGAATCAAAAAACTACAAAACAAAATGGGCTGGGCCACTTTTAAATACCTTATGCCCCGGGAGCCTACCCTTGAGGCTGATTTCATAAAGGCAAGGGGGAGCTGCTTGCCCCCCCCCCCACCAGAGGCTTCAGAGGCCCTGGGGATCCCACCCTGGGGCTGAAATTTGTGAAACTGGGGAGGGGGCAGGCCGGCTCCACTCCCGGGCCTTCAAAGCCCTAGGGAGCCCACCCCTGGGGCGAAATTACTGTATAGGGAGACCTCAGGGAGCCCACCCCTGGGACTGAAAAGACTTTTTATTGGGGAGGTCATGCAGCCCCCATCCCTGAGTCTCAAGAGGCTCCGGCGAGCCCACTCCTGGGGCTGAAATTTAAGAAAATGGGGAGAGGAGCTGCACAGTGATGTGGGCAGGGAAACAGATCTAAAAATTGCTCCAGCCCGCAGGTGCAAGGGTGCCTGCAGTGGCGGTAGGCTGCCGAAACGGTGCCAGAGCAGGGTGAAAGGACAGGAATGCACTATACGCAATAGATATGGTGCATTCCTGCCCTTTCTCTGTGACACAGGGCAGTGCAACAAAGTAACATAATGCACTGCCCTGCACCTCAAATTCTTAAATATTCCCCTGAGTATGCTGTAAGTAGAATCTTTGCCCTGTTGCAAACTTTTTCTAAAGAGCCTAAAAACCTGTGTGGAACACAATGGACATAAGTTGTCAACTGTCACCTGCACACAGTGTTATGCTTCAGTGCAAACCTTTATAATGTTCTCAACACACCTATGATGCATTAGTAACACATGCGTTTTGTAAACAATTACACCCATTAGGTGGACCGTGGCTGTACAAGAAATAGGTAGAAAAGTAATATGGTAGTTGCTAGCCAACTATGCAAACTATAAAACAAAACAGCACACTCATTGAATGAAGTCATAAACCGTGGATGGCGGGAGCGCAAGTTATAGTTAGCGCTGCTAACTATAACTGGTGAATTTCTGTGCTTTTTTTAAAGTTCAAAATATTAATATCACTCACAAATTCACCTAACTATAATGTTACTTTAACCCTTTAACCTTTGTTTTTTTTAGTGTGTATATATATATATATATATATATATATATACATATATATATTTATTTGCAGAGTGCTACTTAACACCACTGTGCACAAACTCCCCTGATAAACCTCCTGCAAGCATCGACTTCTGTTATTTGATATCTTTCATGGCAGGTGCGCCACTTTTAGAATTGATTCTGCGTTTATTATTGAAAAATGCATTTTATTTTAATAATTCCTCATCAGTAAGACACCAGTGTAGTCATTGGTAGAATGTTGTATTTCTTTTTTGTATACATTTCTTTGTCATTTTCCTCAAATCCTACATTAGCACGTGATGTTACACTTCGCAATGATTTTTCTCCCAGGTAATTTTGCTAGTGTTCGGTGGACATCGGTCATGGAGCGGTTTAACTCCTTGACTCTGCCTGTTATACCAGTCAGGGGCTGTGAACTAGTGCAGTGATTTTGGAAGATGGGTGTTCATATTCTGGTGACAGCGTCAAGAGGTGGACAGTTGAATGCTCTGAGTGCCCAGCTCTTCACTCACTCTAGTTCCAGTCCAGCATTTGTTGTTTCTGGTTCTGGAGAATGGCTTTCAGGGGCATTTATGAGTATGTGAAGTAGTACTTTTTTATATATATATATATATATTTCACTAACATTATTTATTCTTAACTGCTTGGTAAAAGGGTATGCATGGTAAAGGCATTTGTTGTCAAAACAAATGTGTGCTAAAGGCATGCGAGCTAAAAGCCGGTTCTGTAACGCCATATAACCCCTGGAAAGTTATGTTTCTCAACTCAATCACTAGTGTGTGCATTCCCACAGCTTTTTATTCTGAGAGTAAATCTCAGAGCTATTCTTGTAGCTTTCAGTATTGCAATACTACCATTTGCTGCCCAACCACTGCAATGCACCATGTCATCCTTTTGTCCTTGGTTAGAAGTTCAGTGATTTCCAATTACAAGGGTTCCTGCCACTCATGGAATGTAAACTCACACGTTATTCAACTAAAGTGTTTCCAAGGACTGTAAAGCCATTTCCAGTTACTCTCTTGAATATTGTTTCTTGTCTGACACTGTGATGTACACTCAATATTCGTCCATGTAAAACAATTCATAATTCTTCAAACATAAGTGTATATTGGTTGCCCTCTTCATTCCTTCACAAGAAGCATGTGAGCTCAAATCATCCATAATTCCCCAGGGGGCCAACGTCTATTATTTGCAGGCCCTGCATTTCTGGTGTAGACGTTTTTTTTTCCTTTTACCTCCTCTGCTCAGTTGAGCAACATTGTATACCATCAGGAACTGAATTAAATCTACAGCACTTCCGTTTTCTACAAAGTATTGCGTCATTAGTGACTTCAGATTTTTAATTTCTATCATCAGCTTTTGTTCATTCGACCATATCCACGCGTGTCTAGTGCTTTTTGTTCTTGTATTTCCCACAGTAGCACTTACTGAAATTTGTAATGTAGGCGCGGGGATAAGTATTACAGCTTCTGATTCGTATTATTGATTCTCCCTCTACAGAGGCAAGATTGTGCCCCACCTTAATCACATTATTAGAGAAGCCCCATGTAGAGCGGGAGTAGGGGCCATATATACGAACACATTTTCTCATTGACACAGAATGGGAAAAACCCTTTGCTACATCTGGCCCTAGGTTCCTTAGCTGTTTGCCCAGCCATCTTATCCATATCTGTTTAATAACCCCTCCATGTTCTTTCATCTCCTTTTAAAAACAACTAATGGTGAATGTGAAACCTCTATGTAAGCACAATGTTGTGTACTGGAAAACAACTTTTAAATGGCCAGCTGTTGTACAATCATAGCCTGAGGGGTCTGTCCGTCACACTTCTTTCTGCATTGTGGTGCCCTACCTGAGACTTCTCCTGTCACTCACTCACGCACAACAAGCTTTGCGCACAAGCAACCAACAAACACAACACCCTTCCAACCAAGTGTAGCGTGCCCCCTATCTGACTAGGCACTTCAGTACTCAGAATAGGGGAAGAAGTGTGTTAAAAAAATACTGCTACTACCACTCTACAAAGTGACTTCTGTTGGTATACCTTAGTAGTAAGTAACTAGGGGCCAGATGTAGCAATATACCAAATTGCGACTTGCAATTTGCCAGTCCCTGCGACTCGCAAATTGAAAGTCGCAATTTGGTATGCAGAAAGGTGTCTCAGACACCTTCTGCGAGTCGCTATGGGGTCGCAAAGACCCACCTCATTAATATTCATGAGGTGGGTCGCAATTTGCACCCCCAAAGTGACTCTGGGCACTCACAGGGATGGAGGCCTGCTGGGAACAGCAGACCTCCATGTCCGTGACTGCTTTTAAATAAAGCAGTTTTTTTTTTCTTCAAAGTGTAGCCCGTTTTCCTTAAAGAAAAACGAGCTGCACTTAGAAAAAAAAAACGAAACCTTTTGTTTTGGATTTTTTCAGGGCAGGCAGTGGTCCCTTGGACCACTGCCTGCTCTGAAAAAATATTTTTGGGTCCAGTCACAAAGGGGAAGGGGTCCCAGGGGGACCCCTTTCCGTATGCGAGTGGGTTACCATCCACTTCAAGTGGATGGTAACTGCGACTCCATTGGAATTGCATACCACTGCGACTCGCAAATAGGAAGGGAACACCCCTTCCTATTTGCGACTAGGAAATGCATTTTGCGAGTCGGTTCCGACTCGCAAAATGCATTTCTACATAGCAAACATGCATTTGCGACTTGCAAACGGTGATTTTCGCCGTTTGCGAGTCGCAAAGTGTTTGCTACATCTGGCCCTAGATGTGTAAATGTATTTGGAGTAAAAAAAAAAGAGGATATCCTTGAAGAAGAACTGCAAGATGCTGAAAATCATTGGATGTAATAGTGTGAAAACTGTACTCCTTATGAACTACTAAAAAATGAGTTCAACATATATTGAATGAATAATATACGAATCAAAAGAAAAAAAAAGTTATTAATATTTTTTTTCTGCATTAGGAAAATCCAAATGTAAATATATAACTTGATTTTCAAGCAAAACCATAGTATCCGTGTAAGTTTTATTTAAGAAAATGATAAGAATATTTTACCATTAGCACAACAGCCAAGCTTTCAGTATAGCTTGGAAACAATGTAAAAAGTCAATGAGCCGAGCTGGCGACCCCGGAGACAGGGCAGAGACGGCCGCAGAGCGCTACTTACCACCACTGTGTGCGAACTCCCCTTATAAACCTCCTGCAAGCATCGACTTCTGTTATTTGATGTCTTTCATGGCAGGTGCACCACTTTTAGAATCAATTCTGCGTTTACTATTGCAAAATGCATTTCATTTTAATAATTGTTTGTCGGTAACACACCAGTGTAGTCATTGGTAGAATGTTGTATTTCTTTTTTGTATACATTTCTTTGTCATTTTCCTCAAATCCTACATTAGCACGTGATGTTACACTTCGCAATGATTTTTCTCCCAGGTAATTTTGCTAGTGTTCGGTGGACATCGGTCATGGACCGGTTTAACTCCTTGACTCTGCCTGTTATACCAGTCAGGGGCTGTGATCTAGTGCAGTGATTTTGGAAGATGGGTGTTCATATTCTGGTGACAGCGTCAAGAGGTGGACAGTTGAATGCTCTGAGTGCCCAGCTCTTCGCCCACTCTATTTCTAGTCCAGCATTTGTCGCTTCTGTAGAATGGCTTTCAGAGGCATTTATGAGTACGTGAAATACTACTGCAAGAGTAGTATGTTATGTACCTTTGTGGATTGTCCCTAAAATGTCCAGTTCTCTGTGATTAAAAGTTAAAAGGGACAAAGGGGGTCATTCTGACTCTGACGGGCGGCGGAGGCCGCCCGCCAGAGTTCCCCCCTCCAGAACACCGCTCCGCGGTCATGAGACCGCTGCAGTGATTCTGGCTTTCCCGCTGGGCTGGCGGGCGACCGCCAGAAGGCCGCCCGCCAGCCCAGCGGGAAACCCCTTCCCACGAGGAAGCCGGCTCCGAATGGAGCCGGCGGAGTGGGAAAGTGCGACGGGTGCAGTGGCACCCGTCGCGTATTTCAGTGTCTGCAAAGCAGACACTGAAATACAAAGTGGGGCCCTCTTACGGGGGCCCCTGCAGTGCCCATGCCATTGGCATGGGCACTGTAGGGGCCCCCAGGGGCCCCACGACACCCCATACCGCCATCCTGTTCCTGGCGGACGAACCGCCAGGAACAGGATGGCGGTATGGGGTGTCTGAATCCCCATGGCGGCGCAGCAAGCTGCGCCGCCATGGAGGATTCAGCAGGGCAACGGAAAACCGGCGGGAGACCGCCGGTTTTCCTGTTCTGACTGCGGCCAAAGCGCTGCGGTCAGAATGCCCTGCGGGGCACCGCCAGCCTGTTGGCGGTGCTCCCGCCGACCCTGGCCCCGGCGGTCATGGACCGCCGGGGTCAGAATGACCCCCAAAGTCCTTTCCATTGTATCAACTGCGTGTGATCATTCCCTGATTTTTCCAGTTTTATTTGTTTTGAGGCTACTTGACAAAGAGTACGTAAAAAACTATTGCACGAGTACTACTTTAGGTACTCAAAAATGCCTTTGTGAAAATTCTCAAGGTGCTTTAGATCACAATATCCGTCACTTCGCAAAAAAAGAAGCAAAAACGTGCTTATGGGCTAATAAGATAAACATGAGGTATATGACGAGGAAAAAAAGTTCCCGATGCGTCTATATAAAAAAATACATTTGTATTTTTTGTATATTGTAAATTCTATATTGTTATTAAAAACATTACTCATTCCCTACTTCAGTATCATGCATACTTGTATTTGTTATACTTTTTTTATACATCGCAATAATCGCAAAACATTGCGTTGCAATTTAATTAAGTAAATAACATCTGCTCTAAATACATCTAAAATGCTCGAAAACGGAACTCACACAACACTGCGTTAAAAACTAACAGTCACAAAAGATTGTAACGCAAGTATGAATGATGCCATGGCAGCTCAGTGTGTTAAGAGTCTGCGGTTAAAATCTGTGTGTGCTCCGCAAGGTCGCACCTCAAAGGGCCAATGCAGTCTTTCATGTTGATAAACCGAGTATGATTTAATTGGGCAAACATGGTACCACCTGTAATCTACAGGCGCAGAAATGACATGAGCTGTCCCTATAAATGCTACTCAACAAGATATTTTTAAGTAAAATAGATTATGAGATGTAGATTGCCAAAACACATTGTCCCGACAAGAATTTACCACAACCACAAAAAAGGTTTTCTGCCCATTTCAGCAATACTCTCAGTGCTTTAAATGGGCCGGTACTGTCCGGTACGGAGTACCGGCACTTTTTTATTTTGAGAGGGAGAGTACCGGCACATCTCAAGAAACACGTAATACTTTTAATTGGAGAGTACCGGCACTTCTCGGACAGGCACTCAGGCACAGAGTACCTGCACTTAAATTTTTCCATTTCAAGCACTGCTCTCACCCTCAGGTGGACATAGCGCTTTTTTCCAGTGGCCACATCCTGGCTGCCCCCTCACCGCTCCCGCTTTCCTCAACATAAGGGGGCGCCCTGTTTGTTGCCCTCTGAACCCCAATCCCTCATTTAAATATAAATAATTTTAAGGAAAATATTTCTCTTAATAATAACATTGTTGGTAATTATTTAGTTTGCCCTTCGTTTTCCGAAATCTTTGATTGTGACTCTATATTTAGCGCCAACTTGCGACTGTCTAAAAGTTATTTATCGCAATTTTTATAGTGCTTGTCTTTTAAGAACACAGCCATACTACGATCCGCCAAACTGCTAAAAGACAATGCTCAAGGATCGCTATGTATTTAATCAAAAGGGAAGTAAACGAAAAGCATAACGAAAACGTGTGACGAACACTAATTTTACCATGTTTTGTGTATGATTAGCATACCGCGTGTAACACAATTGGTTTCCAATTATAGACTGCACCAGATACGCCACTGACATGTTAAGAGGAACAAACCAATAGAACACCTGCACCAAAAACGTCCTCCGTGACTAACTGGTACGACTTTCAGTAAAACGATGGCTAACGTCGATTATTAAGTGTCCTCTAGCGCCGCCAAGTGGCACAAAAGCAGAACTTCCACCGCTCCCTGTTAGAAACTCCAAACGCTTTCTGATCCACTTTGCGGGGCAGTGGGGGGGAGCATCAACCGTGACCATGGCATGTTTTCTGCCGCCATTTGTAGCTGTGCTAATAGTGGAAAAAAGTTTACAGTGCGGTGTGATGCGTATATTGAGATATGTGACATGTATGTTGAGCATTCTCGACTGGAATATTAGCTACCGTTTGTTTCACTAAGCATCAACATTAGAGATGTTAGGTACGGTTAATTCTTGTACGCAAACTTAGTATTGTAGCATTATCACATCGCTTTCTTATCTCTTGCTGAGGACTAAGAACACTTATTATTTGGTTGAGTAAGTCGTTACTGTTTTGTTGTACATGGTGACCTACCGCAAAACGATGGTGCCCCTGCAGAATGTTAGGTGTCTCTCAAATTTCACAGAAATGAGTTGACATTGGGCTGAATTGGGTCACCATCCAAGGTTGAGTGCCACCCCACGAAGTGTTGACTTCAAGTCCTCTTTGTGCATTTGGGTATTTGCCTGCTGATGGTAGCCTCCCCTGCATTTGGTCCCTCACGAAGCTGCTGACAGCCTCAGTATTTTAGTCCTGCTGAAAGTCGACTTCAGTGTCTCTCACTGTACTCGTCTTTTATTGCCTGTCTTCTCATTCTTTCTAGACTAGCCAGGGAAACACGTGGTTTCTTGTCCTCATATTCAGTGCTTGAAATGAAACTACAAATTGCAGGTACTCACTATCCGAGAGTACCTGTTTACTGCTGGGAAATGTCAGTACTTCTCTATAAAGAGTATTGCACCCCCTGCAGGGACGTGTGGGTACTGTCTCTAAAATTAAAAAGGTGCAGGGACTCAGTGCCTGTAAGGACCCGCACATGTAATGCACTGCTGGTGCTGTAAAGTAGGGCACTGGATACCAGAGGCCATATGTCCAAGGAACGCATCAGCATACTCTGAAGGAATTGCCTTCTTGGTGTCTATATTTTGTCTGCTAGAAAGCTGCAAAAATTATGATAGCACGTTCCATGGAAAATCAACTTATGAGGAACCAAAGCAAACTATGAATAAAATGTTTTCTAGCTTACGCATCAAGAATTTTCAATTCTATTAAGGACACGGAGGCGAGTATTATGCTATCTCTTTCTTTACTGACCCAAACAGCAGCCAATTAAATAACAGTAAACAAAAAACTTCACATCCCATGATGCTCTTAACCCAGTATCACATGCTCCAATCACCGAACGTGACCTTAGTCTATAATAGTCATAACCCTCAACGTCATATCCTCTTTCTTTGTCCCAACAGATAACCTTTCAACTTCTTTCACGAACTTCCTCTGCAGATGCTGGTTCATAACTATTCTCATCCAAACCAGTCCTTTTAGATAACTCAACAGGAGCTGTAAATCAAATCAATCATCCTATGAGCTGAGGCAAAAGACCGTCTTCCACCAAAGCCATCATGACATCAAATCAGGAATTCTTCTGATCGGAACCCAGGATAAACAACAATAAATAATAATATCTCATATTGCCAGGTTATCCAGCAAAACATCCTTTAAACACTCTCCAAAGATAACAAAGGAAGGGCATAAATGTATCACATTCATAAACTTATACACATTTGAGTATAACATCATTAATCAATAAATGGGGGGGGATAATCCTCGCCTCCGTGTCCTTAATAGAATTGAAAATTCTTGACGCGTAAGCTAGAATTTTTTTAATTCTGTGTCAGGATTGGAGGCTCAGATTATGCTAGTTCAAAGCTGATCAATAACAACAGAGGCAACATCTACCACAGGTTTATAATAAAACTTACGAAAAGTACATACAGAAGACCAGTCTGCTGTCTTCAAAATATATTCTAAACTTGAGCCTAGTGTATAAGATTTTGAAGCCATAGCCCACCTAACAGAATGGGCTCCAAATTGACTGGTATTAATACCTTCTTCACTCATGAACCATCTAACCCATCTCGAGAGCGTGGCTGAGGAAACTGGTTTAAATGGTTTCTGCAAGGAAATTAACAATTGACCTTCCGTGGTCTGTCTAAACTCCTCAGTCACCAGTTCACAATCTTTGAAGCATTGTACCACACATAATTTTGAGTTATCCGGATACCAAGGGTAAGTTACTGACCTGCAATTAGTTTTAGTTCTTCTGGAAATATTAAAAGTAACATTATTAGGAGAGTAAACTCTACCAGAGAAATCCAAAGCCTTGACATCTGAAACCCTCTTACAGGAAATTAGGCCTAACAACATAGCTAACTTCACTGAAAGCTGTTTACAGGATAAATACTTGTTACTAGGCCAAGACTCTATAAATTTTAACACAATGTTCACGTCCCATAACACCGAATATTTTGCCTGAGGAGGATTAGAAAATCGAATACCTCTCAGTAACTTACAAACAAGGGGATGTTCACCCACTGGTTTACCATCAATATGTTTATGACCAGCAGAAATTGCTGATCTAAAATTATTAATAGTCCTATATGCCAGACCTGAAGAAGGTAGTTCAGCCAGGAAATTGAGAATTAGTTCAATATTTGACTCCAAGGGATTGATACCCCGTCCATTGCACTAACTATCCCATCTACGCCATGCAGATGCATATCTCTTGTGAGTGCTAGAGGCCCAGGCTTGCTTGATAAAGTTCTCAGCTTGCTGCCAAAGACCTGGGGTTTTCCATCTTGCACTGAAACCATCCATGCCATCAACGGCAGAGTCCCTGATAAAATCAGTGGATGTTGAAGGCCCTCCGGACTCAATAATGGATTCTGACGCGGAGGAATGCGCAATGGAAGAGTACAAGCTAACTGAAGCGCAATAGGGAACCAGGGTTGAGACCTCCAAAATGGAGTCACCAAAACTAGATCTGATTTCTGTCTCCGAACTTGAGACAGGTCCCTGGGAATCAATAGAAAAGGAGGGAATGCATAACCCTGAAAAGGGGACCAATTCTGTAGGAAGGCATCCGTCGCTAAAGCCAGAGGATCCGGTCTCCAGCTGAAGAATTTCAGAATCTGAGTATTGAGGCGAGATGCAAAAAGATCTATCTCACAAGTACCCCATTCCCGGACTATCTGCTGGAAGATTATTGGATCCAGCCTCCAATTGCTGCTGTCCGTCAGATATCTGGAGTTCCAGTCTGCAATAGTGTTCTGAACTCCCGGTAGGTATTCCGCTAGAATTACCAACCTGTGACTCAAGCAATAATGCCAAAACTCCTTGGCTATCTCCGCTAAGACCCTGGATTTCGTTCCCCCAAGCTTGTTGACATAACGCACTGCTGAGATGTTGTCCATTCTCAGAAGAATGCAGCAGTCTGTCTTGAGAGGAGACAAGCTCTTTATCGCAAACGACCCGCTAGGAGTTCTAAGCAATTGGTGTGGAGATTTTGCTCCGTCATTGACCAGCGACCCCCAGTCACTACAGACCAGCAGTGGGCTTCCCATCCCACTGACTGGCGTCTGATTCTATCACAACTTCTGGATGGGACCCGAATATGGCTCTGCCATTCCATGCCTCCATGTGGTGAAGCCACCACTGAATCTCTTCCTTGACCTCTATGGATAACGGAATCAAAGCCGAGTAACTCAGACCCTGTCTTAAGTATTTGATCTTCAATCTCTGTAGAGCTCGATAGTGTAGGGGGGCAGGGAAGGTTGCCTGAATGGAAGAGGCCTAAAGACCCACCAATCGGGCAATGTTCCTTAGAGAAATAGTCGGACTTGCTAAAGGTGATCTTAATTCCCTCTTGATATTGCAAATCTTTTAAGAGGGAAGAATCAGCTGTGCCTGAAACCCAAAAACTCTATCACTTGGGTTGGATTCAACAATGACGTCTGCGCATTGATAAGGAAACCCAAATCCTGTAATAGACTGATTGTCCAGTTCAAGTGCATCAGCAAAGTCTGGGGATCCTGCGCCATCACTAAGCTGTCGTCCAAATAAATGATTAGAAGTATCCCCTTGCTTCTCAACCTTTCCACCACTGGTCTCAACAATTTTGTGAAGCACCAAGGTGCTGAGGACAGGCCGAACGGAAGAGCTGAAAATTCCAAACAATGACCCTTCCACTGGAATTGGAGAAATCTCTTGTGAGGGGAAAAGATCGGAATTGAGAGGTACGCATCCTTTAGATCTAACCGTACCATCCAGTCTCCTTCTAGAAGGATATCTCTCAACATGTGAATCCCCTCCATCTTGAAGTGCCTGTACACAATCCAAGAATTGAATTTAGAACTAGCCGATGTCCTCCTCCTTTCTTGTCTACCACAAAAATGGGATTGCAAAACCCAGAGGGCTTAGGAGCTGAGAAAACTACCGCTCCTTTGTCTAATAAAGCTTGCACTTCTACATCTATAAACCTCTGACTTGCGTGGGAAAAACTCATTTGTGTAGGGGGAGCCAGCTGAATCGGAGTGCTGATAAACTCCAGATGAAAAACTGACACCGTCTGAAGGATCCAAGGATCTCCAGAAATCTTTCTCCAGTTTTCCACACACAATCCCACTCTTCCCCCAAAGAATAACCTGAGAAGGTTGAATGAGGCTTACCAGAATAGGAGGAGTCCTGCATTGCTCCTTGTTGACCTCTGCGATGTCCCCTGCGGAATCTAGGCCTACCACCTCTGGAGAGAGTGGGATAGAAGGTGGCATCGGATTGGTCTTCGGACCAGTTACCTCTTCCTCTAGGGTAATAGTTTTGGGGACTTCCAAAAGAGCCCCGGCCAGGATTTGTTCACCATAACGCCAGGCCCTGACAAAAAGGCCTCGCTTAAAAACTTTTTTAAGGGACATTTGCGCTTTGTCGATGGTGGAAAAAGTGGAACAAAATTTCGCCAACTCTTTAATAAAGGAGGAGCCAAAGAGAAGACCTTCTGCAGCTGGTCCCGCTTCTGAAGAGGCTAAATCGACTAGTTTAGGATCCATATGCATAAGTATGGACTTCCTGCGCTTAGCAGAAATAGCACAATTGTTGTTACCTAACTGGCACACGGCTCTCTGCGCCCATCCCAATAAGACATCTGTATCAACAGGGATGCCCGACTCCTTGGAGATGACAGCCAAATCTAGAATTTTAGTCAGTGGGCCTGACATGTCAAGCAGCTTTTCCTGACACAGACGCCATGACCTATCCAAACCTTTTTTAGGGTCCTTCGCAAATTTCTTCAGGAAGGTAACCATTGTAGGGTCAATCTCAGAAGTGTCAGCCACGTTATTATCCAAATCTGGTCTAGGGTATTCTGCCCTGAGGCGTGAGCGGACCTCCTTATCAAAGCTTCTTCTTAAATTAGCATGGACATACCGTGCAACGTCCGAAGTTGGAAGCCAATTAGAAGACCTAGGATGCACAATCTCCGAAGGCTCGAAATCTAACAAGTGAGGAGTGGATTGCTTTTTCGCCTTCTTACTAGGAGCTGGGGTATTTAGGTCGTCTGAATCCTGATCAGAAGAGTCTCCTGAAGAGGAGGAATTATCCAAATTGCTATAATTATGCTCCGAACTTCGTTTCTTGTGCAGTTTCTCAAACACATCTGCATGTAAGTCCTCAGAGGGATCATCACTTACAAGATTCTTTGTTTTAGCTTTAGATTTTGAGGCTACCTTAGGATTATTCCCATCAGGGACAGGTGATGTTTTATCAGACATCCAGCCTTGAGAGTGAGCGTACTCTAACAATTGTCCCAAAAAAGGACCTAGCGCTCTCACCAAGGCATCATTTACCGACTGCTGCACTCTAGAGTCGAGCGCTTCCACTAAATTAACCTCTAATTGGTTATCTGTATCCTCAGGATAATAACCTGTATCTTGGTCACTCCATTGAGCCATAACACTTGACAGTGTATGTAGTTATCAGAACAAGAGCAAAGGGGGAGTGAAAAAAACCCTTACAGGCACCAAAAAGAGTCAAGAAAGCCCTTAATAATAAGTGGAGGAAGCCGTCTGTTAGTCACACTTGGCAGTTCCTTAATATAATTTTACAACCCAGAAAACTATTAATCTGGGCGTCAGGGAGACACTTTTTGAGTCTGTGCACACTGAACAACTGTATATGCCAAGACGCGATTGTAATCACGAGCTGATCTCCACAAAGAACTCGGGGCAAGAGATCGGCTTGTAAAAACGCGCGCGCCCGGCAGAGCGCGTTGAAACAGAAAACGGACTATGCGATATGTGCGTACAGAGCTCCCGCTCCCACTCCACAAAACCGAAGTTTTGACGGGCACACGAAATCGGCAAGCTGCCGATAAAGGAATCGCACCAGAAAGTAAAGCGAGCGTAATCGCGTCGCTGAAAGATAACAACAGTTCAAGCAATTTAACAAACAATGCACAGTAATTAAATTATAACAGAGTAAATGTAATTGGCACTTATCTGCTGTGAAGCAGCAAAGAAAGAGGGTATGACGTTGAGGGTTATGACTATTATAGACTAAGGTCACGCTCGGTGATTGGAGCATGTGATACTGGGTTAAGAGCATCATGGGATATAACGTTTTTTGTTTACTGTTATTTGATTGGCTGCTGTTTGGGTCAGTAAAGAAAGAGATAGCAGAATCCGAGCCTCCGGTCCTGACATAGAATTGTGGCAGTTTTCTCATACACTGATTAGCTTAAGGATGTTAACTGTCATACCCATCGTCCATGGGCGTAGGAAGTGTGGAGGATGCAGGGGATATATCCCCCCACAGATTTTGGGGTGGGGCACACGGGGGACAAGGGTGGGGGGGGACAATCATTTTTGCTGTTTCTTTTGTGATGTGCAGGGCCATTAGCACGCAAACGTGCTATCTATAATGGCCCTGCAGTTGACCTGTGACCTGCCTCCAGTTATGTGAGCAGTCTGATAGTCACAGCATAAAAGACATCAGAGGCCACCCACCCGCTGCATAACAATTTTGCAAACCTCCAGGAATTACTACTGCGCTGTCAAAGCTGCTTGCACTTCTAAGGATAATGGAAGAAAGGTCTGGGGTTTACTCTCTGAATCCTGCCCCTCCTCAGCCCTACCCTACCTGCAGTGGTGTCGTCAGCTCCCCTCCAGCCCCATTCCACCAGTTTAAGTGGGGATTAGTGTGTGTATGTAGGAACGACAACTGTCACTCCCTGAGTGACATGGCAGTCACCATTCTATCTCAAATCTCAGACAGATAAAGGTAAAATAGACATACTTCACGTGCTCTAGAAAAACTGCAAATAACATTTCATAGTCAAGCCCATTTTAACAAAAATAAAAGGTGAATGAAAGTACACTAGATTTGGTGGGCACATGATTCTTTACTCCGTTTCCTGTCTATTCTTTGGTTTGGTGTATTTTTGTTCTGCTGGTTTTTAGTTATAAAAAAGTACCAATTGACTATGCCCCAGGTTGGTATAGTTCTACTAATTTTCGCAAACTTTGAGAACATTGTAAAACCTAAATTAAGCCTTCTGACTAGCACAATTGTTCCAATATTTATGAACATCATAGAATGGGCAGCCATCTTCTTTTCCTCACTCATAATCTCTAACATTTTCATGTTGGAAGAGGAGAAAACAGCACAAGTGGGCATTAGGCTGAAATATGTTAAACTATGGAAATGTTGTGTCTATGTGCCGTAGGTTTTTCATTTGCCTAACACCACTCATAAGGAATAAACAAGAACATCAAGATGAAAAAATAAAATAATACAAGAAGCTGAGCAGGAGAGCGGATGCTTCCTTATGCTGTTGCAATCTTTAATTTTAATAGTGGTTTAGTGGTTGCTGGGAGTGGGCACTAGAACTTATTTGTCAAGGAGTGGGACTTATTTTTCATCATCAGACTTTGACCTGGATCAGTAGCAAGAAAGGCAGGAAAGGGAGAAAGAGGAAGAGAATGTTACAGTGACAATGGGGGAAGACAAGGATGAAAAACCTGCAGGAATGAGTTTAAGCGACCAGCATTGTAGAGTGGTGCACGAAAGATGACTGATGACTGATGTGGAACTAGGAGTAGGAAGTCTTGCTATTCCGCAACCCGAGCATTTGGCAGTGCTGGTGTAAACTCCTCACAAAATCTTCTGTACCTGCACATTTTTCTTTTTACAAATTAAGCACTGGGCATAAGACAGATATGTGTTTACACATTGAACTAATATATATTTGCGATAGAATTGGGACCAAAAACATTGCCTGTGAACCAGAAATGAATTCCCAGGTGCCAAAGTGCACAGAAAGCCATTTCACAACCAGTTGAAACATAGTGGATACACCGAAGAGGGTTAGAGAGAAGGGAAAACATATTTGGAACACAAGACATGCAGTGGTGAAGACCTACTCTGTGTTTTTGACTGAGCATAGTGTACCAGTGCACTTAGATGTTCCTTACTTACATAGAAAGCAGCTTCCACACCATCAGAGTGCCCACAAGTGTCAACTATAGCAAAGATCTCTAGTTGAGCCAGAAGTAACTCATCCAGTTTTGTATTTATTTGTATTCCACAAAACTACACCTCCCAGAATATAAACCCTAAACCCAGGATTGGAAAAGATGTTAACTCCAGGTGTGGACCAACTTTGAGCGCTCAGAGTTGATATAAAGCATTGAAATCCACAAAAGTATTTCAAAAATATATTTACCAGAGTGTGCCACCTTCATTGTACCTTACTTAGCTTTTAGGTGATAGCCAGCTCTAGGTGTCCAGTATTTTAGCTCGCAGTGGCATGCTCTTCAGAAGCACAAGAAATGCCTGAGCAGAGTGCACAATGCCCTGCCTCAGACCACCACAAATATACAGGCACCCTATGACTCAGACTGCTGAATAACCCTCTTTTCTATATTCTCTTTATAAACATATTTCTGTCCGGCCCAAAAGATCACATTGAGTGGTGCATGTACAACACAACTACCTTCTAAAGCCTTCCTTTTGCCTGAAATAGTACTATAGTGAAGAACTAGCAGACTTGAACAAGCAAGTATTTCACCAGGCTGGACTACTGTATGGGTTACTCAAGCATGACATGTTTTCTCAGCTAAACAATTTGATTTTAGTAACAGAGACCACAAATCTAAAATGGCCAGAGAAGCAGCCCAACAAAACAGGCCAGGAACTGACCTGTCAAACCAGCCTTTCTGGCACTATCATATTGGCCTATAGGCCAGTCCAGTCTTCCCTGGAGCTGCTGTACAACAAAACCATGTTTTTAATATTGAGCTGCAAAAATACTGACTGTAGAATATTGGCTACCACTCAATATCGTGAAGGTAATTATATCTAGGTAAGTACAGATTTACTATTCTTGTTTCCATCTTGATGATATGTAGTGTTAAGGTACATAGATGTGGAATAGTAAATCCGTACCTGTCTATCTATACTTATAATGACTATATACTGGTAGTTCCTGTATCGTTGCAGCACAATATTATTGACCTGAATATTCTTACTGACTAAATCAGGCACATTGCTTGCATTGCATTCCTTGCTGCACCAACAGTGCATTCACAATGAGACACATATGACTGGATATCATAGTATCAAGCTGTACATGCCTTTGTTAAGGAAAATGAAAATTGTCCATCCCAAAATCAACCAACATGAATAGTTAAGTCCAGTGGTGGTTGGCCAGAAGTGAAGAAAAGAGTGGAACTTGCTTGTTTTGGCACTTCCAGTTTTGGTCCGGGCAGAAGTCACTTCAGGATGGTTGGGCAATGGTTGGGCAATGGTTGTATGTGACCATATGGTCAATACAGAATGGTCTATGATGGCTTTTCAGCAAACCTCGAGCCACACACTTTTACATAAGGATCAGATTCAAGGTTGATGGTGCTTGTGTGCTCCACTACAGACCCACACAGCACCTAAAATCTGAACTCATGATTAGGCTCACAGTAGCATACAGCCTGCCCTTCTGACTTTCCAGAAGTGGCGTAGCGAAAGCTTAAGAAGATTCAGAAAGTGCGCCAGCCATTTGGTTACCCTTGGTTGCCTTGTGTCCGACATTTAGCAACTGGTCCACCAACATTTAAAAATAACAGTGACAACATGACCACTAGTGCACATAAAGTGTGGTGACTTCAATGCTGATTCTCATGGTCTCTTTCTTTTCCTATTACCACGGGTGCTCCATTTGGCTCTCCTGGTTTTCCTACTTATGATTCCTGAATTTGTCAGAAATTGCCCCAATTATCATCCTGGTCAGACATCCTGGTATTTACTCTTTTCCCTGTTCCTGAAAATGTAGTTATAGAATAGATCAATTTACAAAGAAGTGTATTCATGTATCATTGATAAGTCACTAGGGGCCAGATGTAGCAACCCGTTTGCGAGTCGCAAACGGCGAAAATCGCCGTTTGCGACTCGCAAACGTGGGTTTGCTATGCAGAAATGCATTTTGCGAGTCGGATCCGACTCGCAAAATGCATTTCAGACTCGCTAATAGGAAGGGGTGTTCCCTTCCTATTAGCGACTCGCACTGGTATGCAATTCCATTTGCGGCCGCGAAAGCGGCCGCAAATGGACTCGCAGTTACCATCCACTTGAAGTGGATGGTAACCCAATCGCAAACGGGAAGGGGTCCCCATGGGACCCCTTCCCCTTTGTGACTGGACCAGATATCAATTTTTCAGGGCAGGGAGTGGTCCAAGGGACCACTCCCTGCCCTGAAAAACCGAAACTAAAGGTTTCGGATTTTTTTAAAGTGCAGCTCGTTTTCCCTTAGGGAAAACGGGCTACACTTTAAAAAAAAAAAACCTGCTTTATTGACAAGCAGGTCGCTAACATGGAGGCCTGCTGACGTCAGCAGGCCTCCATGTTAGCGAGTGCCTATACTCGCAATGGGGCCGCAATTTGCGACCCACCTCATGAATATTCATGAGGTGGGTCATTGCGACCCCATTGCGAGTTGCAGTCGGTGTCTGAGACACCGTACTGCATAGCAATTTGCGAGTTGCAAATTGCGAGTCGCAGGGACTCGCAATTTGCAAGTCGCAAATTGCTTTTTTCGTACATCTGGCCCTAGATCTCTTTTGCTTTTTCATTTGCAAAAAGGCTTGCGACCAAAGGTGATATATTTCACTTGACCAATAGTTAAAATGCAAAGTTTTTATTATACCAAAAATATGCATCAACACAACAAATAATGTTGGTCATGTCAATTACCAAGTAAGTTATTCAGCCAAAGCAGTGCTCATTTGTCAAGGAACCAAACTAAAAATTCTGCCATAGCAGTTTTGAAAAGGCATAAATAAGAGTTAAACCCCGACCAATTCAGCTATTAAGATTTACATTTATAAATTGAATGACAAAGTAAGCATCCTTATGCACAGAGTTGCAGAGAAAGCCTCAGGATTTCCTTTCTAACAGAGCCACAACTCTGTTCATTATTTATAAGGTGAGTTAATTTGCAGTTCAGTAAACTATGGCCATTCACTTAAGCTATAGCCAAAATCGAGCTGAAATATTTATATTATCAGACATTTCACTTCACATGAGTTCACAATCATTTGGAAAATTATAATCAAATTCATTCATTATAGAAGCCAACATTATTCAGAAATGAAAATAAAATCAATACAACCATAAATAAAGAAAAGTCTTGTAGTGGTCAAATGATGACATGCCAATACTTTCCTTATTTCTTACCATTATTTTTCCCTTGGCTAATTTAGAAGCTGTCCTAAGGCAGTGGTTATGAGTGGGCTTTTAAAATGATTATCGATCTCTGTGCAAGCCACTGTTTATGTATGGTACACACATCCCCCTCTTCTGTGTATGAGAGCTATGAAGTATGTGATAATGGCCACACCCCACCCTCATTTTTCCCAGGTAAATTTCAAGAAATCAAACCAGACTACATTTATTTATGAGAAAATTCACGGTGTAAATATCACACCCCGGGGTGTTGTTACTTTCCATGTGTGGTACACACACCCCCCTCTTCTGGATTATATGTATAAATTAATCTAAGTGGAGTTCTTTTAGCATGTAGCTGTACAAGACTTTAAACTAAGGGAGTGCTTCTGACATATGTGGACATATGGTTTATAGAGATTTTTTCTTGATAACGAGCCTGAGAAAGCATCCTACGTTCAGACAGGTACAATAACATCTGCCTGTTCTTACTTCAAATACAATGTAAAATATCTAAAAAAATATTGAATTGTCTAACCTTATTGATGCATTAAAATCAAAAATGACTTATAAAGGTATGAGAGATTAATGGATTAAGCTTGGCCCAAGAATATAGTATGGGTGAGTTGGTGGGAATATTATAAGTGGGCTCTGCCTTTGCCCCTCTCAGTTCAACCAAGCTACACACACCCACTACATGGGGCAGGGAGTAGAGGGGAGGAATTTACAAACCAATTCTTGATGTCTGGCTAATGATAAACTGTGTATGTCAGGTATGCTCGCCCCATGAGGATTCTCCACCCCCGAACCATAGGTGGTAGGGCTCAGCCCTCCTTCTCCCGGGGTCTATATTATGGGAAATAGAATGCGGGTACCCCCACTTCAGCCTCTGGCCGCTGGTCTCACTGCCCTAATTCAAGCATCCAATTTTGCAATCCCAAGGGGAACCTACTTACTTTGTTTTTTTAAAATATAAGTTAAAAAGAGGCTCCTTATGAAATCTTGTATAACTATACAATACATACATTCCATTGTCCACGTTTTTCATTTTGATTTGGATGGATGTTTCTGCTCCTATGCTGCACCTAGGAAGCACCTGTCTCAGACAACAGAAGTGTTTTCTTAAGTCCATTAGATCTACTGAGGTGAATCAACAATGGTGACATTTCTGTCTCCCAATGATGCTTGATTTTTTATGTTCCAACATCAAACAAGCTAATCACAGGAAGCATGAAAGGGAGGAACCTTGGTGGCAGGGGTACACTCCAACATGCCGTTTCTAATTAGCTCTATGCGATAACTTCATAGAAATACATTTTATTCCAGATTAAGGAGATCTAGTGTCAGAGCTCACAAGATCTTCATGCAAATTAGGCTGCAATAAAGGAAACACATAACCAGTTGCTGAGGGAGACCAATTAACTTCAGACACATAATAAACTGATTTCAAGGCAAATTAAAACACTCCTGGTGGCTTCAATTGATGAATGCATTTTAAGTGCAAGTTTAATTAAACGTTTTCTAACTTCAGCATTTTCCTGGGCAGTGCTAACAAAGCAGAACTAGATTTTTCAATATTTATCATCTCTTTGACAATATCCATAAACATGCTAACAACCTATGTATTCGTGAGTGCATAACCCTCAGGGACTACTATTGCCATCAGTATTTTGAACGGTTAGATACAGTTTCTCACCGTCTTTCTCAGTGTTTTGACCAGGAAGGCATCCAAACCTATGAAAAACTTGAACAGGTGCTTTTGAAAGGCAATGGCATTGGCTCTATTACTCAGTACAAATAAATTGACCCTTTGTTGCTTTCAGTTCAATTAACTACATTATCAAGTATGTTCAAGTACTCTTCAGTCCAAGAACTAGCAGACATACTCCGAAAAATGCTTCCAAGAGAGACAGCTTTTTTTTCATAAGGTTGAGAAGCTACTGCAGCTTCTTTTGGTTATTCCAGCGTCTTCTTGTGAGGGTGAGAAAAGCTTCAGCGGTCTCCACCGACTGAAAACTTGGCTAAGATCAGCTGTGTCCTAAAAAAGACCAAATCATGTTGCCATGTACAACATAAATAAAGAGATGGTGGACTCAGTTGACCTACAGACAATAGAGAAAGAATTTGTCCTCCACACTGAACGGAGCAAGAAATTATTTAGCTTTTCAAATTAAAGTTCAAAATTGTATTAAAGCTGCCTGCAGCAAGAAATAAATCATTTCTAATTAGTCCAATCACATTTTGAGGTTTAGGAATGTCACAGTATTTTGTTTATTCTTCCTTTTTTTCGTCATACCTTTGTTTGCTTGGTGCACGAAGATGCAAGATTCATAAACATGTTTTTTTCCACATTTGGTCTAATAACTTTGGGAATGTAAATAACAATAAAACATACTTGCATACTATGACTACCTGCCTGCCTCAAAATTTCATTTTTAGCTATGCGATTGTATTCATTTAACAGAGCATGCAGTTTTCACACAGCAGGTGAGTTGTATAAGGTCACTGGAAAGTCCACAAATTTGTCCCAGTCCCCCGCAGAAATTTAGAGTCTCCTACGCCCCTGCCATTGTCTGATGTACTATATCATTGCGTCTTTCAATAATCTGAGTCAGCTGGTCTGGATGTTGCCAAAAATCCACCCTCCTAATTTTATGTTTCATAAAGTCAGAAGCAACAATTTTCAATCTCTTCGGCCCGTATTTATACTTTTTTTAGCGCTGCATTTGTGCCGCTTTTTGACGCAAAACGACGCAAACCTACAAAATACAATGGCATTTTGCAAGTTTGCACCGTTTTTGCGTCAAAAAACGACACAAATGCGGCGCAAAAAAGTATAAATACGGGCCTTCATTTTTTTTACACATCATACTACTACACCAGCAGCCAAATTCTCCCTACTAGCATGCATGCAATGAGTGATAAATGATTCAATAATATTGTTTCCTTCCACATTGTTGGGGTGATCTTTGCCTCTTAAATATTAACATAGCCGCGAACCTTAACGCCTTCACCCATGACAGGTGACATTACTCTGCCACACTCTTTCAATATTTTTGGTGAAACACTGCTCTCTAGTGTATGTGGAAGTGACAGTGCAAGGGCTAAGTGAGACTTATTCCTGTAACCATGGTGCCACTTAATATAAATTATTGCCAGTAGAAAGCAAAAGCTGTCTCAAACAAGGGTTTCTTGAAAGAGGAGAAAGTCCCAAGGAACCACTGGTGAAAAACAGGTCCAAAAATATGTAAGCAAGGAGAGAAGATAAAGCTGCCAAAAAGTTAATATAGAACTTCCAACACATGGTACTGAAGGTTCCAGCTTCTTATAAATGGATAAACAGGAAGCGGTTGGTGACAAGATGCAGCAAGTGAAAAACAGGAAGTAATGTCAACATGATGGATTAGGGAAAAAGTATAATCAGTGACTGTGGTGACCATGATGGTATGGATAAAATAAAATAGGAAACTTCTTGTTCCTGGTGCAGTGAGATATTGGCTGGTGCTATATTGTAATGCAAAAGAATGACTTCAGAGAGAGATTCACTGAAGCAATGTGAGGAAGTATACTGGAGGTGGGAGAACCCCATAAGGATACTGCCCGTGCCTTACAGTAATCCAGTAATCCTTACAGAAATCCAGTTTATCAAAACTAAGTGGCATCCAACCCAGCGGTAGAAGTACATAAAAAAGTATGGGAACTGTGATGCTACATGCAATGGAGGCCGGGTCAATAAGTGTTGGGGAGGAGTCAACGGTGTGGCTAAAAAAACAAAATATTCTCCTTCAGGTAGATACATATATAATAACCCAAGGATTAAATTAAAAAAAATAAAAAGTTAAGTTAATCAGTGGTATGTGCACTATTGTGTACTATGAAACAAACCTCTATTAGTTAGGGCACTGAGAGGTCTGTATGTAACCAGAAATCCAAAGATGAAATCTTGGTTGGTGCAATGCGGAATTGTGAATTGTGTGTTGTTAGTGCTACGAGGGCCCAGCCTGTGACAGAAAGCACTGAGAAAATTTGTCATTATGCTAAACTTGCATTTCACGCAGAATAAGACAGACTGCTACTAAATGTGCAAAAAGGTTTCATATAAAACGGTGCTTCAAAAATATAGGTTTTAGAAAGACCGAGACTGTAGGTAGTGATTTATTTTTAGTTAACTGCCCTGAAAAGCACACACTGCACACCTCAGCTGGTAACTCCTTTGCACTACCAGTCAAAAAGAAAGTGATTCGATCAATTAAACCAGTACCTGCTTCCAAGCCCCATTTATGTTTGCAAATTAACCATTTGTGCCCATTTGCATTTCGCTAGGCGAGGAGGGACCCTGGCAAGAAGGCCTATTTATTGTTAGGCTGCCTGCCCGTTCCTCAGTCTCAGAGCACAGGAGACCCCCTGAATGAAACTTAAGCTGAAGCATTTGCACAATCGGAGTTTACCGTCTCGGGGCAGTTGTCTTTTAATAAGAAGTATGGGAACGCTTTTTCATAAATTAAAAAAGTAGGGGCACATCGTGCCCCTCCGATCCTGCCCACTTTGACCACTGATCCAACCAGAACATTGTACCACCAAGTGTCTGAACATGTGAGTCGCCATATTCGAGGGCAATGTTCTGATCTGGCTTGCCTCGTTGCCATAAAAAAACGAAGGGCGTCCTCTGCCTGGTGCCAAACGATTTCCTTATTATTGGTGACTTATGAAGTCTTTAACCACTGTAGTAAAGAAACAAAATAGCTGCTCCACTAACATGTTTTTACAGTTAAACAATAATGTCACAATGCTGTCTGCCAACAGCAAGGCTGAAAGGCAGGCCGTACAACATGTACATATGTCCTAAAAATTATATAAAGTTATTAATTAGTCTATTAGTTTAAAAATCAATATTTATTAAAAACTTAAGGGCAGATTTATGGAAAGTGGTGCTGCACTCAGTGCAGCGCCACTTTCCTTGTGTCCTTTAGTGCCCCACTACTGCCACCATGTGTGCACCATATTTAAAATACAGTGCATCGTGGTGCAGGGTAGAGGGCAATAGCGTCAGTTTTCATGACGCTATTGATGTACTCTGCAGGAGTGGTGCCAAAATATTGGCGCTACTCCTGCAGAGCACATAGGGGACCATTATTAATAGAGAAAGCCTCATTTTAATGCCTGCTCTGAGCAGGCGTTAAAAGTGCCGTACAAAATGACGCAAGGAAATCTCTTAGATTTCCTTGTGCCATTTCTTCGGCCCCCCTAATTGGGGAACGCCCCCTTTACATACATTATGCCTGGCACAGGCATAATGTAGTGCAAAGGCTTACAAAGGGTTACAAAGTGGCGCAATGCATGCATTGCACCACTTTTTAAATATGGCACTAGGATTTTGGCCTTGTTGGGTCACATTAGTGTAAAAAAAAAAAAAATGATGCTAATGTGGCGCTAGGGGCTTATAAATATTTTTAAGATAGATTAATATATTTAGATTATTTATTTGGTAGAAGTAAAATCTTTATTCGGATATAGGAATATCCACAAAAGAAACACCAATAAAAACATACAGGCAAATCACCGAGCCCATACATAAGTTCAAGATACTAAAATTCACGCAAGATAAAAAGGCATATAAAATATAAATAACACTTACAGGTCCTCCCCGATATGCAATTCAAACAAACATCTATCACATGAAATGTAAAAACATATAAAATATTAAAAACACTTATAGGTCCTCGCCTACGAATCATCCCAACTATTTTAAAACAGCATCCACGTACGCCAGGCCACCGCTCCTTTAAAACAATGGCCCACAGAACTACATACCTCATATTCATTTAACTGGCAAAGAAAACGCAAAGCAGCCCTTCAATTGGTAAAGCTATAATTTCGTAACAGTGGTACCAAGTGCAATTGTTTTAGAGGCGCATAGTATTTACAGAAGAACATCAAATGTAGCAGCGTTTGTGGGGAGTGCTCATCACAGGGGTAGCTACAGATAATGCTGGAGAAGAACTGTCTTTGAGGAAAGGACAGTAACCAGTGAAGGGACCCAAGTCTGGAGCGGGTTAAAAGCAATCTCTTTAAGTGAAATGGGGTGTAATAACAGGGGACTACTGGCGCTCAGGACACTAATTGGCCAATTATAACATTTAGGGGTTGCCTGCACAAGGGAAAACACCCATCCCTTCGAGGTTCAAAATGAACCCAACAAAACTTAACACAATGTGAGGCCCCCCTCGCCCAAAGTTTTCTATTCACAAATCCAGTAAGTCAAAAACTCAAGTGAGTAAAGTTCAAAAGAACGCAGTCTGAAATATCACGCCAATCTTTATAAAGTCCAATCCAATCCAGAAGTTTATTGGATCACATCTTCAAATTTACAGCATCCTTCAAGGAAAAACACTCCGAGCCAACACGTGTTTCGTCATGGGGAAGTCCTTTAGTCCCCAGCGACTTCTTCAGGGCTCTTATATATTCCCAATTCCAAAAACTTTAAAGTTACTTCAAAGGTAGGTAATGTTCTTATTATTACTGCTCAGTACACCAACATATATCAAGTACCTTAGTTCTTTTAAGCTCAGTATTTGCGAGCTTGTGTAGTTCAAAGCTCTTGTAATATATTAAGATCGATCCAGAAACAGCGTTTCCATGCTAAGGAAACGCTACGCCGCGAGTACGCACCCTCTTATACACATTACGTACAAACAATAAATAAGGGGCTGGGCCTGGGCACATTTGTACCATACAGTAATCTTTGACAGTTACCTTGACTACTTCATTTGATTCACAGGCCGCCCGCCTTAACTCAAGGAAGCGGTCAAATATCCACGTTTTGTCTTTTTGGGTAAGCATATGCGGATTTTTAAACAAATGTGGGCAACCCACTTCATTCAGAAGTCCTTTGATGTACTTCAGCCATGGGACTGAACAAGCGGGATCACTTAGAAGGCAAACCTTAATTATCAGCTGGTTGAGGGAGGCTTCTTTATTAAGCCAAATTGCACACCACAGCTCTAACGGGACAACGCTAATTCTATCCTGTAAGTATTCAAGAACCAATTCCTGGTGGACAGAAATATGGGTAGTAGAGGACGGGACACCCAACAACCGGCGACAGAATCGATTTTCCTCTACCTGAAGGTTCCCAACATCTTTATAACCTCACAACCCCATGCCATAAGTCACAGCTGACAGACATTTTCTCTTATAAACCTCCAATATGTGGGCAACCGTCTTCCACCCTATATTGGTGGCCAGGGAGTGGGTAATACCCACTGTACGCACCATGCGTAAAACCCTGTTTTTTAAGCAGGGACACCAACTTCGTCAAATTCTAGCCCCAGATACGAGCAGGAAGCTACTTTTGTTAACGTTCGTTCTCCTATCCACATAGGGCGCGTCTTGGTATTGGTAGGGCCACAAACCATTACAAAGGTCTTCGAGCAGTTGGTTTCCAGGTCTAAATTTTTCATGAACTTAACAAAACTATCCACTAGCAGTTTGAGCCTATTTGCAGTCCTCTCCAGTAAGACTGCATCATCTGCATGCACTAGGGCTGGAATGGCATTATTGTGTGTGCAGGGCACATCAGCTCCTGTAGAATCCAAGGTTTTCCCTAGGTCATTAATGTATAAAAGAAATAGAATGGGGGCGAGGACACACCCCTGGCGAACACCCTGACTTGCACCAAAATGGGAGGTGGTGTCGCCATTCAACCCATACCTTATTTTTGTCCTCTGGCCCTGGTGAAGGAATCTCAAAAGATCTACTAGGCTGTCATCAAGACCCATGTTTAGAAGAATTGTCCAGAGCTTTCACCTATTAACATAATTGAACCAGCTAGACAAGTCCATAAAGGCCAAGAGAATGGACCAACCTTTCACATACTTGTACTTGGCCATAAGAAGGTAAACGTTTAGGCACTGCTCAATAGTGCCCAGGCCTTTCCTGAAACCATATTGGGCCCAAGAAATATTTTTTTTCTCCTGCACCCAGGAGATCAAATGTTCCCAAAACACCCTCCCCATTAATTTTGAGGAGGAGTCAAGCAGCGAGATTGGCCGATAACATCTAGGGTCTAGGGTATTGCCTTTTTTAAATATTGGAACCACTACAGAAGTTTGCGACGATATAGGGGGTCCAACCCTGCACACCATATTAAAAATCCTGGTCAACAAAGGGGCCCAAAACTCTGGGTATCTTATGAAAAGGTCTATCGGGATGACATCCGGACTGGGGGCCTTATTTGGGAGACTGTCACGAATCGCCTTTAGGACCTCACTCTCTAAAAAGAGGGAACCAGGGTTCAAGGGCAAAGTTATCTGTACAGATTGACCCCTTACCTCGTTAGCCCCATAGATACTTGAAAAATGGCTACCCAAGCATCAGGGGGGGACATGCGATGTAATTGCTTCTGGCAGTTTGCCATCTGAGAGGCCAGCCCTGACTACCCTACAAAAAGCCTGGGAGTCCTTCTTTTTAGAGGGTTCTATTATATTTTCCCACTGCTCTAGCTTAACTTCAGCCTTCCGCTGCTCTACCGCCTGGGTATATGCCTTTCTACAAGCAATGACAGTGGCTTTGACTCTAGGATTTTGGCTAAGCGCCTAGCACAGCGAGGCATTGGCTACCCTACACGATCTATCAAACCACGGGCAAAGGGACATTTTTGATTGATCTACTCATGAGTTCCATAATATAAGACGTGAGCTCAGCAAAACCTGTTAGGCAAATGGCAATGTCCCCACTGCTTATATGGCTTAATGTTTGCAGTGATGGGGGGGGAGGTTTGCACCTGGTCCATAATAAATGCCAGATTTGCCGAGCGCCAAACTATCCTCCTACCATTGTCCTTTATTCTTAGTTTTAGTCTGGGACCAATTTCTCTCAGTTTAGTCTGGGAGGGCACTTTAAGTTGGATCGGCAAGGGGTTATGGTCACTGAAAACTGAGGGAATCACTTCAAGCCCATTGGTCAGAGGTAGGAGATTCTGGGAAACGAATATGTAATCAATTGTGGAGCTGCAGCCCCGCCAATAAAAGTTGGTGCCACTGAGATATCTGGGTACGATCTGGGCTAACTAAGACGTGCGCCAGTAGGAGGGCACATAGGTGCCGTCTCTTCGGGTTCAGCCCCGTTTGATCCACTTCCCTACTAGCGGGATCGAAGGGGGAATCCACTGAGGTGGATATATCTCTCAGTTTGGCATTGAAATCCCCTGCCAAAAGTACATTAAAGGGCCCGCCACTTACATGAGCCCTATCAGCCAAACAACTGATAGCTAGAGAGAGGTCAAGGAAGGAAGAGTTGTTAGTAGATGCAAAGTTACGGTTGTAGTAATTCACCAGATAAATTCTTAACTTGCCACCCCAATGAACTTCAAACGCTTGAATTCCATCTGAGTCCATTGTTATTGGTAAGACCTTGTAACCAAGACTGACCTTAAACCATGCCACCAGGCCCCCTTTAGCGTGACCTGAAGGTGAGGGCATGGCAAACTTACTAAAGCTAGTGCATCCACCAATAACCAATTCTGAAACAGCCCAGGTTTTCTGCATAAAAATTTGATATAAATAGCCGCCAACCCTTGACCTCTAACTCTGAAGCCAAACCAGCCACATTCCAACAAAGAAGTTTCCAGTATTGATTTTTATCAGTTGATGGACACTTCTTGGATGGCAAAGCACACAGTTCCCCTGGAACATTTACAGGTGTATTAACTTCAGATGTAATCTGCTTGGCGACAATATGTCCCTTCTCCCCCGAATTCCCCTCCCCAGTAGTTTTACTAGGCTCAATTTGGGCAGCCAGTGGTAGTCAATCCACCTCTTCCAATTCACTCAGAACTGAGTAGTGATTGCTAAGTGGAAGGTGGCTTGGAAGGGATGGACTCCCTGAGCCCCATATAGGGGCGTGATGGAAAATCTGGGTGTTCTCAGTGTTCTGAGCATCTCTCGTGGGGGATAGATGTTTATAAAAATAACCCAACAGTAGAATTCTAATCTGTTTCAGCCTCAATCAGCGAGCGCTAAAATTTCCCTGGCAACATTCAGATCTCGGAAGTTGCAATCACAGGGTCTCCAAGTGATTGTCTCTTCACTGAGCCTATACCACCCACCCGACGGACAAACAGAATCTCTTTAAAAATGTCCCACTTACAGCTTACATTTGCATTTAACCAAAAAAATAACTTTGTTTTAAGGGCTGAGGTCGATTCCTTTATGGGGCCTTTAAGCTTAGAGACATTATCCAGAATGACCACATATGGGCAGGTAGTTTGTGGCAGATTTATGACCGGGTACTGGGGTAGAGGATGGACAGCCTGCTGTTGTTCATGCTGGCTACCAAGGGATGGAGTACTATTTGCAATTTGAGGATTAAGCTACTGTGTGTGTGAATTTACAGGAAGAGTAGCCAGCTGGTCAATTGAGCTACTTTCGCTACCCCATTCTGTAAGCCTGTAGAAATTTGTGTGCCTACTCTAGGAAGGTGATTAGGTCTCAAAACCATCCTCCTAACAGAGGGGCAATCGAGGGCCCCTGACTGAGATGCTACTGACCGTGCTTGCAGGGGGTCTTTCACCAACATTGAGACTAAATTACCCAAACTAGATTCTAGTGTTGCTAATCGAGTATGGATTAGTAGCAGCTTAGAGTCCAATAAATCGTTGAACCAAATCTTCAGCGAGGCCAAAGGGTCAACATTTGGGGTGTGTGAAGGCACAGAACTAATGAGAATATCTTAAGTTAAGGGCTGTGACTTTGGGGCAGATTTAATTTTTGATTTAGCAATCCTCCTTCGCCTTTTTAATAATGGGCTGGAGTCAAAGGAGCCACACAGAACATCTGGCACACCGGAACAATCAACAGTACTCACATCTACATCCCCAGCTATGCTATCCGAAACCTCCCCTTCCAGGTCCACGCAAGGGGTTTGAGTAACAGGGGCTGTGGGTGGATGATCATGCAGCATATTTTTTGCAGAACCAATGTTGCATATGGCAGCAGGGCTCAAGGGCTTGCTAGGGAGCCTAGATTCAATATCCTTTGCCACTAAAGAAAGACGACACTCTGCCAACTTAATTCCATTTGAAACCAAATCCACTGCGCGTAGCAGAAAGTTATCAATGGAGGACTGGGAATGAGGTTGTGAAGTGGACGTGGAACTTGTGATCACCTTCCTTTTCCTCATTATGCCACAGGTCACTAGGGAAAAGGCTACCAATATCTAAAATGCCTACGACAGTAATAACCCAAATATATGCATCAAAAAGTTAAAGTCTAAAGAGTATGGGCCCAGCCCAGCCTCTGCTGGTCGCTGATGGGCCCGTCTTGGCCCAATCTTTGCCCGGGTGCGTCCCGCGCTGCAAAGTGCCCTCACGCGCTTTATAGCACTCGTTGGTCTGGTCAAGTGGGTGCAGGTGCTGTGGAAAATGGCTGCCTCCTGGGGCCCGAAAGCAGTCTGGGATATGTAGACCCTTCAAAGTTATTAGCGCGTCCCGCGCTGCGAAGTGCCCCCACGCGCTTTATAGCGCTCTTTGGTCTGGCCAAGTGGGTGCAGGTGCTGTAGAAAATGGCCACCTCCTGGGACCTCAAAGCAGTCTGAGATATGTAGGCCCATATTTATACTTTTTGATGCAAAACTGCGCTAACGCAGTTTTGTGTCAAAAAAATTAGCGCCGGCTAACGCCATTCTGAAGCGCCATGTGGGCGCCGTATTTTTTGAATGACGTTAGCCGGCGTTAGCCGCCGTCGCCATCTGGTGTGCGTTAAAAAAAACTACGTACACCAGGCAGCGCCGGCGTAGGGGAAAATGGAGCTTGGGCGTCAAGAAATGGGGCAAGTCAGGTTGAGGCAATTTTTTCGCCTCAACCCGATTTGCGCCATTTTTTACGACTCCCAAACCCCATAGAAATGACTCCTGTCTTAGCAAAGACAGGAGTCATGCCCCCTTGCCCAATGGCCATGCCCAGGGGACTTATGTCCCCTGGGCATGGTCATTGGGCATAGTGGCATGTAGGGGGGCACAAATCAGGCCCCCCTATGCCACAAAAAAAAAGAAAAAAAACACTTACCTGAACTTACCATAATGTCCCTGGGATGGGTCCCTCCATCCTTGGGTGTCCTCCTGGGGTGGGCAAGGGTGACAGGGGGTGTCCCTGGGGGCATGGGAGGGCACCTCTGGGCTCCTTCAGAGCCCACAGGTCCCTTAACGCCTGCCTTTTGCAGGCGCTAAAAAACGGCGCAAAAGCGTCCATCCGTCATTTTTTTTGACCCGCCCACTCCCGGGCGTGATTTTTGCCCGGGAGTATAAATCCGACGCACATGCCTCGGTGTCGATTTTTTAGACGGGAACGCCTACCTTGCATATAATTAACGCAAAGTAGGTGTCCACGCTAAAAAATGACGCTAACTCCATGGACTTTGGCGCTAGACGCGTCTAACGCCAAAGTATAAATATGGAGTTAGTTTTGCGTCGAAATTGCGACAAAAAAATGACTCAATTCCGGCGCAAACGGAGTATAAATATGCCCCCCAGTCCTTTCAAAGTTGCTAGTGCGTCCCCTTTAATTATTTAATGAACATTTATTTCGAATTTGTAATGTGCTGTTAAATTTTATGATATTAGCCCTAGTGTCAAAATAATTATTTTAATTCATTTCACAATTATATTTTACAGTAAAATAAATATGATAAATATTTTTACATTTAACAAACTTTAACTGTTTTCCCTATTCTTTCTCAATTGCGGTCATACAATGCTAGAGTTGCAAGGCAGTGGGAAAGGTTCATGAAAAGTCAAAAGAGAGAGATAGAAGCAATATAAGGCTTTCACTCAGGTTTCAATCATATTACCATAAACATTAAGAAGAGTAAAACCTCTCCATTTATTTCTCCAGGGTTACTCAAAAGTTTATTTTTAAGACCCTCACCAGCTATTTTCTATCAGCTGTATTTGGATGCCTCCAGTGTACTAATAGTTGAAAGTATCATCGGGTCTTTTCTCTCCTTCAGCTAGGAGAAGGAGTCCCTACTGGTCTGGAGACTATGAAGGGATCCGTGAGAAAAGTGTGGTAAAGGTGAAAGTGAATTAAAATAACCTCTATACCCAGGACATCACACACTTTACTATGGCTGGGATAGAGTAAGGTTCAAAACAGTGTGGTGTGCTGGGAACCAGCTACATATCCGTCACATGAAATGGTCAACATGTTTGAGCCTACTTGCTTCTAAATAGGTCGTTGGCTTTCTTCAAGACCCCTTCTTTTTCCAGATCCCAAATAAACCAGAAAGGACATTACCTACTGGAACCTTCTACTTGTGAGTACACTGAACCAGCAGACCCGTAGACTTGACTGTCAACAAAACAGAGGATAAATGTCATCTGTTGTGCCAGTACAATCTGGACACATGTCACATTTTTACCAACCATCTAATAGTATTATGGTTGAGTTAAAACCCTGTGATACCAGAACCAGATCAGTCCATATCTAATAATGTTGTTACATTCTACCACCTGTATTTCATATCAGGCATACTCTTTAAGCATACATCATTCATGTAACAAGGGCATAGTAATGTCCCCCAAAACATCACTAAGGTTTTCAAAGTGGTCAACAACATAAAAAATTAATACATTACAAGGCCAATGACAGCCCCAATACGTAACTATTGGCCTGAATGGATGAACTCAATAGATGATTGAAAAACCAAGCTCGGTGAAAAAGAGAGATCTGATAAATACAGTCACATCACACTCTCAAAAGGGGTGAAAGCCTTCTTGATCTCAAAAGGACCCTGTCTATTCAGGTAATTAGAGAAATGTGATGTATGCGAGGTTTGCTTGGTAATCCAAAGATGTCAACATACCTTTCTGAACTCTGGGAAGAGGCAGGTACTTCTTTAACAGGTCTGCCGTAAAGAACAGAAAAAAACGATGAAAGGCTACAAAAATAAAGCTACACGTCATGCCAGTCTAGATAAAATGTCTGTTAATCTGACTAGCCGGTAAATACGCAGGAATGTCCATCCTGCAAAAGCTACTGTTGCGACAGTTGAAAAAACTTTACCTTGTTGTGTGGGAAGATCAAAATTGTCTAAAAAACACCTGAAAAAAGCTAACCGCCACATTTAAAAAAAGAAAAACCATGAATTTAGAAACAGGCACTTGCTGGAGCACAATCTTATAATGGCAGAGTTCTGGGAAATCCTGCATGTCCCACACTTGTGGGACACACATAAACATCTGTCTCTTTTCATTTTAGATCTGAAACACCACAAGTTTGTAAACAATCCGCGCTATACACTGACCTTGTCATGGCAAAGCTGGTGAAGAGGGGAGCATTACCCACCACAGACACAAGGCTTGTGTGTGGAAAAGCCTGCTTTTTTGGAAACAGGTGCACTTACAATTCAAAAGCCTCAGCCTTTGCCTTACAAAACTACCAGCCTCACTATACAAACAATTCACCTATGTACCTCGCCCCACACTCCTACCTGCCCTCCCCTCCTTTCATCTTTGCCCTGGCAATACTGTATTTCCTTAAGCCGTTTAGACTGCTTGCTATCATTAAACTGTCTTTCAGTTTAGCATAACAATGAACCTGTAACTAACATAAATTCCTAACAAATGTTTAACTTCCTGGCTTGTCAAAGCATGCTGTTATCTACCCGTTCCTTATCAACCTGGACTGACAGTTTCAACAACCATACATTTCTGTAGACCATGGCAACTTGCCATCCCCTCGCCACCCAGAAAAAGGCCCACAGACTTTTTCTGCCCACCCCAAACTAGGAATGTTCTATGAATGTTCAGTAACTGCTTTAACTTGTCTGAAAGAGGTATAGCTCCATGCTCATAAAGGGCAGATGTACCCTGTCTCCCCTAAAAAAACTCTGCATCCTCGGAATGCAAATCAGTGTGTTAAGGCTGTAATGCCTTTACTCTCACAAAAAAATGCATCTCTTTATTAATCTTGCACCAAGCCCTGTTAATCGCCCCCAGCCTCTGAGCTCCCTGCCAGAACCTCTGCGGAACAAAGGCTGTACATATTATGTGACAGCCAGCCTACTTTCTCTGAATTTCCTGCAGATCCTTTTTCAGACTTTTGAGGACTTCCAGGGCCTTTTCAACCACTAAATCATTCTCGCCTAAATGTTGTATCAATATGTCTGGACACTGACCCCTCACCAAAAATCTCTTCAGGCATCCCCTTTTCCTTTCCCAGTGCACCTGGTACAATTCTGGATCCAAGCCGAGGTTCCTCCCATGACTGCTTCCTCTCTCTCGCCTCTGGTCCCATTTTATAAAGGAGTGTCCCACCAACCTAACTTACAAACTGCTGCATTCTGGACCTGGCACCGAACCTGTAAGGCACACATAACAAATTCAGATACTCCCACCACGTCCTTCCTCCTCCCCCATGTGCACATATCGCTGATAACAGTCTGACCTCCACTTCCCTAAGAGCATGATATTGTCTCTGCTCCAACCCCTCCTCCCCGCTCCCATGGCCAAACCTATTCTAAAAGAGTGGGTACCAAAGCATGAAGGCTCTGAACCTAGTCTCTGGAGCCCCTTGCGCAAAATTGCCAACAGCTGGAAGGCCGTGACTGCCTTCCTGTCCCCAAGTTGAAAAACCCAGCCCAATGGCTCCTCTCACTCTGCAAGTAATAGCCATCCCCATTGAAAAAGGCAGACTACTTCTAATAGGTACGCTTGTAACAATACAGACTTCCCTTTACACGTCTGGTCAGTTTTGGACCTGTATAGCTATATCTGTACTTCCCTCTGGCTTATGTATACCTCATCCCATACCACGCCTCTGTTCCCTCTACTGCCCAATAGTTCAAAACTCAAAATGTCACAAAAAACATTCAGGGCATCAGAGTGCTAAAGAGAATAGTCTTTCCCCTGCAGCTGCAAATTGCTGGAAGGGAATCGATAAGCTATCTCAGCAGGTCTAAGGTTATCGGCCTCCTCGCTGGCCCCGCCCTGTCTGATTCCCTTGTCCAACCCTCTAACATTCTTCTGCTCAATTCTCCCGCCGAAGGTGTGTACCCCCACATCAACTTACCCATAAATGCAGCCCCTGACATCTTCCCTGAAATCGTAACTCTTGATTGTCCTGTCTCTATCAGTGTAAAAAAATATCGTATTACATCCTCCACCCTCTCCCTCTCTGCCCGTCACTTCTGGGCCCTAAATCACAGAAATTCCTGCCAGGCCTGTATCTAAGCTTCGCAGGTGGAGACTGCCAAAGAGTTCACCACCAGCTGAAGCATGTTCTGCTCCTATTGTCCATAGGTCCGCGGGTATCTGAGTCTTGATAGTTTTTGCGTCCGTGGCCAGCCCAGGAAACCTCTCTTACTCTGAACGAGACAAAGCATCCGCAATGTCATGGTCCATTCCCAGCACTTCTTGCCCTAAACGCAAGGCCATGGCACAGGCAACCCAGAACAAACACCCCCAACTGCAGTACCCGAGGATCCTTGGTGGACTGCCTGTTCACTACTTGAACCACTGCCAAGTTGTTAACCCTGAAAACCACATTCTTGTGTGCCAGCTGATGACCCCATACAGACACTGCTACCACTAAGGGGAATAACTCCAGGAAGGCAATGCCCTGCCTACCCCCTAACACTCTTGGGGCCACTCCTCCGTGCACCATTTTCCCGCTAGTCAATGCCAAAATTCTTGTCACCCGCTGCATCAGAGTATATTTAAGAATTCCATTCAATTTCCTGCCAGGCCCCCAAGGGGATTCCATTGAAGGACTCCAGAAAGAGGCATCAAATGCGCAAGTCCTCCTTCATTCCTGTCGCTAAGCACACATGGTGGTGAGGTAGCCTTTTCCCCTAAGATGACAAACCCAGGTGTTTACAAAAAGTCCTGCCTGCCCGTACCACCCGGCACGTGAAGTTAAAGTGACCCAACAGCACTTGTATAGTATCACCTTAACTGTGACTTTGTGTCTGCCCAATATGTCACTCAACAACATAGTCATTACCGCTTTCTTGTCCTCTGGTAGCTGAGCCATCATTGCTTCCGAGTCAATCTCAATGACCAAGAACGTCAGTACTGTGCTAGGACCTTTGGCATTGTCCCGATCCCGCTGTGCCCACCAAAAAGATGGTGTTTTATGTAAGTGTGTCCTGGTTGTCCTGTTTGTCTAGTGAATACCCACTGAAGAGATTTACAGAAGCATTTAAAGAGAGCTCAGGATATGGAGCATCCCATTGGGAGCACCTTGTCTACAAACCAACATCTGTCAAATTGCATTCCTAGGAGCTCGAAGTCATCAGAGTGTACCGTCAGCAAACGGTAAGCCGACTTAATGTTGCTTTCCCCATTAGTGCCCCCTGTCTGACTTCCTCTACCAGAGTAAGTGCCACATTCACTGATGTGTGCAATACTGTTACCTTCTCCTCAGGGATAAAACCATTCACAGAATTACCCTCTGGCCAAGAGAGGTGTTGAATGAGCCGAAACTGTCCTTTCTCCTTCTTCCACACTATCACAATGGGGGAAACTATCAGGTTCTCCATAGGCCAGTCCATAAAAGGGCCTGTCATGTGACCTTCCTGCACCTCTTTCTCCAATTTGCTCCATATCCTTTGTTTGTGAGCACTCACAGATTTAAGGTTCTCAGCCCAAATACGCTCCTTCAGCCCCATGTAGCCCAAGTGAAATCCCATGTGAATCCGTCCAATAAGAGCTCTGCCTCCTCCCTACGGACATATTGGGTCAACCAGAAGTGCAACCTCTCCAGTTTAACTAGAGTAGGAGCCTTCCCCGCCCAGTGCCTTGTGCCCCTTTACTCCCCTGGAAATCTGGTGGCTATTTGGTTGGCTGACACCCCCCGCTGCCTTGCAGTGGCTGTCCCTGCACCATTGCACCTCCTGTTGCATTGCCTGACTCATAACAATTGATCAACACGTCTTTCCGAACACTTGAATGTCTGAACTTACAATACTCCTGTGTGCAGAGGGCCTTGTTGAAATCCCAACAAGTCCTGAGCTAGTTGGATCCACTCTCCTGCGTTCTTGCCTGTCCTCTACCTGTGGAGCCCCCCCTCGTGGGACAGCCCTGAAAGGACGATAAACTATGAGGACCACTGGCTGTAAATATCATTTTTCCAAATTTGGCAGGGCCCAATGTATGCTGCCATAAATCCGAATCAATTTCTCCCCACTGCACCTCCGGGTCCAGCACCATACGCACTCAAAATTCTTGGTTGTATTGGACCCAAGTGTACATGCTGTAGTTTCACTGCATTTTTCTGATTACGTCCATGTACTTGAAGAGCACCACAGACCTTTCCAGGTACTTTTCACAATAAACACTGGCAAATATAAGTAATGTTGCTGTCCAATTTTTTGTTGTGAACGGCACCTTGGGCCATTTTGCCAGCTTGTTTTCCTCCTCCTTCGACCCTTCAGTGGACCTTAATTCCCTATGTAGTAACTTCAACATCTCTACATATTCTCCCTTCCAAGTGTTCTCTTTCATTACTAGCATAAGGTATGCCCCCAACAGCTTGGCCGTTCCCACGTATGGGAGTTTCTTAACCTTCAACTCCTTACTCTTCAGAGGCTCTGCTTTAGACTCCGCCGCAGCCCCTTTAATGACACTTTTCCCTTGAGATACTGTGGAGGCCTCCTTCTCCTGTCCTAGCCCCTTACTTTCCCCTGTCTCCCCTTTTGTAGAATCGCCTCTGTTTGTTGCTTGTGGTCATGTGTCCGCTCCTACCCCACACCTAAGTGAACCAACATGTCCGTCCCCACACCTGCATCCTGCATACACCCTGTCATAAGTGGGCCTCCCTGCTACCGGCTGGCTACTTTGCCTCCACTGTCACTGATACCATCTTGTCCTTGTGGCACAATGCTGACTTACCTAGCGCCAAGGTTGGTGGCTGTTCCGGAGCCCTCCGCCTCACCAGCCGTGCCTGCTGTGGTGCTGTTCCAGTGTCTGCCAGGCCTCCCTGCAGCACTTGCAACTTGCAAAGACTTATGGACATATTGACACCCACCACCTACTCCCCTTCCCACCATGTCACCACTGCCTCTCTATCCCCTGATCCTCCTCCTCTCTAATCTCCTCTTTTTCTGTGCTTTCCTTCTCGTAATCTAGCATCGTCTGCTGTGCCTCTTCCTCTCTGTACCTACGTGGCTTCTCTGTCCACAGCTCAACAGGAGCTGCTACCTGTTCATATGTCCTGTTGCCCTCTGCGGGCTGCTGCCGAGGGGCCATACCGAGCCCTCTTTGTCATTCCACTGTGTCAGCTTGTTGCCTCTCCGGTGCCATGGCGGTTACACTGCCCTGTCTTTCACGTGACACGGAGGAGGCTTCCTTGATGAGCCCGGCCAGGGGTGTGCCTTCCATCCTGATGTAATCTGGTTAGCTGTCCAGAGCCCCACGTTCATTTCTCCTCGGGGCCGCCAAGCCACACAGGGCTCACCTGAGTCAGGCTAATTCTGCGCTGGCACATCCTGTAAACAAGAGAGAAGGTCCTGTGTGCTGGTGAAACCCCCCCTCTCACGATTCCCTAATGTCATCCTCAACTCCTGAACAGGATCATCATCGTCAAAGTCGATGACCCACCAGCCCTCTGCGGCTACGGACTGACCCATATCTCCATACCAAACAAAGCCTGACCCGGGCTCCGTTGCCCCCTTGCCAGACCCCCCAGTGTACGCTGGGGCACCCTGTACCTACCTATTGTACACTCTATCAGGTGGCTTCTCTGAGAGAACCTGTCCCTCTGCCCCCTCCTGGAGGGTCTCGCCCCTGCCCCCAGGTCACCAAACCGTTACCCTCATCATCACTCCACTCCAGTAATGCAGTCAACAGCGATGAAGCTGGCCTGTGGGAATCTGTCCCCACCTTCACTACGGGGGCCCCACCTTCCGTACACGTTTCATCTTGCACGTTGTCAGAAAACACAACTTGAGTAATCCAGACTCATTACATTTACCCGGTACTCATGCTTCAAGTTGATCTTCTTTATTTCACAAGAAACATGGCCACATGGCTGCCACAAATAAACCATGGTGAGTGGTCTACCTGTTCAATCTTATCCTTGGAATTTTCAGTGGGGCTCAGGTGAAAGAATCTTGACAGCGTGCAATGTTTTAAGTTGCGCACTTCACCTGAAATCTCAGCCTGACTAGACGCTTCAGGATTCTCACGTAGATTTAGGACCTCAGGGAGGGTAAGAGGTGTTCCCTTTGGTAGTCAGAGCATTTGTTCACCGGCGGAAATAGTACTAGTTCTCTCCCAGATCAGTAGTGTATTCAAGTAAGGAAGTACTGGTTGTCATAAGCCTTTGGAAGGGCATGCATGGCATGTCCTGTTTTAGGAGAGGTTTCTTGCATGCGCTTATTAAAAACTCTGGGGCTCATTCTGAGTCCGGCGGGTGGCGGGCACCGCCCGCCGGGTGGAAACCACCCAAAGACCGCACCGCGGTCAAATGACCGCGGGGGTCATTTTGACTTTCCCGCTGGGCCGGCGGGCGATCTCCAGAAGATCGTTCCGCCGGCCCAGCGGGAAAGCCCCTGCAACGAGGAAGCCGGCTCCGAATGGAGCCGGCGGAGTTGCAGGGGTGCGACGGGTGCAGTAGCACCCGTCGCGATTTTCACTGTCTGCATAGCAGACAGTGAAAATCATGGTGGGGCCCTGTTAGGGGGCCCCTGCACTGCCCATGCCAGTGGCATGGGCAGTGCAGGGGCCCCCAGGGGCCCCACGACACCCGTTCCCGCCATCCTGTTCCTGGCGGGTTTTACCGCCAGGAACAGGCTGGCGGGAAGGGGGTCGGAATCCCCATGGCGGCGCTGCAAGCAGCGCCGCCATGGAGGATTCCCTGGGCCAGGGGAAAACCGGCGGGAAACCGCCGGTTCCCCTTTTCTGACCGCGGCTTTACCGCTGCGGTCAGAATAGCCCTGGAAGCACCGCCAGCCTGTTGGCGGTGCTTCCGTTGCCCTCCACGCTGGCGGTTTCAAACCGCCAGGGTCGGAATGAGGGCCTCTGTCTCTAGAGTCTCCAGTATTGCAAACCTTCAGTAAGACATGTGCGAGAAATGGTTCAAAGGTGGTGCTTGCATGAGCTTAGTTCAGACTCGTTTCCTAGAGTTCTTAGTATTCAAGGAAATCACCTAAGGCAAGTGCAAGTGTGTAGTTATCTCAGTTATTCAAAGTTCCCCTCTCCATCTCCAGTTTTTTCCTAACTTTAGACAAGAAGATTAAGAAACTTTCCTACATACCGATTCGTCATCAGACTTCAGCTTGGAGGTCGCGTTTCCTGGTGATTCCCCAGTCACGCAAGTAGTCTGAAAATGATTATATATATATATATATATATATGTGTGAGGAGTATTTAATAAAAGAATAGTATCATACCAAGGCTGTATATTACATGAGCTACAAGCCTAAGACAGCTAATTAAGTACACAGAAGAGAAGCTAAAGTCTAATCCATTAATGGTATGTTATATACAGTACAAAAGATATATTTAGACTAATAAATGAAAAAGAGTAATGTACTAAGTTTGATTAATGCATTTGTTACAGTTCTACAACTGAACCATCGAATCGAACACCAGAATGGCGAGAATTTAAGATCTTGAATTGGCAGTCTCTTCTTACCTATCCCAAACCTCTTCCCCTTCCAGAACTAACTAAACCTTTGGTAGTCATCTTGGAGAATTTAGGAGTTCAGTGTGGGGCATTGGGAATTACGGTCATTCTGTCTCCTTAGAGGAATACAGTGTTCCTGACACAGATCTCCCTGCCATTGCACACCATATACTGCCTGCAATGTATCTCTTGGCCCAGCCAGTCCCCCTTCAGCCAGCCTGTGGCTTCCCCTACAAGGTCATCCTGCCTTGTCTCAGGGCTAAGCTCTCCCACACTGCCCACCCAGGCGGGGTTGTCTCCTTCCTTCCTCTCCCAGCTATTCTCCTCTGCCTCTAATCACCCTCCCTCATCTCCGTGTAAGGGCATGGGGAATGCTACTCTACTGGCCCCACCCCTCCTGCGTCCTTTCTGAGACAATGCCTGCGTGTTTTTGCTGGCACTGCTCCCTCTTTGCCCCTGAGTAGCAAACGGACACTGTTGTGACCCTCTCAGTGGTGTATTCGCTATATTACCCGTGCCCCAACCCCTACCGCTCTCATGGTGGACCTTAGCAGCTGGGTAATACTCTTAGGGGAGCTGCAGTAATGACTGCACTCCCCATGCTCCACCTCACCCTCCAGGGGCGGCTCTCCTTGATAGAGAGCGGCCCGCCCGCTCACCTTAGCTCCTGCATTCCCACTCTGGCGTGAGAGCGAACAGGCAAACACCACCACCGCTACCCCTCCTAATGCCTGGCGTCCTGGCTGTGGACTCGCCAGTGCTCCCTCCTGCAGCAAGTCCAGAAGGCCTGCCTCCCTCAACAGCCACACTGCCTGTTCAACTTTGTTGGCTCCCGTCATGGTAGCTCCTGCAAGTATGCTGTATGAAAAACAGGTGAGATAACTATTGCTCGCAGCACTACCTAACAGGTTAACCACCCAAGTCTGTGATGATAGCTCAAGCCAATCCTGCAGGGGCTCAAACTCTAACACAGAAAAAACTCTTGAGTGATAACACCAGCCACCAAATGGTGTCAGGTGGCGTAAAATGGCCGGTTAAATACCCTGGGGCTCCAATATAGCACACATAGCCCAGAGCAGTTGTGGACTGCTCCACTTCCCCAATCCTCCAGGAGGGGAGAGCTCCCGCTGGTCGTCTGCTTCCCAAAACCCTCTACTAATGGTGTCACATCCCCCACACTCTTCCCACACTGAACACTACACCTCTGAAAAATGAAGCTCTCTCACTTACGCAAAGTCATACTTCAACATATACATATATTATATATACATATATATATATATTTATTTATATATGTATATATTGTCCCCACTACATCTATAACCCCGCGTACAGCTAGATATATACTGAGTAAATCACCCACTTATTTATGAAAGCGAAGCTCTCATTCAGACACTTACTTGAACAGTCAACCACCCGCACCTTGGCAGCACAATCCTATTCATTCAGTTTGTCAGAAGGGAATGTGCACAAAGGCTGTATTTAACCTGATACTCATTAAGAACAGGTGGGATAACTATGTACTACCACCTCTGCAAAGATGGAAAGAAAATAAATACTACCCACACAAGATGGTTGCAACAAAAGATACACACCCAAAAGTTAAATAATAACTCCAACAAGTTCAAATGTGGGCATAAAATATTTTTCCAAATTAAAGAGCCCCTTAAAGGTTATGTTTTGGTTAGAGTGAGTCCAACCTTGTAGCGGTGAAGGGGTTCTAGAGGGGCACAGGGATGTCTAACTAAGAAAAGGATCCCCAATTATTAGACTCAAAATGTAAAATGACAATATTGCATTATTTTCAGTGCAAACCTACTTCTCAGTCACAAAGCATCTGTATCATAAGATAAGGGGGAGGGCTTTTAAAAGGTTATCTTGATAAAACTAAGCCCAGCCTAATCACGGAATAAGTAATTGTTTCTCCAAAAGCAATGTCCATGGGTCTCCAAAAATACGGGGGAGATGTTTCTCTAATGTGGGTCCCTGATCAATAGACTCAGAGATGTTAGGCTTGATAAGACTAAGCCCAGTCTAGTAACAGGGTAATTAATTGTTTGCTCATTCTTCAAAATTGATATCCCAGAGGACTCCTAAAAGAGGATGAGAATATTCCTCTAGTAAGGGGTCCCCTGATCGATAGGCTCAAAAAATTCTGGGTGACAACGTTGCTTTGAAAAATGGGTACATTCACCATATGTTCTGGCCAAGGGGGTGTCTATCTTCCGATATGAACCTATAGGTTTCAAGATTCTGACAGATTGTATTGAGCAGCTGTATAGTGAAATGTCTGTATTATCAATTGAGTAGAAGGAAATTCTAGTATCAGCTGGAATCAATGGATGAGCAAACCCGGTCCCAAAGACAATTAATAAGGACCACTAAAAACAAAGGAATTAATAAACTAGGCACCTAAGAAAAGGAATTTTGGCAAAATAAAGGTATCTAAAAAGTTCCCCAAATGTTCGTATCGTCAACAAAGCAAGTTATTCCAGTTTAAGAGTACCCGGATATGAGAAAGAGACATAGAGATACTGTACCTATCAGTCTACTTGCGACAATGGGATCTCATCGTTCAAACCATGACCTGTCTTCAAGCGATAGATTCAATGCTGTTCCTTATGTAGTAAGTTTCTGTCAGCATTGACATCCACACAATCCAGTGATTCTAGCGTGACCCACTTCAGGTCGTCTACTATATGTTGTTCGTTAGGAAGTGATTGCTCATCCGTGTCATAGCCCTGTGGCATCTGATATTACTCCTGTGCTCCCCTATCCGAGTCTTAATCTTTCTACATGCCATCCTACAGAACGTGAATTACAAGGACAAGTGATCATGTAGATAACATGTGATGTATTACAGTTAGTATATCTTCTCAAAGTCCATTGGAAGACAGGTCCCAAATCAAGTGTTTTTGTTGCAGAGATAAAGTGGATTACTGTGCATGAACCACACAGAAAATGGGCCCCAATGGGTGAGACCTCATGATATTGTGATGGTCCCTACTCTTTTCTGACTTTCCTGTGGTCGTGTGTGTACTAGTAAATCTTTCAGATTGGGTTCTGTTCTATGTGCAGACCTTGGTTTCGACCAGTTAAGTGAGCCTGAATTTACCATGCTCCAGTTCTTGTTCACAAGCTTCTTTAGTTGGTTTCATTTAGAATTATAAGATGTCACACAGGTCAGAACGTCGGATGTCTTACTTCATTTCACTTTCTGTAAAAGGGCCTCTCTGTTTTGAAGTCTGGCTCTTTTGTGACATTTGGAAATGACCTGAGCAAGGTAATTCCTAGTTCTTAATTACCTGGTCGTTTCCTTAGCTTGAGATTTGTAATCCTTGTTGTTTCTGCAGTTTCTGCGTAAGAATTGTCGGTAAGGTAGATTTTCTCCTAATGCACATGGATGAAAGCTGTTAAATGAATGTAAGCTATTTTTATCTGTAGGTTTGTACTAAGGTTCTCATTTGAAGCTGCATATCATGCACAAAGATAGTGATATCCAAGAAAGGTATTGAGGTATTACTCACACTGTTAGTGAATTTTGGACATGCATCCCATGTGATCAACCATTCGAGAAAGTCAAGGACACTCTGTTCATCACCTTTCCAGATACTGACCCTCTGCTGGTATGGATTAGTAGTAGAAAAGATGTGGGTTTCTTCAAAATCACAGACATAGAGGCCTGCCAAACTAGGGGCAAAGTGCTGCCCATTGAATTTCCATCGACTTTTAGATAGAGTGTGCTTTCATATTGAAAATAGTTCTCCATAAGGGCGAGTCTGCAACACCCCAAAATAAATTGTTTGGGTGTGCGATATTGCCAGTCCTCTTTAAAGAGAATTTGTTCTACCATGTCCAGTGTTGCAGATTGGGGTAGACTGGTGTATAAACTTTAAGTATCAAGGCCCACCAACAGGTTCTTGTGTGGGTCAAAAGCATAGTCCTGTACCAATGTTAGTAGATCTCTTGAATCCTTCTAATATGCACGTGTCCTCTGTACTATAGATCTCAAGAAATAGTCAGCAAATTGCGAGAGGGGTTCTTACATTGCACTTATACCAGAAACAATCGGCTGTCCTGGTGGGGGAGACCAACTCTTATGCGTTTTGGGAAGTGAGTAAAAATAGGGTATCCTTGCTTCCTTCATATATAGGAGCTCAGCCTAACTTTTAGGAATCCACCCATTCATATCCGCCTCATCAGCAGTGTTCTCAATGATCCGGTGTAGCCTCTTCATTAGATCCTTTGTATAGTACCTTTAATCACTCAATAAATCAGTGCATTATCTGTCATAATCACACTTTTTTAAAAATGCCTCCACCTTTGTCTACTGCTTTTATAATCAGTTCTCTATCCTCTGTGAGTGCACAGAGGGCTTCTCATTCTTTGCTCATTGTTTTGTCAAATTATCTAAAATTGGAAGCATCATAAGCCTCTATTTCCTTAAAGATGGGCTGTTGAAGGCTAGGATCTCAACAGAAACCATAGTGTTAGAAGGGCTGAAAGTTGACTTTCATTTCAAATTGGTGCCCTCAGCCACCACGGTGTTCTCTTTTCCATGAAAAAATGCTTTTAGTTTTAGTTTCTTACAGAACTCTGCCACTTCACAATGAAGGCAAAACTTATCGAATGTGGTTGATTGGTGGTAAATAAAAAAAGACCAGATGATGATGCTATTAGTACACCGGAGGTGCCAAAATACCGTTGGGTGAGAATAGCTGGTGAGAGTCTTAAAAATAAACTTTGAAGAACCCTGGAAAAATAAATGGAGAGGTTTCACGCTTGCTGATGTTAGTGGGAAAGGGTACAAAACTGAATGAATATTGTGTCAATAAACGTGACTGTATAGGTTTACTTCGGCTGATTAACAGACTTGTCAAGGAGTCTGCAATAGTGACTTTGTAGATACGCTCAAGATGGACTCTCAGTTGTAAGGACCTTTTCTAAAATGTGCTAATAACTTTAGCACCATTTGAAGAATCTTCTTTAAGTTAGGGAACTAACTTATTTAGCTTTGTGTTTTTTAAACAATTGTGTTAGTTTCAAAAATATATAAAAAGTATCTCACAGTCTTAATTAAGATATTTGGCAACCATAGCATGACAGTATAATTCAGGATATCACTGCATTCAAATCAATTTGTACACCCTTGGTGTTGTGTCCCATACAAGCTATTGAAAGGAAGACAATAGTAATGGAAACAGAACAGATGGGAAGGAGTGCCAAGTTAAGAGATCAGTCAAGCAATGGCTCCCCCAGCATAGGTCTTGCGGGTGTGTCACTTTACATCCAGTGTAAAGAATGATGTTCCCAAATATGTGGGAGTGGAGATGGTCACCCCTCGCTTCTCTATAAAGGATTGTTCTGGGAGTACGGTCCGTGCCGCATTCAGTAATCTGTTTCTGGTACGGGTATGAAGTCCTCAGTGTGATCTAGGTCAGGAAAATGTAAGGTGGATGTGTAGAGCACTGCTTGGCTTCTGCAAGAGTATCCAGGCCTAGGATGTGTGAATGTAGGGGTGTGGTGAGGCTGGGCCTGAATACAGGCAGTCTTGATAGTCCTGCAAGAAGACTAACTGAATAGCCAGGTCTAGCTGCCAAATTTACAGATTGCTTATGTGACATTTGCATGATCTCCTTGTACTTATGAATTACATTCAACAGCCAAATGTGTGACACTTAGAGTGACACCTGCTTACAGGTAAAACCAAGCATTGAAGTGCATGGAAATGGATAAATACCGAAATTATGTACTTTTGAGCTGCGAGAAGCTGTAAAAAGATCTTGGAACTACTGAAAAATCCCTGAAATGAAAGGTCACTAACCTACTGTCCTCCCAGTCAGGCACTGATCAAATGTGACAACATTTGAAAGAAATCCTCTGGAGCATCCCAGCACCTCAGTACGCACCAGCCCGCAGCTCAGCACTAGAAATCAAAAACCGCACTGGCTACTATTGTGAAATGCAGCATAGTTACCACTTTTTCAGATTGGCTTATTCGTGACATTTCCATGTTTTTAGTGTGATTAGGTGTGAGATTGCATTACCTTATGTGTAGCATTTCGAGTGACGCTCTACCACGAGTACAGCAAAGCAGCCCGACAATTTAATTAGATCAGTTTCACAAATTATATTCCTTGTGTGTCCTACATACTTTGCTCTTTGCCATCTAACACTCTGAACTCCGTGAAACCCGCCTACCATTTGTATAACTAAAACTCTTTGAAGAGAGAAGCAGGATGGGTCTAGGCTAAACTATCTTTAAAGAGACATGACTGGCCTTGACAGGCAAGATGCTCTCAGAGGATACAATCTAGCAGCAACACTGGCCTAGGAAGCACTGCAATTGTGGCTGGATGGGAGAAGAGAGGAGATGACTGTCTTTGGCAATGGGTGCTTAATTTATAAAAGAATGAGTGCTGGTGCGAAATTCTCTGTTCCGGAGGTGCTATTAAAAATTGGCATGCCGAATACCAAGGCTGGGCCCACTTGAATTTACCTCAGGCCTCTTTAATCCTCTGTTAGACATTCCTTTCACTTTTTGTCACTCTAGCCGGTCCCCGCTTTCTCCCTTGGTGCCTGTTTTTCTGTCTTTTTCTTCCCTCTACTTTCTCATTTGGGTGTTTCTTTCTCTCTTGCTAACGGGTGATATCTGATGTAGAAGACACATCTTCCCCAAAAATGAGTTCCTGCGGGCCCCGCCGGCCACCACCGGTGAAAATTAAGCACTGTTGGCAACACCTGAGGGGCAGCAGGAAAGACACAGGGCTGGCCTGTGTAGGAGAGCTGGAAGGGGAGGAACGAGCTTTGTCGCAATCAAATTTGTTCTTCCCCGGGCTTTTATTTTTTTAAGTGTGTGCAAATGGTGCTTTTTCAAGCAAATTTGGGAAGGCCAGAAGGTTAATAAAGCAACTGTGAACCTGTAGACTTAACATATTGTGACATAATAATACATGCTCCATATCTTACTGAACTAAAATTGTTCAACAGTTAATGCAGTGTGCCATTCATTCCTCTGCTACAAAAATAATGTTCAAAACTATTTTTAGAAGATGTTCTATGCTTTTTTGCAACTAAGGATCCACTTCTGCATCTTAACTTGATAGTACACAAATTATACAAAAAAGCTGCACAGCACATCTGCGATCTCCCTGGCCTGGTCACAAGAGCAGACTAGTGTGCTCAGAGGTAAGGCTGGGAACTCCTGGGATTTCCTATTGCCTTTCCCAAAGTTTACACTACAGGAGACTACAGTCTGAGGCCGTCTGTACTTGCCATTGACAATTTGCTTTGTTACCAGGGGCCAGATGTTCGACCCCGAGTTTTGCAACTCGCAATTTGCGACTCATTTGTGAGTTGCAAATTGCAAGTCGCAAAACCGTATGTACAACAATGTACTTCACACTCTTTGCGATTCCCAATGGGGTCGCAAATGACCTACATCATGAATATTCATGAGGTAGGTCGCGAATTGCGACCCCATTGGGAATGATGGCACTCACAGGGAAGGTGGCCTGCTGGGGTCAGCAGACCACCATGTCTGTGACTGCTTTCAAATAAAGTAGTAGTTTTTTTTTAAATGCAGCCCGTTTTCCTTAAAGGAAAACGGAATGTATTTCGAAAACAAAAATGGAAAGTTTTCTTTTCATTTTTTCAGAGCACTGAATTTTTTTGTTGTTGCATGCATTCACAAAGGGGAAGGGGTCCCCTGGGGACCCCTTCCGTTTTGCGAATGGGCTAGCACCAATTTGAAACTGGTGCTAACTGCGATTGAAATGTGACCGCACTTGTGGTCACAAAACAGTCATACATCAGACTGCGACTCGCAATTAGAAGGGAACGCCCCTTCCTAATTGCGACTCGCAAACCCTTTTTGCGATTCGGTAAATAGATTACCGAATCGCAAAAATGGGTCTGTAGATACCAAAAAAAAAATTCTTGTTGCAAATGGGCCGATTCTGCGAAAAGGTACGTACATGTGGCTAAGGTCCCTTGTTTATGTTCTGACAAATTACTTACGTTTATTTGTTGCATTTGGAAGGGGCTGAAAAGCCTGCTTTCTGCAAACCAACAGGCTATTTGTCAGGCCATAAACACATGGCTCAGGATAGGCTGTAAACTGCTTTAGTGAAGGAAATCCCGGATGCCTTAACCTTTGAAGGGCAAGCAAGACAGGCGAATGATTCCATTGTAAAATGTACATTTTTTATCTATTGGTATGAGCAAGCAGCAGATCACAAAAATCAAACCAACTGCAGCGTATAAGTAATGCAATGTATGTGCATGTATGAAAAACGTGACAGATCTTTCAAGTTGAAAAAGTTTAAACTTCAAGGGGGTACATTTGTAAACGGGACAGACAAAAAAAATGTTCTGCTTTATTACATTGATGCCATTGATACCAGGATTGGGGGGCCATGAATAGGGGCCAGGGGCCACAAACATAGGAGGGTAATGCCCCAATGCTCTCGAAGAGGAACCACCCCTGGTTCTCAGCCAGCTCCCATCCCACGTCATTTTGCATTCAGGATGTTTCACAGCACCTCTTTTGGTGGCCAGGACTGCTCATGCCCTTCTCTGTAGACCTGCCACAGATTGTGCCCCTGGGCTGCCTACTGCCTTGTACCTTAGCCCCGTCCCAGACGTGTCACAGTGGCTGACCTAGAGCACTGTGCGGGTTTCTAAATGTGTGCTGTAGTTGTGTTGCCTGGGGTACAGGTATGTGAGTTCCACAGATAAGCTACTTTGCAGAGGAGTCTCAGAGGGGCCCCGAGCTAAGTTCGGGGCTCACAGGATAAATGATTCTGCTGAGGAGCGTGGGTAGACACATACATGAAAGGGAAGACGTCTGATTCTGCTAAGTCGCTCTACCTCTGACTTTCCCTTTTCAATGTTCCCTTCCCTCACTTTGCCTAATATTTGCAAGAACTCCCACTATCCTACCTGTGTCGGCAACTCACCATGGGCCAGATGTATCAAAGGGTTTTACCCATTCTCTGTCAATGGGAAAATGCTTTGGTACATATGGCCCCATATCTGATGAGAACATGTTGCCGGGTGGCCCTTTCGGCTGAGTGAGGCCAACTGGAGTCTGCTCGAGGGGTCTGTTGATTACTGCAGCACTCCTGTGGAGACAGCCCTGCATGGCAGGTGGTGCTTATCTGGTAACTCAGGCCTCAAGAAGCTTAATTCACAAACACACTTGTTTGTGCAATGAACCGGTGCGCAGAACACCACAGGACCCCTGATCGATAAAGATCGGAGAGCAATAAAAAAAAGAAAATGTGCCTGGGACAATCAATTTCTGCAGCATGCCAGAAAACAATAGAAGGTGCGAGATCCACAGGGAGGACCCAGCCTGGCTGTTGTTTATGTTCTTTTTCACTGACGTCACATCAACGTAGCCAAGAGCGCAGCTCATTTTTTTGTTTATTGGAAGCAAAGGAAATACCGTGAATGCCAAATCATTGAAAGTAAATCTTTAAATGTTGGCACTATCCTCCATAGCAAAGCTTACCTCCCATCCCGGGTGGCTGAGTGACCTCATGATGCTTGCAGCTGAGAAGCTATCAGTGCAGAGAAAGCCACAGATGCTAGCAACAATTGGCTTGCAGCACATTATAATTGATGCCATGACCTGCAATATGTATAACTAATGCATTTTCGTGCAGTGATGCGGACACCAGCAGGACTGCAGGTCTTCAGCTTCTAGTGGAATTCAAGAAGTGAGAAGGAGTGAAGCGTATTCTAGCCTCCTTGGGTGGACTGGATGCTGTTGAACTCACTTTGGTCTCCCGTAGCATAACAGACAATCTCTTTGCCCTTGACCTGCGTTTTCCAATGCCTCTACCAATCAAGATCTGCTTGAAACTTAACGCACCAAGGGCTACAGTTGAGAACATCTTGTCCCAACCACAGCACAGAGGGTCTGATTCATCTGAGGTTTGACAGCTAGCTCCCGCGTGGAACAGCCTTCTCTGATTCCTACTAAAAGTCCACAATCTGAAGTTTGGAATTTACTTTCATGGAACGTTGCTGGCCGTAATTCCAAACTAGCTGATCTGGACTGGGGGTCTTTCATTGACTCATTTGATCTATGCATGTTACAGGAAACTTGGGGGCATATTTACAGGGCCCCTGCAGCACAAATATGCTGCTGGAGCGTCACTTCGTGACGCTCTGGCATCGCAGTGCACCATACATATTTACAAAGCCACGTAAAGCCACATTGCGTGGCTTTTCATGGCCTTGTAAATATGTCCGCTTTCACGCATAACTCTGCATGAAAGGGGCGTTCCATGGGTTTTGCTGTGGGTGTTCCCACACAACACCCATGGAATCTGATGCAATCCCAGGTTGACAATGTTTTGTAATCCTGGGAATGCATCAGATTCCTATGCCACCCCAGGAGTGGCATAAAAGTGGTGCAATGAGGATAAATACCTTTCTCCTCGTTTTTTGCTCTTCCTATGTGTGCTGCATTTTAAGCAACCCCGCAACCATGGGGCAAAAGGGCCTGAGTTGGTGCTAGGCAGCCAATTGTGTGCTAGTGCGGAGGAAAGTACAGGGATGCGTGGTGTTGATGTAAATACATTGCATCCCTGCACTTTACTAATGGCACAGCCCAGCAAGTCAGCTTGTAGCACCACGCTGCATAATTTTCCTGTAAATATGGGTGGTGTTGTCTAGACCCAGTTCACAGATTTGGGTATACTGCCTATTTTTGTCCAGCTACTTCACTTGGCAGGGGTCGGCCAGCAGGTGGCCTAATCCCTTTGATCAAGAACTCGGTAGTTTGTACAATCACTAGACTCAATATAAATTTGCTGGATATTCTGGAGTTGTCCCTTAATGGCGGTGGGTCGTCCTACTATGTTTTCAATGTTTATAATAGGTCTAATGGGGTAAAAAGGCTGTCTAGTACCCGTCATATTCTAGAGGATATCATTGACAAGTTCCTGCTCAATGACAGGGTGATTGCTACTGGAGATTTCAATGTTACATTTGAACCTCTTGGCCCTGGTTACCCTAATTTAACAGAAAAGGAAGATGCAGCCTGAGATGTTCCTGAGTAAGTCTTGGGTCTCGTAAAAAGATGTACAGTGGCTGCCAACCAGTTGATGAGCCTATCCCTTCACCTTGGTCTCAGGGCATGCAATGGAGGGTCTATTTCTGACTGCAATGGTGCTCATACTTTTAAATGTCTCCAGCAAAAAGAGTTCCATTGACTATATATTTTTATCTATACAGCTCTGGCCCTCTCTTATAGATATGGTTGTGGTGAAACAGCACGACAGCGACCATAACACTCTTAACTTGTCTTTCAATGATACTGGGCCTTATGCCCACCAGGGAGGTATTTCTAAGCTGGAGGGTGAATTAGCTCTTGCAAACAATAAGTGTGCCCTAAAATGGGAGACTGTCTGTAAGGGCACAAATGTGTTGGCTCAGATCTATGGACAGGTTGCTTACACTCTGGAGCTATTGCTCCCTAGTGGACCACGAGACCCTGAAGGCTACTGTACTTAATTTGCATGAAATATTGTTTTCTTGTATTCAAAGCCTTTTAAGTAAGGACGGTTGCAATACTTCTAAGCCTCAATATCGTTGTGCATGGTTTGACAGCCATTGCAGAAAAACTGGAACCCCTCTTATACAGACCCATAAAGCCGGCATCAGAATTGATATCTCCAGGCCTAGAAAAGATTATAAAATTGGAATGTTGCAGGCAAAACTCGCATGGGGATGTAAGATGTGGGAGCACTTGGTATCAGCTGCTAGGGCAAGGGACTGCAAATCATTTTGGGGCGCAGGGGCCCATGTTAGCTGTAATGTCATTACTTGTGTTGATTACAATCTCCAACCTCAGACCTGTATGGATTGCTTGCAGAAGATCAACGCAGCCAAGCCAAATTCCATGAGCAGTGATATTGAAGAAGATATCTCCCCCTCTGTAAGTGTAGCCACCCCGCTGACCCTCCAATTTCAAGATATACTGGAGATGATTAAGCTGCTGCCCCTTCATAAAGCCCCTGGTCCTGATTCTATTCCTGGGGATCTGTTCCAAGCGGAACCCTTCATCTGGGCCTCATATTTCTTTCTGCTGTTTTCTACTATCCTGTGAGGTGGCCAATTTCTGAGTTTTTGGCAGACTGATGAGATCATCCCGATATGTAAAAGGCAGCAAAGATGACCTAGGGATCTATAAGCTTACTAGCCTTACTGACACTTCTCAGAAATTGTTTTCTCGTTTTATCTTAGGGAAGCTGTTGGACTGGGCCAAGGAGAATGCTATCCTTTCAGACATGCAGGCGTGATTTAGCACTAGGATCAGCACAGTAGATCAAATCCTTCATTTCGGCTGCCTAGATTGGAAAATAGTACCGCCTAACAAAGGCCACTTATATGTGGTATTTGTTGATTTGAAATCAGTGTTTCACTCCATTCCTAGGGATAAGGTGTGGGAAGTGTTGAATCAGATGGGTGTCCCTGCCAACCTCCTGCCTGTCCTTATCAGACTGCATGCTTGTAATACTGCTCGCATCAGATATGGAAACTAAGGCGAGCTCACAGACCCCTTTAAGATCGAGACTTGTGTCCACCGGGGGTGTGTGTTGGCACCAACCCTGTTATCGCTTTACATCAATTATTTATTTAATAAACGCCCTTGACTTTTCTGGTAAAACTGGGCCCACATAAAATCTTGATGCTGATTTTTGCAGATGACAGGCTTTTAATTTCTAAAACCCTTATGAGGTTTGCAGGCAATATTAGATCGCTTCCTACGTTTCTGTAGCGCCAGGTGCCTTGAGCTTAACATTATTAAAACTAAATGTATGGGATTTAATCCCTACAAATAAGGCAGGGCAAATATTCTAGTGCAAGGTGTGGCCCTTGGACCATTTCAGGAGTTTGTGTACCTGTGGGTCTGCCAATCGCAAAAGATGAGTTGGTCCAAGCATATTGGCAAGAGCACTTTGAAACTTCAGCAAGAACTGGGTGCTGTGATTAAATGCGCAAGAAAGCCCTGACACGTTATCTTGCTTCAGCAGTGGAGAGTTACAACCTAAAACTGAAAAGCTCAGTCATGTATAGCGCAGAGCTATGGGTCTATGTGAGGGTGGAGGTTCTCTGCACAGCAGAAAATAGGTGTGTAAGGAGCTTTCTCAACTTCTGTAGAGTGCTCCCCGTCTTCGCCAACTTATGGATATTGGCATCAATCCAATTAACCTTAGCGCTATGCTCAGACCCATTATGTATTGGCACAGGCTCTGGATCACAGAGGAGCTGGAACCCTTTAGAGCATTAATAAAGGTGCTATTAAGGTCCCCAAGCTGTGAGAAGATCCTGTGGGTGGCAAATATTAAATCTATGCTCAATGAGATTGGTTTTCCCTCCGTTTGGGATACCCTGGACACAGCTAAATTAGTACCTCACTTATTGGTCAAAAATCGTCTCTTGGAGCATTTGTGGCATTGAAGTGTGTAAAGGCTGGGAGTCTGACAGACTTATTTTTAGATATCAAAATTATCCCTGCATATAAACAGTTTTTTGACACTCTTCTGGGTTGTATCCCATTGGAGCTTTATTTAACATGGAGGTATGGGGTTCTGCCTATAAACAGTTTCTGTGTCAAATGGGGGGAGAAATATTGCAGCTCTAGCACGTGCACCTGTAACCTAGCTGATGAAACTCCACATCATCTTACATTCTTTTGCCCTGCCTATGCTCAACCACGTAAGAAATGGCTAAAACGTGTGCATGCTCCAGGGTTTCCACCATTATGCGCTTTCTCTACGTATATTAGGCTCAGACACGAGAGAAGTGATTGTTATTGCGATGACAAAATTCTTGCATGCTGCTTGGCTTATTCATAACCATATTTTCTGCTGCTGAATGCTTGATATGTTTAGGACAGTAGATGATATGTTCTCTTTACTAATAGTCTTCTTGCACATGCGCGCTAGTTTTTTATTGACTGCTGTTTTTATATCCGTGTCTTATTGCATCTAAGACTTCAGGAGTTTTAGTTGGTGTTATTTGTCAGTATGTCCAATGCACCTATAGATTATACTATTGTGCAGGGCTGATTTACACTAAAGTAGCTAGGTTTCTATTCTTAAGAGCTGTGGCACTGGCACGTTGTATCTGATTGATGGCACTTTATGTTTAAACATTGCTGTAGATATGTTTTTTTAAATTTTTTGCATATTTTGAGGAATGTGCGTTTTATTGATTGTCATATCCGAAATAAACAGACTTGATGTTGATGGGTAACGTGCTTGCCCTAGTTAAGTCAATCAGGCAATATCTGCACTGTAAGTAAGTGTTTTTAGGCAGCTCAGCTGTACCTATCCACCATCATATACGCACTGCTGTTGAAACAGTCCCATGTCAACATTGTAGACAACATATTAACTATGCTGACAAACCGTGTGGACAAAGATATCTGACGCCTAAAGACCCACTGCACCTGCAGCCCCCAGGCGTGGGAGAACCTGACCTCCGGTGCAGCTACGTTCAGCATGCGGCCCTCCTCCCTGTCCAGCCTGTGGTTTGCCCGAGACCATCCCATGGACCTTACGTGCAGCATCTGAGTGACCCCTGGGGCCCCCTTATAGAAAACCATTGGAAACCAAACACCTTGTTGAAACAGTCCCATGTTGTAAGAAATGGCTTGTAGAGATGTCATATTCTTCACATACCTCCAAGAAGCCTGTGCCAACAGAACCCATGTATAGATCTCCCAATCCTTTGGGGCCTCTCTCCTTCTAGTTCCCAAAAGCACCTCAGTCCCCCTCACGAGGTAGTTCTATCAGCAAGGTAATGGGAATCTCTTTGGAGTATGGTTTTTAGTGTGTGTGCACTGAGGAACATTCTAAAAGATAGACTCTCATCTATAACAAGATAAACCATTCAGCCTAGTTTTACTATGGGAAGCTTCATTCAGATACGTCCAAGAGGAAAAGTTAAAAATGGGGATTGCGGGCAATTAAAAAAAAGAAGGGACTTACTTTTTTTGTTTATGTGCCAGAGGAAGTTTTGCTCACTTACAGCAACATTTGCTGAAATTAATTAGAGCAATCTTGACATAAACATAGACTTGTATTCAAAATCAACCCTTTGCAGATGTAATGCAAATTAATTCAGTAGTTTTTGATGTTAGAAAAAGGTGGTCGTAATGTTAAGGGTATCTTGACTGATAATTTGCAAAATATCCACAGATCTAGATTTGATGGCGAGAAATTTGAATAAAAATCAAATCTGATCAAAGGAGGAAACCTTTTGTTTTCCTTTTTTCCATTGTAGATCAGTGTTATTTGACTGGCTGACTTTGCAGCATAATATGTACTGCGATCCCCATTATGAGACGTCAGGGTTTGACCATTGTTGGAAGATATTGCAAGTACGGCCTGAAGCATAAGGAATATAGAAGTACTAGAACTTTCCACCCACTAAGGGTACAGTGTTCTAAATTAAAAAGGAAGCAACATGAAGACAAACATTGGAATTTTTGGAGCTCCAGGCGTATACCATCAATCATAAGCCCTGAGCTAACCCAATGGAGCTCTCAACATTCCAATGTTCTAATATAGCCTTAGAGCCCGCCGTAGAGGGCTATACCGGCCATTAAAGGCCTGCTCCAGCGTTAAAGGCCAGAGACAAAGACGAGCGCCTTTAACAAGTGAGAGGCACTTTAATTGCTAGTATAGCCCCTCTACGAAGGGCTATAAGGCTATTAGAACATTCTGCTACTAGATGTCAGAATGTTCTAATAAATAAAACAAAGTCCTGAAGGAGGCATTTGTTCACAGCATTAACAGTGAACAAAAAACATTGGAATGTTGACACTCCCGGCTTTTAGCAGTCAGTAAAAGCCCAGAGCACTCCATTGTCTGCAATGGAACCCTCAACATTCCAATGTTCTAATATTTCATAAAGAACAGTGGAAAAGCTATACTGTATATGTAATTTCGGTGGGGGATTTTAATACAAATCTTGGTTTTCTCTCATCAAAGGAGGTTTGCTGGATAATCAATAATTGAGGAAAGGTCTGGTATCACTTTCGACAAAACCATTATGAAGATGCCTTGAATACCTTTTAATTAAGTACTAATAACGCGGTTGGCAGTGGGCTATACTGCATGCATCTAACCCCTATCACATAATGTATATTTGAAAAAGTCACAAACACAAGTCTTTCTGATGCATGCACACATCCCAGCACCTGCCGCCAAGGTGCAATCCTTAGAAAAAGAACTATACACAATTCAGATCTCACTGGTGCACCACATCCAATAAATTTAGAAAGTCCAATTCATCAGTATTAATATGTTTGTGTCTTCTCTTTATTCTTCTTTTCTTTTAAAAATAGGACACATTCATAACAGCAACAGCCAACGTGTTTCTTCCTCAAGACAGGACTTCTTCAGGGCTTTTTTATTTGAATCAGTTCCAATCCATCATATTCAAGGAAGTAGTTGCATTGTAGACAAAGTATTAACTACACTGACAAACCGTGCGTACAAAGATATCTGACGCCTAAAGACCCACTGCACCCGCAGCCCTCAGGCGTTGGATAACCTGACCTCCGGTGCAGCTACGTTCAGCAGGCAGCCCTCCTCCCTGTCCAGCTTGTGGTTTGCCACCCCATGGACCTTACCTGCAGCATCTGAGTGGCCCCCGGGGCCCCCTTAAAGAAAACCATTGGAAACCCAACACCTTGTTTGCACCCTGCACCCGGCCGCCACAGTGCCGCTGAGGGTGCGTGTTTGGTACCTACTTGTGCCTCCCCAGTGCTCCTCTTAACCCCCCAGGTCTGCTCTCCGAAGACGTGGGTAATTACCGGCCTGCAGATCTGCAACCGAGTGCCCCCAGTCTCCATAGGAGCCCATGTTAATTTTGCCTACACTTTGACTTCTGCACCTGGCCGGCCCGTGGTGGTGGGTGTTTGGGTTAACTTGAACCCCAACCTGTGGACTTCCTAACCCCCGGAAACTGGAACGGTAAGTGTTGTACTTACCTGAAAATCAATCTAACTTTTCTTCCCCCCAGGAACTGTTCCTGAAAGTTGCAGTGTGTCAAGTTTTAAAACAGATTATTGCCAATATATAAAAAACTGTATAACTTATCATTTTCAATATTTAATATATTTTTGCTTAATAAAAACCATTGGTCTGGAGTCAAGTCATTGAATGTGTGTTTATTCTTTTGTCTGTGTGTGTACAACAAATGATTTGCACTGCTCTCTGATAAGCCTAACTGCTCGACCACACTACCACAAAAGAGAGCATTAGTATTATCTACTTTAGCCTCTGTTAAGCCTGTGGGGAACCCCTGGACTCTGTGCACCCTATATCTCATTTTGATATAGTATATACAGAGCCAACTTCCTACAATATGTCAATGCATTAGGGAGCCCCAATATAACATAAGCAGGTAATTGTGGGATGTTGGTCTCAAAGGTGCTATCTATGTCGTCTAGTACTTGATCCCAATTGAGGGAGAGCTTGGGGCAGTTCAAAAGCAAGTGCAATAAGGTGCCAATGTTACCACAACCCCTTCAGCACTCTGCTGATCCATGGGGTGTCCACTTCTGGAGTCTCTGTGGGGTAAGGTACCAATAGGAGGCAATCTTATAGGCAGTCTCCATTACAGCTATAAGGTGTGCTGTGTGGTGTACCATATATGTATGTTGGACCAGTTTTTGTCAGAGAGGGCCCTTCCCAATTCCGCTTCTCACCTCAGCTGACTTTTGGTCTTGGGTGATGATGTATCTCCCCCCTACTAAGTTGCACAGGTCAGAGACCAGGTGTTGGTCATCAGTTTTGAGAATGATCCACTTTTTAAAAGGCTCTAGTGCTCTACCTCCTTCCGCTCAAGCTGCCCGCTCCGACATCCATTTGTGCAGCTGTAGATACTGGACATAATCGGAGTCTGACAGGGAATAGTCGGCCTTAAGCTGATCAAAAGAAATAAGCCAGTCTGCATCAAATAGAGGGCCCAGGTGTTTACACTCCACCTCCGATCAAGGTTTTTAAGGTGTAGGCCAGGGAGGGAAATCAGGGTTAGTTATAAATGGAGTCATAGGGGAAGGGAAGGTCGTTAGTCCGGCATTTAGAGCTACCACATCCCAGACAGGCATTGTCAAGCCAGTAATCGGTGAGGAGTAGAGGCCGCGCACCCGATGTTGATGTGGCAGCTAAATCTCCTTCCAGATTTTGGAGCCCGTGACCGATTGGTTCATAAAGGTCCAATGCTTCTCCTTCATTGTGCGGTTCCAGTCGACCGCAGAGCGGAGTTGGGCTGCTTGGTAGTATCTTGAGATCTGAGGTACCACAAGTCCTCCCTGCATCTTGGATCGATACATCAGGTGTTTGGGAAGGCGCAGCTTGTTGCCAACCCATATGAACTTATTGATGACTGCTTGCACCCCCCTCTAAAGTGTTTGGCAGGGGAGAAAGGAGCGTCTGAAATACATAGAGGATATGGGGGAGTATGGCCATCTTGATTGCCGCAATCCGCCCCAACCATGACAATTGTAGGCAGCTCAATGCATTAATATCCTGGCATGTCCATGAGAGGAGGGTGGTGTAATTCACTGTTACTGTCTTGTGGATCGAGGGTGCGAGCCTAACACCCAGGTAGGGCAAGGAGTCAGGCACCCACTTGAATAGGAACACTGACTGCAAGATCATTTCTAGGGTAGGGGATATCATTAGGTTGAGTATTTGTGGTTGTTGGATGTTGGTTTTAAACCCGGCCATTGCACCAAAGACACAGAGCTCTTAATTCACGGCAGGGGGAGATCTTAGGGGCTTTGTAATAGAGAGGATGACATAGTCCGCAAATAGGATAGTTTGGAGTTGTGTCCCACCAAACGGTATACCCAGGATATCAGGTTTGCTCCTTATTCACTTTGCTAAAGGCTCCATATAGAGTGCAAAGAGGAGAGGGGACAGGGGGCAGCCCTGTCGTGTTCCTCTCTGGATCGGAAATGGTTGTGAAAATCATGATGTTGACGTTGACAGATGCTCTTGGGGCTCTATATATGCTCTCAACCCATTTGCAAAAGCGAGTCCCGAGATTGAAACACCTGAGCATAGCAAAGAGGTAGGGCCAGGGAACACGGCTGAATACTTTTTTTGTGTCAGTAGATATTAAAAGTGCTTCCTTTCTTGACCAGTGTATTTTATCAATTCAGTATAAGATACATTTAGTATTATCCCCTGCCTGCTTAGCTGGTATAAATCCCGCTTGGTCGGGATCAATTAGTCAGGGAATTAAAGGGTTAAGGTGTGACACTAAGATGCTAGCCGGGGACGTGGTCACCGGCACAAGACGGCGGACGCACTCTAGGAGTGCTCCGGACCCCTCTGTCATCCGCCGGCGAGAGGCCCACTGTCCTGGTGCCCCCCTCCTTGCCCGCGGACCCCCGGGCGTGGGGAAGGTGAAGGGACGGCCGGGGACCCGATCCCCTGCTGTGGACGCTGCAGCAGAGCCGCGGACGGCCTTGTGGATGAGGTGGGTTGCGGTGGACTCTTGGAGGCCGCTGAGAGCGGCTGTGCTTTCGGAGGAGGCGCGCCTGGAGCCGGGGCGGCGCTGCTGGGCTGGTGAGTGCGCCGCACCGGTGGCAAAGAAGAGACTTGGTGATTTGGACACCCCAGGCCATGGCCTGTGGTCTGTGTTGCGGCCTGGGGTGGGGGTGGGGCGGAGCGGCAGGAAGAGGAGTTGGTGCTTTCCCGTGCTCGAGCCCAAGATCTTACCTGAGCCCCCCCTGAAATTAGCCATGGCGGAGGGAGCGCTGCGGGGCCCCCGACCCGGCCGAGCCTAGACTGAGGGCCAGTTGTGGATCCTGGGACTGGGGGTGCCCGGGTGGAGATGGAGAGCCCAAGGCCCCCGGGGTGGACAGCGCTGCAGTCGGGGCCCCGTTGGTCGGGACAGCTGTGGCGGTGAAGGAAGCAGGGCCCCACAGAAGTGAAGACTGTTGAAGTTGTTGAAGGGCCGACGGCGGCAGGCTGATTGGGCTGGACACTGGCAATAAGCAGCCCGGGGCTCCGGGGATGGACAGTGACACGGTCGTGGCCCTGCTGGAAGCTGTGGCGGCGGATGGACACGAGCCAGGTGGGGCCCCATGAAGGTGATGGCTGGTCTGTGAGGGGCTGGCAGCAGTAGACTGATTGGGCTGGACGTGCCCAGTGGGGAGCCTCCATGGACCTTCTTAAGCGACTCGGGACCCCTGGCTCCCTTCTCCCCCTTCCCCCTGGGGAGACCGGGGTCGTGCGCAGTCATCGGTGGCCCTTGAAGGGGCCCCGGGTGTGGAGACAGGGGCCCTTAGAGGAGTCGTGTGGACCGGAGGGGCAGGGTGGTGCCCTGGTGAGAAGTGTGCGGTGGGTAACTCTTGGATCAGACCAAGGAGCAGTGAACGACCGGTGAGCCCAGATTGGTGGTCAGGTGTGAATGGGCCCTGGACCGCAGCTGTGGAGACAACGATCAGGGGCTGAGCTGGCGCTCCCCGGGAGAGAAGAGCTGTGATCCGCCCACCAGCCCAGAGGTAACCTCTGGGTCCGGAGTGTGCAGCTGGAGACCCTGTTTGGGGCTCTCTTGAGACCACATCGGCGAAGGGCAGTCGGCAATGGCGGTGCTGCCCTCACACACCTGAGATGGGGAGAGACAAAGCGGGCTAGCAGCCTCCGGCATCGCAGCAGCGTCTAGACCAATTTACTAAGCAAGGATCCTCTCAGGCGATGGGAGAGCCGGAGACGGAGACTGCAGCCGGAGGGGTGAACACGATTCTATAAGCTATCCAGACCTCACAGTTGGCAGTGGAAGCCAAGGTCGGTGAAGTGAAGGAGGATCTAGGCCTCCTGCATCAGGACCTGCGGAAGGCGGTAGGCCGCATCAAGGAGGTTGAGGACCGGGTCTCTCAGGCTGAGGACGAGATCGCGGACCTTAAGATTAGGGTTGCCCAGCTGCAGACCCATGCCGGTGAACTGCACTGCAGAGCAGGAGATGCCGAAAACCGCTCCAGGCGTAATAATTTGCGATTTGTGGGCTTCCCAGAGGGAGTGGAGACAAGCTCCATGATTGAATTCTTGGAGCGTTGGATTCGATCGTGGGTCCGGGAACAGCGGCTCTCCCCGTGGTTTGCCATAGAGCTCGCCCATAGGGCTTTGACGCTGTGGCCGCTGCCGGGTGGCCCCCGGCGGCCGATGATAGCACGATTCTTCAACTTCAAAGACCGGGATGTAGTCCTTCGAGAGGCTAGGGCCCAGTCGGATCTCCGCTGGGACAACCATAGTATTCTGATATTCCCGGACTATACCCGTGAGGTGCAGGCCAGGCGCCGCTCGTACGAGGGAGTCAAACAGAAGCTGCGGGCAATGCAACTGACATACATGCTCCTCTATCCTGCATGGCTGAAAGTCATGATGGATGGGAAATCCTTATTCTTTGACTCGCCGGAGGCTGCATGGGAATGGCTCACGGAAGAGCGCTGTGTGACTCAAGGGCCGAGGAGTGGTCTGCCGGCGACTGGCCATGCTGGGCCCCCATGGGTGCGGGGGGCTGCAGGTGCACCCGGTCCCGTCGGAGAGGGAGGAGCGATCCTCGTGGAGATTCGGCGGAGGATGTACGGCCGGACCGGGCCCCCACTGGAGAAGGGGCTGTGCCAGATGGCCCTGAGGAGAAGAGGCTGTATCGAGACGTGGAGGGGGAGCGCCTGAGCCAATCTCCCTTGCTCTTCTGACTCTGACTCCTGGTGCTGTGGGTATTTGAGAGAGTTCGGGGGAGCGTTCCCCCCGGGAGGCGAGGGACAGTGTTTGGCCCCATTGCAGAACTCTGACTCAAATGGAGGAGTCCACCATTCCACATTCACTGTAGACATTCTGTATCTACTGTTTGGGGCGACAGATGCTTCTGGGGTGGAAGTATGGGGAGGAGGCAGTTGTGTGAAGTTCAGGGGTTGTTTAGCGCCTTTTTGCTAAGGTTGACTCAGTGTTTCATTTTTCAGGGTTGGCTTAATAGGTTACGATGGAAATGTCTGGTGGGCGCATGGGGTGTACTGTCCTTGCTCTTTTGCTTATGTCCGAGTCTGCTAAGCGAGTATTATCCTGGAACGTAAACGGATTCCTGGATCAAATCAAACGGTCAGCGGTGTTTAGCACCCTCCGTCGTTTCACACCGTCTGTGGTCCTGTTGCAGGAGACCCACCTACTTGGCACTCGATGCCCCATACTGCTGAGAGGGGGGTATGACAGGGTCTATCATGCAGGCTTTTCCAGGGGCTCACGGGGGACAGCCATTTTATTGCACCGTTCTCTATCCATAGTGGTGGCTACCTCCAACTCAGACCCGCAGGGCCGGTATGTGGTGATCTCCGGGCTGGTGGGCAGGCACCCCATCAATATCCCTAGTGTTTATGCCCCCCGGGAGCACTACAGAGTTTTCTTATGACCCTTAGGGATGTGGTGGCGGGGCTTCCCCCAGGACTGACTATTTTGGGAGGAGACTTCAACTCGGTGCTCAACCCAGAGTTAGACATTATGGGACCTTTGTCCTTGAGTCGGGAGTCCAGAGCTTCAGGGCTGCTTAATTGGGTGGAGGATCTCAGTCTCTGCGATGTCTGGTGGACATGGCATCCCCGTTTGCGGCGGTACACCGACACATCGGCGGCGCACCACACTCACGCCAGGATAGACCTCTTTCTTGTTCCGGCCCACGACGTACCTCTGGTCACGGGGGTGGAAATGTTCCTACATGGGGTCTTGGATCATGCGCCGCTCTTGCTTCGACTGGATGACGTTGATGCGGGTCGACGCCCGATGTGGTGGCTTAATGCATGGTTTCTTCAGGATGGCGACTACGCTCAGGCCATAGGAGAATGCCTGTCAGAATATTTCTCTGTTAACCTCGGCTCAGTGTCGTCCCCAAGTACACATTGGGCTGCCTGTAAGGCAACCCTTTGGGGGCATGGCAAATACCTTCTTAGTGTGAGGGAGAGGGCGCGTAGTCAGGCGGTGTCAGTGTTGGAGGCCCAAGCGGTGCGCCTGGAGGGTTGACTCGCGGAGGCCGACAGTTAGGTAGTCACGAGGTAGCTCATCCTTACTCGGCAGGAGATTAGGCACGCTACTCTTGAGACAGCGAATCACGTGTGGCGAGCTTCCGTGGCCCGGGTTTATGGGTGGGGAGACAAAAACGGCAAGCTTCTGCACTGGTTGGCAACTGGCCCGATGGCGGGGAGGATCGTTCCGGAGGTCATTGATGAGTCGGGGGCGATCTCCAGGTCGCCTTGCGAGATTGCGCAGAGCTTTGCCACCCATTATGTGAGATTGTATGAGCAGCGTCCCAGACCTCTGGCGGAGAGGGACGACCCCCTATTATATGAGGTGTCCTTTCCGAAGATTTTGGTGGCTGACAGAAGGACTTGGACGAGCTGGTGGGTGTTGAGGAAATTGGAGCCGCCATCTCCAAGTTAGAGGCGAGTAGGACTCCAAGTCCTCACGGGTTCCCGGCTGAGCTCTATAGTAAGTTTCAAAATGTGCTCGCCCCGCACCTGCTAGCCATGTTTGAGGAGGCAGAAAGGACTGGGGGGTTCCCGCCGGGGCTTGACCAGGCAACTATTGTAGTAATTCCCAAGACGAAGCCTCCATCGCAGAGCTGCTCGGAGTATCGACCCATCTCAGTCCTTAACACAGAGATTAAGATTTTTTCTACAGTTCTGGCGGCCAGGTTGAGAAAGGTGTTGCACTCACTAATACATTCAGACCAGTGTGGTTTTATGTTGAATCGGAGTACTAGGCATTGTATAAGACGGCTGCACGTAGCTCTGGCTAACTGAGCCCTCTTGGCCCCCCCACTGGCACTCCTCGTGGATTTCAAGAAGGCGCACAGTGGATAGGTCCTATCTCCGGGGGGTGCTGGAGAGAGCCGGGTCCGTCCCGCGATTTCGGGCGTTGGTGAAGCTCCTCTACTCTAACCCTACAGCCCGAGTGCAGGTGAACGGGGTGGTGTCGGATTTGTTCCCCATCCGGAGGGGGACTCGTCAGGGCTGCCCTCTCTCTCCATTTTATTCGCACTGGCGATGAAGTTGTTGGCGAGGCTGATAAGGGAGGATCCCTTGATTGATGGGTGGGGCTGGCCCACTGGGCAGGAAGATTGCATTGCGCTGTACGCAGATGATGTACTGGTGTTTTTAGCAAACCAAGCTAGAAGCAGGCCGCGGGTGTTGCAGCTCTTAGGCCTGTTCGCGGAAGCATCGGGTCTGGTAGTAAATCCTGGTAAGTCTCTCCTGGTCCCGCTGAGCCCGGCCAGGAATAGCTATGATTGGCAGCAGGATATCCCCCTCTGCCGTAATAGCTTCTGGTACCTTGAGATACATGTAGCACTCTTGCCTTAGTTGGTGTGGTCCCTCAATGTGACACCCTTGACTCGGAGAGTCAAGGAGGACCTCCAGCGCTGGCGGTCGCTCTCCCTCAACATCCTGGGCTGAATTGTGCTGTATAAAATGATGGTGCTTCCTCGGCTCCTCTACGTGCTTCAAAATTTTCCGCACCATATTCCTAGGAAGTGGTTTAGTGAGATGGAGGCGGTGGCGTGGCGGTTCTTATGGCATGGTTTGCGCCCCCGGCTAGCGCTCCGTACCTGTTAGGGGGATGTTTATGAAGGGGGATTGGGGGTGTCCAACCTATATCTATACTACTTAGCTATGCATTTATTGGTCATCCACAACTAGTTGGGTGGGGGGCTGGTCGGATCTGGCATATCTGCTAGAACTCTTGACGATGGGCTTTTCTGGCTTGCTTGGGAGGTTGTACGGTGACCCTCTGCTGCATAATGTTCCGGAAGTGGCTCGGTGGTGTTGGTGGGGTGGAGGGCTGCGCAGTGAACGACGGGGTGGTGGCGCCGCCTTACCTAGCAGACGCCGCTGTGGCAGGGACGGTGGCTAGGGGAGGTCCTAGCGCTTCGGGGATTCCATAAATGGGACCTTATAGGTATTTCTCAGCTGGGTGATGTTTGGACTGGCTCTCGCATGAGATAATTTCAGGAGCTCCATGAGCAATTTGAGCTGCATAAGTCCCAATTTCACAAGTATCTGCAGCTTAGGCACGCATTGCAGGCACATATTCAGACAGGGACAGAACTCCTGGAATTCAGCCCCTTAGAGGCCAAAACTATGATGGGCGCCCTGGGCAGAGGGGGGGTGTCACGCATCTACCGCTCATTAGTTAGTAACACCACCCAAACACTTGACAAGCTCTGAGAGCGATGGGAGCAGTGGGTGGGCCCGATCGACGATGGAGACTGGAGGGAAGCGTTGATGGCCCCAAGGTCTCTAATTACGACCTCCCGACTCCGAGTGGTACAGGTATACTTTCTTCAAACAGCATTCCTCACACCTGACAAGTTGCATAGAGAGGGCCTGTGGCCCCAGGTGGACTGTCCTCGTTGTGCAAGCCCCAATGCAGACTTTCATTCATATGGTATGGACTTGCCCCCATATAACCTGTTACTGGAGGGCGGTGCTCGGAGAGATCTCGAGAGTTATACAGGTGGAAGTCGAAGTGGCTCCACTACTAGTTCTCCTAGGGGTGCCCGATGGGGTGGGTTCCAGCAGAGCACATCAGACATTCGTTGGGGTGGCCTGCTTGGTGGCCAAAATAGACACTGCAGGAAACTGGAAGGCCGAGGCCGCTCCCGCGATCGTAAAATGGCGTCGGGCCGGACTGGTGTACTCAGCAGTTGAAAGTGGTCTATGAAGCACGAGGGTGCCTAGCCAAATACACAAAGTTGTGGGGGAGTTGGGATGAGGCAAGAAGCCTAGTTTCACCATAAGGGGATGTGTGCAATCTGACAAGTGGGGCAGTGGCTCCTGTGTGCATTAGTGTATCATGCGTTGGATCTATATGGTGTATTACTTTACCTGTGCTGATTGTATAAGTGACCTATTGGACTGTTAAGCTGTTTCACATAAAAGTAATAAAAATGGTTTATCAAAAAAGATGCTAGCCAAGAGTTTAGCATCTATATTCAAGACAGAAATTAGTGGCTAAGACTCGAACAAGGCAGGGTCTTTACCAGGCATAGGTATCACCGTAATGGTGGCCTCTCGCATGGTATCAGTGATGGAGCTTGTGTCGGCGAATGAATTGAAGAGCCTAGTTAGCAGTGGTGCCAGTTCGTAGCAAAACGTTTTATAAAACTGGGCAGTAAAGCCGTCTGGGCCTGGAGCCTTCATGGGCTTTAGGTGGGCTATGGCGGAGACCACCTCCTCTATGCGGATGGGATCATCCAATGCTGTCGCCTCAGCACCGGGTAGTGGCATGAGCTCTGTGTCTGCAATGTAAGTCTTTGCATCACTACCTATGTTGTCTGTCGCCATGTACAAGGTGCTTTAGAAGGCCAGAAATGCCTCTGTGGCTTCATCCGCCTTCTCTGTCGTGGTGGAAGGGCTGGTACAGATCGTTTGGATTGTCCCGGCATGGACCTGGCTACGCAAATGATGTGCAAACATACGCCCCCTGCGGTTGCCATTTAGGTTGAATTTATGCTTAAGGCACAGTATCATGTACTCAGCCCGGTCTTGATCAAGACATCTGTGGAGGAGGCAGACCTTTTCCAAGTCCCTCTAGACTCTGTGGGCACCTGTTCGTTTATGGGCAGACTCCAAGTCTGCCATCTCCTTCTCTAGACCCTCTCTTTTCTCCCTCCTGCGGCGGTTGTCTGCTGCTGATATTGCAATCAGTTCTCCCCTAAGTACTAATTTCAGGTTTTACCAAACTAAGGCACGTAGTGTGTCTCCAGTACCATTTGTTTGTAGGTATGCCTATTTCGCTTTTTTAACAGCAGTGATGTTGGCCTGGAAGTGTAAAAGATTGTCCCGTAGTCGTCAGGGTGCGCTTGCCACTCAGGACGCGGGTATCTACAACGAGAGGTGCAGCAGAGCATGATCTGATAGGGATCGTGGTGCGATGGTGGGGTCTGCTATTAGTCCCAAGAGGGCAGGAGTGACTAAGAAATAATCAAGTCAAGCATAGGTTTTATGCACAGCTGAACAAAGAGTGTGGACGCTGATCGTAGGGTAATGACCACACCACACGTCCTGTAAGCCACAGTCAGTGAGCCACTGAAGCCCTGCATTGGACAAAGCTCCTACCTGCCCGTCCCACTGCCTGGATCTATCTAAATGCATGTCCATGACTAAGTTGAGGTTGCCCCCTGTTAATATTGCCACATCTGGCATCTGTAATATTGGTGCTAGTCAGGAATGATTATTCGTGCTCGTTTGGTGCGTAAATATTCACTAGGGTCATTTTGAGAAAGCCTATTGCTAGGCTTATAGGCAGCCTTGTACTTCCCCCATGGTCGATAGGATTTCCCTTTTAAATCTTTGTGAGAGGAGGATGGCCAACCCACCTTTCTTTCTTGGACCCGAGGATCAATTTTACTTAGGGAAACAGCTGGAGTGCATCCTATACACAACTTTCGAGAGCAGATGAGTTTCCTGGAGGAGGCATATATCTGCCCGAATGCTCCAGGAGGGAAAGAACGGCCAAGTGCTTGGCGTGGTTGTTGAGCCTCCATACATTAAGGCTGAGAATTGTCAGGTCTATGGATCCAGGGATAGGAGCTAGGTGCACCCGGAGACCACTTCAGGCAGTGTTGTGACCCGCTTGAGCCCAATCTGCTTAACTTAAGACGCACGGTCACGGCAATAGTGAGCAAGTGGAATAGGATATACACAAACTCCCCAATCAAACTAAATCAACATAACCATGTAATTCATTAAAACAGACCACACACTATGGCAAAGTCAATAAGATGTGGCCCCAGTGGATCAGGGGGACCATTTGCCTCTCTCGTACCTAGAGAGAGCTCCATCTTGGATGCAAGGGCGAGTCCCACACAGTTCTCTAGTGGTACAATCCCCCTCCCCACCCCCACCTCCATCTGCCCTGCCCGCCTGCATCCAGTTATCAAGTTGGGAGGTCTGTTCAGGGTGGTTTCTCATGTTCAGGATCGTCTGTCAGCGTGGACAGGACAGCCTTTCGCTCCAGTGCCATAGCGGCAGGGTCTGGTCTGAGCCCCACTATTGGCTTCTTGGGCTTCTGCTTATGCTGATGTCTTGTGGGCCCCTGTAAGTGAGGCTTCATTGGGGCTGTCTCCTTCTCAGGCTGTGTTATGCTGAGCACTTTGCAGGCCTTCCTCACGGACCACAATTGGCAGAGCTTGCCATCATGGGGAAAGATAATGCAGAAGGGGTGGCCCCATGAGTAGAAGATCTCCCTATTCATTAAGTGAGCGGTAACAGACCGAAAGTCTCTCCGTTTCTAGAGGGTGATAGCGGTGAAGTCCTGATACAACAGGATGGTATGCTCTTGGAAGCAGAAGGGATGCAGTGCCCGGGCTCTGCAGAGGATGGTTTCCTTTAAGACAAAGTTGTGCACGCAAACCACCATGTCAGCAGGAGTCCTTGGAGGCTGGCGCGGCAGGCCAACCCTGTGTGGCCTGTCAAGTTTCATGGCTGGTGGCGCAGCCTACCCCAGGATAAAGCTAAAGGGAGCGCTCACATAGGCCTCCAAGTCCTCTCCCTCTGCCGCCGACGGGACTCCCCTGGTGGGGATTTTATTCTGCCTGGAGCAATTCTCCAAGTCTTCAGCATGGGATTGCAGCTCTATTTGTTGGTCTTGGAGGCAGATGATTTCTTGTTGCATCCATTCTATTTCATCATTTTGTTCATCATCCCTACGCTCCAGTGATGCAACTCTTTCCCTTACCTCGTCCAAATCCCAGCTCACCTCCCTCAGGTCAACAGATAGATCCTTCTTGATGGATTGCAAACTATCTCGGAGCGAGGTGAATAGGGCCTGTAAGATGGAGCGTGTCACCAGCTCCCTCTGTGCCTCTGTCCCTCTGTGCCTAAAGGGCGATCCTCAGGCTCTCCCCCAGCTCTAGGGCCCCCAGTGGACTTGGTCAGCACATGTCAGAGGGCCAGGTCCCTCTTTGTTTGGCCACCATGGTGTATGTGCTGGCCACCGTATCCCAGGTTATTCCCAGTGTTAGGTTCCAAGTAGTGCTTGGGGGAGCACGGGCATGTAACAGGACCCTCTCCCACTCGGCAAAGGCTGGAAAGGATCCCATTCAGTTCATAGGTGCTGGACATTAGAATTCAGGCACCACCAGTCCAGAGGGCCCCCTGTAGCTCAATCAGCTCCACCAGGCCTCGTGCGTGGAATTAGGCAATGTCCAAGTGCGCAACCCACCCGCCCATCAAGATCCGAGCTCCAGAGGTTTAGTCAGGTGCCTGAGGCTGCGCCAGTGCCCCAGGGGGGGTCACCAAATCCTTGGGGGGCGGGCCAGGTGCGCGGCCGGGTCCAGACCCAAGGGCCCCAAGCAGCAAAATATATGGCCTCGCTGTCCAAGGGGCCCGGCATTGCCCCCGAGTCGGTAGAGGCGTAGGGCCCCCGCAGCACACTCCAGGCTGCTCCTTGCTTTGCAGCCAAACAGCCTGCTCCGAGCATGGGAGGCCGCACTGGACGTCGAGGTGAGGTCTCCGCCAGGAATCTCTCCACTGCTCTTGGTGCTGCGTTTGGTGCACGGCCCCTGCCTCAGGAACCAACCGCTGGGGTTGTTGTGATGTGCAATACCCCTGGGTCGGACAGTCTGGTGGAGTTTAGGAAAGCTGCCCTCCTGGGGCAGTCGATGGTGCGGTGCTCTTTCACGTCTTCGGGCCCGCAGCCATGTCTGCTCCACATCGGGCCTGTCTGCAGCGTCCTCCCCTCGCACTGACCAGTTCCGCCAGGCCCCAGACACTCCCCGGCTTCTGTGCCCTCATTCAGGGGGAAATTCAGTTGGCAGGCAGGGCGCTATGCAGAGGTGGTATGGAGAGACAAAAATCCACATCTCACCCGACCAGCATCTTGGCCATGTCCCCCATCCCATATTTTAAAGTGAACAATATCTGTTCCGCTCTGAACTAGTGATGCCTTGGCAAAGCAACAAGCTCAGATGGTGTACCAATTGGTATTTATAGGATAATACTGAACTAGGGGCACCCATTTTTACTAATGTGTTAACGACTGTTGTGGGGAGGAGATTTTCCATCATCTTGGTCACAGTCAATTCTTATCCCTACCTTTGAAAAGGGAAACAGATATGGTCCAAAATTGTTTTTACCTATTTTCTTGCTAGACTCTCCAGTTACCATGCTAGGGAGGGTATTATTAGAGAATCTGGAATTATGGGTTGAGGAAAATTAGGTTCTGTGTAATATACAATTTTGGCTTAGAAAAGGATTAGGTATGGTTGAGCAATGCCTAAATTTGAACATACCCATTGGCAAACATACCAGGACCAAGAAAGATTTCCACCATTTGGGATTCATGGCCATAGCCAGTGGTGGCCCCCGCATATGTCAAGAGGTGGGGGGGGGCGATGACAGGAAAGGCAGAAACAGAAAAAAACCAAAAAAGCTAGTGGTTCTCCCTGTCGTCACTGCCTTGCGCCACATCATGCTGCCTCTCTCTTCTCTCCTCTTTGTCTGGTGTCCCAGCATTCATTGGGACACCAGCAAAGGCTCCTCAGCAATCCTGGTGCTGCTTTCATGCTAAACATAGCTTGAAAACAGTGTCAGGATTGGTCTGAGTGCCAGTGACTGCTGCTCAGATACAAGCCTAGGGTCTGTGCTGTTTCTCCAACCTGTCTGTGTACGCAGCTGGCTCACGGAGGCGATGCCCCTCCGCCATTGGCCCCAACAGTACATTTGATTGCGTGAATAACACAAATTTGTGGCAAATCAAGGGGCATATTTATACTCTGTTTGCGCCGGATTTGCATCGTTTTTTTTTACGCAAATCCGACGCAAAACTAACTCCATATTTATACTTTGGCATTAGACCTGTCTAGCGCCAAAGATCTTGGAGTTTGCGTAATTTTTTAGCGTGGACACCTTCCTTGCGTTAATGATATGCAAGGTAGGCGTTCCCGTCTAAAAAATGACTCCGAGGCATGTGCGACATATTTACACTCCCGGGAAAAAATGACGCCCGGGAGTGGGCGGGTAAAAAAAAATTACGTCCAGCCGCTTTAGCGTCATTTTTTAACGCCTGGTCAGGGCAGGCGTTAAGGGACCTGTGGGCTCGGAAGGAGCCCAGAGGTGCCCTCCCATGCCCCCAGGGACACCCCCTGCCACCCTTGCCCACCCCAGGAGGACGCCCAAGGATGGAGGGACCCATCCCAGGGAACTTAAGGTAAGTTCAGGTAAGTATTTTTTTTTTTTTTGTGGCATGGGGGGCCTGATTTGTGCCCCCCTACATGCCACTATGTTCAATGACCATGCCCAAGGGACATAAGTCCCCTGGGCATGGCCATTGGGCAAGGGGGCATGACTCCTGTCTTTGCTAAGACAGGAGTCATTTCAATGGGGGTTGGGAGTCAAAATAAATGGCGCTAATCGGATTGAGGCGAAAATTTTGCCTCAGCCTGACTTGCACCATTTTTTGGCGCCCAAGCTCCATTTTCCCCTACGCCGGCGCTGCCTGGTGTAAGTCATTTTTTTTCACGCACATCAGGCAGCTCCGCCGGCTAACGTCATTGAATAAATACGGCGCCCGCATGGTGCTTTAGAATGGCGTTAGCCGGCGTTAAATTTTTTGACGCACAACTGCGTTGGCTCAGTTGTGCGCCAAAAAGTATAAATACGGCCCCAAGAGTACGTTAGGTGTAGAGGAAGTGGTTGTAAAATTCTTAAGCCAATTGAATCCGAATGCAACTGCTATGTTATGGAATTTGAAGAGGAGGATTTTCATGGGTTTGTTGCAAGGCTGCAGAAAAGGTAAGAGGCACATAAATCCCAGCAGTAAGTTCCAAATCCTGAGGCACGGCAGCAGAATTTACATTTTATTTCAGGCCACATTACGGTACCATATATGCTGCCCCGGGCTTTTCTCAAACAAATGATCATCATCTGATTAGCTGGGCCCTCTTGGTTCACTTGAAGCAAACCAGTCTCAGAATGCACTGAATTTTTAAATTAATTGATGCAAACCAGTCCCGAAATGCAATGAATTTTTTAATAAAAGCACAGAACTGCATAAATTGGCCCAATTCACAAACTGCATTTTTTCATAAATAGAGCTGTAATATGGTAACACTGCTTCATGTACTACAAAATATAATTCACAAACCTACGGTTAGAGAGCGCCACCTCCGCCTCTCCAATTGTTTTTTTTCCAGGATCTCAGCCCTGGTGGCGGATATCTCTGAACAGATAGGTATAAGATTTTGTAGCAAAAGTAGGTGTAACCAGGGGGAGTGATGGGGAAATGGGGAGCTATCATCCTAAAAAGGGTGGGATTAAGGGGAAAATGAAGGAGTGGCCTTGCGAGAGACATGCTAATATAAAAACTCACCCACAAAATAGTAAGACCATTGTAATTCACAAAATACACTCCTAAATTTACTACAGGCCTAACTTTGTGTTAAAACAGGTTTAAATACACTCCAGCCCGTCATGAAGTAAGTCAAGCCCCAAACATGGCCACTACTAGTTCTGCAAAAAATGCCGGTAGAAAACAGTGGAGACAGAGAATTAAATTAACATCCCAAAGGAATTATTGTCTAATGTTAATGTTAAAATAATTTAATTAATAATCAGTTTAAATTATATATTTTAGTTATAAACAGTTAAATATTTCTTTTAAACATTGAATAATAAGCTCAATTAAAATAATAACATACTTTAAAAAAAAATAACATATTCAGATTAATTAAATGAATGCCTTTTAACCAGATTTACAACAAATTAAACAAAAAAAAGTGTTAGCGATGTTGGGGAATTTTATTTTTAAAATAATCTGTTAATATATTTAAATATTATAATATAATAAAATAATTAGCCGGAGTAGCATGTTGCAGCTTTGTATTTTATTATTTCAAGGTTAATAGTAATTTGTTTGCATTTCTGTTTTACATCAAAATATTTTTAAATAATTACATGTCCCTACACTTTTCTGTATGGAGATCTTCGCCTTGGTGGTGGAGATATCCACCAACAGGTGAAAAGTTACTAATAGTAACTTTGCACTTGTAAATTCAATCATTGGAGGCTTCAGTCCCTCTTTAAAGGCTCCACGTCCTCACTGGTTGTAAGTCTGCGCCTGTATAGTTCCACTCAGAACTGATGAACAGCAAAAAACAGTGGTGTTACACTTAGGTGTAGCTGTAGAGGGACCACAGTCACAAAAAATGAATTTCTCATTTTGATACAATGCTGCCATCTAGTGGTTTATTGGCTTTTTACATGCCTTGCGTTCCCTGCTTCTATTCCAATGCCATAACTTTTTTTAAAGTGTTTTTTAATTTCAGTTTGTATATTTATGTGGCATTGAATCAAGTGTGAAAAATGGGGACAATAAATTGATGCCCCAATGAAGAAACTATAAGTGCCTCCAATATGAACTGTCCAAAATAAAAGAAGTGTTGGACCTAATGCTTGACTTAATCTGAGTCACTTGTAATGTACAGTATTGCTCGGGGCTGCATTACAGTTTATTGTGTTTTGCATACTATGCCACTCGAGATAGAGGCCAGCCATATGCAAACCAGGTATGGTTCTGTTTTAATAGGAACAGCTTAGCTCGAAACACTAGTTTATTCTGCATGGAAAATGCACCTTCAGACCAGTTCATGCTTTTTGAGCCTATTCAGTGAGGTGCAGCTCGAGCCCTATTACACTGTAAACACAAATCCACATAGGGACATACCCACTGCATTTAGGAAGGTAGAAACGGAATAAGTAACTATGTTTCAGAGTGGCCTGGACCAGCCCGGTTCTGCAGCATGTAGTGTGCAGCGTCATGTTCAAGCCAGCTGCAACACTTTAACACCTTAGCTTCTGGGTCTTTTCCCTCCCCCAGTGCTGAGCCCTTTTTTGGCTATTTAGGGTAGTTTGCACTTAGGCCTTCATAACTTTTTATCCACATAAGCCAAATTTGTGTCCTTTTTTCCAACATCCTAGGGGTTCTAAAGGTACCCAGAGTTTGTGGGTTCCTCTGGAGAAGACCATGAAATTAGCCAAAATACAGCAAAAAGGGCTTGTGGTTTTTTCCTTGAACATGGCATCAACAAAGGGTTTGCGGTGCTAAAATCACCATCTTCCCAGCTTTCAGGAACAGGCAGACTTGAATCAGAAAACCACATTTTTCAACACAAATTTGGCATTTTACTGGGACATACCCCTTTTTTGCTATTTTTTGTGCTTTCAGACTCCTTCCAGTTAGTGACAGGAATGGGTGTGAAACCAATGCGGGATCCCAGAAAGCTAAACAAATACCAGTCATTTTTAATGCCTGCTTTGAACAGGCATAAAGTGACGCGCCCATTTTAATCAATGGGCCTCCTTGTGCTTTGCTGCACTAGCCACAAAATGTTTGCTGCTAATGCAGCAATGTGCCACTATAGCATCAAAATTGTTGACACTATTGTCTTAACGACAACCATGGTATTGTTAGGTGGGCCAGTGCTGATGCAAAAAAAAGTAGTGCATCAAGACCAATGGGCCACTTTCTTGTTAATATGTCCCTATGTTTTTTTCCTTCATCTTTCATTATTCTAATGTTGCTAAAAAGGTTCAGTTGGGTAGAAAGACATCCATATTAGTAAGGTCAATCCAAGCACTGTGGTACGTTTAAAATCTGCCTCATTTACTGCCCTACCTTTCTTTGCCCCAGAGAACCCCACCATAGCTGATTGTCCACCCAATGGTCATTAGTGTAATTGATGAAAAAGCTTAAAGTTCTTTTAGGGTGCAGCCAATGGGTCTCTCTTCCTCTTTCGAGTGGTGGGCTGGAACATTGGGAGAGTGAGGAATAGCCCAGCGTTAAAAGGAGTCACAACTTTTGGCAAGAAAGTCGCCCTGGTCCTCAGCACCAGTTTATCAGGAAAACATTGGTGTAGGGCATTTGCATTGAGATAGCCTGGAGCTCACTCAAGCGATAAACTGAAGTGATCGAGATGAGGAAGATTGTCTTTAGAAGATGCAATGAGGGGCACTGCATTGGCTTGAAGGAAGTAGATATGAGAAAATTAATGTCCCTCTGTGGCACTCCAAATGGCTTGGGAGGGAACATGTTTGTTAAACCTTTAACAAACTAGATCACAACAGGTGATTTGATCAAGAACGGTTGGTCCGGTAAATGTAGAAAAGCCAAAAGGGCAGATAAACTACCTTTAATATCGTTCACCTCAAGGCCTGCCTGGGCCAAAGACAAAACAAATAACAAAAGTGGCTTGCAAAGGGTCTGTCATGCAAACTCGACACTGGGCCAGAAATCTGTACCAGAGCACAGGGTAAATAGTCTTCAGGGAAGGATACCTGGTAGCTGGGATGACATCCACAATTTTAGTTAGCAAGACAAACACTGAAAACTGCTAATGATCAATCTCCATGCATGGAGGTGTAGATTGTGGAAGCTCTGGGGGAGAACCCTGCCCTGCTGTTGTACCAGAAGACTTTCTGAAAGTGGTAGCCTGATTGGAGGACAGACACACATACTCAGAAGTTTCAGGTACTAAACCCTCCCGGCCAAATCTAGGGTCACTATGATGATTTGGGCCTGGTTGTTCCTGATCATCTTCAGAACTCTGAAGCGGGAAGGCATACAGGAGTCTCGTATCCCACCCAGTCAAAAGGCATTTCTTAGGAAGGACCTACACAAGTACTCCAAAATGCAAAAGTTTGGACACTGTATGTTCTTGACGGTGGCAAAAAGATCTACTCAGGGCTCTCCCCATTGTCGGAAAACACCTTGTGCCATCTTGGGATGCAGATGCAATCTGGGATCTGCGAGGTACCACCGGCTGGGCTCATCCCCCTTAGCATTCAGTTATCCCACCAGTTGGTTCACAATTAGTTTCACGACCAGGGATTGGGAGTGAGATTGGGTGGTACCTTGACACATGCACAACTTTTCTCTAGAAAGAGACTTGTGGGTCACGGTCAAGTACTGATTTGCTTTCTGTGGACTTCGTCTTGACAGATAATTTAGACCCTGAAGAAGACCTGTCATGGGATTGACTTTCAGAGTGGGAACTGACCCGCACCCTCAGCTTGTAGCGGGAGAGGAATATATGCAAGGTCTTTGGCTTCTTTTGATGTTTGGCAATGTACAGCTTTGCTTCACAGACTCTGATTCCCCTGAGATGCATGAGGGCACACTGTTCATATGACTTGGATTTGCGTCCAGAGCCCAAACACCAAAGGCAAAACTTGTGCCCGTCCATTATCAACATCTGTTTTTAACAGTCAAGGCATGGTTTGGAACCTGTAGTTTTAGGTGGGGACATACTTTCTTCACACACTGGATTTGAGTTTTAATACTTGTCAAAACCAACGACAAAGAAAGCAGAGCTCTAGATCCACTTTCGAAGGCATTGAAAGAAAGAAACTGATGTTGGTGGCACAAGTGCAGCCCTGATGGAACACTTCTGAACAGGGCAAAGCCAATGTGAAGTTGCATGGTGCCATCTAGCAATGCATGGGAGCACTGCTGTGAAAAAACATCAAGATCCAGTTTGGTCCCTTGTGAATATTCTAAAGGTGAGGAATCAGTGGTTAAAAATATTCATCAGAAGTTTGTATAATAGCTTAATATTCATATGCATCATTCAGTGAAAGGTACACCATAAGGCACGTGCTATGATATAATGCCAATCACCTGCATAATTATAATGCACTGAATATGCTGTGAAGTGGAAAATGCAGAGCAAATACAATTTCAGAGTGCTATGAAGTTTTTAGTTTAAAGCACACCAATGTGTATGCTCCCACCAAGTCTACAGTGGAAAGTCACAGTGGTGTGTATTGTGCAGAACACTTGCAGTTGTAGTGTACAGTGCAGGGGTATAGTGATAAGAAGTGAAGGTTGGAGATCAGGGGCCGTATTTATACTCTGGTTGCGCCGAATTTGCGTCGTTTTTTTCGACGCAAATTCGACGCTAAACTAACGCCAACTAACGCCATATTTATACTATGGCGTTAGACGCTTCGGGCGCCAAAGTGCCCGGAGTGTGCGTTATTTTTTAGCGTGAACCCCTTCCTTGCGTTAATGATATGCAAGGGAGGCGTTCCCGTCTTAAAAAATGACTCCCAGGCCTTTACGTGGAATTTATACTCCCGGGCAAAAATGACGCCCGGGAGTGGGCGTGGCCAAAAACGGCGCATTTGCGCCGCTTTTTAACGCCTGGGTCAGGGATGGCGTTAAGGGACAAGTGGGCTCAAAATGAGCCCAGAGTGCCCTCCCCTGCCCCCAGGGACCCCCCCTGCCACCCTTGCCCACCCCAGGAGGACACCCAAGGACGGAGGGACCCATCCCATGGACATTAAGGTAAGTTCAGGTAAGTATTTTTTTATTTATTTTTTGTGGCATAGGGGGGCCTGATTTGTGCCCCCCTACATGCCACTATGCCCAATGACCATGCCCAGGGGACATAAGTCCCCTGGGCATGGCCATTGGGCAAGGGGGCATGACTCCTATCTTTACAATGATAGGAGTCATGTTGATGGGGGATGGGCGTAGAAAAAAAATGGCGTAAGTCGGGTTAAGACGATTTTTTCGACGCAACCTGACTTGCCCCATTTTAAGACGCCCATACGCCATTTTCCCCCTACGCCGGCGCTGCCTGGTCTACGTGGTTTTTTTCCACAAACACAAGGCAGCGCCGGTCTGCTTGCGCCGGCTAACGCCATTCCATAAATACGGCGCCCGCATGGCGCTTCAGAATGGCGTTAGACGGCGCTAATTTTTTTGACGCTAAACTGCGTTAGCGCAGTTTAGCGTCAAAAAGTATAAATATGGCCCCAGATGTGGGTATACGGACTTGTGAACTGTGCTGTGAAAATCTTATGCCATTGTATTGTGTAGAGTACACAGGGCTCAGGTGTATCATGCAGCCTTCTACAAATATATCACTAGATCTCTGCATTGTACAATCCAGGCCAATCAGACTGTATATTACTTGGTAGAGCACATTGTAAAGTAGCTTGGTGTCTTGTGCACAATAATACTTCTGCATTCTGGCATTCACCATACAGTGTACAAAGCTCCCCACACATTTGGATGAAGAATAGTCTAATAATGACAGTTTTTACAAGTCCACAAAAAATGTATACTTTCAAAGAGTGCTACTTGGCCCAAAGTGTGGTGGTTTCTTCTCACCTTGTCTGTTTACTCAGTGGCAAGAGTAGCTCTCAACACTGGAACAAGCAGTCTCCCATTCTTTGGTGCATTTGTCAGCTACCCTTTCAAACACTCTGTGGATGGACAGAGGTCACCAATTTTCTCAGGCTCTGGACCTACCAGTGCTGCAGCCAGATAGCAATGCAGATGTGCGTGGGCAGGGCAGAGTCAGTGGCATCCCACTCCACTGTCAATCCCGCCAAAATTGCAACATCCCTCCTGCCCCACAGCTCAGAATGTAATTTTTCCTTCTGACCATGGCTGTCTCTATACCTCCCTCACATAAGCCTGCCTGAATTGCATGAATTCCAACCAAGTGCTCACCATGCAGTGACAGGAGATGAGGGTAGGAGGTGAGAAGGAGAGAAAGGCAGGCTAAATAAAAAAAGCACATTTGAACCAGCAGAAAGGGAACTATTTGCAACTGGAAGTGAACAATGTGCACAAGCTTTGTGTAGTCACTCAAAATTAACCGTACCAACTGGTAAAATTGGCTGACCCATTGTCCTATGCCATATGTTCTGGTAGACAGAAGCAAAATGTGAATGACAATTAACCAGACCAATAGATGAAGCCTGCTGGCTCAAAGCCCCCCTGTGTACATATATTATGTCTGATTTGTTATGAAAAACCTTGCCTGGCAAGACAGCTAAAGCTTTCTCAAAGGCCAGACCTAAACATGTTAACCATCACACCTGTTTATGATGGGCAGGTCAATTGGCTTTGTCATTGCTTGGTAGATTTACAATTTATCAGTGGTTAATTTAGGAATGAAAGACATAGACTGAGAACAGTCTCAGTCAGTTGCCCTCCTACTAATCTAAATCTCCCAATTGGTTTAACCTTAGCAACTTATAACAGTACATTTGCAATCAGTGTCCGGATCCACAAGGGTTACAGCATTTTCTTTGGGGGTAGGGGAATACATTTCACAAATAGACACAATGTAATTAATATTCCAACAATAAAAAGAATTTTAGAAGAAGTAAAAATGTAATTTATGTTTGCATTATGAAAAAGCTTAATCAATCTATAAATGGTGCACCTCCCTATACAAGTTTGTCACCTCAGTTGCCACATTACGTTAACTATAACTTGCCCTTTCTCCATGCACTGGGGGACTTATAGCATGTGAAATCATAGCATTGATAATAACACATATGACATCTCAAATGACATGATGAGAACACAATGCATGGTAGAGTGGTGAGTTATAGTTAATGTAGAGTGGCTAGTGGAGTGACAAGACTATGAGCCTGAATACGATCTTGGCGGATGGGATACTCCGTCACAAACGTGACGGGTATCTTGTCAGCTGTATTAAAGGTTCCCTAGGATATAATGGAACTTGTAATATGGCGGACGGGATATCCTGCATGTTAGTGACAGAGTATCACATCCGCCAAGATCGTAATCAGGCCCTAGGTCTGGAGGTGCACGACTTACAGTAATTTGAAGGTAAACCCTAATGAAACCTTTGTACCCTTCAACTTCCCCCCACCCCATACTTCTACCCTGGAAGCCTCTGTCACCCAAAAAACCCAACCGGGGTGTTACAGTCATAAGGACTGTCACTAAATGGAGTGTTGGACCCCTCCTTCATAACGGATCATTTGCAATCAACTAATGAACTCCTACCCTAAGGGGGAGTTGGAACATGTTATGTTATGTTAATGTGTATGCGGTCCTGTTCCACCTGATCGGGTCGGTATCCATTCTAGTCAGACCCCTGGTGTACCGGAGCCCAGTATATTTAAAGCCACATTAACCAAGTGTTGGGGACTGGCTCAGGCGATCGTCTTCCGCATCTCCCTTTGGTGCCCGGGTTACCGGAGGAGTCATTGCCCCCCTCACTCGCCGGGGAATTCAAATTGGGCTGAGAGTCCCCCTCCGCTGGTGCACCAAAGTTCCTTTGCCTCCCGCGCCTGGACCTCGTGCGTTTCCGAACTCTTCGCGTGTCCACTCGGGGGTCGGGGCCTCCCCCCAAGCCCCCGGAGGAGGAGCCAGCGTGACCTTTTCGGGCCTCAGTACTTTCCTCTGTGAGCCATTCCCATGCCTCCTCAGGTGATTAAAAAAAGTGTGTTTTGCCGGCCAGGATGACCTTTAGGCGTGCGGGAAAGAGGAGCATGTAGGAGAGTTGCATTGCTCTTAGCTTTTGCTTTACCTGTTCGTACGAACGATGCCTGTCCTGGACCTCTCGGGTGTAGTCTGGAAAGATCAAAATTCTTTGGTTATCCCAAAGGAGGTCGGGGGAGCGTCTGGCTTCTCTAAGGATGGCGACTCGGTCTTTAAAATTGAAAAAGCGTACGATCATGGGTCTCCGAGGCCCACCAGGCGGAGGCCGCGGGGCCAGGGCTCTATGCGCACGTTCAATCGCAAACCATGGCGAGAGAGTGTGTTCTGGCATCCAGGACTTAATCCAACTTCCCAGAAACTCGGTGGCCTTGCTGTCCTCTGCGCCTTCCGGAATGCCAACGAAGTGTAGGTTGTTGCACCGGGAGCGATTTTCGGCATCTTCGGCCCAGCGGTGTAGTTCGCCAGTTCGAGTTTGTAGTTGGGCCACCTTGGTTCTGAGGTCGGCCAAGTCGTCTTCTGTCTGGGAGACACGGCTCTCCACCTCCGTGATTCGGCCCACTACATTTCTAAGATCTTGTCTCATGAGGCCCATGTCTTCCATCACTTCTCCAATTTTGGTTTCCACTGCCCGCTGTGTTGCTTGGATTGCCTGAAGGATAGCATTGACCCCGTCCGGGGCAGGGTCATTGGACGAGGTGTCACCACCGTTCCGAGGAGCCGCTGGTGTGGTAAATTGATCAATCCTCTGCTGGGAGGGCTGCATCTGTCTTGAGGCTCTGTCTTTTCCCATCTTTCCTTTGGAGCAGGCGAGGGCAGTTGGTGTGCTGTTCGTCCGTGTGGACTGGGGTCGGTCACGTCGCAGGCCTCTCACTTACCCCCACAAAGGAAACTCCAAGTCCGCCAGACCCCAGCGTGTGAGCAGCCAAAGATGCCGGTGTGCTGATCAGTAGTCACGGGGCGGGGTATCAAGTTCCTCGGTGAAATCACGGTACCGGAGGCAGAGAGGTTCTCCACCCCCCAGTCACAACAAGCTTCCCGGCCCGTCCAGCGGAGGGGGACGCCTCTCCCGTCGGGTCAGCAAAACCAGTAAATGTTCTTTTAGTTGGATGTCTGGGGCCACTTACAGGGTGTACCCAGTGCTGCCTTGACTCAGTGGTTGCCAGCTGTTGGTCGTCTACGGCGTTTCGGTGCCTTGGTGTGCTCCTGCAGACTTGGGTGTGGCGGGCACCACAGCTCCCAGAGTTGGTCTCCCCACTTCCTTTCCATTTGTTGAGACAAAACTGTATATGCGCACCCAGGCCGCATGGCGGGGACTTGGGGCCCCCAGTGGTCCCTCCAGCCCAATGATGTTGCCTCCGATCGCCACCAGGCGGGTCCCACCTGGTCGCCGCCCAAGTCCCTCTGGTTGAGTCAATTCGTGGGTGCCCAGGCCTGGTCTCTACCACTGGGCGCACCCTGCTCAAATTTCCGCTGGGGGGGGTGGATCTCACGGCCCCTGCGTCTCCTCCCCGACCTCCACAGGAGTCAAGCTCCGGCCCTCGAGGGCCCAAGGCGTCTCCGCTGCCTCCGCTCCAGCCTCGGGCCCAAGGGGGAGCGTCCAGGTCCCAGGGGGAGGCCAGCCCCCGAGAGAATTGAGTGTGCATGGGCCAGCCAGCCCCGAGGCCTTCCCGGCCCGGCCACAATCGTCGGGTACGCGCTGTGCGCTCGCTCACGCCCCCGGCCGCTCCGGCGCAGCGCACGCATCCAGCGCTCAGTGCCGGCAGCCTCCGCTCACCTTTGTGGAGACGCTCCGGCCGGGAGCCAACGCCTCATCCCCAGGCGCTGGGCGGCCTGCTCCAGGTGCTGCGCACTCCGCCCGCCAGGTCCGTTTTCCAGATTACGCGGCCCATGGGCGTCCCAGCTCTCGGCCCACCAGGGGCTGCAGTCACCAGGGCACTCTCGCCGTTCCACAAAACGGGGGAACAGGACCCAGGAAGGCAGAACGTTCGGGCGGATGACGGAGGGGTCCAGAGCACTCTCAGAGTGCGACCGCCATCTTGACGCCCGTAGCCACGCCCCCCAATCGAATATCTATGGTTTTACTCATGTCAAATGCTAGCTTAACTATATCATCCCTGTAACCTTTGGTTTTTTAATTGAATGTCTATGTTTTTTTAATTATATTTCCTAACTATAATGTCCCTGTAACCTTTGTTTTTTTCAGTGAATTTCTATGTTTTTTTAACATAAAGTAATTTTCATTAATATACGTTAATCCAACCACCACTGTGCACGGCCTATAGCCGTACACAGGGGGGGTTTTCCGGCAGGACCTGAGCAGTTATAGTTATGGTTAACTCAAGTAACTATAACTCACGCCATAAGATAACTATAACATGCGCCTTTGCCATGCGAAGCTAATTACTCCACATATTACAGCATTGATGACACCTTCTATGGCATCATTGATATTGTCACTGCAACATTTACAATGAAATTGTTGATGAGAAAACTGTTCATGGTGGGGGTGTGAGTTATAGTTACCTTAGGGCCCAAGTTAAAGTTACTTGAATTAACCATAACTATAACTGCTGAATTTCTATGGTTTTGTGTGGGTAAATTCATAAATTCAGAATGTAACTATACCGTTCCTGTAACCTTTGTTGTTTTTTTCAGTGAAAAAAAAAAATATATATATATATATATATATAATACCTACTGCCAGTAGGTAGTTATAGTTAGGACATACTCCATAGAATTTTTTTTTTTTGACTTGGCTATATCTTTGGCACCATTTTACAAATATTCACAAGCTTTTCGAAAAAAAGTGTCCTCTAGGGTCTTGTGCATGGAACGTTTCGGGGCAATTCTTCAAGTGTTGGCTGAGAAAAAGGGGGTCATAAAAGTGTGTTTCCCATGTTAATTCACATTAAGAATTTAGACCTGATTACAGCCTGAACCGATGGATGGAATTACGGCAAATTTGGCAGAAAGGTAGCTCTTGATCCAGAAAACACCCTTTGTGTTATATGATGTAAAAATATTCAGTATTTTTTTTTAGCTATTAAAGGGAAAATAAATATACATAAGTAGGGCTGTGGTTTTCTGGGGATCTCATGATGAGATCTGATTGACAGCCAACACTTCAACCAGGAAGTGTTGGCAGCAATTTTGGTACTTGGTTTCAGCTGAGTCCCAAAACTAAAATGGCAAAAAAAGAAGGGTGCAGGGTATGAATACCCTAACTCCCTAGCCTTGGGCCTGGGGTCCCCGACAGGGGAAAAAATAACCTTTTTTTTAATTCATGGGGAAAGAGGAATAGATGACACTCTCAACTGAGAGCTCATCAGAGGCCCCACCCCCTTTCTCCACCACTCTGCAAACACACCTACTGATGCACTACTCTTTGGGGATGAAATGCCCTTGGATGCTGACGGTCACTGAGGGCCAAGAACCCCTCCTGCTACCACCAGTAAGTCCCACACAGTGGTGTTGCTGAGGACTCATCAGAGGCCCGGACCCCTTTCACCTCCACTCTGCGAACACCCCTCCTGGTGCACTACTTGTTGGGAAATGACATCCCCTTGGCTGCTGAGGGTTGTTGGGGGCCCAAAACCCCTCCTGTTACCACCAGTAAGTCCCACACAATGGTATTGCTGAAAGCTTGTTGGAGGTCCGCCATCTTTCTTCATCACTCTGCAAACGCACCTCCTGTTGCACTACTGGTTGGGACATGAAGTCCTCTTGGCTGCTGAGGGTTGGTGGGGGTCAAGAACACCTCCTGTTAACCACCAGTAAGTCCACACAGCAGTATTGTTGAGAGCTTGTTGGAGGCACTGCCCTCTTTCTCCACCACTCTCCAATCACACCTCTGGGTGCACTACTCATTGGGATGAAGTCCCTTTTGCTGCTGAGGGTCGTTGGGGGTCAGGAACCCCCCTGTTACCACTAATAAGTCCCACACAGCGGTATTGCTGAGAGCTCATTGGGGGCCCCATCCCCTTTCTAAACCACTCTGCAAACGCACCTCATGTCACATACTAGTTGGGGATGAAGTCCCCTTGGATGCTGAGGGTCGTTGGGGGACAAGAACTCCTCCTGTTACCACCAGTAAGTCCCACAGAGTAGGATTTCTGAGAACTCGTCAAAGGCCCTACTACTTTTCTCATCCACTCTACAAATGCACATCCTGGCGCACTACTCGTTGGAGAATGAAGTCTCCATGGCTGTCGAAGGTCGAAGAACCCCTCCTATTACCGCCAGTAAGTACCACAAAACTAAAAGATTGCTGACAGGTAATCGGAAGCTCTGCCCCTTTTCTCCACCACTCTGCAAATGCCCCTCTTGTCTTGGGGGATGAAGTTCCCGTGGATGCTGAGGGTCATTGGGGCTGAGAACCTCTCCTGTTACCACTAGTAAGTCCCACACAGCAGGCTTGCTGAGAGCTCACCTGAGCTCATCGGTGGCCTCGCACACCGTCTCTACCCACTGTACAGACCCATAGGTCCACTCACAGACCCACTCACTGTCCCATACAGCCGGTCACACACCCACTTACAGACCCATACAGCCACTCACACATCCACTCACAAGCCCACTCACACACCCACCCAGCTACTCCCAAACCTACTCACGCACCCACATTACCACTCACATACCCAGTCATAGACCAATACAGCCACTCTCACACCCACTCAGTGACCTATATAGCCATACACACCACTTCTGAAAGGTTAAAACAAAGGTTACAGGGACGTTATAGTTTGGAAAATTACAATAAAAAACCATAGTACTTCACTGAAAAAAACAAAGGTTACAGGGACATTATAGTTAGGAAATAGGATTAAAAAAACCTTATAAATTCACCAAAAAAAACAAAGGTTGCAGGGACGATTTAGTTAGGCTGAGATTACACATGCACAAAACCATTGAAATTCAGCAGGTACAGTTAACTGAGCTAACTCTAACTCATGCCCCGCAATGTACTGTTTAAGACCTCACATATTACATCACTCATGACATCCTCAGTGACATCACTGATGACATCTCAAATGACATCACTCATGACATCACTATTGCCATCATCCACAGAACCAGTCACATTCCCACTCACACACCCATAACCCACTCACACCCACTCACAGATCCATACAATCACTCACACACCCAGTCACACCCATACAACCACTGACACATCCACTTACAGACCCATACAACTACAGACACCCCCAAGAACAAACACCCACAACCACTCACACATCCACTCACACACCCAGAAAACCACTCACACACCCACTCACAGACCCAAACAACCACTCTCACACCCACTCACACGCCTGCACAGCTACTCACACACCCACTCACACACCCATACAACCACTCACAAACCCATTCACAGACCCATACAGCCACTCACATACCCACTGACAGACTTATTCAGCCACTCACACACACACTGAGAGATCCATACAGCCACTCACACATCCACACAGCCACTCAGACACCCACTCAGACACTGATACAGACAGTCACACAGGCGCTCAGATGAAATATGTTACAAATAGTATCACTTATTAGTAGTACACAAAGAATAGTAATATAACTCATGCAGCAGCTTAGTATCTATCTTTAAGTCTTGGAAATATTTACAAAACACATACATTCATGGGATGATGACATCAGTGACGTCATTTGAGACGTCATCAGTGATGTCACTGACCATGTTATAAGTGATGTAATATGTGAGGTCATAAGCAGTGCATTGCAGGGCCGTAAGTTATAGTTAGCTCAGGTAAGTATAACTACTGAATTTTAATGGTTTTGTGCATGTGAAATCACATATATGTGTGTATATATATATATATGGCCAGTTGAAGGCTCAGGCCGAAACGCATTACCATTTTTGTCTGGATTAGCACTTTCTGAACTTTGTACTTCACGTCATAAATGAAGATACCTTTCAAGCTTGTTGACGGTGCCGGTGTCATTGTTGCGGTGAGAAGCTGAAAATTCGGGCTCCTGCTGCTATGTAGTGATTTTTGGTGAAAGATACACACACACATATGTAATTATATATATATATATATATATATATATATATATATATACACACAAACAAAACGGTCCTCCTCATGGCGTGCTATTTCATACTGGTGCAGTCTTGAGGAATGGAACTTTCCTCCAAATAATTCCAAAACAAACAGTTGATAACAACTGCAACACTGCACTCCAGGAGACAATTTTGCTCTTTTACTTATTTGCAGTCAAAAAAAGTCACCATCACCACTGACGCGTTTCGACCTACTGGTCTTGTTCACAGTATCTCAATCTTTTTTTAATGTCTATTATTTATAGTCTCTTCACTACTCCCATATTAATGCATTTTGTGAAATGTAGTATGTTCGAAAACTGATGTTAAAAACAAAGGATTCCACCCACCACAATTATACAAAAATAGATTACCATATGTGCAAAAAACACCAGTATTTAAAGTAGTGATCACATATATCTTTAAGTCCACCCAAGCTGGGAAGTCTCTGTTATAACATGAAGATATCTGTCTAATTACTATGGTCCTACATTAGGTGATTCATTCATCTTACCATAATTACTGCTCATCACGTGTTCTCTCATTTCAACATAGATCTTATTATCAGTATACGAACTTCACATTGGTGTGTAAGAGTAAGTACTCTAATTATTTCATTCACTGATATTCTGTGATGATCAGTTTATATCCCTACATAATATCCATTGATATACATCTTGTTACATCTTCATAGGTGATAATGAAGTTCCTCATCCCCATTGAGACCCCTCGGACTCTTCGTTCTTAGCTGTATTATGAAGCGTGATTCCAAACGTCTAAGTTTCAGCTCTCTGTTTCCTCCTCTCTCATTGCTATCAACGCTTGCAATTCCAAAGAATTTCATATCTGTCCAACTGGCTCCATCATGAGTCATCTAATGTTTTGGCCATGGCATAAGTCTGATCCTTATTTTGAACAGCTCTAATATGTTCTAGGATGCATTTTTTAAGAGGGCAGATTGTACTGCCCACATAACGTAATCCACAGATACATTGAATTATATATACCACATAATTAGGTTTGCACATGATCCTTTTGTTAATCCTCACCTTATTGCCACCAAAGTCCACAAACTCCTTCATGTTTATTCCTATGCAACATGCTTTGCATTTGTCACAACATACAAAGCCAGTTGTTTGAACTGCAAGCCAATTTGGTTGTTTTTAAATCTGAAAATGGCTATTAACCAACAAATCTTGTAAAGACGGGACTTTCTTATAGGTTATCATTGGTCTATCACCCACCATTTTGCCCACATCTGGGTCGTTTCTTATGAAGTCCCAGTATTTCTTCAAGATATAAAATATTAGATGGCTCTCCAGATGGCTCTCTAGGGGTGAAATATTTAAAATTAACGGAGTTCGTTTTTTGAGCAAACTACATTTATCATGATGCAGAGGGGCTGATCATTTGCTGGGATGTTAGGCAGGTGTGCTCCTAACTGTTTGTGACTTTAAAAAGGCTCCCTTGAGCCACTGGGCTGACGAGCTCTGGAGCAGGCACCGGCATGCCAGTGAAGAGGTATTGAAACCGGATGATTAATGGCAGCATTTCCAGCACCCCGCAAATGTGCTTTATTTGTTCTCTGCTGAAGAAGGGATTAACCCAGAAACACATATATGTGTCCAGAGATGCACAGCAAAGGCTGCACCTATTTAGAGGTGAAATATTTAAAATTAACGGAGTTCGTTTTTTGAGGAAACTACATTTATCATGATGCAATGGGGCTGATCATTTGCTGGGATGTTAGGCAGGTGTGCTCCTAACTGTTTGTGACCTGCTCAGTATTGGACTGGAGTTTCAAAGCCTGCTTCAGAGATGCTATATGAAGGGGACCGCTTAAAGTCTCTTGCTGTAATGCTGTGCTATTGTACGGCATCTCTATGCGTTGAGCACATACGTAAGACACGGCTTGCAGGTTCTGCCTCCCTGTTCAAGCGAGGCAACCCATCGTTTACTCCCCCACAGTGCCAGAACACGTTCTGTGGATTTGTGTTCAATGTGCCTTCGGAAACCCACTAGTTTCAAAACCTGAGAAGAGGGCAAATCCCTCTGTGAGTCAGCCTCTTCTCTCAGTTTGTAGGTGGTTGACCTAGCATGTTTTCAAAGATAGTTGACTGTGTTTCCTGCTCCTTACAGCTTGAGCGGGGGTGTTGTTGACACAATTATTCATGAGCCTGTCCTGCCTGTAGCTCCGCAGACAAGTTGTAAAAAGAAATAAACGAAAAATCATAACGGATGCAGAGCCAGCCACAGTAAAAGGTGAGAGAAAGAAAGAGTGTTCGGGAGCCTTGTTTCAATTGGTGCAGCAGGTGCAGTGGCACTGGGGCCAAGAGGCCAGAGAGGCCATCTGAACCTGTTGATTACTGTATTTTATCATTCAAATAACAACTATGGGCCCACTTTCTTCCTTGAACTAGGGTCCACGATACACTTGCTACTGAGAGTGGGAGAGAGAGAGGGTTGGAAATAAGAATGAAACGAAGAATATATGAAAAGAAGATATAAACTTTGACAAGAAGGAAGGGCCAAAAGCATGAAAAGATTATTGCACGGGTGAAAGGATTGATGGATGAAATGTAAAACAACATTGAATTGGTGGGTGGGAGAAAGAATAGCTGGGATGATGAAAGGCTGGATTGTGTCTGGATGGATGGAAATTTGGACGAATGGGTGAATTGATAAAAGGAGAGTGAAATGATGTATGGATGAAACAGAACGGCTGTATGGATGGGAAAAGGATGGATGAATGGCTGAAACTGTCAGTGGAAGGATAGAAGAATGGATGAAAGAGTAATGATGAACTGGTGGATAGACAAAAAGGTAAAGGGTGGATGGAAGCATGAATAGATGGATAGGTGGAGGGATGCACGAAAGGTTTAAAGGATGGAGAAGTAGATGGATGGATGGAAGGTGGGAGGGACCTCATTAAGAGTGGGTAGGGCTTTCCCTCTTAGCTCACCCAAAGGCATTCGAGGTATAGATCAGAGTGGGTGGTATGTCTATTTTCTACCTACTCCCTTGAGTAGAACTGAAGAGATTTAGAGATATAGAGAGCTATGCTCCATTAACACTGTAAGAAGATGTTAAATGTTAACCAGAATAATGTCCTCATATTGCATTCGATCATCAGACATCTAAAATACATTGTCAATGAAGAGCCAGGGCTCTTGGACTACAATGACGCTCTATTTGACATTATTAAACTATTCACATAAAGATCACATAAGTACCAGAAATTATGGATCTGGAAAATTAAAAAATACATTCTGGGAAGTTTTGAGAGGGCAGAAAGTGAAGGCTTTATCAGCTTAGTTCCGAGATGGAAAACCGAGGATCCAGAATTAGCCCAAGAGAGTCAAAAAGCAGAAATATGTTGAGCGCCCAGGCTAAAAACCATTAAAACCAGCCAACTCCAGTCTAAGGGGACCCCACGTACTATCGAAACAAGGACTTGAGTGGAACGAGGCCCAATGCTCCAACTGTCCAGAGACCAGCACATTAGAGACTTCTTGCCCCACTTGGACACAGACAGATGTTTCCGGTGTTCATGGCCTTGATGGGTCTGAGCAAGCAATGTGGTCCTAAGTGACATCATACTGGGTAGGACCTGGTCTGAGCCTGATCAATGCAGGGAGATTTGTGTTGAATACTGAGTATTGGGAAAGGACTGGATGGCATGGGGCTGTCAGTCTCATTCGATTGCTTTGTTCTCATGAGAGCTGATGGATGTGACAGAGACCCCCAAAATAAAGGAATGTGTTGCATGTTCCTTCCAAACTGCACAGCCAGTCACTACACGGTTTCCACATAACGCACACTTGGTGGTGGGTTCTGGTCTCCCACAAATGGCACTTGAGTGAGCTGCAGGCTCTCCCATGACTTCACAAAATGAAGTTGTCAGGGCGGGTGTGGATTCCCCCAAATTGCTTGATCTGGTCGGGTTGATGGCTCACCCAAAATGGCGTTGTCAGAGAATGGGACATGGTACAGTACAGGTGTAGTCAGTGGATGGTGACGCTTCGGATTGGACGGGGCAAAGGTCATTTTGCGGTGCCCGGACTGGAAATTTGGCCACTTGTCATATTTGATAAGTGGCGAGTGCTTTTTCTATTCAGAGTACACATTAACTCGCAATTAGCTGCACTTTCTAAAAGGAACAAATATTGTTATACTTGACTTAATATTAAGACATATAGGCCCTCATTACGACCCTGGCGGTTGGCGGAGAAGTGGCGGTCTTACCGCCAACAGGCTGGCGGTAAAAAAAGTGGAATTATGACCATGGCGGTTACCGCCATGGTCATCCGCCACTTCTGCGTTCTGACCGCAAGGGCGGAGACGACCGCTGGGCTGGAGACTTGGGTCTCCACCCGGCGGCTGCCACAAGACCGCCAGCGGTATCACGACCCGGCTGACTGCCATGGATTTCATGGGGTTGGGAATCGGCATGAAATCCATGGCGGTAAGCACTATCAGTGCCAGGGAATTCCTTCCCTGGCACTGATAGGGGTCTCCCCCACCCCCCACCCCCACCGCCGAGCCCTCCCCCCACATCCCCCACTCCCCTGCCACCGCCCAAAGGTGTCAGGACCCCCCTCCGCACCCCTACCCCCAACATCGCAACCCAGACACACACCGTACACGCATGCAGACACCTCCAACACACATACCCGCACAAATATCAACAAACATGCCAACAGCCACACACACAGACATACACGCACACATCCATTCAGACATACATACAGACATGCACACATTTCCAAACACAACACACCCCGCATGCATACACGCACTCACACACCCCCTCTACATACTCACACACACACCTCCATGCACGCACACAACACACAACACCCCCCACCGCCCTCTCCTAACGGACGATCAATTTACCTGGTCCGTTGATCCTCCGGGAGGGGACGGGATCCATGGGGGCTGCTCCGCCGCCAGCACCCCGTCAACAGAACACCGCCACGCCGAATAACGGAACGTGATTCGGTGGGCGGTTTTCTGTTGACGGGGCGGTGGAGGTGGAGCAACCTCCACTTCCCCGCCGACTGCCAGTATGGCTGCTGGCGGCTCTCCATCCAGAAAAGGACGGAGTGCTGCCAGCAGTCATAATTCACCGAGCGGAAAACCGCCTGCACTGGCGGTCTTCAGCACAGTGGTCCCTCAGCGGTCTTGCAAAAAGACCGCCGAGGTTGTAATGACCGCCATAGAAACATTTTAAAGCAGTATACTGTTATTTTGCCATGGTGCAAAATAATTGTATTACTGAATATCAACCCCAACAATATCGTGACATACAAACGTCGAGGACAGACTATCATGACATAATAATCGAGGACAGAATATCGAAGGACAAAATATCAAAAGGAAAGAGCATATAGGGAATTATAGATTTACTATTCTTAGCCTCACACCTACGTACTTTGAAGACCTATGTATCACACAGGTCCATAAATATGGAGTTAGATATAGAAGAGCTGGACTTACCTGTCGATATTTTATTTTTGATATTCAGTCCCATCGATATTATTGACTCAGTATTCCGGGGGCACACCCCAAAATAATGGATCTCAATTGAGCCCACGTTAGAGATATTCACAAGTCGCCTTTAGAGTTCTGTGCCTGTGTAACGCACCTAGGGCCAGATTTACAAGGCCCTAGTGCCTCATTGGCATCATTTATTTTACGCTAATGTGGCTCAAGGCCTTGGTGAGCAGCCTCTTTATCTTACAGGGCGCAGGCCTCTTCAGTGACACTGTGTCCTTATATTGCACAGTTGGGCGTATTCTGTTCTGTATATATATATATATTTATATATATATATATATATATTCCTCAGTCTTAGCACTTCATGAAATAAAGATTGCAATATGTACTAATTATCTTCCATAATGAAGTAAAATAGGTTTTACAAACCAGCAACACATTTTTGCATCGCTTCACTTTGCATTACAGTTCAGAAGTTAGGAAGAAGCAAAAATAACAGATCTGAAAAAAGTCTTCTTCAAACCACTATGCTCTAATAGTTAATTTAGAGTGTTCTTTTAAAATAGTGAGGTGCAACATAACCTTAACAAAGCTGCTTTCCAGGTGACATGATGCGTGAAAAGTGGAATATAGTGCCACGTGCTATACAGTCACACCTACACTTAGATCTTCTAAATACTGAATATGTATATGAGATGTATAATGTCAACATGGGCGTCATTTAGGGGGTCGCAGCTGCGACCCCTGTCTTGCCCCTTGCGACCCCTGGCACTGTCTTTGCGACCACTGGCTTCAGAGGAGGCAAAATCAGAGCCAGGAGCACAATGGCAGTGCGACCTTACGGACGTTGGGTGAGGCTCTTTTCTCTTTTTTTTCTTCATTTTTTATTACACTAACAGTAAATAATGTTTAATTATTTTCGGTTAGTATCCTAAAAATACAATTAGTAGGACTATGGCCCTCCCTAGCAGCTGAGGTAAGTAAAAAATACTTCTAAATGCATGTTGTGTGTGCTTGATTGTGATAGTGTGTGCGTGAGAGAGAGCGTGTGTACGTGTGAATGTGTAAGCGAATGACCGAGCGAGAATCATACAGGGAATATTATGAACAAAACTTGTTTTCTGAAATACACGCGTTAGTTTCGATGCCGCTATTTTTCTTTGCATATGGAATTAGGAGGACGCAGCCTGAAATAAGGTAGACAATTAATTTCAAGAGCCATACTTGATATTGGCTGCATTGCTCAAGTACACCAGGAGGTGGCAGGATAGGATCGCTGCTAAATTGAAAAAAATAGGCATGAATAGCCACTTTAGAGAATTCCGAAGCTGACATGAATGCAATCTGTGATACATAAATGAGTCACCACTTCCTAATGGAATTGGGGCGTTATGGATACGGGGGCTAATTGGCCCAGGTCTAAAGCTCAAAGTGTGCCTAAAATGGTGAAACACGTTGTTTTACGAATGGTTGAGAAGGCGGTGGAAAACCTTTCGGGAGTAGGGTGACCACCTGGCATTGAGGCAAATTCTGGACAGGACTGTAAAAAATTCAGGACAAAGGGTCAAAATTCAGGACAAAAATTCAGGACAAAGGGTCAAAATTCAGGACAAAAATTCGAGAACAAACGTCAATTTTACAGACACACGCAGGAGAGGCCATGCTATGTTTTCAGTGCATTTATGTACTCTTTTTCAACATAGCACCATTTATTCACTGTGGCCCTTTTGTGATTGCCTCCTGGTGTGCTACATTCAGGTGTCACATTACGTCCTTGTTCAGTAGTAAATTAATGCCCTTCGCGGCAAGGCCATCACCCCTACCCAAATCTACCCGATCTTTCCTGAAGAGAAAGTAACAGCAACATTTTGATTATGTTTCTGAACATTTCAAAACCCCTGGCAAACAGTTTGGGAAACATTAAAGTAATTAACATGCTAGTTTAAGCAAATTGAACAAAAACATCTGGCTTACCCCAACCGCTCATGGACTTTCAACCTAATTTTTTTTAAAGAGGCAGGGCAGATGGTGTGGGTGACAGTCTCACACCTAATGACAGGATGTGACGTACCCATAACTTGTCTGTAGTCTCACTGCACTAGAGTGTATGTTTGGGACTCCACATTTATCTCAGAAATGGGAGCCTGGACTACCAATCAAAGATAATAAAAGAGTAGGATGGAATCGAGATCAAATGGGAGATCCACGGCAAGTAATTCAAAGGGTTGTTGCTAACAACTGGATAAATAAAGAAGAGAAGAACAAGGTGGGACAGTTCCTAAAATCAGACAAGATGGGTCCAACAAGACTATTTGAAGGTATTGGGTACCTGGGGAGTTGTCTGCACACAGGAGCGAAACAGAAGGGGCACTGTCAAGTGGTTGAACAATCAACACCCATCCACCTTGGCAAACTCTTCTGGTGCAATGGTTCGCTGTTAGTGCTTGTGAAGGGTGAGCAGGGGCCAGACCCCTTGCAAGGTTGTGCAAGGCAATTGCCCGCTTAGTCCATGTCTTTACATGGTTTTGAAATTGAGCAAAAGCAAAACTAGAGATCTGGGTTATCCCTAAGTGTCAAGTACACATAGAATCTTCAAAATATTTGGGATGTAAATTGCACAAACAAAATTTAAAAATGTTAAAATTTAATTAGTGTTTCATTAACATATGGCACTGTTTTCGCCTTCATACACAATTAGATCTCAGATTGAACTGGGAACCAGTTACCTTTTGATACCTAGTGATTAATATCTACCATTCTTACACTGATTTCCAGGATGAAAATCTCGGCAGAGCGAACGGTCCCTCCAAGCCCAGTTTGCTTTTTGGTCTTCTCTTCTGCTTTCTGTAGAGCCCATGTGGCACTAGCGAAGATGGCGTGCTACCCCAATGATAGTATTATTTTGCAAACCTTCCCCTGCTCGTCCTTCATTCCTTCTTCAGACAGGCCACACATCTGATTTGGTCGCTGCGGCGCCATCGGGAGCTCTTTCCACTCTAAAGCTAACTGTGACTGCGGGTGGATTAGATCTTCTGGACTTAGAATGCTTTTATTCAGCTGCAGATGTCCAATGGGTGGCTCACTGGCTTTCTGCCCACCTCCCTGCATGAAATGGGGTTTACCAGTAAAGACTTTTAAGGAAGGCTTAATGCACTGCTCATCGTTTCCTACTGACCATTCTATGGATCTCCATCCGGGGTTATCATGCATGGCTTTCTCTTGCCTTGCCAGAACCTGTAAACTCACTGACACACAGAAACCCTATGCTCCTGCACTACCTTTGCTAAGCCTTCCCACTCGCACGGGATGGCTGTGCTCAGAGCAACTTCATCAGTGGCATGTTGCAGGTGTCTTAAAATTGGGGACTTTGTTTCTGAACAGTGAGCTACTAAATTTCCAAACCCTTGTGGCAGACTACCATCTTCACCCCGGTCAACTCCTTACTTACAACCACCTTAAATAATCATTAAATGCCCTATTTCATGTCTGCTACCTAGCACTAACCCTACAAGAGGTGTGCCAGAAGCTCTGTACCATAGGAAATGGTGGCAAACTGATAGAATGGGTGTACAGACCTATCCTGCAACATGGAAACCACTTCAGGTCTTCTTGTCATACTACATGGATGATTGAGGTAGCCAAGCCTCTGCAAGATATGGTCTAAAATACTGGACTTTCCCCACAAAGTAGCCCACAGCTGTCACTTTAAGTAAATTCATAGTGCTTCCTTGTGAATGCATTCTGCCCGTTGCTTGCCATTGGCCTTGTGGTTTGTAACTCACAATTTGTTGCTTTCAATTTGCTGGCTTTATTTGTTTTAGGCCATGCAGCTTGAATTCATCCCTTCCCTTGCCAAAACCTTATTTACAGTATCCTGCCAAGTGCTCCCTTTCTGTAAACAGGCCTGTAAATCTTGTTCTTATCTCATCATATTTGCTGTGCATTCAAAGAACAAAGTCAAATGTCAGGCTCTGTCTTCGGTGGGAACTTAGTGTTTATTTTCCTTTCTCTGACTTCAAAGTGAGAGGATTTATGCAACAATCTTGCTGGATACTGGGGTTAGGAAAGAGTTTTTTCTATCACATGACAACATTTAAATAGACTTCAGAATATATCAGAATTGCACCCTACTCTGTATCACTCCACTTTACGGCACTCCATGCCACTGTTCTCTTCTCCATTCGGAACCACTCCACATTATGCCACTGCTCTTTATGCTACTTCACACTATGCCTCTCTACTCTACTCTGTACTACTCTGCTCTAAGCCACTACACTTTGCGCCTCTCTACACCACTGCGCTCTGCTCGTCTGCACACCATACCACTCCAGTCTAGGCAACACCAATCTAATCTGCACAACTCCACTCTCTGCCACTCTGCAACGCTGCACTGTACGCCACTGCACTCTAGGCTAATTCACTTTACTCTGTAACACTCAACTCTATGCCCCTGCACTCTACATCAATACACTGTACATCATTCTAATCTACTCTGCACCTCTGCACCCTATGCCACGGCAATTTACACTACTTTACTCTATGCCATCACACTCTATGCCACTTTATGCAACTCCACTCTAACCTGCACTTCTCCACTCTAAGCCACCTCACTCTACTGTGAAATAATCTACTTTATGCCACTGCACTCTGTGCCACTGCATTCTATGCCACTGCACTCTACCCTGCACCTCTCCACTGTATGCAACTGCACTCTACTCTGAAACAATCTATTCTACGCCACTGTACTCTATACCACTCTGACCACTGCACTCTAGTTCAATGCACTCTACACCGCTGCAAGCTGACACTCTGCAACACTGCTCTGGCCACCACTATACTCTACACCACTCTGCCCTGTACTACTGCATTTTGCACCAATATACTCTATTCCACTGCATTCTATGCCACTCTACTCTGCCCAATGCCACTCTATGCAACTGCACTCTACACCAGTGCTCTCTAAACAACTGCACTGCCCTTTACTCTGCACCACTGTACTCTATGCCACTGTTCTCTGTACCACTCTACACCACTGCACTGACACTCTACACTGCAACTCTGCACTCTACACCACTCTACTCTATGCCACTGCACTCTAGGCACTATACTCTACACCACTCTACTCTGCACCACTCTACACCACTACACTCTATGCCACATGAGTCTACTCTGCACTCTATGACACCACTCTGCATTACTGCGCTCTCTGCTACTCTGTTGTATGCCACTCTACTCCACTGCACTCTATGTAACTCTACCCCATGCCACTCTATGCCACTGCACTCTGCGCCAATGCACTCTAAACTGCACTGTACGCCACTGCCCTCTACTCTGTACCACTGTACTCTACGCCACTGCTCTGTGCCACTCTACTCCACTCTACATCAATGCACTGACACTCTACTCTGCAGTGTTGCACTCTCCACCACCATACTATACACCAATGTACTATGTACAATTGCATTCTATGCCACTGCACTCTATGTCATTCTACTCTGCATCACTCCACTCTACAGCACTTTGCCCTACTCTGCACCACTCTACACTACACCACTGCACTCCCTGCAATGTGAGTCTACACTGCACCACTCTACACTACTGCTCTCTCTGCTACTCTATTGTATACCACTCTACTCCACTGCACTCTATGCCACTCTACTCTGTCCATTGCCACTCCCTGCCACTGCACTCTAAACCACTGCACTCTACACTAACGCACTCTAAACAACTGCACTGTACCCCACTGCACTGTACTTTGCACCACTGGGCTCTACGCCACTGCTCTTATGCTAGTCTACTCCACTCCACACCACTATGCCACTAGATTTAAGCCATGCTGAACAGCAGCTACTCTGGTGTATAACATGGCTAAAACACATTAGCAAAGCCATTAACTCTTTCGTAGATGAGACCTATTGGCTTTGCCAATGTTTGTTAGTACTATGAGGTACCGAGGTACCTGAAAGAACTGTGAAAAATACAATTACATCATAATAAAAGCTGCTACAAAATGCGCAAATACATTTCGGTTAAATAAAAAAAAGTGCTTATCAAATACAGATTTGAATAATATACAGTTTATACCTAGTGATAAAAAAAATGATAACACTCCATTAAAACCACACACTCCACAGCTCACCTTGGAACACCATTACAACACCTCTCTGAAAGAAATATCTTTGCCACCAGAAAATTTCAAGTGACTCCTTTTAGTAAAGTCAATGCAGGTTTTCAAGCCCCTTTGTATTTGCAGATTTACCAGTTGCCCACATTTGCATGTCTTTAGGGAAGGAGACCCCCTGGCAAGAAGGCCTATTCTTATCTGTCTGCCCCTCCCTCCCCCAGAGCACAGGAGACCCCTGCCTTCCAGCCCAGCTGGGGAAACTCCTCTGCCTGTAATTTCGCCTTGCTTTCATTGCCCTTTAGATGAAAGCTAAAATTACGGACAAATGCCGTCCGTTAAAGCTTTCATCACGGACAACGGACAGCAGGGCGAAATTACGGACAGTCCGTGAAATTTACGGACGGGTGGTCACCCTATTCGGGAGTAGTCAGGACCAGTCTGGTCCTCTGTGATCCCCTGCACGAGCAGCAAGTGTACGCATCCACGCTAGTGCACTCAGTCATTCGTTACTTACTAGCAGGCCGAATACACAAATTATCCACTTTATTTCTGTCATCAAAGCCCCTTTGCAAAACATTTCTTTTTGTAAAATTCGGTATTTACATCATCTATCAAACCCCAAATATTATGTGCTTGAGAATTTTTCTATTCATGGAAATATTTCATTATTTATTGAGGCCTGATGTAGAACACTAGAGTAACAAGGCAGAAACCATCAGTACACCTCTGACGGTGACCCCGGCTTCATTATTTTAGGAAATAAGCGTTCTTTTTTATGTGCTGCATGGAAAGAACAAGTGCAGAGACCCTAACAACGCTACACAACCAGTGGCAGCTCCCCTCACCAGCAACTGCAAAAAAATAAAATAAAACAATAATAAACGATGCGTATTATCGTTTTATTTTCAAAGGGGTGGGGCCATGGGGGGTTACAGGTACTGGGGGAGTGGTTTGCACTCCCCTTAGTACGCATGTGGCCGGCCGGCTCGCACTGAGCTCTCTCCAACCCCACACTGTGTTGCTTGGTTGGAGACAGCATGCTCGGGCTCCCAGTCTACCTGGGAGTGCAAAGCCAGCACGTTCAAGCCAATCCTAATGCTGCTCTCATGCTGCTCTCATGCATGAGAGCAGTGTGGGGATCTGCCGCTGGAAAGGCTGGGAGCATGCAATCCGGCGGAGACCCAAGGAACGGCGGTGCCACAAGTTCAAGGTAAGGTTAAAAAAAAATTATTTAGGCCCTTATTTATACTTTTTGACGCAAAACTGCGCCAACGCAGTTTTGCGTCAAAAAAATTAGCGCCGGCTAACGCCATTCTGAAGCACCATGCGGGCGCCGTATTTATTGAATGACGTTAGCCGGCTTTAGCCGCCGGCGCCGTCTGGTGTGCGTTAAAAAAAACGACGTACACCAGGCAGCGTCGGTGTAGGGGGATATGGGGATTGGGCATCAAGAAATGGGGCAAGTCAGGTTGAGGCAATTTTTTCGCCTCAACCCGATTTGCGCCATTTTTTACGACTCCCAACCCCCATAGAAATTACTCCTGTCTTAGCAAAGACAGGAGTCATGCCCCCTTGCCCAATGGCCATGCCCAGGGGACTTCTGTCCCCTGGGCATGGTCATTGGGCATAGTGGCATGTAGGGGGGCACAAATCAGGCCCCCCTATGCCACAAAAAAAATAATAATAATACTTACCTGAACTTACCTTAATGTCCCTGGGATGGGTCCCTCCAGCCTTGGGTGTCCTCCTGGGGTGGGCAAGGGTGACAGGGGGTGTCCCTGGGGGCATGGGGGGGGCACCTCTGGGCTCCTTCAGAGCCCACAGGTCCCTTAACGCCTGCCTTTTGCAGGCGCTAAAAAATGGCGCAAAAGCGGCCGTACGTCATTTTTTTTGACCCGCCCACTCCCGGGCGTGAATTTTGCCCGGGAGTATAAATCCGACGCACATGCCTCGGAGTCGATTTTTTAGACGGGAACGCCTACCTTGCATATAATTAACGCAAAGTAGGTGTCCACGCTAAAAAATGACGCTAACTTCATGGACTTTGGCGCTAGACGCGTCTAACGCCAAAGTATAAATATGGAGTTAGTTTTGCGTCGAAATTGCGTCCAAAAAAACAACGCAATTCCGGCGCAAACGGAGTATAAATATGCCCCTTAGTTTTGTTCACCCTCCCGTTGCCCCACCACTTTGTCCCTCTGCCAGCCATGAATGTACACAACAAACAAATAATCCTCTGTTGCAAAGGTAGAGAAGGGTGTAAAGAAGTGCTCAGGTTCAGTTCATGAAACTGTGAATGGAGTTGAAAAGTTAAGTGAGAGTGAGTTGACAACCTGTGGAGCATATTTATACTCTGTTTGCACAGGATTAGCGTAATTTTTTTAAAACTCTAATTCAGTGCAAAACGAACTCCATATTTATACTTTGGCGCTAGACCTGTCTAGCGCCAAATTTATGGAGTTAAAGTCATTTTTTGGACATGGAAACCTACCTTGTCTTAATGAGATGCAAGGGAGGTGTTCCCGTGCACAAAATTTCTCTATGGCCTTAACGCCATATTTATACTCCCGTGCAAAAATGGTACACGGGAGGGGTAAAAAAATGGTGGAAAGCTTGCTTTGCCCTATTTTTTAACGTGTGGGTCAGAGTAGGCATTAGGGGACCTGTGGGCCTATTTCCATGGTGGAATACCAGGGAATAAGCCCACAGGTGCCCTCCCGAGGCCCCAGGGACACCCTCACCCACACCAGAGGGACAGCAGAGGATGGTGGACCCCATCCCAGGTAAGTACAGGTATGTACTGGTAAGTACAGGTAAGTATTTTATTTTATTTTTTAAAGTGCGATAGGGGGCCCTGAAATGGGCCCCCATACATGGCACAGGGTCCAATGGCCATGCCCAGGGGACCCTTTGCTGGCCATTGGGGTGGTGGGCATGACTCCTGTCTTTACTAAGACAGGAGTCATGTGGTATGGATGGTTTTGCATCAGAAAATGACTCTAGGCAGGTTAAAGTCATTTTTTTACTCTAAATTGCCTAACATCATTTTTTGGTGCAAAACCCCCTTCTTCCATACCGCCAGCCCCACCCGACTAATGTAATTTTTTTTACACTAGCCTACCGTTTGCACCGGTTTGCACTATTCCATAAATATGGTGCCCGGCTGGCTGGTGCACAGAAATGGTGTAAGCCGGTGCTAAACTGTTTGGTGCAAAACTGCGTTAGTGCAGTTTTGCACCAAAAAGTATAAATCAGGGACTGTATGTCTAGGTGGCCATGCTCCGTGTTGAGATCCCACTTCGAAATTCTTTCGGAGCTGCGCTGGGGCACACAGGAGCTGCAGCATTCTCCGAAATACTCCATATCTTCTCAACTCTGTGAAAAAGGGGTTGGGGAGGCACCCGAGTGAATCTCTGTTAAGGTCCACAGGTGGCTATAATACAGCTCAGGAGGGGGAAAAGATGCACCGCTTGTCCAAGAAGTCATGCTCAATATATGCAGTGGTTGCATGTGGTGGGCTCTGGAACTTATTAATATATTTTGACCTACCAACTCATGTGATGTCACCTTGTGTCACACGATTTTGGCTTCCTTCACACATTCACCCAGTGATGAGCCGAAATCACAGGTTTGCAGGGAAGACGAGCTGGAAACCACTGCAAACAGTTGGCTTCCAGCTGGTCTTTGGAGGCTGTAGGCGGCCAAAGTCCATTAAGGGGAGTGATAACACCCCAAGACATCGGTGACAGCCTTCATGACCCTTTGAGCATTTTGTTTTTCTGGTGGTGGGGGTGGACCGGTGAAGAGCAGAGTGCCACTTAGTTAGATCTCTGCATAGAGGCCTCACGGCCTCCAAGGCCCCACCCCCTCCTCACAGGGCAAATTGTATTTAAAAGTTGGGAGTTCTGTATTTTTGACAGAGTTTGAGCTAAAACAAGAGAGTGAAATGCAGAACAAAGGGAGAAAGGAGGGTGAAAAAGAACCTCCAAGAGTGAGATGGCGAGACAGGAAGTGGAAGGTATTCGATTTGGAAGTACGAGCCATGAGGTGGAATCAAGACTAGGCAGGTTTGCTATTCAGTAAACTTAACACCCAACAGCACTCCTGACCACATTTGTAAGCACCACCTGAAAGCAGTGAATACACATAAAAGAGATGACCATCAAAGAGCGGCAAACTCCATATTAATACCGCGTGCATCTTACCCCAAGTTGTGAAATCACAAATATGGCCTTAACCATGAGATTCAAATCATTGCTTTGGAAGCCACTGATTGAAGCATCACAGACCTGAAGTGTGGCTTATGCATAAAATGCTGAAGCTTGGAGATGGCTGCAACAGGAAGGCAGCCACCCATTGGCAGGCCCACTAACTCGTTAAAACATTCCACCATCAGGAAGGAGGGGGTGGTGCTTTACGCTGTGCACAGCCTTAGGTCATTTCTAACCAAGCAAAAACACCAAAAGCTTCTGAGACTGTAGCCAATGTCCTGAGAGGTTTCAAACGTATAATGCAGATCGGCTGTGCAGAACCTTCAAACATGAGCTGACCAGTCTACTGTTTGCTGAGGTTTCCAGCTCATTTGTTGTTGCACTGTGTGCAGCAGACCGTGTGAAGGGAATCGATATTGCCTGATGTACAGTGGCACCGTATGAGTTGGAAGATCTGCAACAGAGCCACAGGTGCAAACCAGACGTAGCTTCATGGACCTTTGTTGAAGAGCCACTCTAGCATCACTGGAGCTGGGCTGTCAAGTTAGTAATGTCTCAGTCAATGAGGCACAGGACATAGCAGACCAATTACGTGCATGCTACTGGCAAACATCTGCATGCATCTATCTGAGTCTGTCTGCAAAAAACTTTGTAAACAGACTCACATTACATTGAGAGATGAAAGATGGTGCAAGGTTCTTGAGCAATCGCTTTATGCACTCAGGGCATGGGTTTAAAACATTGTACACAACCATGCGAAATTAAGCATGAAAAAGTACTATCTTTGATGGCATTTGATAAACTCAATTCACAAATTCACGATCTGCAGATATATACAAGTACCACTGGGACTGATCACTGTGTAAACTCCTCATCAGGTGGTGGATTTTCCACTGTCAAATGTGTTGAAGGACCTGGGTAAATAGATGCTTTTTTGGGAGTAATAATTGCAAATCTAGTAAACACTCACAACATTGCAACAGTTTTGATATTCACAAGCATTTGCTCTGCTTTTCTCACCATAGTTGTGATAGTAAACAAAGACCTTAAAATGAAAGCAGAAGTGGTCAGGTAAGATGTGAAATGCACTGAGCACTACCATTTTTGTGTGGTTGAAGGAAAGGGATTGCATTTGCACTTTTTCTCTAAACGTAGGACTGCATGTAGGCTTTGCAAACCATTCACAGTTATTCGATTAGGGCTGTAGGCCTGTGTTTGCAGATACTGAGCATTTTCCCATAAGCCAAAAAGCACATCAACAGTATACATCTATGACTGACTACATTTCCACTTTGGTTTTGAATTAATTCAACAAAAAGATGTAGGAAGAGTCACACTAGGTTCCCTTTCACATTACACAGCATGGCAACACAACTGGGTGGGTAAAAATAAATATGGATCCAGTGACAGACAGGACACTGGTACTACAGCAGATGCTCATGCATTGCAAAACATAAGAAACAGACATAATTGTGTACCGAGCACTGTCATGGGAGCCGCCACAGGGCTACTGAGTAGCCAGGTCTTGCATTCTTCACATGGACAACTGTTGGTGGAGGGGTCACTTAAAGAACTATTTGCATTGGAAGTCACTTTCCTTAAAGCATGAAGCCTACTGATGTGTGCCAACACAGGGAGAAAGGACAGGAAAGAAACGTATGCCTTAAATACTGTGCATTCCTGCCCTTTTCCATCTGACACACTGCAATGCAGCAAGATGGCTTGCTGCAATGCACTGTGCCACTTTGCAATAAAAATGGCCTCTAATGTCATGTGCACATAGTGGGAACAACTTACTGCAATATGTAGACAGTGAGTTTCCATTGTGTCATTGCCTCAATAATCCTGCAATGGTAGTGGCAACACAAGTAATATTGTGTCATCTTACACTGTTTGAATGGGCAGAACCACTTCATCTGCTTAATCTGGTTAACCTATCAAAACAAAAATCATGTTGTACACAAGTCAAGTCAATATGAGTTCAAAGGGTACCCACTTGCTAAGTGTGAGATGAGTGTTTGTTCAATGGTGTACCTAGTATCGGCAACAGTTAGAGTTACAATAAATTAATGGTGTGTGAATAAATGTTGTATTCAAAAGTAAATGTGTCACACATAGTAGTAGACATGTATGTTGACCAAATGTTCTGCTAGAACATTGGAAGAAGTAGATGTAAATGCCATTTGTGTCATGCAATTTATGTATAGGCCCAAATCCTGTGTAAATGTAAATTTCTTGTACCAATGTGATACCAACATTATAAAGCACACATGTCTCTGCCATATTTAAAATCTAGGTGCAAACATACACATAGGTATCAAGCCACATTGTCAAATTTAACCTATGTGATAGATCACCAGTTTTGTGATGCAAGTTGGCTACATTTTCTGCATCTGAGTACATCAATGTAAAACTCACAAACCCAAACAATATTCTGTCAAAAATGTCATAGCCCAGTAACAAACACAGAAAAAAATGCAACCAGGGCAAGGTATCACAGTGTACTTAGGATCCCAATCTAAACATTCTCTAGCCACACCAATTATGGCAGAATCTAGGCATATAAGTACAGAATCACCTACAAGTCAAAATCAAATACATACATGTGAAAACCTAAGGTCTTGTGTCCAGGTCTGTAGTAGGAAGTTGCTTGTATAAAATCAGTTTGTCCCACATAAAAATGGCCCATATTTCCATACATCTGTGTCAATCTAAGTACAGCATTACACCTTGTCTGACAAAACGCATTAGCAGTAGGCTGACCACAAAATATATAACTATCCAGGTCACATGTTGGAAATGCACTACATGTACATAGCAAATAGCCATGCTAAATTAAGAGGATACATCAAAGACTGTGTCAATTTCATGTAGGCAAGTAATAATATCAGAGGTATTAAAAGGACATATGTTATGTATCAGTGTCAAAAAGGCTGGCAAAGTCTCAACTTACCTAGGGCTGAATATATGCCAGAAATTCAGATCATAAGTATGTTACTTTGCACATCAAGTGAGTGCACACAACATAGAGATGTCAAGAACATTTCAAAATACAGATCATAGTAGACTATTGGCTGAACTTGAAAATCAGCATATAGAAGTGTCCAAAGTATCAGGACATGGTCAACATTTGCAATGACACATAGAACTGGAAGAGACATGCGTAAACTAATGATTAACAGTATCTAACACATATTGTTCTTTATTGTAAGAAACATGTATGACTTTGCCAGTATACATAACACAAATGGACAGGTATGTCTCAGTAACAATGTGCATGATCATTATTACTTTCAGCTGACCAGGGATATTGTTTGCAGACATGGGTCACGACCCTAATCATCCAACCCCAGACGGAGCCTGAAAAGGAGGAATATTGTGAAAGAATTTTTGGAGTTCTGAAGTCCAGGTTTAAATGCCTGGACATGTCAGGGGGAGACTGGTGTACTCCCTCCCAATGGTCTGCAAAATCATCCTTGTCTGTGCCATCTTGCACAATATCTGCATCAAAAATAATGTTCAATGGGACTCTGAACCAGAACCTACAAAGCAAAAGAAGGAGCACAATGAAAATGAACAAGTGATTCACCACACTTTGGCTGGCCATCGGTGACACAACCAGATTGTGGCAATTTTTTTCTCTTAAACATATAAAATGATGTGAAAAAATCTGAAATGTAGTTAACTATTCTACATATGAATATATGTTGGAACTCATTCATTGTGTTATTTGTATGTCAAAGTCAAAGTGGAAATCTATTCACTCACAACTCCTCATCTAGAGGTAGACCTCAACTTTTAACAATCATGTTGTTTGAGCTGCTGGGGAACATGGGGCAATACCACAAAATAAAAAACAACCAGCGCAGCAATGCAATGTGTTGCTGTGTACTGTATGAAAGAGACATACCAGGATTGCCACATATCTACATAAAATTTTTCCATCCCTGTCCTCACGCACATTATGAGTGGAGTGCAGCACAGCCAGCAGTCTTGCTGTGTTTTGCAGCAGCAAATTGTGTTTCATATGGCACTCAGTAATAGATGGAACACTAATATCCTAAAACCGCTCTACCTGAGGCAAGCAAGTCATTGTAGAGGTTTTCTCCATTGGACAAGCATGCAAACTGTCATCAATTTACAGCATCAATTTTTGTGGCAGATACAATCACCGACTATGAGTGACAGTCGTCATGTACAAAGGTCTAGTGCCAGGTGTCGATGTTAAAATGAGATTTGTAATGAAGATATACATGTATCTGTGGGTTCCTCAAAACAATACATGTGACTCATTTTCTAGGCAGATTGCCGAACATCTGGCCACAGTTGACAAAATGCAAATTTTTTATGCTTAGCACAGCAATTTGATGAGGCTCAAAGGCCTGTAACACAACCCTATGAACAGGTGACCTTACTGTGTATGGCGTTACCTATAGAAGTAAGACAATGGATATGTTTTTTCAACCATCACATCCACTCAAGAATAATGAAATTGTAGAAGTGTGAAGTGTCCATTTCAAAAGTTAATCACAAATGTATGAGTACAAGCAAAATTCTAATTGAACATGGTACAATGTTTGGTATGAAATTACTTCTGCATGGTAAGGGTCCTGTACCCCTGCCCTGAGTGTCCCACTGCATAGTTGTGGGACTCACTACATCTTGTATCATCCCAAAGGGGAACATGGAATATGAGTATGTGCCATTACATAGAACTGTGTCATGGATTGCAGTCTTCTTGGACCAGGAGGGCAGCACAAAGACCTGCCCTCATAATGGATGTACGGCACCTGCTTTTGCCAGGAGGAAGACTGAGCCAAAGTGGGGTTGGCAGCATACTGTGTACTGAACAGTAGTACTGAACATGACCATGTGACCCTGGTTCACTGCAGTGAGGCCTACTGGCTCACTCACCTCTTTAAAGGTTTTGTTGCTGTGTGTTACACTCCTTCCTGCCCAACATCATGTTGATTTTTTTTTCACAGTTGTTTATTTGTTTTCAGTATTATGAAAGACAGTACAATATATTATTCCGTTGATCAAATTGTCTTTCTTACAGACAGTATCAATGTGCATATAATTGGAGATTGTTTAGTCGGAGGTTCCCCAGAAAGTGTCCTTGTACAGAAGCTTACAAACATTTGTTATATGTATCAACAAAACCTTAAAACAAAAAACAGAACAATGCTTCCATGGGATTAGATATGGTGTGGGGGGATGGAGTGAGTGTTGGCTACAATGCAGTGCTAAGTATCTTAGTACATGGGTATAAAATGTAGGCATTTATTAAAGGCATCTTAATGTGTACACACATGAGGCACAGTAATACACATATCGATGTAGAACTCACATCTCAGGGCATGTGTAAATCGTTTTTGGCCTCCACGTTAAGTACCAGGGGATCCCAGAATTCCACCCCCGTGTGGATAGTACCACAAGCTCGAAGCCAGCGGAGATGGTGGGCTTCTGTTTTGGCCCAAGTTAACAGGTGCTTTAACCATTGGGATATTACTGGGGGAGTCGAAGATTTCCATGCCATAGCAATCCTACGTTTAAATAATACAAAGGCTAAATCAATGAACCTGTGAAGGTATTTATCCCCTCTTTTTATGGGGCAAATGCCCAGTAGGTAAGATTTAGGTGTCACGTTTAGGGTATGGTTGGTTAGGCCCGCTACCATCGCTGTAATCTTGTGCCCGGTCGTTTGTAACACAGGGCATTCCCACACCATATGGTAAAAACCCACCAAGGGCAAAGTACAGTGTGGGCAACCCGGGCTATGTGTGGGGTACATGCAGTGGATGCGAGGGGGGTCCAGATATGCGTGGTGTATGTAATTGAGTTGTATGAATCTGAACCTAGCATTTCGGGATATTCCCTTTACCGACTGCAACGCCTTGCTCCATTCCGCTTCGGTTAATGGTTGCGGCAACGCCGCATTCCACCTTTCATGTGCAGTCTGTAGGAGGTTGACTTTGGGTACATGTAATGCAGCATACAGGGTGGTAATAATGCGCTGAGTGCTCCTGGTCGACAAGATGGAATGTAATGTGTGAGATGTAGGAGGTTCTGTATCCACTGCACCCCAGAGGCCACGCATGACCTGTAATATAACATAATAAGTAAGAAATTGTCCAGGTGCAATATCGTGTCCTGTGATAATGTCCTGAAATTACCAAAGTGTGCCTTCTGAAAATAAATGTCACAGCCAGATAACCCCTTTATCAGTCGATTGGATGTGATCATGAGCTTGTGTTTTCTGTATTATCCCGGGTATCTCCCAGACGGGAATCTCCGGTGAATAAGGAATGTGGGGGCCCCTAAAATGTATGAAGCAGTGCCAGCATGAATGTGCTACCTTCATTAGTTGGGTCATAGTGTTGCGAGGGCCACTATTGTCTGTAGCCAAGTGTATATTGCAACAGTCCCTAGACAGGCTTGTATAACGCGTGCTTCCGGGTGTAGTTGTGAGAATAACCAGGATATCAGCCATTGTAGCTGTGCCGCTGCATAATAAAGCTCGAAGTTTGGGGCCCCCAATCCACCCTCCGCCAATAGCCTTTGGAGTTTAGGCAGGGCTACTCTGCGGCGTCCATCCCCCAAATCAAATCTAGAAGCAAGCCATCAAGCGTCTTGAAGAAGGCACGAGGTATCGCTATAGGTAATGCTGAGACTAAATACAGCAGCCTGGGTAGGAGTAACATCTTGGAGATCGCCACATGGCCAATCGGCAATAGGGGTAGTGATTGCCAGAAAGTGAGGGAAGTACAGATATTTGCAACCGCCTTGTGTAAGTTACCTTCAAGGAGGTCATGTGTCGCATGATAAACATGAACTCCTAAGTACTTGAAGGTATCGTAAGGCTACTGCAAGAGGGAGTTAGCCAGAGTCATTCTATTAGCAGAGGGGGCAGGGGGCCAGTGGGAACACACAAGACTTAGACCAGTTAACCCGGAGACCCGAGATCTCCCCAAAGGTTGCCAGTAGTTGTTCAAGCTCAGGGAGTGCAGTACTTACGTCGCTAAGGTAGATGAGAGCATCATCAGCATAGAGAGAGACGACATGGAACCACCGGGAGTCCTGTATAGCCCAGATCTCAGCCCGTTCACGTAAATAGCAGGCCAAGAGTTCTATGGCCAAGGCAAAGAGGAGTGGTGAAAGTGGACAACCTTGACGTGTCCCCCTTTGTATGCCAAAGAAATTAGATATCAATCTGACCCACCTTCACCCTGGCCAGTGGTTCCCTGTACAACGTGCTAACCCATCTGAGAAGACGCAGTCCGAATCCCATGCATTCAAGACATGCAAGGAGAAAATCCCATCCCAGAGTATCAAAGGCTTTTTCAATGACTAAGGAAACTGCCACTTGGTGAGGATCCCCAGGTGGGGTATTGTGGATGGTTTGTAAAAGGCGCTGTATATTGAGAAAAGTAGTGTGGCCCGGCATGAAGCCTGATGGGTCATGGTGAACTAATGTTTGCATTGTAGGGAGTAATCGGTTAGCTAGTACCTTCCCTACTATCTTGCACTCCAAATTTAGCAAGGACAGGGGATGATATGACCTAACGTCTAGTGGATCACGCCCCGGTTTCGGTAGCACCACCATCAGGGCTTCGGGTAAGGATTGTGGTAAGAGTCCCTGTTCAAATGCCTCCTGATAAACCTCCAATAAACGTGGTGTGGTAGCAGTAGAGTAAGTAGCATAATATTCGATTGGTAAGCCATCTGCACATGGCATTATTATTACGAGCAATTTGCGATATGGCTTCTTTGATCTCCTCAATCTGAATGGGCTCCTCCATAGCATTGCATTGGGCGGTAGTGAGACTAGGGAGACATACCCCTCTCAGAAAATCCTGCACAGAGCTAATATTCGGGGTGGCCTGCTTCTCATCGAGCTGTCAATAGTAATCGCGAAAGGCATCATTAATAGCTAGTTGTGATGTACCTATTGTGCCATCAACCATTCTAATCGACCAAGCCGGTGTACTGTGGTGTTCCCCTCGGAGAAGCCAGGCAAGTAACCTGCTTGAGCGGTCTCCTTGTGCATTCTGTAGAGCCATCCGTGTGCGGAGATCATGATAGCTCAAGGCAGATTCCGCCTAGCCACAACGGATACGGTACTGTCGGAGCTGTGTTGGTGACACTGTGCACCCTGCAGCTTGTACTTCTGCCTGACGTAGATCTCGTTCTACCTCAGAGAGATCCCATAGCAATTGCCGTTGGACCCCCAGGTGGTTGCCATACAGTGCCCTTGAATCACCACCTTATGGGTCTCCCACTCTATTGCTCGAGAGGAGGCTGAACAAGCATTCGTTTTGAAGAATCGTCGGATGGACTGCGATAGTGCATCATGAAACGGAGGATCTGATAGAGCCTCCACTTGGAGGCGCCAATTGGGAGTGGTGGGTCATGGTAATCCCCGGGACAGTACCGCCGTCAATGGGATATGGTCCGAATTTGTTCGTGCTAGGTATTCCGAGTGATCTAGGAGAGGCCCAGTGTGAATGGTACTAAAAAGGATGTCAATCTGAGTATGCAGGTCATGAACGGGGAGTAAAATGAGTACTCGCGATCTTGCGGGTGACCCAGGCACCATATATCACTAAGCCCCATCTGAGTGCCCCAGCTCTTGAAGTGGTGAGTGATGCGGTTGCAGCAAAAGGTAATGGGGGGTAGGAACGGTCAAAATGCAAATCCAAGGTGCAATTAAAATCTCCACCCCATATTCCCGGAGTTAACTGGTCTCGAAAAAGCACTAGTGTTAGAGAGTATAGGAAGTGTATTTGAGTCATATTAGGGGCATTTATAGCCACTAAATTGATGGGAGTACCATCTAGCCTACCCTCCAGAATGACATACCAGCCTTTTGAATCTATTTTTTGAGTATTTAGGGCAAAGGGGACTCCAGGAGCTGCCCATATGAGAACTCCCCTGGCATAGGTGGATGTAATAGTGCCATATGTTTGTCCTCGCCACCTAGACCATATACGATCCAGTTCCGTGGCCGTAAGATGTGTCTTCTGAAGCATTGCAATATGAGTCTGGTGGAGCTTGAGATATGAGTATACCCTGTGGCACTTGGTGAAGGATGCCATGCCCTGCACATTCCAGGTCAAGATTCTATATTGCGGAGTGTGTGTCAGTGAAGGCGTGTTAGATATCATATCCAATACAGTGAGTGAAAGAAAATATCTTCTGGGCTACCAGTTGTGTTCTGACACTCATAATCCCCCATCTCCTGCAATAGCCATCCCTGATAATCATCCACAGTGTTATTGTCCCACATGCATAGTAGTCTGTACACAACAATACAGTGTAAAACATTGTAAAACAAGTATGTACATCGAAGAACACCCCAACCTTACTAACAATCCCCCCAGGGTCGAAACCACATGGTATACCGCCCAATACACATAATAATACGCAAAATAACATTTGCCATGATAATGTAGTGAACAACCTGTCCAAATATGCATTGCATGGGGGCGTGATTAGCACATGCATTCTGGTGCCCCGCGTTAGGGTCCATGTCTTAGTGTGAAAAGGGTCCTTACAGGAATCAGTGTCAGCATAAAAGCCCTGCCCGTAGTCAAGAGGTACCCTGGAAATGACAGCTGATGGACAGCAGAGCAGAACATATTGACAACACAGAATCAAATAATAGCGTCTACTAATCCAGGAGTGATGTGAGGGTCTTTATTGCTGCAGATCGAGGAGATCTCTGATTCGCCAGTCTCGGATCCCGATGCTCTTATATGGTCTGAACCAAGAGTGGTGAATGAGTTGGTTTGATATTGTGTCACTGCTTCAAATGCCCGAGCTTGCTCTGCCGTTGCTTGATCGCGATCAGGTCGGGATCCTGCTGGTTTCCTGTGATGTCGTTGTGGTTTAGGTGTCACCCAGGTGTCTGTTTCCTCCTCCTCCCCATGTGTCGCAGCTAGGCCTTTGTTGTGCAGCCAGGTCCACACGTCCTCTGGTGTCTGAAAAACGTGTGTTTTTTCATTGTCTATAACTTTAAGCTTTGCTGGGAAGAGAAGGGCATACTTGATCTGCAGTTCGTGTTACCGTAATTTAACCTTTGTGTAAGAACCACATTTGCAATTGCACCTCCATGGTGTAGTCCGGGTAGGCAGAGATCGTGGTGTTGTCAAAGTGCCATGAGACCTTAGTACACAACAGTTGATGGATGAGGTTGCGGTCCTGAAAGTTCAGTAGGCAGGCAATGAGAGGCCTCGGTGGTGCTCCGCTTTGGGAGGGCATCCTGGTATGCAGTGGACCCGTTCTATGGAGAACAAAGGAGGTGTTTTATCCTATAGCACGATGTTCAGAAGCCACTCCTCTAAGAACAGTTTGGCACAGGGAAGCTCTGAGCATTCAGGGAAGCCAATAAAGCGTATGTGATTGCGACACGATCGTCCCTCTGCGTCTTCTGCTCTGCGATGTAAAGCAGATATCTCTTCCTGCATGTTCGTTATTTGTGTTTGCATGGACTGGAGAGTAGGCGATATAGTTTGCGTGACTGATTTGGCTTGGGTAACCCTATCCGCTAACTTACGATGATCTGCTCTCAATAGGTTTACCTCTAGGGTCAATTTTAGTCTCCAGTGAGGTTTTGGTGTCCAGTATCACGTGCAAGATTTTCTCAAATTTCTCAGAGTAGCTATTGGGCGTAGATTTGAGGTGTCGAAAATTATCTGCTTGTGATGGAGGGTCTGATGAAAGGTTGTCCCCTGTTTGCATGGTGTCTCCTGTTGTTTTGGCTGGGCGTGGTTTCCCCATGTCCTTGTAGTGGGAGGAGATGGGCGAGCGACTATGTCCTTGTATTACTAGTTCATCAGTAAGATGACTCTTCACTCCACCTTAGTTATGTTGGCTGATTAGCTCTGCCACAAAGTTTTACCAGGAAATTGGTGATAGTCCACCTGGCTTTGGAGCCCAGGGGTTGGTAGGCCACTCAGATACATCAGGCAAAATACAGCAGATACAGCAGAGACAAAACCATAATGCAGGGTGGCCAATAAGTAAATACGAGGGTGTAACTATTTATCCTGTATGCGTTACCTCAGTTCCTCTGATGTCTCATGTCTCATTTCCAATGAGATTTTCCAAGGGAAGGCAACCACTTCCTACCACCAAAGTCAACAGATTGCAACGGGTGAGCCTGCGGCTGCATTCAGCTCATCTAGCAGTCTTAGTATGTTCCTACACGCGCTAGTAGGTCACCATAGACCTTCTCCATAACCCCAAGAAGGGTCCCAGGTATCTCTCAGGCCGCATCCAATGCTCGTAGCGGTAACACGTAGCAGTCGGCAACAGCGGTACTAGGCACGCCACTCTTAGGAAGTACTAGCAAACTTACTACCTCTGCCAGAGGCGCCGTTCAGGCACATCACGTGGTGCAGCTCGTATCTCCCATAATGCTCTGGCCCGGAGCAGCCGGTGGGTAAGCCCGCTGCATCTCGTCTCCCCTTTCAGCACAGCCGCGGTTCTCGGGACATCCCTCGGGCTCCTGCTGACCTGCGTCGGGTGGGGCTTTAGCTGTGGGGTCAGCAGAGGTCCCTCACTGGCTCCCCCAGGTGCCGCTGATCTTCAGCTCATTCGCGGCACCATTACCGATGCCCACGCAGCCTCTGTGGTTTTGGGCGAGGCAGGCCCTCTAGTGCTATGTGCGGCACGGCTGCAGCCGTCTGAGCACCGTCAGAGTCGGGCTGGGTGTATCTGGTCCACACAGTTCACTCATGGAACCCTTCTGCCATCGATCTCAGGATTTTTGCCGGGCCCAGCGCGGAGCTCTCTAAGGAGCGTCCGATGTGGTCGCCATCTTGGCCACGCCCTGCCCAACATCATGTTGATATTAAGAACTGTGCATGATAAAACCATATGCTGACTGTATGTGCTTGTGAAAGACACATACAACACATATGATCAAATGTGGAACAGTGTGCACGTGGTTAATGTATGTTTGCAGGTAGTGTGTGATTACATTGACACTATCAAGTACAGTCCAAAAGAAGAGTAGAACCAAACAGTGTGTGGTGACTGAGTGAGTGTGCTGCATGTCATAATGGTGGTTCTAGCCTGATACCCGTGGATCAAACAATTGCTCCCCGAAAGTCCTGTGACTGTAAACAAAGGTGTATTGTATGAGGACGGCCACACACTGCAGTGCAGTAAGTCACTCTACAGCACTGCTACGGGTGAAAGCAAAAGGGCAGTAATATGTTATATCTAACAAAATACAATGCAGTCCCGCCTTTTCCCCTAATCCAGCGTGTTTTTGCTGCCTATTGCCAATGCAGGCACCCTTGCACCAAGGTGTAAGTGTACTTGTGTTGCCTGCAGGAATGTATTTGTGAATGAAGGTGTGCCTTCCTGCAAACCAAACTATCCTGTGAGGCATAATCAGCCATGTACATGTGCTGCAGAATGCAGAACACATTGAAAGATGAAGTAACAAGGAGAGTTAAATCTATAAGTCCTTGTTATGAGACTCCGAGGAAAGTTGTTCTTCCTGGTGTGTTTCCAGGTTTACCTGATTATGTAAGTCTGAAATTGCATCCAAGACCATGGAAGTTGCATGCCTAGAGCCATGCAACAGTCATGGAACTGCTCCCTGGTGCTGAGTTAGGCAATGCAGTGATATCTGAAGCAATGCGTCATTCAAGATGAATGACCCCTCACAGGGTTCAGCAAGGTGGGCTTGGGTGGCTAAACAAATGTCATAATAGATTTACACTGGGCTTGTACCATGTTGCTTTCTGTAAGCACCACACACCTTGGTTCATAATATGTACCCCTGAGTGCATAAGAGTCTGCGCCACTAAATTACATATGGGACCTTGGTTAGCTTAATATGTAACACATGGCTGTCTGACAAAAACATGTTGAATATTGGAAATACACCAGATGGAATTTGAAAGTCCAGTAAATCTGCAAGCTGTGTGGCACATACACTGGAGTATGGGGGAGCTATCCTGTCTCAGTGCTTCCCTAGGTGTGTGTTGCATCTGTGACACATCACAAGGAAGGGTTTCTGACACATTGCAGGAATACAGGGATTGGTTAGAATAGGGAACACAATAGATGGGACCATAGGGCCCAGCAGCAATGTTTAAATGTACTGTGGGGGACATCCAGGTATGTACCTGGTGAAGGGTGTGATAAGTGATGTGTGATCATATAGCTCATGATACCTGCGTTGCTGTGATGTCATGCTACCTGCTGTTCCCTTGACTGCGTGATAAGGAACGCACATGCATTCCTTGAATCCAGACTGACTCCACAGGTAATCTGCCAGGAGATCTCTCATGATGTTACAGGCACATGCAAGACTTCCAACCACCCAGATTAACTACCTGGACACTGCCCTCTGTCACACAGACCTGCCAAGTGGTGCCACCCCAGTCCAGGACCAATAGAAGTGGCCCTAAGGTGTGTGAGCTAGCATTGGATAGTCTTCTACAGTAGATTCTTCACATTGGCCCAGTTGCGTGGGTCAGAACCCGTGCATCGCCCTTGTTGCACAGCACATTGTACCAGTTGCGCTGGTGGGAAGCACCAAAGTATAAATATGGAGTTAGTTTTGCACCGAATTACAGGGAGTGCAGAATTATTAGGCAAGTTGTATTTTTGAGGATTAATTTTATTATTGAACAACAACCATGTTCTCAATGAACCCAAAAAACTCATTAATATCAAAACTGAATATTTTTGGAAGTAGTTTTTAGTTTGTTTTTAATTTTAGCTATGTTAGGGGGATATCTGTGTGTGCAGGTGACTATCACTGTGCATAATTATTAGGCAACTTAACAAAAAAAAATATATACCCATTTCAATTATTTATCATTACCAGTGAAACCAATATAACATCTCAACATTCACAAATATACATTTCTGACATTCAAAAACAAAACAAAAACAAATCAGTGACCAATATAGCCACCTATCTTTGCAAGGACACTCAAAAGCCTGCCATCCATGGATTCTGTCAGTGTTTTGATCTGTTCACCATCAACATTGCGTGCAGCAGCAACCACAGCCTCCCAGACACTGTTCAGAGAGGTGTACTGTTTTCCCTCCTTGTAAATCTCACATTTGATGATGGACCACAGGTTCTCAATGGGGTTCAGATCAGGTGAACAAGGAGGCCATGTCATTGGATTTCCTTCTTTTATACCCTTTCTTGCCAGCCACGCTGTGGAGTACTTGGATGATGGAGCATTGTCCTGCATGAAAATCATGTTTTTCTTGAAGGATGCAGACTTCTTCCTGTACCACTGCTTGAAGAAGGTGTCTTCCAGGAACTGGCAGTAGGACTGGGAGTTGAGCTTGACTCCATCCTCAACCCGAAAAGGCCCCACAAGCTCATCTTTGATGATACCAGCCCAAACCAGTACTCCACCTCCACCTTGCTGGCGTCTGAGTCGGACTGGAGCTCTCTGCCCTTTACCAATCCAGCCACGGGCCCATCCATCTGACCCATCAAGACTCACTCTCATTTCATCAGTCCATAAAACCTTAGAAAAATCAGTCTTGAGATATTTCTTGGCCCAGTCTTGACGTTTCAGCTTGTGTGTCTTGTTCAGTGGTGGTCGTCTTTCAGCCTTTCTTACCTTGGCCATGTCTCTGAGTATTGCACACCTTGTGCTTTTGGGCACTCCAGTGATGTTGCAGCTCTGAAATATGGCCAAACTGGTGGCAAGTGGCATCGTGGCAGCTGCACGCTTGACTTTTCTCAGTTCATGGGCAGTTATTTTGCACCTTGGTTTTTCCACACGCTTCTTGCGACCCTGTTGACTATTTTGAATGAAACGCTTGATTGTTCGATGATCACGCTTCAGAAGCTTTGCAATTTTAAGAGTGCTGCATCCCTCTGCAAGATATCTCACTATTTTTTACTTTTCTGAGCCTGTCAAGTCCTTCTTTTGACCCATTTTGCCAAAGGAAAGGAAGTTGCCTAATAATTATGCACACCTGATATAGGGTGTTGATGTCATTAGACCACACCCCTTCTCATTACAGAGATGCACATCACCTAATATGCTTAATTGGTAGTAGGCTTTCGAGCCTATACAGCTTGGAGTAAGACAACATGCATAAAGAGGATGATGTGGTCAAAATACTCATTTGCCTAATAATTCTGCACTCCCTGTAGAGTGAAAAAAATAATAATGCTAATTCGGTGCAAACAGAGTATAAATATGCCCCTCAATACATTAGAGGTAGGGATTACTTTAAGGGGTGTTTCTTTGGGGTTGGGGTTTAGGGCATGTTGGGAAAGGGTATTGTAAAGAATTTCATTGAGGGAGAGTTTGCGGCCCTGCTATGGCTCCTGCAGCATTACCTGCCCAACATCCTGGCATCAGAGGTAGGGTCCACCACGGATACCCCCCAAGGAGAGTAAGGTGCGCTGGGAGAGGGTGCATTGGCATACGTGCAAGGTGTTTGGTGTGGAGCACAATATCTTCCCGGCCAAATATCGCTGGGCTGATGTGGTGGCACGAGAGGCATATCTGGTCAACCACCCTGGATTGGAGATTTGAGGCCCCAAAAGTATGTATGTTTGTACCATCTGCATGTTATGTTGCAATCACATTTAACCAAAAGTGTAAACATGTATTGGGCTGATCATTTAATGTGGCGGTTACACAAATCTAGTGCTATGCCACCCATTTACTATACCATGTCCCAGGGTCCTGCATAATGGGTTGTGGGTGGTTGTTTAAATTGAACATGCATGTATTTGGAAAAAATCCCTGATTTCACATATATGCTTGAGCAGGGTATGATCCAAACATTTTTAAAACCTGCACAGGTGATGGGTATGGAGCAATTTATTGTTCTGTCTTCTACAATGTTAACCGCTCTGTAGGGCATAGTTAAGAGAAGTGGCGCTGCATCCACTGCAGCACCACTTTTCTTGAGCCCCTTAGTGCCCCACTAATGCCACCATGTGTGCACCATATTTAAGATACGGTGAACCATGGTGGTAGTTAGGGAACTGGCATCAAACTTTTTTACGCTAGTTTGGTGCTTTGCAGGATTAGCGTAAAAAATGTTGATGCTAATCCTGCAAAGCATATTGAGGCCCATTCCAAATAATGGTGTGCCCCATTTTTTGCAGCATTTTTAACACCTGCACAGAGCAGGCTTTAAAAGAAGGTCACACCATTATTTATAATGGGCCTCAAAGTGCTTTGCAGGATTAGCATCAAAGTTTATGATGCTTATCCTGCAAAGCGGCAAAATAGCATCAAACATTTTGACGCTAGTTCCCTAACTACCGCCATGGTGCACTGTATCTTAAATATAGCGCACACATGATGGCGTTAGGGGGCACTAAGGGGCGCATGAAAAGTAGTGCTGCATTGGATGCAGTGCCACTTTCTTAAATCTGCCCTATTATGCCTGGCGCAGGCATAATGTGGTGCAAAGAGTTACAAAGTGGCGCAATGCATGCATTGCACCACTTTGTAAATCTGGGATGACGATTATTAAAGCCTAAAGCCAAATTTGCGTCACAAAAATGATGCTAATGTGGCACTAGAGCTTCTTAAATCTGGGCCTATGTGTGCTGCATTGTTCAAAACATGTAGGCAAATAAATACATTTTCAGGCAATTGTATTTGTTCAGGTAGGTGGCCATTTCAGGACAGTAAAATATAAACCGCCTTTCAAGGTAAGCACTCTTTGACCATATTGCAAGGTGGCATGCATGGCCGCTAGTCAGCACACCGCACACCAGCGCCACGAATAGGCTGATATGGTCCTAATAATGTTACATACAATGCATACCTATTCTTTCCCATTGCAGCACTATTTAGGTCTAACTAAAGCAAATGTTTTCCCCCTTGTGTCATAGTGATAGGGGGCCTGAGATGCTGCTGCACAGCAGTACACAAAACATCACATGTCTGAGGCAAGATTCAGGTATGTGATGTTAGATATCTCTGAGCGTCAATATCCAGCCAGCTCTTCCATGCAAGGCGACTAGCTGAATCATATAGTCATACAATGTATAAGTATGTCGTCAAGCTTGTTGAATTTTTTAAATCACTGTGATATCATAGTACTGTTAGAGGAATTTAGACCATGTGTAGCTGCACTATTTTCAATGAAATCTTCAAATCATTATCTTTTAGGTGGACCTGTCCCATACACTAGGAGAGAAGTTGAGACCTTCCGGGATCCCAATGCTAGAAGTAAGTGTAATAAGTACATGGTTATGACTCTGTAAGGTTTGTCTTTGATCCATGATAGTTGTAACATCGTGGTGTGTATAGGGATGTATTAATCACCTGCAACCAAATTACAGTCAATGTACAAAGACAACTAAATTTGTTCATAGATTAACCTTGAATTGAGAAGGACAAATGTCAGTGTGCATCTAGGGACAATGTATGCAGGCACACAGGAATCATGCATCTTTAGCAGCTGTGGTGATGTTTGGTCACCTACTGTTTTGATGCATTTGTCACATGTAACATCATATAGTACTAATTCTGCTGATGTGCAAAAAATTACATTTTGACACACAAAATATGGCACAAACATTACAAACAATGTTTCAACAGATGTAACAGCAAAGTGGAATGAGTTAGGCTGAGTATGAAACTGGTGCTCATGAGGTGGAACACATTACCCAGACATTGTTACCAAGTGTAAACATGACAGTATCATGAAATATGATTTTGAGAGAGTGTGTGTACAAATGCCACATATATTGCTTCATCTTGCATCATACCATGCTCATATACGCTGCATACGTTTAACCTCTCCTGCTACATACATTCTGTGTGAATGACTGTAGGTGTGGTTAGAGATTCATCTTGATCAACACTTAAAAGATTTGGTGACCTATACCTGTCCCTATAGCTGTGTGTAAAATCACAAGTCTAAATGTTAAATCATTTGCAGGTCATAACTGGATGTCAGGATTCCTATCACAGTGCAATGTAAATAATTTGGAGCACATTGTGCAAATGTTAGTGTTGTAAAACGTATGTAGCACAAGTAGGCCTCAATGCAAGGATACAGTCTCATTGGCATGATGTGGCCAGCTGCCCAGACACACTAGTCTACACATGCATTTGCATAGAAATGCCCAGCCCACTGCCCCTAAATCTCCTATCAAATCAAATCAAATCATTAACATTTATAAAGCGCGCTACTCACCCGTGCGGGTCTCAAGGCGCTAGGGGGGAAAGGGGGGGTTATCGCTGCTCGAACAGCCAAGTCTTTAGGAGTCTCCGGAAAGCGGAGTGGTCCTGGGTGGTCCTGAGGCTGGTGGGGAGGGAGTTCCAGGTCTTGGCCGCCAGGAAGGAGAAAGATCTCCCACCCGCCGTGGAGCGGCGGGTGCGAGGGACGGCAGCAAGTGCGAGGCCAGCGGAGCGGAGGGGGCGGGTGGGGACGTAGAAGCTGAGGCGTCTGTTGAGGTATTCCGGTCCCTTGTTGTGGAGGGCTTTGTGTGCGTGGGTGAGAAGACGGAAGGTGATCCTTTTGCTGACTGGGAGCCAATGCAGGTGTCTCAGGTGTGCGGAGATGTGGCTGTTGCGGGGTACGTCGAGGATGAGGCGGGCCGAGGCGTTTTGGATGCGTTGCAGGCGGTTTTGGAGTTTGGCGGTGGTCCCGGCGTAGAGGGGGTTGCCGTAGTCCAGGCGACTCGTGACAAGGGCGTGGGTCACGGTTTTTCTGGTGTCGGCGGGGATCCAGCGGAAGATCTTGCGGAGCATGCGGAGAGTGAGGAAGCAGGCGGAGGACACGGCGTTGACTTGCTTGGTCATGGTGAGAAGAGGGTCCAAGATGAAGCCGAGGTTGCGGGCGTGGTCTGCGGGGGTCGGTGCGGTGCCGAGGGCCGTGGGCCACCAGGAGTCGTCCCAGGCGGACGGGGTGTTGCCGAGGATGAGGACTTCCGTTTTTTCAGAGTTCAGCTTTAGGCGGCTGAGCCTCATCCAATCTGCGACGTCCTTCATACCCTCTTGTAGGTTGGTCTTGGCGCTGGCGGGGTCCTTGGTGAGGGAGAGTACAAGTTGGGTGTCGTCGGCGTAGGAGGTGATGATGATGTCGTGCTTGCGTACGATGTCGGCGAGGGGGCTCATGTAGACATTGAAGAGTGTCGGGCTGAGCGATGAGCCTTGAGGTACGCCGCAGATGATCTTGGTGGGTTCTGAGCGAAACGGAGGGAGGTAAACTCTTTGGGAGCGGTTAGCGAGGAAGGAGGCGATCCAGTCCAGGGCCTGGCCTTGGATCCCGGTGGAGCGTAGGCGGGTGATTAGGGTGCGGTGACAGACGGTGTCAAAGGCAGCCGAGAGGTCGAGGAGAATGAGGGCGACTGTTTCACCGTTGTCCATCAGGGTTCTGATGTCGTCTGTGACTGAGATGAGGGCGGTTTCCGTGCTGTGGTTGGTTCGGAATCCGGTTTGTGAAGGGTCGAGCAGGTTGTTGTCTTCCAGGAAGGTGGTCAGCTGTTTGTTGACGGTCTTTTCTATTACCTTGGCTGGGAAAGGTAGAAGAGAGATGGGGCGGAAGTTTTTCAGGTCGCTTGGGTCAGCCGTAGGTTTCTTTAGTAGGGCGTTGACTTCAGCGTGCTTCCAGCATTCGGGGAAGGTAGCAGAAGAAAAAGAAGAGTTGATGACGGTCTGGAGGTGCGGGGCGATGATGTCGTCGGCTTTGTTAAAGATGAAGTGCGGGCAGGGGTCCGAAGGTGCGCCGGAGTGGATAGAGTTCATGATGGATTTGGTTTCTTCCGTGTTGATGTGGGTCCAGTTGTTGAGGGTGATGTCCGGGGAAGCGGGTTCAGTGGTGTATGGTTGGGTCTGGTGTCCGAAGCTGTCGTGGAGGTCGCTGATCTTGCGATGGAAGAAAGTGGCGAGGGATTCGCACAAATCCTGTGAGGGCGTGACGGCGTTGGCGCTGGCGCTGGGGTTGGAGAACTCTTTGACGATGCTGAAGAGTTCTCTGCTGTTGTGGCTGTTTTTGTCTAGTCTGTCGGTGAAAAAGTTCCTTTTGGCAGTGCGGATCAGGTGGTGGTGTTCCATTTATGGGAGGCATTCATACAACGCAAAGTATGAAGTCATGTTTCTGCGCAGTGTAAAAGTTCACATGCAGGTATGCACTATGTCAGATGCATACAGACCATTACACTGCTCATCTACTGGTGAAGTAACTTATACTGGCTACTACCAACACAGTCATCCTTGCCTCATGGTGAGAGGTTCCCTTCTTCATACCCCACAAAGCTCTGGTGCAGATCAGTACTTCAGCATACTTACACACACTCCTGCAATGCACTGCTTTATTTAAATTGTGCCTTGCTGACAGCAGCCCTGGGAGAATGTGTGTACAGACATTTGATTATGTGAAGGACATCATGGAATTGCTACAACTGTTTAACATAAGGTATATGTCAGATTTCCTGAAATTTCCCTGAGGAACAATTGGTGAAATATACTACAGTTATGTCTTTCAGGCAGTAGCCAACTACCCTCCATCTATCTATTGGCTACCTGACACTGAGCATGTCAAGGCAGCAGTGTGCGTTGGCCTGGGTAACTGCAGATGAGTAATGCAATGCAGAAGCACACTACATGAACTTGCCTTCAATATCACCTTTCACATATGCTAATGAGGAATTAAAAGCCCACTTGCATGATGCAATACCAACAGTAAACTTGTCCCTATCTGGACCATCTGTCCTATTTCCTACGGACACATCATGATTGTGACTCACTGCCCTGAATGATATGGTTGGAATCATTTTGTTACTTCATGTCCATAATGTATAGTTACACTGCCAGCACTTGAGTCAGTTTGTCTTGTTTGATTACAATATGTCTTTGTAAAGAAGGTATGTTGTCCAAATCTCTTTCACAATATTTGGTGTTGGTCTGGCCTGCCACTTAGGATTGTATGACAATGTAAACTCATTTTTGAAGACATCATGTACATTTACAACTTGAGCTGATAAGTTCTTCCTTTACCTCCGTAGGTAACATGATGGATGAGAAAGCTAAACAGCACTCTGTGAGGTTGGAACACTACTGCCACATCCAACATGTAGCTAAGGCATACAAGAAGATAAGCGTGCTTTATGAGAGGGCCAAATCTGCGGGTAACTGGAATGCTGGAAGGTAGGCCCACCCAGCATAGACCAGTGGCCCTAAACAACTGGAAGGTGGACAACAGCATCAGCAAACAACACAGGCCATTGCAGGACCATCAACAAGCTTTCAGGTGCATTATACACAACCCATGGGTCCATCACCTGCTAGTGGATCTTTGTTTGAGGCACAGATCCTAAAGTACTTGCAAGAGATTAAGATCAGGCTGAATGGCATTGAAGAGGAACAGCCAAAACTCAGTGCCATTACTTTAACGTTGCAGGAGAACATAGAGTCTATCTGTGCTCAAATATAGACTCTCCTTTGGACGATTCTCTTTCCCTGTTTTTTACATGTCTATTTTGTAATATTATAAATGTAGGCATTGTGTTACTTAGAGTTTAGCATAGGTAGAGTATAGTTTAGTGTTAGTTTTTTACATCTTTTTATAGCTATTAAAATTGTAGTCTGTTTATATAGTGCTAGTTTTATAAGTGGGTGGGGGTTGATGCATAGTGTGTGTAAGAAATATACAAAAAAAAAAAATCATTAGGATTGCATGTAGAGGTTGTGTATGATTACAATGTGGTTGTTTTTGTATTGTTCTGATCTATGTGTATCAAGGGAGTGGGGGGTTGATGTTTAACTTGTCATGTGTGTTTAGAATTCAAGATAGTTTAAGATACATTAAGATCGTGTAGGCTAGAGATAAGGTTAGTTAGGATTGGCTAGGTAGGTGTAGGTAGGTTAGTTAGTTTTTACAGAATAACATTTTTGCTACTTTCACTGTTTCATCAGCATTTCATATATATGAGTTGGTAGCATTGACTATGTTGTGTTGAGTACAAGATGTAGCTATTCACCTATAGAGTTTGTAGGTATATTGTGATTTGTCAGAGGTCAATGGACAAGTGTTAGTGTACCTCACATTTGAGTATGTGTGGACTCTTAACCATTCCTTAGGCACTGTAAGTGATCCTCATTGGGCGATTTACCACACAGCACATCACAGATAGGGGCATATTTATACTCCATTTGTGCAGAATTTGCGTAATTCTTTTATGCAAATTTGGCACAAAACTAACTCCATATTCATATTTTGATGCTAAACACGTCTAACGTCAATATATTGGAGTTTTCACCATTTTTTAGATGCGTGAACCTACCTTGCATCAATGAGATGCAAGGTAGGCATCCCCATCTAAGAATGGTGCTAACCCCATTGCCCCATATTTATCCCCCCGTGCTAAAATGACCCACGCATGGGAGGAGAGGCTCAATAATGGTGCAAAGCATGCTTTGTACCATTATTTAACACCTGGGTCAGACCAGGCGTTAGGGGATCTGTGGACCCGTTTCCATGGTTGAACACCATGGAATGGGTTCACAGGTGCTCTTCTCTAGTCCCAGGAATACCCCCAACCACTCCAGAGGGACACCAGTGGATGGGGAACCCCATCCCAAGTAAGTAGGGTAAGTATAGGTAAGTATTTTTTTTTATTAAAGTGCCATCGGGGGCCCAACTTGGGGCTCCCTGCATGGCACAGGGTGCAATGGCCATGCACACGGGACCCCCCACTTGTCCACTGTGCTGGCCATTGGGGTGGTGGGCATGTCTTTTCTAAGACAGGAGTCATGTGGTATGGATGGATTTGCGTCAGAAAATGATGCTAAGCTGGTTAGAGGCATTTTTTTGTGTGTGTGCTTCTAACCAGCCTACTGTCATTTTTTGGTGCAAAACCCCCTTCTCCCATACCGCCACCCCCACCCGGCTAATGTCATTTTTTTTATGCTAGCCCACACTTTGCTTTGGATTGTGCTATTCCATAAATTTGGTGCCCGGCTGGAGTCCTGGAATGGTGCAAGCCGGAGCTATACTTTTTGACACAAAACTGTGCAAACGCAGTTTTGCGTCAAAAAGTATAAATATGGGCCATAGTGTCCTACTGTGGCAATCTATTTGAAAGTGATAGGGCAGGTATAGTTGGGGTAGATTTGACTCAACAGATTACAGATTCCTGGCTGCGATGAGACTCACACATTAAGGCACACACCCTTGCACCATAGTGCAAGTGACCCATAGTTGTTGTCTGGTGAAAATGTATTAAGTTATCCATGCCTGCCTGGAGAACCTCCATCAGCACTCGCATTGTCTACTTGCTAAGTGTGGTACTTCATGGAGCTCACCTTGGTTAACTACTTTCAAAGTTTCATGCCAAAAGGCTCCTATGTACTCTTTCCCTGGGAAGGTGTTGCATTGTTTCTTCTTCCTTTGTCTGGCTGTTATGCAAACCTATGTGTCTACAATGTAGAATAGATGTAATGTGCGGTTGCAGTCAAACTTAACACATTGAGAACTTTCAGGGGCAGAAGAAAACATTTATCCATCTTATTCCAGTGTAGTATTGTTCACCATATATCAGTTGAGGGAAACAACCTTAACAACTACGTTTGAATTACTACTTGCTTTAACAACGAATCTTGAAGAACTACTGGGTTTTAACAATGAAGTTTTGAACAACTACTGGTTTAACAACGATTTTACCTTAACGACTAATGCCAGAACAACGAATTTTAAGGTAAGTGAATTATTTTTTGATGAATTTTAAGGTGAGTTTTGTGTTTTGTTTTTTATTTGTTTAGGGTTTAATTATTATATGTTTAGTTTTTTAAAGTATATTGTGTGTATTGGATTCTATGGGTTGTGGGTGTTATGGGTGGGGTATTGTATTAATACTCAGGTATTATTTTAAGTACTTTTGTATTTTTTATGTGTTGTAATTTATGTTGTGGGTTTAGGGGCGGGATATATGGGATGTAGGGGTTATGGGTGGGGAAGTGTATTCATACTCAGGTATTAATTTATGTACTTGTGTTTTTTTATATGTAGTAATTTATGTTGTTGGTTTAGGGGCGGGATATATGGGATGTAGGGGTTATGGGTGGGGAAGTGTTTTAATACTCAGGTATTAATTTCAGTACTTGTGTTTTTTATATGTTGTAATTTATGTTGTGGGTTTAGGGGTGGGATATTTGGGATGTAGGGGTTATGGGTGGGCAAGTGTATTAATATTCAGGTATTAATTTAAGTACTTGTGTTTTTTTATATGTTGTAATTTATGTTGTGGGTTTAGGGGTGGGATATATGAGATGTTGGGGTTATGGGTGGGGAAGTGTATTAATACTCAGGTATTAATTTAAGTATTTGTATTTTTTTAATATTGTAGTTTATGTTGTGGTTTTAGGTGCGGGATATATGGGATGTAGGGCTTATGGGTGGTGAAGTGTATTAGTAATTGGGTGTTAATTTACATAGTTGGGTATTTTTATTTTGTTTTGTGAAATTGATGTGGGATAGTATATTCATATTTGAGTATTTTATTAGGACTTTAAGTATTTTTTTATCTTCTTAAGGGTATATTGTGGATTAATTTTTGGAATGTATGGGTTGTGGTTGTTATGGGTGAGGAAGTGTGTTAATACTTGGGTATTAATTTAAGTAATTGTATTTTATTAAATTTTGCAATTTATGTTGTGAGGTTTGGTGTGGGATATATGGGATGTAGGGGTTATGGGTGGGGAAGTGTATTAATACTTGGGTATTAATTTAAGTTATTGTATTTTATTAAAATTTTGAATTTATGTTGTGGGTTTAGGGGTGGGACATATGGGATCTAGGAGTTATGGGTGGGAAGTATATTAGTAGTCTGGTATTATTTATTGTATTTGGTTATTTATTTTTATTGAAAGTATATTTAGGATTAGGGGTGGGATATAGGGGATGTAGGGTTTATGGTTGGGGTATTTTTCTTATGATTAGGTTTTTTTGACTATGTTTGAGTTTTTTTTTTAATGTTATTTTTTTTTGGGGGGATGCAATTTGGTTTATTGGTGGATCATGATTTGGATATGTATTGATAGTTTATAATTTTTTATTATGGGTGAATTTTTTTTGTGTTATATTTTTAGGTTTTGTATTTTTTTTTGTTGTTATTGAAGGTGTAAAAATAATAGTGTTTAAAAATGTATATTTGATTTTTTAATAGTATAGTAGTTGGTATAGTAGATTTTGGAATATAATAATGTTACATTTTTTTATTTTAAATATTTATTAGATTTAAAAAAACAAATGTGAATTTTAAAATTTGTTAAACTGTTTTGTATTATTTATTTTGATTATTTTTTTTGATCTAATGTAATTAATATTATTCATATTTTTTAATTATTTTTTTGGATGTATAATTTTATACATAGATTAATTTGTCTTAATATTATTTCTAAAAATTAATTAATTAAATAATTATTTGTAGATTACATATAGATTCTTTTTTTTATTTTGGTGTTAGAAATGTTTGCATTTGCAATATTGTTTTTTTTAATGTAAATGTAATTTAAAAAAAATAAAAATACCATTCATTTTTTTTTTATATATTTTTTATTTTGAACATAATCAAGTTTAAAAAATGCAAAAAAAATGTTTTAAATTATTGTTTGATATTTACAGATTTATAGAATTTTTTAAAAAAATTTTTTATATTTCTTTATCTATTTTCTGTGGTATTTTCTTATTTTCCCTATTATAGTCTATGAGTGAAATAGTCCGTTTTCTATTTTTAGTGCTCTTCCATGTTTACGTTGTTTGACGTCTTCTGTATTCAGTCGGTGGAGCGTCGCGGTCAAGATAGGACGGAAGCGGAGACCTCGTTCAGGTAAGTGGGATTATAATTTTTTGTACATTATGTAGTAGGGTATTTTTATTACAGAAATAGTTGTCGGAGGTAGTTATAAGGTAGGTAGTAGATTTTCGGTGTTTGTTATGTTTCTTATTTTAATTATTTGTTATCGTATATTTTTGAATACGATAGTGGTTTCGTAAAAGTAAACAAATTTGTTTAGCAGTGTTTTATCTTAGAAATTATTATACTGCTTTTGTAGTACTTGGAAAGAATTGTATATTTTTTTGCTAAATGTAGTTTTGGGATTTTTGAGGGAGTTAGTTGTTCGGTTTATGATTTTTTTTTTAACTTCATTGTAATAGGTTTTGTGATTAATTTTTTATTTTGTGTTAGTAGTATCCTTTATATTGTTTTCATGTCTTTTTCTTGATAGTTAATGTTTTAATTAATGATGTGGCTTTGGTTAGTAGGTGATTAATTTTTTTACTTTTTTTAGGTAAAAAAAAAATATATTTGGTATTTGACGTTTTTTAGATATTTCTCGAATTTCTGGTTTGGTAAAGTATTATATTTTATTACTTTCATTGTTTTTATAGTATATAGAGTTTTTTTTTTTTTATCATCCATGCAATAGGAATATTTTTTATTTGTTTTTGATGACTAATGTTTTTTTTTTTCTTTTCTAAGTATGAGATGCTTCTTTCTATATTAATGAAGAAGATTTATTCAGCATCACATGTTTGGATAAAGATATGAAAACTTGAAAGGTAAGAACAATTTTTGTTGTGTAAATTTAGTGTAAATTATTTTTGAAAAATGCCAATTTAATTGATGGTGTTTGGTGTTTTTTAGAACTGCCAAGTAATTTTTCAGTAGGTTAGTGGTTGTTAGTAATGTAGAATATATGCTAGACTGTTGAGGTACTCTGATGGTGTTATTGTATCAAATTGTTGTATTTTTGCCAAAATTATTTCGGTCATTTCTTTGCTTTTTTTGCTTGTGCATGGATTCAGGCTACCTGACAGTGATTGAGCAAGTCTCATTTATTGGAAACTTTGTTCCTTTTTCAAAATTTCCATAAAATGATACAGGTTTGGGTGGGGTTTACCTATTACTTTATTGAAGGCGTTGTGCCATCCTTCAATGGCATTATTAGTCTTTGGACCACTTTCTAAACAGGTTTGGTAGCAGTTCCACCATTCTATTGGAAATCTTGGCTTTCGTCTGCGACCAGATCTGTTTAGGTGTCCAATCCAGGTTTCTTCGAAGTAATTTAGTAAGGGTTCTAATTTGTCTTCATTTTGTGTATAATAGTTAGACTCTGTTATTGCGGTGTAATACTCATCTACTTTTGTAGGTGGTACAAAGCATAATGCTGTGAGTTTTTTTAATTCAAATTGTAGTATGCAATCTGAGAAATATTCTCTACTTAGGGATGATTTTTGTATTCTACGCCAATATGCTTGTGAAAAGTGGAAAAAGCATCCTTGAATTTGGGTTTGTGGATATATATTTAGTATTGTATTTATCATTGATAATTCGAAATCTAGTATTACTTTTCTAGGTGTTATATTTAATGTTTTGTTTTTGATTGTTGATAAAAATTCATTGTATGTAGAGGAATGTTTATCAGGTAGTAATGCATACACTAGGGGGATTGTAGTGTTATTTTTTGTGGCATGTATGGTGTAAATTTGAGTGAATGGATGGGGTGTAGATTTAAAAGTTCCATCCATCATCCAAATTTCACTATTTTGTAGGATTAGTAAATTGGATGTTGTGCTGAATAATAAAATTCTTTTTTGAGGGTTTTCGTTGTCGTGAATGAGGAAAGTTTCTTTGGAGAAGGTAATTGTTAGTTCTGGGGGGATGTTAATGTCTTCATAGGTTTGTGGTGTTATATGTTGGGGATTACTTGCCAGTCTTTCTCGTTGAAAAATTCTCCTAAGGTTTGGTACAGAAGGCATGCTACTAGAAATCTGTACTGGAATATTTTGAACTACCTCCCTTATAACTTGTCCGCAGGAGTCATTGGAGGTGTGTGCAATGTTTTTTATTTTTTGTATGTTTTCTCTTATCTCAATTTCTATTGCAGAGGCAGAGTGGTTGTGATCTGATGTCTTAACAACTGTGTTTTCTAGAGTTACAGCTCTGCCTCTACAATGTGAAGAGTAGAATTGTACACACCTCCAATGGCTCCTGAGGTTGACAACCTTGTCTCTGCAATAAAGATAACCTTCATACTTTAGTAGCTGGTTTCCGGTTCTTGAGGTTATGTAACTTGCTTCTCCTTGCGATGCCATTTGTGAAATATCTGTAAATAATATAAAAGAAATAGGTTAAAAGAAGTTTGCAGTTTTTATTATTAAATTTGTGGTGGATTTAGTTTACTACTTAGTAAGTTAATTAATATATAATGTGTTCTTTTTGTAAGTGTTTGGTGTAGGTGGTTTGTTATCTTTTATATTTGGTGATTGTGTGTTATTTATTGAGGTAATTAGGTTAGTGGGGGGTTTTAGGTTTTGGGGAGGGGGTGGGGGGTCAGGGGGTTTTAGGTTTTGGGATGGGGTTCGGGGGGTGGGGCGTTTTTGGTTTTGGGGAAGTGGTGGAGGGTGAGGGGGTTTTAGGTTTTGGGGTGGGGTTGGTGGGTGGGGTGTTTTTGGTTCTGGGGAAGTGGTGGAGGGTGAGGGGTTTTAGGTTTTGGGGTGAGGTTGGGGGGGTGGGGCGTTTTTGGTTTTGGGGAGTGGCTGTGGGGTCAGGGGGTTTTATGTTTTGGCGTGGGGTTGGGGGGTGGGGCGTTTTTGGTTTTGGGGAGGGGTGGGGGTAGGGGGTTTTCGGTTTTGGGGTGGGGTTGGGGGGTGGGGCGTTTTTGGTTTTGGGGAAGTGGTGGAGGGTGAGGGGGTTTTAGGTTTTGGGGTGGGGTTGGGGGGGTGGGGTATTTTTGGTTTTGTGGAGTGGGTGTGGGGTCAGGGGGTTTTCGGTTTGGTGTGGGGTTGGGGGTTGGGGCGTTTTTGGTTTTGGGGAGTGGGTGGGGGGGGTCAGGGGGTTTTAGGTTTTGGGGTGGGGTTGGGGGGGTGGGGTGTTTTTGGTTTTGGGGAGGGGTGGGGGGATAAGGGGGTTTTAGGTTTTTGGGTGGGTTGGGGGGTGGGGGGTTTTTGGTTTTGGGGAGGAGGTGGGGGTTAGGGGGTTTTAGGTTTTGGGGTGGGGTTGGGGGGGTGGGGCGTTTTTGGTTTTGGGGAGGGGGTGGGGGGTCAGGGGGTTTTAGGTTTTGGGGTGTGGTTGGGGGGGTGGGGTGAGGGATGTAGGGTGAATGGTGATTATTAGTAATGCTTTTATTAAGAATGCTTTTACAATGAAATATTGTTGTTAAGGCATTTGTGGTAAAATTATTAGTAGTAAGAACAAGGTTGGTGTTCTGTCCTTGTTGTTAAGGTACTAGTTGTTTTGGAAGTTGGTGTTTTGTTGTGAAATTTATTTATGTTTATAGTCCAGCAGCTGTTTAGAGGTAAGTGTTTGGTGGAGTTGTAATAGTTATTTTTTTTATATAATATATGTACTGTGTTTGTGAAGTGTTTTTAATTTTATTGAATTTATGTATTTGGTGTTAAGTTAAGGGGTATTTGAATAAGAATGTTTGTTTAGTTTTATTTAACTAGAAAATCTGGTTGTATGTTATAATGAAAATATTATACTTACCTTGAGTTTATTTTCTTATTTCAGATGTTTTATTTTTTTAAATTGATTTAATTTTTTATGTCTTCTGGTGTTTTTTTGGGTTCTTGGAGTCTGTAAGAAATAAGAAAGAGTGTATTATTTAGTTTATTCTTTTGTTTTATTAATTATTTACTTTTTTTTGATTTAGAAGTAATTTTTTTAGTAGGTTTGAAATTTGGTGAATAATATTTGGTTTTTGGTTAAATTTATTAGGTGAATTAATTTTTTTTTAAACTAATTTGTAGATTTAATATTTTATATATATATATTTTAATTATATTATGGTATTCGTTATTTAACAATTTTTTTAATGCAATTGTTTGTGGTTTAGTGAAATTGTTTTTGAATAATGGTAATGGTTTACCTTTGATGGTGAAGGTGTGGTGTTTATCTTTTTGGTCAGATTCTTGATATTTATGCCTGTAAGAAAATAGTACGAAAGGTACATTAATTATATATTATTTTAGCTGTGGTATAGGTTAGTAAATTTATTTATATTTATTTATGGATATTTTACCTTGTTATCTCAGTAGATGGCGGTGTTGGATAAATTATATTTTAATTCTTTTCCGTAGTGATATGCTCGTCTTCTCTGTAAGTTGTTCGGTGCAGTAATGAGTAGAAAAGGGAGGTCGTTGGTATTTATATGTGTTTTTGTAAGTATTGTTTTATTTGTAAATTGAATGTGTTTTCGATGTGTTTTTTTATTATGAATTCGTTTGTGATGTTAGATATATATAATTGTGGAGTGTATTTGTTTTGTAGTTTGTATTTTTTTTTATGTTCGTTCTCGTTTGTTTAGTAGAGGAAGTACTTCATGGGTCATGTAGAAAGTGTTGTAGGACTATCGTTTTATGTAGGTTTTTTTTTTAGTGTTGTGTTTGTTTTATAATTATTTAAGTATTATTTATTTTGATTTAAAACGGTGTTTATATGTTTTGGATTTTTGTAATGTTTTGTTTTTTGTATGTAGGAAATATATTGTTATTTTCGATTTCGTTTATTTTTTACGTAGTACTGTAGTGGTTTTAATATTTTATTTATTAATCGTTATTGTTTAGTTGTGATATTAATTATTAATATTTTTAGTTGTTTGGAGTTCGTTTTAAATATATTAGGTGTTTAGGCGTTTTCGGTGTTGGGTAGTATTTGTTTGGGTATTCGTTGTTTGGCTAGTCGTTTGTTTGGGTAGTAGTTATTTTAGGATTCGTTGTTTAAGTATTCGTTGTTTGGGTAGTAGTTTGTTTGGGTATTCGTTATTTGGGGAGTCGTTGTTTAGGTAGTCGTTGTTTACATAGTAGTGGTTTAGTGGAATATTCGTGATTTAGTGGTTTTCGTAGTCGTTAAATAGGTGTTCGTTGTTCAGGAATAATTTAGTTAATATTTTTTTCGTTGTTTAGACTTCGTTGTAAAATAATTCGTTTTATAGGTTTTTTCGGTGTTGGGAAGTCGTTGTTTAAGTAGTAGTTGTTTAGGTAGTAGTGGTTTAGTGTCATATTCATAAGTTGATATAGGGCCCCCACGAGAAGCCCTCGCTTTTCTTGCTTACTGACATTCTAGGTTTTGTATTGTCCTTGTACATCCTTGTGTGGCACAGGTATGTCCTTTGGGCAAAAACACATACAATACTCTTTGTGGTGTTTAATAAATTGTTGTTTAAGGGTTATTATTATACAAGATTGTAGGTCCCACACATTGTTTACTGGGAGTATAAATGTTTATTTTGTGTACACTTCTTGAATGCTTAGATGACCAGACAGAGTCAATTTGGAAGACATGTCAGGCAACATGTTGAGATGAGGAGTATTTCCGTGAGGAGGTACAAAATTGCCATTTGGGAAAGTATTGTTTGAAAGTCCACATCTGATTAAGCTCAACATGTGCATAAAGAGTACAGAATTGGGTAACAAAGGAGTTGGCATGATGTTAAACAGAGGACCACTAGGAAACTGGCCAGGAGGCAAAGACAAATGTTATCTGGCAGTTCGCCAACGGAAACTGGGGAACTCCACATCTTGCTCCTCTGATGGGAGCAGCAGTTGGTGGTGTTTGTATGGGAGGCATCTGAAGAACACACACATCGGAGGCAGAAAATGTGGCTGCCCTATCCCCACCAGCATTTGTCTGTGCCAGTAAGGCAGCCACCAATCCACTGTTAAGGGTCTGGTGGCTTGTTAAAAAAGCATTGACGTTGCGGTTAAGGTCACCCATTGTTGTTCTGAGGAAGTCCAACTTGTGCTCCATGGGTTCTGTGATGTTACGGATGGCCCTCAGCTGTGTGGCTTCTTCACTGGTGTCAGAAGTAGAGGGCTAATGTTGGCCCTTCTGCATCATGACACCAGCGATGTCAGCTAGTCACTCATCAATTGAATTGAACCAAGTGTAGGAGTCTATAATAGCCTTAGCCATACTGTTCGTAGGGCTCAAACACCTACGGACTCCTAGGGTGTCCGCTATGGTCTCCATCCCCTCCTGCACCTCATCAGCCATTCACTGTTGGACTCTTACCACTCACTGTTGAAATTCAACTCGGGGGTCCTCGAAGTTCTCAACTGGGATTGTACAGCTAGATCGGGCCTGTATTGTACATTGTGGGTCCTCTCGAGACCCTGCAACATCGTTTTACTTGCCAAGACCGGAGGAGGAGAATCAATAGAGTCAAGGAGTTGTTGAAATGTGTCATCATTCATGAGGGGCAGAATGGTGAGGCCTTGTTAGACTATTGTAGCATTTCACATGGCAATACCTTAACATTTTTCACATTACCGCAGCATGACCTTGGGGTAATAGTCAATGCAGCTCAGCAGCTTACTGGCCTGCTCTGCATGAAAGAGTGAGTGCAGGTAAGGTCCTGTTTTACATTGACATTGTTTTGCTGGTTTGTGCCTACATTGATGTCACATTTACTTCTTTACACCACTGCTGAGACCATTGCACCATGTCACCAGACTGCCAGCGTCCCCTATAGCCATAAGTTAACATTGCTGCATTATCAAATTCATGCTATTTTGTTATCTTTCATGAATTATCCTGAACTCTTCCTTTCACACAGTAAAACACAAAAATCTGCCTTGCTGTACTGTCATACAATAAAACCAAATTATGTGGCAAACGGGGTCAGATTTGTCACACATCTATGTAGCTCAACACAGCAAGAAACCTTACACTGCAGGAATGGGTAAGGACATTTATATACCACACTTCCATTTTATTTTGATATATAGTAGTTTCCTAGCACTCACATTCACCTCCAGAATACAGAACAGTACACACTGACCCCCGTCTCTGAATGGGATTGCCAATATCCAAGTTGAAAATATGCAACATCTCAAGCTTAGTCCATTTATTCAGAACCCAAGATACTCATCTGCAAAGTCCCAGTAATCTTTTCACTCAGCTACACTCTGTTGTACTTGCACATGACTCCTCAGACAATCATCATTCATACCCAGACATACTACTTAATCTCACATACTGATGACACCCATATCATATAATGACTCTCAGAAAACACAAACACGACCAACATTTGTTACAGTACGCAATTTTCCAGCATGCCTGTCTGTATGCAAGAGTAATTGGTCAGACTGAACCTCAGTAGATGCTAGTGAGGATATTGTGCAACATGTACCTACCCTGTTTGCTCACACAACTAGGCTAAAAACTGTCACCCTCCAACTATCCCAGACATCTGACCATCATCCTGGACACCTATATCACCCTTAGAAATCAAAAATCTGTGTTTCAGCTCCACCTGATTTTACATTTGTTGCATAATCAGACTTTTCTTCTTCTGGCACCTGTGTCACCATTCCCTAGGCCCTAAGCACATGTAGAATGGATTACACCAATGCCCTCTACCACAGCATCTCCGCACAGCTGCAATACAAGTGTTAAACTATCATACACAGCAGTGTGTGACTAATGCTCAGCCCACCTTGCAGCACACACGTCACCCCTTGCCTCCTTGAGATATAATAATGTGTCCCCATTCATAGACCCTGACAGTTCAATCTGCTCCACCACACCAACAAGGCACTGCTCTAGCCAGGCCCCACCTAGCTTACACAGCATCTATGCTTCCAACAAAGAATCATGGACCTATGCTGTGCATCACTTGCATTAACCCCCCCACCCCGAAACTCCATATGAGCATGACAGGAAAGAGGGTGGTCACTCACATGGCAGTCAACACCTGTAAAAACCTCATCCAGCACACCAGGGCAGCTGGGTAAAAAAATGGTTTAGTTCAAATGACTGTACAACTGGCTCTTCACATGATCCTACTGGGTGGGCTGGCACAAACTCAGCACTCTGGGAAAGCACATTACTCAACATTCCATTTCATTCAAATTTTGGCTGCATAGCCCCAAGACAAGTTCACTTGCTACATGGTACAAGGGAGCCGGCATTGACACTGACAACTGCAGAGTTTCCAATAACATGCATGATGTGCTGCTCCTGTCCCAGGTTTTTGCCCTGTATTGGGGGATTTGCAGTCCTAGTCTATCACGATGTAGATTAAACCACAAGTCCCAGGATTAATTGGACATCAAGGACTGGACCAACAAATCACATATAGATAAGTGAAAGTTGGTAGGGCTGGATGACAGAAGGTATTCATATGTGAGGAGTTCCTGCCCTTTCACATGCACACAGTGCAGCAAAGTGACATGATGTGCTGCATTGCGTTACAAATGTCTTTCATATGCCCCATGGTCCCTTGTTGTCAGTTACATGTAGTTCTTCCTGTTACTTGAATGCAGCACTTTCCTGTCCTGCAACTCTTGCCATCATCTCTGTTTTGATGAGTGACACTACCTGATCCTCCAATGGGTCCAAATCCTCCTGGAAATCAGTTTCTCATGGGTGCCCTAAGGTTCTTGGCTAGTTTGTCTTTAGTTCTGCGCTTATAGTCGTGCCACCTCTTTTTCCAACTCCAGCACTGTCCTCTTTGTTTGCCCTACACTGTTGGTTTTGTCCAGTATGGATTTCCAAATGGCTTCCTTCTTCCCTAATGGCAATTTGGAGGAAGAAAGAGAAGGTGTTCATTTTTTGTCACATCAGCTATTAATATTTGGTTCGCCTCCTCACTGAAATTGGTCTTCCTCTTCCTCCTACTCTGGCCTGCTTTCTGCTCATCTTGACTGGGGTTGGAATTGGTGTCCTTTTGACTTGTAGATGATGTTCCCTCCATTTTTAGTTTTTTTTTGTTCTGCTGTTCTGTCTGCTGTTAAATGTTTTGATACGTGTTGTTTTCTTTTACGCTTCCACCCACCCAACGCACTCTTAAGTGATGGAATGCTGATTTGGGGCGCTTACAAGTGCTTTATGACATGCTAAGCAGCTTTGCATCATGAAGAGGCCAGTTGCCTTACAACACATTGTGTCAGTTTTTTTGAAAATTTGTCACCATTTTTTACACACCTTCGGTGCTTGCGACATGGTGCACCGAACCATAAAACCGGCGCACCCATGTTGCAAAGAAATGGTGCTACACAGCACAAGTTTGTTTGATAAAACGCTGCTGCAATGCAGCTTTGTTTCACTACTCATATATATGCCCTTAAGTATTGCTGCACATTAACACACAATACAAATAAACTTATTGTTAAGATTAGGTGGGCGTAGCGCCATTCCACCATCACATTAGTGTCATTTTTTACGCTAATGTGCAGTTGAAAGGCAAAAGACTCTGCACCATGTTTACAAAGTGGCGCAATGCTTCCATTGCGCCTCTTTGTAACCCCTTGTGCCACATTATACCTGCGCTAGGCGCTCTGGCACTAGGGGAGCCGAAATAATAGCACAATCTAAGAGATTTCTTTGCATCATTTTTATCGTCATTTTTTAACACCTGTTAAGAGCAGGCACTAAAAGAACACCATTGTGTTCAGTGGGCCTCTGGATGCTTTGCAGGATTAGCGTCAACATTTTTGATACTAATTCTGCAAAGCGCCTGACTAGTGTAAAAAATTATGACACTAGTCCCCATGACTACCGCCATGATGCGCCATATTTTAAATACAGCGCATACATAGTGGCATTAGGGGGGGCCTTAAGAAGTTTAAGAAAAGTGGTGCTGCACTACGTGCAGCGCCACTTTTCATAAATCTGCCCCTAAATGTCTAGGCGTGGTCATAGGTAATTATGACTGAAAGGCTGAAATTAGTACTCTTTTGAATTACAAATATCTGGGTGAGCATTTCTTGAACTATCAGATAATCTTTACAACATCTGACTCTCATACAGGAATGAACTCAAGGAAGACTGAAGGCTGCTCTTGCTGCATGTTTTCATTTTGGAGAAAAAAAATGTGTTGACTGTTTGCCCAAAGTATGCACTTTCATTATGAAAGAATGGCATCAGATCCTTTGGAGTGGGGGCCAAGACAGAAGGTCCCATTTTTCTGGAGGTGGACACAAGTTGTTTATATATTTTTTAGAAATCACCAGTGAAGGTTTCAACTTGTTAAATTTTAGTCTGAAAACATGAGCCTTCTCATTCTTTATCAAGCCTCTTTGTGCACACATGTAATGAGCAGGCTCTCAATCCAGGCCTCAGGGAGCTGAGATTTCATTCACTGAGTTTAAATGTTGTAGCATGGTATTTCATTTGGAGGGACTCATCAGTAAGCCAACAGTTTATGCATCATTTTGAGGGGTTGATCTTGAGTGGTTTGAGGGGGTGTCCCACTTTGGGGGTCTTGAGGGCCACTTGTTGACTGGGAGCGAATATTTCACTCAAGGAGCATCAGTCACAAATCAAGTGGTTAAGTACAACAATTTTGTAGGCTTGATGTCACTTGCTGTTTTTAAAAGACTGTATCAAATTGCACTGCCCAAGTAGTCGGAACACTGAAATTATCTTGCTCAACCTTCAGCTGACCAATCAACTTGCTGTCACACTTCCTGTGCCCTTGCACCCCAGACCGTCTGCTACATCCGTATACTGAATTCCAACCTCTTGGTTAATATGCTAAACGTCCCCTTCATTGCAGATCCATGTTGGGCTGTGTGATACGAGTATGCTATTCCTCACAAAGTATACATTTTCCAGAACCTCTTACTTTGTGGCATATATCAATATTGATTTACAGCTTCCTACAAGAGGTTGCGAGTTTAAATCACGTTCCAGATCCTTCCTGGGATTTGTCGAAGCCTGAATACTTTTCCTGCCAAAGCCTCCCATTCCCAGAATTTCCTGCTCACCGCTTTGTCACCTCTCTTGCAAGCCAAAGGATGGGCAGAGGAATCAGCATAACACACCTGTGGCAAGAGCTAGCATGATCACACATGAGGCATGCAATCACTGGTGAACTATTTTAAGCCTCTGATTACTTCAGTCCAGCGTTGGTCTTTGTAGCAATATTTTGTGTTTGACTGGCCCTTTGTTTCCAGAGATCTTGATTCCTGAGCGATTGCTAATATTGTTTGCAGAGTTTCCTGATTCCTGAGCTATTACTATCCTTGTTTGTAGAGTTTTCTGATTCTCAAGCTCTAGCAAACTCCTTGTTCCTTCAACTCACAGTGCCCTGCAGTGCCTCCTTGATCCCAGAGCTAGAACTAATCTTGATTGTCGAACATCCACTATTTGAGTGGTTACCTTTTTTCCAGTCCCTGCCTGCCTTTCTTTCTTGGTTTCCATTTGGAGTGTGCCACTGTACCCCAGCTTCCTTAGTTCATTATTGTGAATTGTTTGCCTGTTCCCTCTCTTTTCTGTTCTCTTTCATTAAGCATTCCTCCTTTCTAGCTCCTTGTCTATTATCGTAGTGTATTTAGTTCTCCTCCCTTGTTGTGACTGCTTTGTTTGTTCTTCTGTGATCACACAGAATTCACAGGCACAGTTGACAAACAGAGTAATGTTTCACGTCCACTGTGAGGATTGTTTTTATGTTATTTTTATAACATATCTATAGGTATCAACTCCACAGACCCTGCCTTTGAATGTATACTTTACAAGTGGATGTCTACAGTCACAATCTGTAACAGCATTTCTGGGTGAGGAACTTACTGAGCTTCAGTCATACTGTGTGGAGCCCCTGAGTGCTTTACCTCCACATTTCCTTTGAGATTAATGTTTGCGTATATATGTTTTGCGTGCTCTTTTTGTCTGTTATTCTGAATTGTGAATTGCCTTCTTTTTCAGTTTTGACTTAATTGTTACCTTGTGCAGGAGGTCCCAATTGGATTCCTTTTCTCCTTTCACTCCCTGTGCGATCTTAGCAGCTCTGTTACCAATAGTTTCTTCACTTGTCAAAATTCCTCTGTGTGCGTCATTTTCTGGATGCGGGAAACTGCCTTGTGTTAGTGACATGCAAGGTAGGCGTTCCTGTCCAAAAAATGACTTCTAAGGCCTGTGCGCCTTATTTATACTCCTGCGTAATTTTGACGCACAGGAGGGGGCGGGCCTTAAAAAATGGCACACAACCTGATGTGCGCTGTTTTGTAACGCCTGAGTGAGGGCAGGCGTTAAGGGACCTGTGGGCTCACTTCCATGGTCTCTGACCATGGAAGCAGTTCAGAGGTGCCCTTCCCTGCCCCCAGGGACAACCCCTACCACCCTCGCCCACCCTTGGAGGACACACATGGATGGGGGGACCCATCCCAGGTAAGTACAGGTAAGTAGAGGTAAGTATAATTTTTACTTTTTTTTAAAGTGGCAAAGGGGGGCCTAACTTGGGCCCCCCTACATGCCACTGTGCCCAATGGCCGTGACCCGGGGACAGAATTCCCTGGGGCATGGCCTTTGGGAAAGGGGGTATGACTCCTGTCTTTGCTAAGACAGGAGTCATTTCAATGGGGGTTGTGCGTCAAAAAATGTTGCAATTCCGGTTAGAGCCATGATTTTTTACTCTAACCTGATTTGCACTCTTTTTTGACGCACAACCCCCATTTGTCCCTACACCGGCACTGCCTGGTTCGAGTAATTTCTTTTTACTCTGCCAGCCTGCAGCGCCGGCTAATGTCAATCCATAAATAAGGTGGCCGCCTGGCGCATTGGAACGGCGTTAACTGGCGGTAAATTTTTTGACGCAAACCACGCCGGCACTGGTTTGCATCAAAAAGTATAAATATGGGCCTAAATTTATGACACTATATAGTGTGTGAGACCGCCTAGTCCGTAAGGAGAAAGTCCCCTCCGAACAGATACATTCAGCACACAAACATGCCTCGTAGTTCGAAATATACAAAGGTTCCAGGGCAACTCCTTTGCACTGGGTACCAAAAAAACACCCCATACTCCTTGTGTACATCACTACACCCACATAAATCCGGGCCTTATTTTCTATACCTTCAGCCATAGAATACTGATACACAGTGTGGCTGGTAAGAGTGCTTTGAAAGGACAGCTCTATTCTGGTTCACCTTCTTCTTACAAAAGTGAACTTAGCCAGTCAACCTGGATTCCTTATTGACCAAAGTCTGTAGTGTATTTAAAAGATCACAACTCTCAAAGAGGCTTCAATAGCTCTGTGCCCGCACTCGCCTCAATGATTGATAGCTACAATATAGAATTCTAAATATATGAAAAGAAGATGCACAGCTTCACCGTAAACTACAAAAAAAGCAACAGCTGGTGGATTTCCTAAAGCACACCCAAGAGCGTATGGTTCAGATCAGCCTCTGTATGAACGGAGCACACAGAGATTACCTGCTAATAGGCCATGTCAACCCTAGGCTTCACCTGTTAAAATATTGAACTGATTTGGGTTCCCACCAGTACGCACCTAGAAGGCAGAAATCTAGATATGATGTTTGATGATTACTGTAGATTTTCCTAGTAAGTTATGACGGAAAGTCTTAATTTTATTAAAGATACGGAGGCGAGTATTATGCTTCTCTATCTTGCTTTATTTTTAACAGCAGCAGTCAAGAAACTACAACTCCCATGGGGCTTGAAAAACAGGAAAACCAATGGGAGGTCAACAAGTAAAACTAATGCACCAATCACAATGTCAGGGCATACGTGGCCATTAAGCTTGACTGCGACCAGCCCTCTTTCTTGATGCGAGGAGTTAATCAATGTGCGAAAACAACGGAAAAATAGTGAGAACAATTACAACTGCCAAAATTAAAGAACAAAGTTCTTGGATAAAGTTCAGGCAAAAGAGGAAACAAGGAGAAAGCTGAAGAATGGTCGGAAGACTCCGCTGGAATGAAGCTGGATATCCAGAAGGAGCGTTTGGAACCGGCAGAACCAAGGTCCGATCAGGTAGATGGTTGAAATGTCGTGGATGTTGCTGTGAGGGAGGGAAAAGAAGGCAAAATCAGGAGATTGTCCTACTTGAGGCAGGATAATACTCGCCTCTGTGTCTTTAATAAAATTAAGACTTTCCGTTATAACGTACTAGGAAAATGTACATTTTATGTCAAGAACGGAGGCTCGTATTATGCTTTTTTAAAGCATATTAATCACCACAGAAGTTGCAGTATGTACAGGTTTACAATAGAATGTTCTGAAAACATTATCATTAGACCAATCGGCCGATCTCAGAATGTCTTCCAAACTGGAACCAACCCAGAAAGCTTTAGAGGCCATAGCACCTCTAGTGGAATGAGCCCCAAAAACAGAGGTATCTATACCTGCCAATGACATTACCCAGCGAACCCATCTGGCAAGAGTTGCCGAAGAAACAGGCTTATGGGGTTTGCGAAAAGAAATAAGTAACTGGGAAAAGGAAGACGTTCTGAGATTGGCCGTGCGTTGTTCGTAACATTTAAGACATTGCCCAACACATAACTTAGGTTGATTGGGGAAATATGGATAAAAAACTGTATGCAAATTAGTTTTGGTACGTTTGTTAATAGAGAATAAGACCCCCGTAGGGGTGAACTGTCGAGAGGAAACATCCAGAGCTTTAACGTCAGATAACCGTTTGATGGAAACTAAACAAAGCAACATAGTGAGTTTGGCAGAAAGCATTTTCAAAGACAACTCATAATTATCTTGCCAAGATAAAAACAAATTTAATACCACATTTACATCCCATAGATTTGAGTATTTAGGTAAAGGAAGACAAGAACATTTTACTCCCTTTAACAAGCGGCAGAGTAGGGGGTGTTCCCCCACGGGTTTCCCATTGATGTAAGCATGGTGCCTGGAAATTGCTGACCTATATAGGTTGATCGTCCTGTATGACTTGCCTGTACCAGCCTGTGCAGCCAGGAAATTAATTACATAGTTTATATCTGTTGAAACTGGATCGAGGTCCCTTTCCACACACCAGCTAGACCAAAGAGACCAGGCAGAACTATATGCCTTCCTGGTACCTGGGGCCCAGGCCTTGCTGATGAGGTCCGCAGCTTCTTCCGAAATTGGGATGGGAGGTTGGGAAGTCTCGACACCTTCCAGGCAGAAAGCTGGAGAGATTTGTTGATGACAAGGGGATGAGGGTTCCCTAGAGGGTCCAGAAGAAGAGAAGGGAACAAGGGGAAAAGAAAGGGGGAGTCGATTGTCAATTCTAAGAGAGGGGGAAACCAAATTTGCGATTGCAAGAAGGGGACCTCCAGCACAGCTGTTGCCCTCTGGCGTCTGATCTGGGACAAGACCCTGGTGATCATTATGAAAGGAGGAAATGCATAGTTGATCAATTTGGACCAGTCCTCAAGAAATGCGTTCGAGGCTAATGCTGAGGGGTCTGGACGCCAACTGAAAAAGAGGGGTAACTGAGAATTGAGGCGGGAAGCGAAAAGGTCTATAACAAAAGGACCCCATTTGTGAAGAATAGAACGGAAAACTGAGTGATGAAGCTGCCAATCGCTGTAGTCTTTGAGGAAGCGCGAGTGCCAGTCCACCGTTTGGTTGAGAGACCCTGGAAGATATTCTGCTGAAAGGGATATCTTCTTGAGAAGGCAAAACTCCCATAGGCTTTTTGCCAGGTCTGCTAATGGTTTCGATCTGGTTCCTCCTAGATGGTTTATGTAACGGACAGCCGAAACATTGTCCATGTGGAGGAGGATGGTACACTGCACTCTGTCCTTTGCCAGACTTTTGATTGCAAAGGACCCCGCAAGCATCTCTAAATAATTGATGTGCAATTTGGACTCCTCGAGTGACCATATCCCCCAGTCGAGATTGTACTACAGCAGGCACCCCAACCCGTCAGTCTTGCATCGGACTCTAACACAAGATCGGGGCTGACGGAAAAATAGCCCTGCCATTCCAGGCGTCTAAATGGTCTATCCACCATTGGAGTTCTAGACGAGATTCGTGATTGAGAGCAACCATTTCCGAATAGGAAAGTCCTCTTCTGAGATGACAGATTTTTAGCCGATGAAGAGCTCGGTAATGCAGCGGGCCGGGAAATATGGCCTGGATCGAAGCAGACAGAAGACCCATTATCCTGGCCAGAACTCTGAGAGAAACCTGAGATCTGCTGAGAGTTTTTTGAATTTCTGTCTTTATGGTATGCACCTTTTGTTGAGGGAGATGGAGAATAGAGGAAGAGGAATCTATCTCGAACCCTAAGAAGTCTATCCTTTGAGATGGGAGAGTTTTTGACTTCGCTTCGTTGAGAAGAAAACCTAGTTGGGAAAGAAGGGAACAAGTTATTTGTAACTGCGATAGAAGAGTGGAACGATCTTGATGTAATATGAGCATGTCGTCCAGATAAATTAACAGTCTGATGCCCAAAGATCTGAGATGAGCTGTGACCGGTTTCATTAACTTGGTGAAACACCAAGGTGCTGAAGACAGGCCGAATGGAAGGGAAGAGAACTGATACGTCTGACCTAGCCATTGGAACTGAAGATACTTTCTGTGATTTAGATGAATGGGGACTGGAAGATTAGCATCTTGAAGGTCCAGACGAACCATGAAATCACAGGGAAGAAGAATGTCCCTGAGATGTAAAATGGTCTCCATTTTGAAATGTCAGTAAACGACAAACTGCTTGAATTCTCTGAGATTTATAACGGGTCTGAACTTTTTGTTTTTCTTCTGAACCAGAAAGAGAGAACTGAGAAAACCGGAGTGATCTAGGGGAGATTTTTGAATGGCTCATTTTGTAAGAAGAGATGCTACTCCTTCTGAAATGAGAGTAGACATCTCCGTGGAGAAACGTGGAGGAGGGGGAAGGTAAATTTGGTAAGGATTTGAATAGAATTCTATTTGATAACCGAGAATTGTGTCGAGAACCCAAGGATCTGAAGTTAGAGTGCGCCACTTTTGGGTGAAATAACGAAGTCGACCCCCGATTGGAGGAATGCCAGAAACAGGGCTTACCTTGGTTGTTGTTAGACCGGAATCCAAGTTGACCACGACCCATGTAGCCTCTGCCTCGTTGGGGATAGAATTGGGGTCTGTAGGATTGAGATCCGTAGGTGGAGTGTGAGGAGTAAGAGGAGCCTCTGTTTCCCTGGAAGGACCGGTCGGTAGAGGGGCTCCTGCCTGTACCGGCCCGGGCAAAAACTCGCTGGTTGAAGACCTTTTTAATGTTCTGTTGTGCCTTGTCAATAGAGGCAAATGTGGAAACAAATTTTCCTAGGTCCTAAATGAAAGAATCGCCGAAGAGGTGACCATCGGCCATGATACCGGGGTCCATGGTTGCCAGATTTGACAATTTGGGGTCTAGCTTTAGGAGCAATCCTTTTCTCCTTTCATGAATAATGGAGGCATTCGCATTGCCTAGAAGACAAAAGGCTCTCTGAGTCCATAAAGAAAGTTCTGCAGGATCAATTTCTGCCTCATCCATTTTTTCAGATTCTGCCAGGTCTAAAATACAGGCCAAGGGCCCCACTAAATCCAGGAGTTTATCCTGGCAATTTGACCAGGCCTTGTCTACCCACTTATGAGGGTCTTTGCCAAATTTGGAGAAAAAAGTCAGAAGTGATTCATCAATGGATGGAGTCGCTGTGATATGAGAAAAAAGGGACGGTCTGGGACACTCCGACCTTAATTTGACTCTCGTCTGTTTATCCAGAGGAACCCTCAATCTGGAAGCAATGTATTTGCCCACGTGGGATGACGGGGACCACTCTGTGGAATTAGGGTGGTGAAGGAGTGAAGGATCAAACATGGGGTTACCATCCGCATCGAGAACAGTTTTGGCAAAAAACGGGTCCGAAACGTCCAATTTAGGCTTTTTTGTAGGGGAAGCCTGAGATTGTGAACCCCATATATCCGAGACGTCATCCGCCTCATCCGCATCACCGATATCATCATCGGTATCTGATATGTGAGAAATCACAATCTGTTTTGGCGCAGAGACAGAATGTTTTGTCTTGGATTTACATTTACCAGAAAAAAAAATTGAATTCCCCTTGTGAGAAGGAGGCCTGGGAGGAAACTCGTCCTCAGCCATGGGTGAAGAAGCTTCATCAGTCAGAAAAGCGCCATCGGATGGTTTTTGAATATATACAAATCCTTTAATTTTCTTTTTCTGCTATCCCCCGCAGAATGGGCCAGGAAGGATTTGTAGACCATGTTCTGGACAGTGGTCTCAAAATTCTTTGACATCTTAGTCATAGAGGCTGAAACAGCCTTGGCCACAGCCTCATTAATGAAGGCTCCAAATTCGTTGGAATCAGGTTAAGAAGAAGAATCCTGACGATCCATTATTTTGCACAGAACAGGCAACAAGAAGAAAAGACAGTGTAAAAACTGTGACAACTAAATCCCCTTACTGAAGGGGTTAATAAAACCAGGAAATGCTGTGGGAAATTTGAAGTACACGCCCCCAAGGCATGTCTGGCCGAGGAAAGGAATTTGTGGAGGCAGATGAACAAGGCAGAGAAGCGGCGCGGCTTAGAACAAAAAGCCGAGGCCGCCTGAGTATCGAAAACGCGCGAGCAAAATAAATGGTGACCAACGGTAGGAAACACTGCCGTTAGAATGTTGGGGAAGGCGGCAGAAGTTGCCTCAGGCAGCACGCGGGCTCAGGGAAGCAAGCGGGGTTTCCGAACCCCGAGGGGTGAAAGAAACGCGTCGGAGTGTTCCCGATAGAAACAACACTATTAATCACATAAGGAAAGAAACACCAAGTTAGCGGTATCGTTAGCGCAGAGCAATCACCCAAAACATTATGTAAATATTTAGCAAAACATGAGAGAAGTAAATAACACCACTTATCTTGACTGCGAGCAGCAAGAAAGAGGGCTGGTCGCAGTCAAGCTTAATGGTCACGTATGCCCTGACATTGTGATTGGTGCATTAGTTTTACTTGTTGACCTCCCATTGGTTTTCCTGTTTTTCAAGCCCCATGGGAGTTGTAGTTTCTTGACTGCTGCTGTTAAAAATAAAGCAAGATAGAGAAGCATAATACGTTCTTGACATAAAATTATTTTTTACTGCCCAAGTGTATCTAGTAGTCAAACATTCCTTCCATCATACCTGCCTACTGCATATTCTTTCACACCTGAAGACACAGGAAATTGCTTTCATCTTCTTTCATCATGTCTCATCTGCAGTATTGTAACATCATCTATGTAGGACTCCCGTCCACAAAACTCAGAAACTGAAGAGAGCCCAAAACTACTCAACCAAGCTCATTCAGCCTCCTGCGCAATGACCACATTATGGCTCATTGAGGACTCTTCCTAGGCTCCCGATCTAAGAAAGGTTATAGTCAAGATCTGGTCTTTCAGTGAAGGACATTCTCTATCTAGTGACAGTGACTGTCTGGACTGTGCCAGTGTGGCCCTATGACAGTGCGCGTAAGTCCCCTATTGTTATCAGGGTACAGTGTGAAAGTATGTTTTTGTCCACGTCAATATTAATGTCTCCCGGTTTTAATATCCGTCAACGCCTGTTACAGAGTAGGTGTGTCTCTCGCATTGCCTGTAGCTTAATTTCCGGGGTCACGTTTCCTTGGCTTGATGTCGGTGTGTGTCTTTCTCCGTGTCTGTCAGTCTCTATCCCCTCGCCAGGTCTATATCTCCCTTTCCTTTTGTCTAGGCGTCCCTTTGTCACTTTATTCCTCTCCGGGTGTCAGTGTCTCATTGTGAGTGCCGTGTGTTAGAGAGTTTTTGCCCCAGCCTCAGTGTGACCCCGTATAATCGTGCACTTCATAGCCACAATATTCCAGCATGAGTCAATGGTTCTTCAGCAGACATCAATGATAACTTAACGAACGGCGCTCCAGCGTCAGTGACAAAGAAAGTATTACCCACATATGCATCAATCTCCATGTTTTTGCCTTCAATGGTTTCTCTCCATGGTGACAGAATGTCAACAAAACAAATCCACTTAGGTAGGAAATATGTTCCTATTCCACACACCAGAAGCACTCAGCCTCTGTTTTGAAACCCATCAATCCCATAATGTCAGCCCGAAATGACAAACAGCAAAGCGATTAGCTTAACAGTGCCAAGTGCATCTCGCCTATGGAATGACAGCTTCCATCCTCTCAGAAGCTGCAGAATTGTGCCCACTCATGACATGGTGCCCAACGTGTGCGAGGGCAGGAGCTAAACTTAGTGCTCTGCCTCCCACTCGCAGCTGCTAAAAAGCTGTTCTGCCACAGATACTGTTACCTTAAGAAAACGCAGCCTTGGTGCTTTGCAAGAGGTATAAACAGTGGCAGTGGAACCTGTCCCTCACTAGTTGTGTGACTGAGTTAAGAATCTCGCTGGTCTGGCTGCACTTGGGAACTTTACACATCCTGCTCACTATTTTTATACCTGACTGTGTGGACTCTCTTCTTCAGGCTGAAATTAATCAAATCCTTTCTACGGTCAAACATGAATAGAGAGAGGCTTGTGCCATTGGCAGCGCCCTCCTTTGAAAATGCCATGACACGATAAAAATGTTCCCGCTGTGATGACTGAAATAGCTAGCAAAAAGGCTAGATAAAATCTCATTTTAATTTAATTGACTTTTGAGTCCTGTGACTGAAAATTCTGGCGAGACAATCCTGCTTATATCTCTGTTTTTGAAAAATGTTAAATAAGGAAGGCAAAAAAAAACAACCTAAGAATTCCGTCCATTTGTTGGTTTAGTTGATTCATTCCAGTTATGGAAACATTAATATTATAACTATTAAGACGAACACCCTTTTAGTTTTGTTACTATTTTAGAAAATGGGAACTTCTTTCTCGAAATGTAGATCTTCTTGGCGTTAACTTGTAAACGAATACATGTTAGAGCCCAAAGTTTTCCCCTGAAGCCTGAATACTGAGGAGTTAGATTCCACCCCATGCCTCTTTGATCTACCATGGTGCACTAATTCTCCATTTGTGCAGAAAACGGCTGCAGATTAGAGATCTTCTTTTAGTATAACCTTAGTTCTAGGGAATGATTCGGGCCACTGTTATTGTGCAATTCTCTGGTTGCAGTATTTCCTGCATAGTAATGGGAAGGGATGTAGCTTAGTCAGTTAGATTTTGGGGGGGGGGAGGGGTGTTGGAGGGCTATGGATCTCAAATTTCCCAACTAAAAAGACAGTGAGCTGCAGGGTGCAGGGGTGAGATGACCAAAGTTCAGGAAGGACAATTTTCATTTGGAACAGGGCCAGTACCGATTAGCAAGAGGTGGGCCTCTGTCTAGAGTGTTTTAGGTGTTTGAGTGCCTGCAGTTAGCCTGGAAACTAGAGACTGGCAAAGCTTTACAAGCCTACTCCTGCCAGTGTTTATAAATTCCAAAAAGTTGAAAATTTGCAGCCAGTCAAGGAGTGCTTCTGTAGGTGCAGATTTACTACTTTTTTGCTAAACCAGTCACTATATATATACTGCTCCAAAAACAAAAACACGTTAAAACCCCTTAGTGAAATGAGAATGATGAAAAAAACAACAACACGGACATAGCAGACTTGACTCATGGCACCCAGACCCAACTAGCAAAGAATGCATTTGAGGGAAGTCTCACCCTAAATAACCCCACTGAAGTTACAAACCTGCATGTCCCACCTGGTTCTCCCTGGGAACTCATGGCTATGGTCACGTACAATACACCGTCCTTGAGTCCCTGCAGGAGTTCACTTATTTTACATGCATTTTCACTGCATGTACTATTCTTTATCCCACCTACAAGAAGACTTAATGGTAGAGTGTTTAAATAAATTCATGTGGGCAGGGCTCCATGATTAGGTCCTCACCTTTTGCAAATCATTTTATCAAATGTCCGATGGACCCTTGTACTAAGCCTGAGGTGCAAATAGAGGAGGGTGTGCAGGCAAATAATAGGGTGAGCCGAGCAAGAACCGAGCAACAGGACAAGCTTGGCTGTAAACGTCCATGCACAAGCTGAGCCTTGTAAACATTTGGCATGTATATCGTGCAATACACATGATGTAAAAATATGACACAATCGCTTTAAAATTCAAGAAAGTGTATTTATTTAGCATGCAGAAGCATTACACCTTAATATATCAAATTATGGCCCTCTTTACAACATTGGCAGTAAGTGCCGCTTACCGCCATGCTGACTGCCGACAACATACCGTGACTGCAGCGGTATACTGCTACGGGTATTATGACCCACACAAAGAAATCCGCCACTATACAGACACACACACAAGTCCGCCAGCCCAAAGGTCAGTGATAAACTGGAGGTACCAAAACCCACATCGTTACGCCAACAGAAGTAAACCCACAGCACCATGACCCACGAATCACTGCGGTGGACATTCAACCGCGGTAAACCACTGGCGGTACAGACCTCCGCGCTCAAAATACACACACACTAACAAAACAGCACCACATTGGACAATTCAAACTACACATACCTGACACATATACACAAACCACACCCACACACCCACAACACTATAAAACACACACCCACACTACCCACAACCCTTTACGACCCAAACATTTTGGCAAGTGAGAGAGAGACAAGCCAGGAGCACCCACTGAATCTGAGCCACAAAACACCATCACCCATACACCATCCACGCACCTCAAAAGCATACACCCCAACACATCACCCCTCACACCCTCACACATACCACTCACACTACACCCATGGAACCACAAAGACACCCCAGGTTCTCTGAGGAGGAGCTAAGGGTCATGGTGGAGGAAATCATCCGGGTAGAGCCACAGCTATTCAGATCACAGGTGCAGCAGACATCTATTGCAAGGAAGATGGAGCTATGGCGGAGAGTCGTGGAGAGGGTCAACACCATGGGACAGCACCCAAGAACAAGGGATGACATCAGGAAGAGGTGGAACGACCTACGGGGGAAGGTGTGTTCTGTGGTTGCAAGACACCAGGTAGCTGTACAGAAGACTGGCGGTGGACCCCCACCTCATCCCCCACAACTAACAACAGGGGAGGAGCAAGTCTTGGTGATCATGCATCCTGAGGGCCTCGCAGGAGTTGCAGGAGGACTGGACTCTGGTAAGTCAAATCTTTACTACTTTATCCCCCACCCTACCTGCATGCCATCACAAACAACAACCCCTACCCTCACCCCATCACCCCACCACCTCACATATACCCCACCATCACAACCCACCCATCCCAAAACCAAGCCCTGTATGCAACAATAATGCATGGACACCCATCACAGACCTGCATGGACACCCATCACCACATCATGCACACTAGTGACAAGCACTTAGCCAAACTAAGCACAACTCACATAAGCCAAAGGTACCTTTGCTAATAACAACCATAGAGGGAAACACATCCACGCACAAGATGGCACACGCAGATACAATAACACTGCATTTACATCCCCACAGGACCCCCACTCAACGTCACCGGAGAGGAGGTGCCAACCACATACAGCCCCCCCCTGAAGAGGCCCACAGTGATGACAGCAGCTCTGCACGCCTGGATCACGATGACCAACCTGGGCCATCAGGGACCTCTGGACAGTCGGTGACTCAGCCACACTCCCAACCGACCACAGAGCCTCCCCCCTCAGGAAACACCACCACAGCACCCACCCAGTGGGCCCATACCTCTGTCCCCAGGACACGTCAATCAGCAGTGTGTCCACCACTAAAAGGACCCCAGGCAACCCCACAAACACAGGACCATCAGGGACCTGGGGTCAGTGGCAGTGGGCACATGGTTCAGGGGACAGAGGCACAGGACAACAGAGAAGCTGGGAGGACTGCTGTGCGACACGGGGGAGGACAGGCCCAGGGAACCGACTCTCCAGGAGGCACTCACCAACATCCTGGGAGCATACCACCATTCCCAGGAGACCATGGGCCAGATATGGACAAGCTGCAGGAGACCCAGTGGCTGCAGGAGGGACAGCACCTGGGGATCAGGGAGGACCTGAGGGACATCCACACTAGCCAGGTCACCATTGCAGGGGTGCTGGCAGACATGGCCAACACTATGAGGGAGGCAGTGGCACACCAACGGGCCCCTGACACTAGCCAAACCAATGAACAGCCCTCCACCTCTGCTGGTGGACAGGAGTCCACGCCACAGGACCAACAGGCCATCAGCACCCCACCCCCTGCAGAAGGAGAACCACCCCGCAAACGGTCCCTGCGATCCAGGCAGAAGCCAGAGAACATTGCTAAGACCCCCGCCAGGAAATAAGACTCTCTTGATTGTCACCCTTCTGTTCCACTCTGTCACCCTGTCCACCTTGGACTGCCATTGCTCCCCTTCCTATGCCCCCTTGGACAATGCACCTGTGATACAAGTAGACTGGACTCTTCCCTGGATTTTCCTCCATCAGCAACACAGCCCATTGCAATACCCCCTCCACTTATTAGCACATAAAAAAACACCCTTGGAACAAATCCAAGTATGGAGTCTGTCAATTGTTTGACATATGTATTAGTTTAACAAACTGTAAACATTGCAATTGAAATATACTGTAATATTTACATAGGGTTGACCTGTAGTGGGCAGCAGTAAACACACCAGGAGCCAGAGTGGGGCACAGAGTTCTGAAATAGAGATGCCAAAGGGTACAGTAAGTGGCCATAGAAATAGGGAAATCAGGCTGCCATGTTCAATGTCAAACACAAAACTGCAATGGAAGGTGAAGTTACAGTGTCTTACCTGTGTGTCACTGGAAGTACTGTTGAATTAGTGTACTTCTGTTGTCCACATCCTCGTCCTCTGCCTCCTCTTTGTCACTGTCCACAGGCTCCACTGCTGCCACACGACAAATCCCCAGGCTCATCCTCCTGCAGAAAAGGCACCTGGCGTCTCAAGGCCAGGTTGTGCAACGTGCCACATGTAACGATGATCTGGCACACCTTCTTGGGTGAGTAGTACAGGGATCCACCTGTCAGATGGAGGCACCGGAATCTGGCCTTCAGGAGGCCAAAAGTTCTCTCAATAATCCTCCTTGTTCGCCCATGTGCCTCATTGTAACGTTCCTCTGCCCTTGTCCTGGCATTCCTCACTGGGGTCAGTAGCCATGAGAGGTGGGGGTAACCAGAGTCACCTGCAAATATTTGAGGGAGACCTGTTAGCCACACACTCACCCTTAGGGCCAAACCCACACCCATATATCTACATCAACTGGGTGGGAACAATGGGCTCACCTATTAGCCACAGCCAGTGCCTCTGGAGTTGAGACATCACATATGGAATGCTGCTATTCCTCAAGATAAAGGCATCATGAACAGAGCCAGGATACTTGGCATTGACATGGGAGATGTACTGGTCCACCAAACACACCATCTGCACATTCAGAGAGTGAAAGCTTTTCCTATTTCTGGACACTTGTTCATTTCTCCTGGGGGGACAAATACAATATGTGTACCATCAATGGCACCAATGATGTTGGGGATATGTCCCAGTGCATAAAAGTCAGTCTTCACTGTGGCCAAATCCTCCACCTGGGGGAATACAGTGTAGCTGCACATGTGTTTCAGCAGGGCAGACAACACTCTGGGCAGCACATTTTAGAACATTGGCTGAGACATCCCTGATGCCATGGCCACTGTCACTTGGAAGGAACCACTTGCCAGGAAATGGAGCACTGACAGGACCTGCACTAGAGGGGGGATACCTGCAGGGTGGCAGATAGCTGAAGTCTGGCTCCAATTGGGCACACAGTTCTTGGACTGTGGTTCTATCAAGTCTGTAGGTCAGAATAATGTGCCTGTCCTCCATTGTCGCAAGGTCCACCAGGGGTCTGTACACGGGGGGATGTCTCCATCCCCTCTTCATCCTCAGCGGTTGAACTCTAGGGTGAAAAACCATGAGCAGAAGGTCATATTCACACATATGTCAATATTAATATGCATTTCTTCCTTTACATAAACAGTATGTGAACTCGTGACTCAGTTGATGTGCCAATGTCTGCTGTGACGCAGTTAGGTGCCATGGCCTGTGCCCCCCTGAAATTGCAGCTGCCTGACCTGTGAGGAGAGACAAGTGGAAATTAGGTAATTCTGCTGGCATTGTGCGCCGTTGCGGTCGGCGGTCGACGACCACACTGCAAGATCGCATTGTTTATCATTGGGCCCTATGGGTTCCAGGAGCCAATGGTGATGTATGCCGGTGGTGACGGTATGCACCGCCACGGATGTGACCGCCATTTTCTATCTGTGCACTCACTTGCTAGCTGACCTTCAACAGGAGAGGACCTACACTGCAAGTGCTGCTGTGACCTGTGTCTGAAAGCAACAATGGCTCGAGTGTCTGGAGAAAGGGCCCCTGCCTTCACTTCAGAGAAGTTGGAGAGACTAGTGGATGGGGTCCTACCCCAGTACACTTTACTCTATGGTCCTCCAGACAAAAAGGTGAGTACACTGTGTGCATGATGCGTGGGCCATGAATGTATGGAGTGCTATGTGTGTAAGCCCCGTGTAGGGTGGGGTCTGAGGGGTCCTGGGCAGAGTGCTGCATGTATGGTGGTCAATGTATGTGTGTAAGGGGATGGGAGGGATATGTTGGGCCATGAGTATGGCAGTCTGGACGGTATGACTAATCCCTTTTCTTCTGTATTTTTTCTGCAGGTCAGCGCCCATCAGAAAAAGGGTATTTGGTGTGCCATCCCCAAGGAGGTGCGGACCCTGGGGGTCTTTGACAGGCGGAGCACCCACTGCTGCAAACGGTGGGAGGACCTGCACTGCTGGGCAAGGAAGACAGCAGAGTCCCAGCTGGGGCTGGCCTCCCAACGAGGAAGGGGTGCCCATCATACCCTGACCCCCCTGATGTTCCGCATCCTGGCGGTGGCCTATCCGGAGTTGGATGGGCGCTTGAAGGTATCACAGCAGCCACAAGGGGGTGAGTACAGATGCAGAATCATGACTTTGCGGGATGTGGGCTGTGGGTGCCCCTAGGCCAGGGCGAATATGGCAGGGTAGGTTCAATGATGGGCAAGCTCAGATGCACTCCAACCCTAATAGTGTTAGTGGGCATCTATTACTGGGCTGGGTCCTGTGGGTTTCAGGTGTGCAGCTAATGGCGTTAGGCATTGTGCCCCATGGGCTGGTGACTAGCATTGTAACTGGTAGTGCATGGTCTAGTGCATAGGGCTGTTCCCTGTATGTTGTGTACGCCAACGGTAGTGTAGTTGTTGGCATTGACCAAGTGTGTCCTCTGTATCCCCCCCTTTTTGTTTTGTCACCCTGTCCATATGTGCATTAGCATAATCTGTCGGAGGAGCAGAGACACCGGCGACGGAGGGAGCTGCATCCCACATGGGCCTGGAGGCCGAATCCACCAACGGTGAGGGCACTAGTGGGACGGAGGGCGAGGGGAGAACCACGACGGAGACAGGAGGGGACACTACTGCCAGTGACTCCTCCCCCGATGGAAGCTCCCTGGCATTGGCGGACACCCCCGTGCCCACCCCAACAACAGGTACAGCTGTCACCCCCGTACCAGCACCGCCCTCCCAGCAGCCCCTCAGTGAGTTTCCCGTGCCCGCTCACCCAGGAGGGTGGGCATCTCCTTCGCCCCAGGCACCTCAGGCCCTTCCCCAGTCAGCCCTGCTGCCCTCAGTGAGGAGGCTATTGACCTCCTGAGATCCCTCTCTGTTGGGCAGTAAACCATACTGAATGCCACCCAGGGTGTAGCAGGGCATTTGCAACAAACAAATGCATACCTGAGAGCATTCCAGGCTCTGGCCTCCGCACTGATGGCAGCCATTGTCCCTGTCTCCAGCCTCACCCCTCCAACTTCCTCTACCCAGTCCCAACCCCCTCAACCCCAGCCTATCCCAAGCACACCTTCAGACCAGCAATCACCCAAATCAACACACAGACGTGGCTCAGGCAAACACAAGCACCACACTTCATCTCACAGGCACTCACACAAGCACCATCCACATGCAGACACACCAACATCCACTGCCTCCACTGTGTCCCCCCTCCTCATCGTCCACCTCCCTCCCAGTAGCGTCTCCACTCACACCTGCATGCACTAGATCCTCATCCACTACCTCCATCACCAGCACGCCTATCACTACACGCCCCTCACTGGCAGTCACCACCCCCACATCCATGCCCACGTCCCCTGTGTCCTCTCCCACTGTGTCTGTGACCCCTCCTCCCAAAGTACACAAGCACACACACACCCAACAGCCATCCACCTCACAACAGCACCCAGCCCATGCACCTGAACCCAAAAACAACAGACTGACACCTCCTACAACCACCCCCTCATCCTCCACTCCCAAACCTTCACCCTTTTCCCGCCCCAATGTCCCTAAGAAGCTTTTCCTCACCACCCGTGACCTATTCCCTACCCCTCCCCCGTCCTTCACCTTGGGCCAGGGTGGCCAGAACCCAGCCCAGCACCTCAGCCATCCATTCTACGGCCACTGTGGTTTCTGCAGCTGTGAGAGGCTCCAAGGAGGCACCCGTCAGCCCAGCCAGTGTGCCAGCACCACCTGCCAAGGCCAAGAAGGGTCCACCACCTGGCAAGGGCAAGAAGAGGACACCAGCCAGCAAGGGGAAGGAGGCACAACCAGCCAGCAAAGGCAAGACAAAGACTCCAGCTGACAGAATCAAGGAGGCACCACCATCTGCCAAGGGCAAGAAGGGGCACAGAACACCAGCCATGGCACTTCAGCCGTCCGAGGCTGCAGGTGAAGGCCTGGAGGCTACCACCACCACTGCCTGCACCTCTACCTGCACCACGGACAGCACTACCACCTGCACCGCAGCCAGCACCGCCACCTGCCCCGCCGCCCCGCCGCCAGCAGCACCACTGCCAGCAGCAGCAGCCCCAGTGGGCAGCCGTCCGAGGCTGCAGGTGATGACCTGAAGGCTCCCACCACCACTGCCTGCACCGCCACCTGCAGCGCAACTGGCATCCACTGAGTGGCCATCACTGCCGGAGAGCAGTGTGTGGTGGTGACTACATGGGCTGCAGTGCGTCCTGGACCCAGCAACACCTGTTGGTGTGACACACATGTGAGAGACTGTGACCTTGCACCATCCAGGATGAAGCACACTGGGCACCATGCCACCTACAGAACCTGTGGAAGAATCTATCCACTCAGCCCCTCCTTGCCTGGATGAAGCACATTGGGCACAAAGCCCTCTCCAGAACCAGTGGAAGAAGCCATTCACTCAGCACCTCCTTGCCAGGATGAAGCATACTAGGCACAAAGCCCCCTCCAGAACCAGTGGAAAACTGGCACCCACTTGAGAGACTGTGGCCTTGCACTCCCCAGACCAAGCAGTGGGCAAACCACCCACTTGAGAGGCTGTGGCTTTGCACTCCCCAGGACCAGGCAGTGGGCAAACCACCCACTTTAGAGACTGTGGCCTTGCACTTCCCAGGACCAACCAGTGGGCAAACCACCCACTTGAGAGACTGTGGCTTTGCACTCCCCAGGACCAGGCGGTGGGCAAACCACCCACTTGAGAGACTGTGGCTTCGTACTCCCCAGGACCAGGCGGTGGGCAAACCACCCACTTGAGAGACTGTGGCTCTGCACTCCCCAGGACCAAGCGGTGGGCAAACCACCCACTTGAGAGACTGTGGCTTTGCACTCCCCAGGGTCAGGCGGTGGGCAAAGCACCCACTTGAGAGACTGTGGCTTTGCACTTCCTAGGACCAAGCAGTGGGCAAACCACTCACTTGAGAGTCTGTGGCTTTGCCCTCCCCAGGACCAAGCAGTGGGCATGGAGCCCCCTCCAGTCCATTGGCGTTATTCCATCTTCCGGCTGAGGTGCCGCCCCATTCCCTGTCCCCCAGAGGTGCCTGTGTGTTTTCGACCGGATGCCCCTGCAGTGTTCTCTCCGTATTGAGGCAGGAGTCAAGTGTGGCCTTAGCCTATGTGTTTTGGGCCAGTGGGCCACAGACGTTTTTGAGTGGGCATTCTCCCTCCTTTTGTATATATTGCATATATTGTACATACTGTTTATTTATTTATGAACGTATTTCTCAAAATTTCTATTATTACACTCATTTTACTCGATTCCTTATGTCCTTGCGTTATTCCTGAGGGTTACGGGGTGTATATGTGAAGTTGTTGCATGTGTTTGTGTGTATGGCATTGGGGGTGAGGGTGGGGAAGGGTGTTGCGTGTTGCGTGTGTGTGTCACTCTTTTCCCCCCCTTCCCTGTGTGCTAGGTGCAGTACTCACTGTGGTCGTCTTCGCTGGCGTTCATGCTCCTGGTGCATGAGAAGATACACCAGCAAGGGGAACACCTGCAGTTCGGGCGTCCTTGTTCTTCCTTGTGTGTCGAGAGGTGAGTTGTTTCCCTTCCGTGTTCTGTTTCTGCCGTGCTTTTGATGGCTTTGGTACCGCACCGGAAAAGCTGGCAGATGGGCCTGTTGTAATACAGTGGGCGGTACATTGTCTTCCGCCTGGCTGTTGGTGGTTACCGCCGGCGCTATTTGTTACTACTGCCGTGGCGGTTGAAGTGTTAAAGTGGCTGTATGTGTTGCCAGTTTCCGCCGTGGTCATGATTCCAAATTTTCTTCCGCCGGCCTGTTGGCGGTATTACCGCTGCTTTATCACCGACCGCCAGGGTTGTAATGAGGGCCTATATCACTGCATAGACAGACATTTAGTAAAAGTAATTGTCTATTTAATCAAACATAAGAGGTGCTTGCGCAGTGCACATCCTAAACTCAAGTATTTAAAAGTACGCTCATATGTGATAAAAAAAGGAAAAGTAGGCTCTGCAAAATATTTGCCTAGGATGACACAATTTGGACAAGCAGTGAAGCTGGTATTGTTTCCAGGTTGTCTGGTTTCACATTTTGAAACTCAGCAAACAGATGGGTCTCTCCCTCTTTCTTTCTCTCTCATACACACACACCCCCCCCACACACACACACACAAACATTTTTGTTATTAATTTTTTTCTTGTGAGGAGAAAAAAACAACACAGATGTAAATCTTCTGTCATAGACTCATAGGTTTTCAGTGCTCTAACCACACATAAGCTTGAAACATCTTGAGAATTCCGGATATGACCACTCTTGAATTACATTTTGTTTGGAAATATTGAAAGTTACTCCTTCTGGAATGAATACTCTACCTGTTACATCCACGGGTCTCCCATTCGAAACTCTACAGCAGGAAATCAAACACAACAGAGTGGCTAGCTTTGCTGACATCTGCTTCCTAGAATGGTACCTATTTGAGGACCATGCTTTGAACAAACGAAGAACCTGATTAACGTCCCACAACTTTGAATAACAGGGAACGTCCCACAACTTTGAATAATGGGGATCTGGTGGGTTGGACAATCTGTTGCACCTGAGAAGTTTACAAACCAGAGGATGTTCCCCAACTGGATGTCCATCTATCGGCATATGGCCCACTGAGATGGGTGATCTAAAGGTATCAATGCACCTATAAACCAAACCCTCTCTGGCTAAGGAGGCCAGGAAATTCAAAATATAGACAATGTCTGTCCCTACTGGATCCAGACATGGTTGATGACACCAACACAGCCATCATGACCAGATGGAGAGGTATCTCTTGTTTGTACTATTCCACTGGCCCTGGCAAGCAGTGCAGCAGCCCCCTGAGAAATGTCTGGGACTTGCCAATGTTCCCTGTAGTCCGCCATGCCATGAGATGGAGAGAACATGCTAGTACCAGGTGATGCGGATTCCCTTGGGGATCTTGGAGGAGATCCTGAAACAGGGGTAGAAGGATTGGGAAATCCCAAGAAAGTTCCATCCAAACTGAAAACCAGACTTGAGATCTCCAAATCAGGGTAATCACCACAAGGACCACCCGTTGACGCCTCATCTGAGTGGACAACATCATGATCATGGTGAATGGGGGAAAAGCATAACACCTTCTCCTTGCTCCAATCCTAAAGCAACTGTAGTACCTCTCCAGTTAATGATCTAGTGGAGAGGCAACGTGGTCAATGGAGAAGGGGCTACAAGGGGCTTGGATGACTTGAAACACCCCTGGATGCAGTTCCCAGAGACTAGCATCCTGCCAGTGACAGAGGCGCCAATCTGGCACCTGATTGGACTTTCCCGGAAGATGTTCTGCAACACCCGAAATCTGGTTGACCATGAAGTAATTCCAAAAGACATGAGCCAGTTAAAAAAAGAGTTTTTGATCTAATTTCCCCCAGATGGTTGACGTATCAGACTGCTGCTGCATTGTCCATCTTGAGAAGAACAATGCATTGGGCCCTGTTCTTAGTCCAACATTTCACTGCAAAGGAGCCTGCCTTTAATTCCAGGCAGTTGATGTGAAGGGCTTGTTCTGCGGATGACCATTGTCCTCCTGTGGAGAATGCCCCACACTGTGCCCTCCAACCTTAGCCGTTGGCATCCAACTCTATCACTATGTCTGGGTGGGAACCAAAAATGACGTAGCCATTCCAAGCCTCCATATGGGAGACTCTCCATTGTAACTCCTCCTTTGCCTCCTCCAAAAGTGGACTCGATCGTAAATAAGTGAGGCCCCTCTGCAGATGAAAGATTTTTAGGTGTTGAAATGTCCATTAGTGAAGGGGGTCTGGAAAGATGGCCTGTATTGACAATGAGAGAAGGCCCACAACGCGAGCCAGATATCAGAGGAAAATCATAGGTCAGGCCAGAATCTTTCTGAGTCCGTACAGTATATTGGTCAGCTTGCGAGAGTGAAGATTTAGAATGGCCATGACTGAGTCCACTGCAAACCCCCAAATTTGTAGATTTTGAGAGGGGATCAAGGACGACTTCTTCTCAGTCACCACAAATCCCAGGGATTCCAACAGATAAATAGTCATCTGTAAATGATGTGACTGGCGTCTCCGGCATTGATTGATAATGATAATGTCATTGAGATAGACTAATAAACAGACGCCTCGAGCTTTCAGGTGTTTGACTACAGGCTTCATCACCTTGGTAAAACACCATGGAGCGGAAGATAGTCCGAAAGGAAGGGATCTGTATCTGTGAACTCCATTGTAACTGAATAAAACCACCTGTGGGGGTGAGAGGAGATGTAAACCGTAAGAAAGGCATCATTGAGATCCAACCGGACAATCCAGTCGTTCACCTGCAAAAGATCCCTGGGAAGATGGATACCCTCTATCTTGAAGTGGTGATAAACCAACCACTTGTTGAATTCCCACAGATTGCTGATGGAACGTTGGCCCCTTTTTCTCTTTTCCACCAGAAAGAGGTTGCTGAGAAAACCGTGGGGATGTAGGGTCGCTGGGATGATTACGCCTTTCTCCAATTGCTGGGTGATTTCAATGGTTATTAATTCCGACTGGATAGGAGAAAAAAACAGGGGCTTTGGGCGGAGAAGTTGGCTTGGAGAGTCATTGTACTCAATTTGGAAACCTCTGATGGTCTGAAGCACCAAAGCATCGGGGTGGGGCAGCTTTGAGGGGTACTCTAGGTGTTATTGCCTCTTCTCTCTCACACCTCTCCACAGGGGGTAGGTCCTGGTGGAGTAAAAATTGCCAAACTTGGAAGGATCTGGCCACTGTCCTCAGCGAGAGTCAATGAGTCAATCCCATTAATGAAGGCTTGGTAAGAAGCGTGGCCAGCCAAGCACCTCCTACCATGGGCGGCTTCGGCAAAAACACAGGGTATAACAAGTTTGCTGATAGAGGCCTGGGCCTTGTCAAGAGAGTTGACAGTGTTCACAAACTTGCCCAGCTTTTGCAAGAAATGATCTCCGAAGAGGCTTCGTTCAGTTAGTGGTCCCACCTCTGATGTTGAGAGTTCCCCGAGTTTTGGATCAACCTTAATCATAGGAACCTACGCTGTTCCATGGAAATTGTGCAGTTTGCATCTCCCAAAAATATTATGCCTCTTTGAGCCCAGCTGGACAGGGCCTAAGTTGTGTTTAGGGAGCCAGATGGCTTGGCATCTTCATCTATGTTCAGGATCTTAGACAGAAGAAGTTTGTCTTGGCATGAGGGCCAAGAGTCATCTATTCCCTTTTTGGGATCGCTCACAAACTTCGCCGGAAAGGTAGCCATCTTGGCGTCAGTCTCGGGAGTGAGGGCTATCTTGCCCTCCAAAGCAGGACTGGGACATTCAGTCCGTAGACAAGTCCGGACCTCCTTGTCTTTATTAGATAGCCAGCAAGCAGCCTGCAATGTAAACGGTTACCTAAGGTGTCGGGAACCATTCAGCAGAGCATGGGTTAAAAGGTCATCTGGATCTAACATGTCCCAGCTTGGCTCTCGAGGAGCCGTCTCTGTGTTGGCAATAGTTCCCGAAAACAAAGTATTGCCAGACGGACGCCAGGGTCTGCCAGAGTCCCTGCCCCCATCAGAAACATTAGAGGAGTCATTTCCATCCCCCAGGTCTGGGGTGGGGGGGAGGAATAGAGGGATCTCCTGAAGTGCCAGAGTCCTGAAAGTCAGGAGGTTGGGAGTCCATAAATGCTTTCTTAAAGCATACAAAGGTGTGTAGGTCGACCCCTTGGTCATCTTCTCGTTTGTGCTTAGTGTCTGGAAGAGATGCCAAGGGCTACCCTGGTGGTTGTGGGAAGCTGTGGCCCAGATAGGTCTTCCCTCAGTTCGAGAGGTTTTTGACATTGAGCCTGAAGCTGGAGAATTTTCTTCTCCAAGGGCGCCACCGTCTGGGAGACAGCTTTAAACATAGAGGCATCAATTATCTAGCAGAATCGGCCGCCGATGTGAAGGTAATTAATACCCTCTTCCTCTACATACTCCGCTGAACCCTCCATACCTATTGAGAGGGATATGGGGTGTACGACCAAGTAATGGGGGGAGCAAAACCTGGGAGACAAAGCAAAGTGCAAGTGATCCCAGGAGGGATTGATTAGAAGGTCCAAATCAACCTTGGGGCTGGCACTCCTTGTACCCGGCAGAAAACTACTATATCTACCTAGGGCTTGCCCCAGAATACGAGTCTTACACAAGAACTGTTCTTACCCACCATGTGGGTGTTCAGTTCCTAGCGGCGGCTCTCGAGAGAATTGTTAGTGAATTTATAGTGAATAGAAAATACTGCCCTGTGTAGCATGACGCAGCCATACGTGCTTCACCTTATCAAATGACACAAGTGAAAGTGAAGTGCCGACAGCCCAGGGGGTAGGATGTGCTGAGAAAGTGTATTGAGATGCGCATGCCCCCAAGTGGCCGGATAACCGCACTGCGCTGCGCTGAGAGTCGTGTGAAGGAGAGGAGCAGCTGGGAAGAAGCGAGAACGTTCCCGCGGACACCAAGAAAAAAAAAAAACAAAGACACATGTGAGGCAGAAACCCCCAACACATGGTACATGTAACAACGTAACAGTTAATGCCAAATGCACCATAGTTTTAGAATCCCTGAAATACACAGTCATAACATGGAGGGAGAAAAGGCACTTATCTGAGGCTGCTGGAGAAGTGAAGAAAGAGAAGGGGAGAGCGTCTCCAAGGAGTATTGAAGGGACATACACTGTTCTGAATGGATGAACTGTCTTGTTGAATTTCCCTAGGACTCATGGGAAATATAGTTTTAAGTTTGATGTTTATAACTTTCGATGGCTGCTGGCTAATAAAGCCTAATCCTCGCCTCCTCTCCTGACAAAGAATATAGTATGCAAAGGAACAATTGTACAAATTCGAATAGGGTGGTAACAAATTGTGTCTATGAGGATGTGATGAAAGGGTACATTTTCTACACTTTATGGAAATTGCCTCACGATAAAAAATTACTGGCAGGGAGTCTGCAAGGATTGGGGATCAACAATCTGGCTCGGTATAGACTTGTCAGCACCAAATATGTTGCTCGGGATCTGGAAGACAACATACTTAACCAGATACTAGACACAGGTGGTGAACCAAGGCCTCTTAGTGGGCAAAAGGGACATTGCAAAAAATTGGAGAAACCCCACACTGCCAACAATTGCGGAATGGAAATGCAACATAGATAGGTGCATGGCAGTCAAAAAAATGATTCACAAGAGCACAAGAAATTTGAAACAATCTAGGTTATTAGGGCCAAATCATGGAAGTAGTGGCTAGGGGCCACATGTTCGAAGGCTTTTGCACGTCGCAAACAATGAATCGTGCTGTTTGCGGCATGCAAAATGCACTTCCCTATGTACAAACCCAGTTTTGCGATTCGGTAAACTTTTCACTGAATCGCAAAACGGGATTGCGACTCGCAATTAGGAAGGGGTGTTCCCTTACTTATTGCGACTCCCAGTCCCATGTATGATTGTTTTGTGACCGCGAATGTGGTTGCAAAACAATCGCAGTTAGCACCAGTGTCACACTGGTACTAACCGATTCGCAAACGGGAAGGGGTCCCTATGGGACCCCTTCCCCTTTGTGAATTTCACTGGAACCATTTTTTCAGAGCAGGCAGTGGTAAAAATTAAAACAAAAACGTTTCAGGGCATATTTATCCTCCGTTTGCGCCGAATTTGCGTCGTTTTTTTCGACGCAAATTCGACGCAAAACTAACTCCATATTTATACTTTGCCGTTAGACGCATCTAGCGCCAAAGTTCATGGAGTTAGCGTCATTTTTTTGCGTGAACACCTTCCTTGCGTTAATGATATGCAAGGTAGGCGTTCCCGTCTTAAAAAATGACTCCGATGCTATTGCGTCGGATTTATACTCCCGGGCAAAAATGACGCCCGGGAGTGGGCGGGTCTAAAAAACCCGTATTTGCGCTGGATTTTAGCACCTGGGTCAGGGCAGGCGTTAAGGGACCTGTGGGCTCAGAATGAGCCCAGAGGTGCCCTCCCCTGCCCCCAGGGACACCCCCTGCCACCCTTGCCCACCCCAGGAGGACACCCAAGGATGGAGGGACCCACCCCAGGGACATTAAGGTAAGTCCAGGTAAGTATTTTTTTTTTTTTTTTTTGTGGCATAGGGGGGCCTGATTTGTGCCCCCCTACATGCCACTATGCCCAATGACCATGCCCAGGGGACAGAAGTCCCCTGGGCATGGCCATTGGGCAAGGGGGCATGACTCCTGTCTTTGCTAAGACAGGAGTCATTTCAATGGGGGATGGGCGTCGTAAAAAAATGGCGCAAATCGGGTTGTGGCGATTTTTTTGCCTCAGCCTGACTTGCACCATTTCTGGACACCCATACGCCATTTTCCCCCTACGCCGGCGCTGCCTGTTTTTTTTAACGCACACCAGACAGCGCCGGTGGCTAACGCTGGCTAACGTCATTCAATAAATACGGCGCCCGCATGGCGCTTCAGAATGGCGTTAGCCGGCGCTAATTTTTTGGACGCAAAACTGCGTTGGCGCAGTTTTGCGGCAAAAAGTATAAATATGGGCCTTCATTTTTTGATTTTGAAATGCAGCTCGTTTGTCAACATCAGGACAGTGCGCGCTCTACGGGCGACGAAAATGGAAGAACCCAGCCTTTATGCAAGAGCATAATTCATGCATTGTGTTTATATGCAGTTTGTTAACTTTTTGCATTGCAGACTTTAACCTTGAAAAACACTATTAATGATGTTTGCAATAACTGTTCAATTGCAAGGTATTGCTGCAGACTTATTGAGTGTGTTAGGGTGTGATCCCTTTCTAGGACCTTCTAGAAGTTTTCTCTGCACCATGACTGGGTGTGGTCTGTGGGCTGGGCCAGACTCTATATAAGGGAGCCAGCCCAGCTCCACGTGCTCACTATTCAGAGGTCCCGGTACAGAGCAGCAGCAATTTCCTGAGCTCTTGTTCCGGAGGCCTACCTTGAAGCTCCAGGCCTACCCTGGCATTATCTCGGTGATCCTAGAGCAGGGTGGTAAGATGGTGGTCGGGCTGGGCCCCCGACCCCGCTCTAAAAAGACTCTTGAATTTTTGGGCCTATTCTTGAAATTTTCAGAGTACGCAAAGCATTGCTCTGATGTTAATCTTGGTGTTCGGATCCGCAAAGGTTTGCGCGATCGTTTCATGGCATTTGCATGCTCTTGGTGGAATCGGCTGTGTGCGCGATTCATTTCCTGCATGACAATCTTGGTGTTCAGATCGGCAAAGGTTTGCGCGATCATTTAATGGCATTTACATATTCCTGTTAGAATCGGCCGTGTGCGCGATTCATTTCCTGCATGACAATCTTGGTGTTCGGATCGGCAAAGGTTTGCGCGATTGTTTCATGGCATTTGCATACTCTTGTTAGAATCAGCTGTGTGCGCGATTAATTTCCTGCATGACAATCTTGGTGTTCGGATCGGCAAAGGTTTGCGCGATTGTTTCATGGCATTTGCATACTCTTGTTAGAATCGGCTGTGTGTGCGATTCATTTCCTGCATGACAATCTTGGTGTTCGGATCGGCAAAGGTTTGCACAATCGTTTCATGGCATTTGCATACTCTTGTTAGAATCGGCTGTGTGTGCGATTCATTTCCTGCATGACAACCTTGGTGTTCGGATCGGCAAAGGTTTGCACGATCATTTCATGGCATTTACATATTCCTGTTGGAATCGGCTGTGTGCGCGAATCATTTCCTGCATGACAATCTTGGTGTTCGGATCGGCAAAGGTTTGCGCGATCGTTTCATGGCATTTGCATACTCTTGTTGGAATTGACAGTGTGCGCGATTCATTTCCCACATGTTAGACTTGGCGTTCAGATCGGCAAAGGCTTGCGCGATCATTTCAAGACATTTACATATTCCTGTTGGAATCGGCAGAGTGTGCGATTCATTTCCCTCATGTAAAACTTGATGCCCAGATCGGTAACAGTGTGTGCAATCATTTCATGGCCATACAAAAAACTTTGAAGTGTAATGTTATTTAAAGTGCACATATTTATTCTGTGAAGATGACAAATCCTAAATGTGACGTTCTTTGTGCATATTAAGTTCTTAGTACAATTCCAATTGTTTTTCAGGGATGGTTTTCAGACAGCCTTTAGTCTTCATGTTAAAAAGGCAGTGTTTGTTCTGAAGCAGTATTCTAGAAGGTTCTTGTATTTCTAGACATTATGTGACATGTTATGAAAACCTTTTATGAAACATTGCATTAATCATCTTTGATTTATTCCAGGTATCCAGAGTTCTTGAGGTCTAGTTAAAGTCACTCCTTATAGTATCCATGGTAACAGTAAGACAATACTAAGAACCATAATCTAGTGAAAGTTAATGTGGTTTTATTCTGATGTTTTGTTGTTTAACCTTTTGCTTCCTACAGGTCTCCTTCCCAGCTGTTCCCTACCTAATCCCCTTTTCCCCACTTGGACTCTCTTAGACTCTGTGACATTCTAAACAGAGTATTGGAGCTGTCTTGTGGTGGACATGTTGGAAACGTGCGCAGACCCCAAGGATCTGGTGACTCTGACATCGTTTTACTTTAAGGAAAACGGAATACGTAAAAAAAAAAAAACTGCTTTATTTAAAAGCAGTCACAGACATGGTGGTCTGATGTCTCCAGCAGGCCACCATCCCTGTGAGGGTCGACATTCCCAAGGGGTCGCAAATTGCGACCTACCTCGTGAATAATCATGAGGTGGGCATTTGCGACTCCCTTGCGAATCGCTAAAGATGTCATTGACACTATACTACATTCGGTTTTGCGACTCGCAAATTGCGAGTCGCTTTGACTCGCAATTTGCGAGTTGCAAAACCGAAAGTTGATACATGTAGCCCTAAATCACTAAAATAGGGCATTGTGTGCCCGCAATAATAAATAAAAATACAATTAATGTTCCTACAAAACAATCTTTAGTAGACATGGCACATTTCTGTTCTATCCCATTCATGCAATGAAGTGTGTTGTGTAAATTGTGTGTAAATCTGCACCCTAAATCCTGTGATTACACCTAGAAAAAGGTGTAATATATTCATGTGTGCATTTAACGTCCTTCACAAAATGTAAAACGCATGCATATATGTAAGTTTTATATGCATGTGAAAAAAACTGATATGCACACATACTTATGATCTTACATTAGAATATTGAAGATCAAACATACTATTGATTAGTACCAGAATGGACGTAGACATGAACCTTTGCCTCAGGTAGCATTAAATCCATCCAAATGTATGAAAAAATGTATGACTGATAATAGGGCAAACACCCCAAGAATTAGAAGCTAGCCTATATTTATTAGATTTTGGTGCAGAGCAATGGAGCAAGTCACCTTGCTGTGCTGTCCTGTGTCAAATGGAAAGGGCAGGAATTCACAATACCTATAGCATACTGCGCATTCCTGTACTGTCCCCCTGTGCTGGTGCCATTTCTGCAGCCTAGCACCAATGCAGCCACCCTTGCACCACTACAATGCATTCAAGATTGTTTTTGTGCAAGAAGGGACCTTCCTGCACAAAAACAATCCTGGGAGGCATTTTCCTCTTTCTATGTGTGCTGCAGAATCCACCGCCCATGGAATGCATCCCTAACGCAGAGTAAGGCAACTCGGCGATTTGAGATGCCTTGCTTTACTCCATATTTACGAGGCCATTCAAAGCCAAACAAAGAGGCCTCACAAATATGATTGAAAGAGTTGTGCCACCAATTCGTCACAAAAAGTGATACAACGGCAGCGCAAAGGAATCGTAAATATGCCCAAGAATGACCATGACCTGCCCTAGCAAGGAATCCTGTTGCCGAATGAAGACAGGTACATGCAATAGGCCAAAGAGAACATCACATAATGGGCCATGTGTACCATGTAATTTCTGCAAAATTACATATTTTGCGTGTTCTTTACCTTGGAAGGTTGTCTGCACATACAAATTTACACTGGAAGCTGTGCCTCATTTATAATTCACGCAAAACACTGTTTGCTCACTTTTGCACTGCAGCCTAACGTTTAGCACACAGCGCTACCCTATAATTGTATTTTTTGCGTGAATGTATCCGATGACATAATTTAGCACATCTTCTTGCAAATACAACAATGCAATTTTACTTTTTATTTTCGCAGCACAGCAAAAATTCAGAAAGCGTTGAGTGATTTTTCCCAAAGGTTCCCAGCAGACAATCTAAGAAATGATCAGGGAAATGCAATGAAAATGAAGTTCATACCTAGAAAGTTCCACTCAAAACCTTTCTGGTATTTACAGTAATTTTTTATTTATTTCCCACACCTATCTAGACATCAAACTCTCTAATGAATGGGTGAAACAGAAGACAAGGAGCGCGCACTGTGTATGGCTATATGTGAATGAGGAATGATGAGAGGGACTGCATCATGTGCACTGTTCATCAAAATAACTAGCTGTTTTGAGGGCCTGAAGGAAGCTCTATAATGAATCTCCTGAGGTTGAAATAATTAAAAATGTCTGGATTTATCCTGAAGTGATGGAGAATGATATGATTGTTGTGCTCATGCATTTCAGGAGCTGCTCAATGAGCGTTTCTAAGGTCTAGGCGTTTTCCAAGAGTAAATCAGATTGGTAGAAGGCACCAAAGACCTGCCTTTGAGAGGTCCCATGACAGCAGCATGGACACCACCTACCTGACAGATGGACAAGACTCGAAGGGGAGACGTTTTGGAAACAATGAGTACAGTGTATTCCACGCCATCTGCTGGCATATTTTCCAGAGTCATTTGTGTGAGAGCCCATCTTCTACAGGTCTGAGTAGCAGAAGCTGATGAGACGGTTATTCCGGCGTTTGCAATCAGTTGGCAATATGTAGTTTATCACTGACAGAGTTCTCCAACTCCGGTAAGAGTTTTTAGGGGATGCTGTTTTACCACCAAAAGCAGACCCTGTTCCATACTTCGGTATACATACATGTCAATGCCACGTGCTTTTCAAGAAAGGAATTCTAGATGCACACCATTCCCTGGGTAAACAAACAGGTAGTTTTGGAGAGATGGACCTCACACTTTCTTACATGTCTCAATATCACCAAACTACTTTGCATTAAGACACCCTTTAGGAGCAGGTGTAGGACATTACTGGGTTATATGTCACAAAGAAAGGCGGAGCTGTGCCTGTCAGTTGTGATGAGAGGTGTCAGGCTTGTTACATCACTTAAGTGAATGTGAGCCACAAGGGTTTCCTTGAACAAGTGGATTAGTTTATGTTTATCCTGCTGTTCCACGTGGCTGTAGAATGTTCACTATCCTGCTGTGAGAAGATGTGTAAATACAGTGGGGTGGAGGCAGTACATATATATATATAAGGATTCACTGAAAAAAAGCAATGGTTAAAGTGATGTTATTTTTAGGAGTTGGAATGAGACTCAAGCTAACATAAAAAAATCCCCAGATCCCTGAAATAGGTCAGTTATATTTTAGTGAGCTGACTATAAATTGCACCCCTATCATGCTCTGCTAATGTTCTTTCTACCAAAATGTTTCTATTTTAAATTAGGAGCCATTAAGCGACTGAGGAAATTGTATGCTGAATAAACTCTCTTTACCTATTTTTAGCCCCTTTGAAAAACATTATGCCTCAAATTACTAAATACCCATACTGACCCTCACTTTTTCACCACTCTGGTTTCAAGCCTATAACTAACTTCTCAATGCTGTTTTACTTCAGCCTGCTCTTCAGGAAACACTTTAAAAGTCAACAGCACCGATTTCAACAAAATGGCGCACAGGAGTACCTCGCTTTTGTCTTGAATTAAAAATGTTAGTACTCTAGTTGTTCATTAGAATTCTGTGGTGGCCTGCAGTTGATTACTAGGGAATTAACTGATAGGCTGCGACCGGCTTTCGAAGTACATGTTTATATCTGTGTTAATGAATGTTCAACTGAAATGGATGAGAAAGATATTTGAGAACTCATAGTAAACGTGTCCTCATTTTACCTTGCTAGACCACTAACCATAATTTAATGACAGAAAAGCCCCCTGATTTTGTTCACTTCTAAGGAAATGCTGTAGGTTTAACAGCTGTAATTCCTTCAAGATGGCATCAGATGTGCTAAACAAAAATAAAGAATGCTAGCACTCTGGGGCCCAGATTCTGAAAGCTGTCACCCAATTCAGTGCAGCAGCCAAAAATGCTGCTCTGCGTTGCATGACAGGAAGAGAGCAGCAGAGTGTCATATTCACATAGATGTGGCACTCTCCTCCCCTCTCCCTAGTGCAGGCTCTGATTTCAACTGCCGTACACCACACACAAACCGTAGCACCATTGTGCTAGGGCGAGTGCCTAAGTCTAGCATAGGTTTTGTACAGGAAGGGTATTCTTCCTGTGCAAAATACTATACTAAGACCATTTAAAAAACGTTTCCTACTTTGTATGCAAAGTCAGAAATGTACGGAGAAATTAAAACATTTCTTCGTTTAACGCCTGCCTTTCAGCGGTGTTAATTTTGGACACTAAACCCTTTCTACTGATGTTTGAGAATAGGGTTTAGCATCAAAAGGCATGGGTGGTAGCACGGGTACCCCCATGTACCACCCATGTAACGCCACCTTGACGCAAAGTAACGCAAAGCAGCCTTTCGAGCTGCTTTGCGTTACTTTGTCATACAAACCAACACAAATACCAATGTATCCAAAAAAAGGTTGAGACGTTTTTAGTGTTACAAAAGTAATGCTACACCAATGCTAATCCTTTGAGAATCTGGGCCTAGGTGATCATTAGAACATTGTGGGAGGCTGCAGTAGAACACTAGAGAGTTAAGTGACAGACTGCTGCTGGTGTTGGACACACATACTCCAATCTGCATGTCCAAAGGACACGGATTAGAAAGATATTTGAGAACTCATAGAAAATGTGCCCTTATTTTAGATTTCTAGAGCACTAACCATAATTTTGATGACACACAGAATACCCTCATTTTGATAATTTGTAAATGAAATGTTTTAAGTTTTACATTTTTGGTTTCATCAAGATGGCTTCAGGCATGCCACACAGATGTTGTAAATAGAGAATATTAGTGCTGTAACCATTCATTAGAACACTGTGGGAAGCTGCAGCAGAACTGTGGAGAATCAATTGATGGGTTGCTGCAACTGCAGTTGGAAGTATGTTTCACTCAGAAAGTCAGAATATATTCTCACACAGATAGTGTTTTCCAATAGAAAATGTGCTCTCGTTTTAGATTCTGGAGCACTTTCCTTAATAATCTTGTGCTCCCACCAACAAATGTTTCATAATGTGACTAAAATCTCTTATCACTTTTAAATGTGCTCCATTTTGTGACCCTCAGTACCTAGCATTCATTACAGGACCCCGAGTGCCACAACCTGGTGTCCACAACCTGGTGTCCATGTGGTGGCCAGACAATCAAAGGTGGTTATTTTGGGATCCTCCCCAACATCCTCTGTTGCTCAGGGTGTGCTCATCCTGCTCCATCGTATGTTTTTTCCATTCATTTTCAGGATGGAGGATTGACTAGTCCCCTTTAGAGTGGCCAAGGCCAACTAGGGCATGTCTGGAAACCAGCAGTCCAGATGTATTTATTTTTTAATCCCTTCATGACCACTCTGAGCACCTCTTTTAAAACAACCTGCAATAAATGAATTTTTTGACAGGAAATTTGGTGCTCATAAATCCAAAATCCGTATGGGTGTAGAGGAGGCAGATCATACACGGAGGAACATGTTTTCTCCATGATACAAAGGTATGAGTTTAGAAGTGCAAATGTAAAATTTATAGAAAATATTATTAATGTGACTGATTGGTCTTCGGACTCTATGTTTAAACAGTATTATTGCAGACCGGTGGTTGATATGGCGACTTTGGTGGTGTATAAGCTATGAACAAGCATAATCCTTGCCTCCGGTCCTGACATAAAGTGTAAAATTTCCTAGCTTTAATAATGGAAAGTTTCAATTCTATTAAGGACAAAGAGGTAAGGATTATTCCCTCCTACCACGTTATCCCTTTTCCCACCCAGGACACCTTATAGCATAGGTTCCATGAATGCTTTGTTATGTGTGATTAGCTTTCAATAACATGAGTTTCAGGGAACATGCATTACTGTATTGTTTCATGATGTTAATGCAAATGTTGTTCCTCCAAAGTTTCCTTATTAAGTTTTTTCAATGTATTTTCTCTTAGCACTACAAGAAAGGTGATGGTTACAGATGTTTAATTAGAACACGCTAGTCATTTTATTTAGATGTTTTTTTCTCAGGCGCGGACTCCAATAAAAGCAAATGGAACAGATTGATTCATTCGGTTACACTCAAGAAAGAGGAAGTGTCTTGGGAGCTGTTTACGTATATGGGCTTGGAATTTTGGTCTCTGATTGGTTCAATGTTATTTGTGTATTCCTTTCCAATGACATCATGGGAAAGGTAGTTTTTCTTTATTGTTGCAGACTGCTGAAAATATTAAAGGAATTAAAGTTTCGTTTTGAGCACGGTTGCCTTACATTTCCACTTGTAGCTTTTCTGTATGTGTTAATAACAGTGTTGAGCATTTTTGGTCAGCTGGGCTGTCACAGATTTCTAGGACCACTTGTGCTAATCTTCGAGAACTTCTAAAACGTCAGAAATGGACCCCATATATAAACGCAGCCGCAGGTTCATGTAAAACATATTCTGACTTTTTCCTGTAGATATTGTGGGCCGTATTTATACTCTGGTTGCGCCGAATTTGCGTCGTTTTTTTCGACGCAAATTCGACGCTAAACTAACGCCAACTAACGCCATATTTATACTATGGCGTTAGACGCTTCGGGCGCCAAAGTGCCCGGAGTGTGCGTCATTTTTTAGCGTGAACCCCTTCCTTGCGTTAATGATATGCAAGGGAGGCGTTCCCGTCTTAAAAAATGACTCCCAGGCCTTTACGTGGTATTTATACTCCCGGGCAAAAATGACGCCCGGGAGTGGGCGTGGCCAAAAACGGCGCATTTGCGCCGCTTTTTAACGCCTGGGTCAGGCATGGCGTTAAGGGACAAGTGGGCTCAAAATGTGCCCAGAGTGCCCTCCCCTGCCCCCAGGGACCCCCCCTGCCACCCTTGCCCACCCCAGGAGGACACCCAGGGACGGAGGGACCCATACCATGGACATTAAGGTAAGTTCAGGTAAGTATTTTTTTTTTTTTTTTTGTGGCATAGGGGGGCCTGATTTGTGCCCCCCTACATGCCACTATGCCCAATGACCATGCCCAGGGGACAGAAGTCCCCTGGGCATGGCCATTGGGCAAGGGGGCATGACTCCTATCTTTACAATGATAGGAGTCATGTTGATGGGGGATGGGCGTCGAAAAAAAATGGCGCAAGTCGGGTTACGACGATTTTTTCGACGTAACCTGACTTGCCCCATTTTAAGACGCCCATACGCCATTTTCCCCCTACGCCGGCGCTGTCTGGTGTACGTGGTTTTTTTCCACGCAAACCAGGCAGCGCCGGTCTGCTTGCGCCGGCTAACGCCATTCCATAAATACGGCGCCCGCATGGCGCTTCAGAATGGCGTTAGACGGCGCTAAATTTTTTGACGCTAAACTGCGTTAGCGCAGTTTAGCGTCAAAAAGTATAAATATGGGCCTGTATCTCATGCCATATGTGAAATGTGTGTGTGTGGGGGGGGGAGAGGAGCAGGGGTGGCAGGTTACAAAAAATACTATTTCAAATCAAATAAATTCAAATCGTTTCTGGTGTACAGAAATACATATAATAAAAGTAGCCACACATGTTTCAATATTCATTTAATGATGCACATCAAAACACATTCCTTTAGAGGGAGACATGGTATCACCAGTAAAAAAAAAGGAAATTAAATTATTATCCAACCTTATGATGGCAAATTGCCTTAGAAACCAATTCATACTCGTCAGAAAAACAGCCCTTGTAACAAAATGAGTGGGAGGCAAAGGTTACTTGAATATTTATCATGACTGCAAAATAAAATACAGAAGGTGCTGTGTGAATGCCTACAATTAGTCATCTTGGGAAGGCCTTTGTTCCCTTAATTAATCCGAGTTTTAATCGAGTATAGATGTATTTAATAATCAGCAAAATGTATTTTTTGTGTTTCTTGTGAATATGCCACCAAAAGGGTCTTCAGAAAACGCATAAAATGCAAGAAGCTCAACTACGGGTAAAAATAAAAAAAGCTCTTTACTGCAGCAAAGCAAAACAAAAAGTTGATGTTGGCCAAGGCTTTCAGCAACATTTTGGTATTCATGCCAATAGGGAAATCAAATGACTTTAGACTATTCATAGCTACGAAGACAGAGCTCCACAACTGGCTCAGGCTGCCACAGATCAGTTGAGGCAGAATGAGATTGCCATCTTTAAGTCAAAACATACAGTTGGCTAGGGGTGGCTCCTCCACAATGGCGGAGGAGTGTCGCCCCTCTGGCTAAGAGCCAGCAGCAGAAAAATAAAACAATACTTGAATATTGGTTTTATTTTCTGCTGCTGGCTCAGCCAGCGTGTGACAGGATGGGCTGAGCCTTGGGAGGTGGGAGGAGGGATGAGGAGAGAGTACTCTAACTGCTAACTGCGCATGTGTGTTTGGATGGCACACACATGCACACTTAGGTTTCTCCAGCCCGGCTGTGTATACAGCGGTCTGGAGAAACTGCACATGCCCCAGGGTTGTATATGAGCGGCAATCCAAGCTGCTCGGACCAATCCAGACGCTGCTTTCATTCTAGTTTGAGCATGCAAGCAGGGCCAGGATTGGTGGGGGAGCCTGTTTTGGTGTCCCAGCATTTGCTGGGACACCAGAACAGGAAAGGAGGATGAGCGAGGTGGCAGGAGAGGGCGGCGACGAACGGTAAATCATTTTTAAAAAATGTATTCCTCCTCCTGTTCCCCCTATCCAAGTCCCCCCCCTTGATATTTGCGGCAGCCGGCGCTGCAGTTGGCGCAGGCAGACCTCAACTATTGACTAACATTAAGTTAAAAAAAAAAGATTTTGCCAAACACGCAAACATCAGGATGTTGGAAACGCTTTTTTTTTTTACAACAGCGTGTGGAAAAATCCAGCAGAAAGTAGTTTTTGATGTGTGCAACCCCACAAACCTCTTTTTAGTGTGAAACCTCAGTTACTAATTTGCAAAACAAGCTAATGTGGGCAAAAACCTTTAGGGCTGATTTAAGAGCCCATAGCGCTTCCTTGCACCATATTAGCATCATTTTTTTTTTTTACACTAATGTGGCCCAACAAGGCCAACATTGCCATACTAAATTTACAAAATGGTGCAATGCATGCATTGCGCCACTTTGTAACCCTTTGTGCTACATTATGCCTTTGCCAGGCATAATGTACGTAAGGGGGCGTTTCACAGTTAGGGGGACTGCAAAATAGGAGCAAAGAAATCTATGAGATTTCTTTGCGTCATTTTTTTTGGCACTTTTAACACTTGCTCAGAGCAGGGGTTTAAGGGAGGCACACCATTAGTTGCAATAGGCCTCAATGGGTTTTGCAGGATTATTGATTATTGTCAACATTTTTTACACTAATCCTGCAAAGCAACAAACTAGCATCAAAAATTCTAATGCTAGTTCCCTAACTACTGCCATGGTGTACTGTATCTTAGATACGGCGCACACACGGTGGCACTAGGTGCAGCCCCACGTTTCTTTTATCTGGCCTGTAATCTCTAGAGGCATGTGGCTGTATGACAGACAACTGGAAACGGATGGCTGAGATTTGTTTACACATCCCCAGTCGCAGCAGGGCATAATCAGCATAACCTATTCATAAATGCCTGCTATCTGGAAATCCAGGTACACACAACATCTCAAACAGAGAAATAGATACTCTAACTGGCCTGCTAACCCTCGTGGCTCACATTCACACAAATGAGGTATCTGCCAAGATGCACTAATCCTGAAATCTAGATCCAACATTGTGAGCTTCCACACTTCTCTGAGCCCACAGCCATCCCTGCACTGTCAACATGTACATCGGAATTAGACCCTGGGAAAGGAAAATGAGAAAGTGAGAGAAGCAGGGTCACTGGGTATCATTACATTGCCCAACTGCACGGCTGTACCCTTGATATCTAAAGAGACAAGGGAAGGCTTCTAGCATGAATCAGGTGTTGACACTGCAACTAACTTTTCATGTTAAATCTGATTTATATGTTGGTACTCTGTATTTCCCATTCTCTACTCTGGGATAAAACTCAATATTTTTCCTTAGCTGCAATATAATTACAACTGATATGGTAACTGCGAACACCACTCTGAGATACTATGTATCGTCCACTACCCTTAGTATTGAATAATAGTCTCCTGTAGATCTGATTACATTCAGTTTGATGATTAATACTATGTAGTTCACCTAAATACTTCATCAGGGATGGATGTCTCTTTGTAAACATATCAAAGAGTATTCGAGCAAAGTGCAAAATACAATGGGCCGAATTTAATAAAAGTGGTGCTGCATCCAATGTAGTGCCACTTTTCTTGCGACCCTCTGTGCTCCCCTAACGCCACTATGTGTGCGCCATATTTAAGATACGGCGCACAATGGCGGTAGTTAGAACAATAGCGTCAACATTTTTTACGCTATTGTGGCACTTTGCTACTCTAGCATAAAAAATGGTGACGCTAGTGTAGCAAAATGCAAGGAGGCCCATTGATTTAACTGGGCGTGTCATTTTAACGCCTGCTCCGAGCAGGCATTAAAGATGACCCAAAAAATGGTGCAGTGAAATCTTTTAAATTTAATTGCGCCATTTTTTCGGGCCTCCTACAGGGGAACGCCCCCTTGCATACATTATGGTGCAGGAATAATGTGGCGCGAGGGGTCACAAAGTGGTTCAATGCATGCATTGCGCCACTTTGTAAATATGGCGCAGGGAAAAGGCCACCTTAGCTTCATAAAAATGATGCTAAGGCGGCGCTAACGTGGTGCAAGGGGCTCTTAAATCTGCCCTAAAGCTCTTCTTATGACAGCAGACTCCTTGTGAAAGTTCCTTTACTGATGCTAGATTGTTTGTGAAAACTTGCAAAGTACTCAATACAAGTGTGTCTCCTGCTCCTAAAAATGCCAAGTTTATCTCCTGACAGTAGACTACTTGCGAAAATTTGCTAAGTATAAATACAAGTTCATCTCCTAATGGTAGACTCCTTGTGAAAACTAGTTAAGTTAATAATAACGAGTTCCTCAACTGATGATAGACTGTTTGTGAAAACTTGCAAAGTGCACAATACAAGTGTGTCTCCTGCTTGTAAAAAAGACAAGTTCATCTCCTGATTTTAGACTGCTTGTGAAAACTAGTAACGGACAAATCACAAGTTCATCTCCTTGTGAAAAGAAGTAAAGTACAAAAGGCAAGTTAATCTCCTGGCGGTAGACTCCTCGTGAAAACTAGCAAAGTACAAATTACAAATATGTAATTCTAATGGTCAAATCCTAAAAAGATAAACAAGTACAAGTCTATATCCTCTTGTGAATGGGGTTCCCGGCTGTGGCATCTTTGTATCACGGTTGCCTGTGAATTACACTGTGGTCTCAAGACGGCTGTCACCATCTGCAAGACCTGTGACAGTCCTGTTGCTTCATGGGGCATGTAGTCTTTCTTAGCTTAACTTAAGTGTTTAATATATTGCAACATTCTGAGACATGAAGTTTCAGTCGAGGCAGCTCCCTTTCTCTTCGCACTTTTCCACCCAGTTCTGGGTTTGAAGACACACGTTCAGAGGATTCGGAGTAGCACATCACGCAGGATCTGCACACGCAAGTCCCACACTGCATCTTCACAGTAACATTCCTAATACCTCACATCACTATGGATAAGGGGGATTCCTCCCTTCCAAGCGAACCATATCTCAAAACTGTCCATCCCTCAACTACGCTGGGGCAGTGGCACAATAATTAGGGGCAGATTTAAGAGCCCATAGCACCTCCTTGCACCACATTAGTGTCATTTGTTTTAAGTTAATGTGGCCCAACAAGTCCAAAATTACTGTGCTAAATTTACAAAGTGGCACAATGCATGCATTGCGCCACTTTGTAACCCTTTACACCACATTATGTCTGTGCCAGGCATAATGTATGGAAAGGGGGGTTCCCCTGTTGGGGGGCTGAAAAAATGGTGCAAAGAAATCTAACCGATTTCTGAGTGCCATTTTTTTGGCACTTTTAATGCCTGCTCAGAGCAGGTGTTAAAAGAAGGCACACCACTGTTTACAATGGGCCTCAATAGGCTTTGCAGGATTAGTGTCAACATTTGTGACGCTACTCTTGCAAAGCTCCGAACTAGTGTAAAAAATGTGTAGTTACCTAACTACTAGCTTGGTGCCCCATATCTAAGATACGGCGCACACATGGTGCCGTTAAGGGGACGCTAAGGGGTGCAAGAAAAGTGGTGCTGCATTCAGTGCAGTGCCACTTTTCCTAAATCTGGCCCTTAGTGTGGAGGTAGAGTGAACATGCACGTAGGATGAGATCACTCTCTTGTTGACCAACGATGTGCTGAGACCCTACAACAGGATTGTGCTAGCTATCATAATTTGTACCAACTTGTGCAGAAGCGGGTCTGTGTGGTAGTGTAGTTTTGGAAAATTGATCATTACACAATTGTGGTCGCCAGTTTGTGTTATAGTTAGCTCAGACTTTCCATAGAGAGCACAATTTTTGTTTTGCTGATAACTTTTGTGCAGTTTTGTCACAAATCTGCACAAAACTTTAACTTCAGTTAATTCCTGGAAAGATTCAGGGTGATACGTAAAGCAAGAGCTAAGAAAAATGGAGGGCAAAAAAATGATCTATCATGTTAAATCTCATAGGAAACGTCTGTCGCAGGTACAGAAAACATGGCTGAATAAAAATTACACCACGTTTGACAAAAAGTAGAACTTTACTCAAAAAGCTGTTTTTTTGAGTTGTTGTAAATCCAGTCATCCATTTTCAAGAAATTCGTGTTGAAAGAGGTGCTCAGGGTGTTCATGAAGGGGTTTAAAATAAGTATATCTGGACTGTTGGTGTCCAGATATGCTGTGGTAGCCACTTTAAAGTTAACTAGCCAATTTTGTGTCCTGAAAATGATTGGAAAAAACATATACCAGGGCAGAGTGAGCACACCCTGAGTCACATAGCATGTTTGGTGGGGGAAGGGCAGTCCTAATTTGACCTCACTTGATTGGCTGGCCACAACATAGACAACATATTATTGCAGTCTTACAGGACTCAGGGTTATGGCCCTCACTGAAATGCATTGCAGTGAATGTCAGCTATTGAGTGTCACAAAAAGGAGCACATATACAATGTAATAAGATATTTTAGTCACAATAAGAATCATTTGTTGGTGGGAGCACATGCAAATTCATAAACTGCAAAAGTCAGATGAAAGCCCACATACTACCCAGAAAACCACACATTGGAGCACAACCAGCTAGGAAGTGCCCCTGACCACTCCATCAAAGGCACCTAAGGTTGGAAAAGAGCCAGATAAAGAGCTAGAACCTGCTTCATCAACGCCAAGGATAGGGAGACAACCTGTGCCTAAGGTAGTCAGACTAATGAAAGACCCACATAGAAACATCTGGAAGAGAGGACCACCAGTGGAGACAAGCTGAAGATCAGGAACTGAAAAATCTTATAGCATACATAAAATATCAGCATTCCTCATTCTGTGATTCAGGATGGGACTCTGTGCTCCTAATAATGGGATGGGAATGTTCACTGCATAGTGAATAGGTACACAAACCTCTCCTGAGTGTCTGACTGCATGTGAAACTAGTATCTTCACATGACTACTATCTTTTGGTTGACTTTGACATTATGCTAATCTAGCTTGTGCACAAAGGCCTCAGCAATTCAAAGACCAGGATGTGCACTGTGAGCTTGAGGGGGAAGCACAAAGCGTGATCTCATATCAGGCATATTACTACTGCCCATAATGTGGGTAAGCCATATAATGTGATAGTGGCAGCATACCAAGTATTTGAGTGTCTTTTTTGTGTGACCAGGCCTTTTTCTCTGCGCCAATAGACAACGCTCTGTACTGATCACTTGCATGCAAAGTTTTGCTTTAATATGAATCTCGACCTGTGCGTGTGTGTGCACATGTATGTGCGGTGAATGTATGGCACACTTATGGTAGTAGGAATCTACGTGGTGAGAGTTTGAGTATTGGCACCATTGGGATCCATTCTGGATGGTCTCTAGCTTAAGATGGCACAGGATGGAGTGTGGATACATATTTCCAAAATCCAGCAAGTTTACTGAGTTGATTTCATTGCCGGGAGAGTAGAAACCCAGACACTGAAGTGAGGGAGGAAGGAGGCAGGTGAGCTATAAGAAACTCATTGAGAGCCTTCTCAGCAATGGGCTGCTGATTAGTTTGACCTGAGTCCTGCCATTTGTTAGACAGTAGAAGTGAGCTGTGAGACTGCAGTTTCAGTTGTTAAAGGTGAGTAGATTTCTAGCCATGGTCTGCTCTTTTGTCTGCCTCTGTTTACTGATTTTGGAAGGCTAATGTCAGCCAGGTGCAGAGATCTCACATTTCATTGAACTGACTTTTTTAATGCTCATTCTTGGACCAGTTTTAATGCTACCTGCTATGACAGTCATCCAGTTGCACAAAGAAGCAGCCAGAAAATGAAAGCTGTAAGAGAACCAACCCAAACCATGTCTGAAACCTTAGACAGTAGCTCCACATCCTGTCTGGAAAATGAGCATAAATGTGGGATCCAAATGGCCCCATTCTATTCTAGTTTGACATTTCTCTTGACAAAGGAGAGTGCTTGAAAAGAATGCTGTGTGACCAGAACTGGCCTTTGCCTGACAGCCAGTGTCCCAGCAGTGAGATGACATTACCTGAATCCTGCACTTTTTCCTGGAGGAGGTGAAAGTCTTCCTAGACCCTACAACCTGCATGCCTTCTGAGAGGGGGAAGGAGAGTGCCAGGGCCTGCAGAAGGACTGACTGCCCAGGAGGACAAGTCCAGGGTTTTCCTAGTCTGAGAAACAACCACAGGAAGCAGGCTACCAACAAGCAGATAAGCCGGGAGAGACCCATGTTGTGAAGGGGTCTCCCAATTCTTTCCAAGCAGTTCCTGTTGTGACCTGTACCAAAACCTTGTAGTGAATCACCATATCATTCAGCATCCTCTCATGTGCCCAAAGACCGGTGCTGCCGATGTTGGAGTAGGAGATCCCTTGTGGCCATTGATGTAGACGCAATCGGCTCAAAGACCATAACTGCTGAAGATGATCACTGGCAGAAAACGAACTGAGAGACCATACCTGATACATCCCAGTGTCTGTCTGCATGTGGCATGAGAGGCCACAACTGCCCAAGATAAGATGAGTACCGCTGTGTGAACCTGATGGACTGATTCTGCCCAGCAGTCAAGTTCCAAGTGAAGTCCCCACCCTCAGGCCCCACAGTGCAAGAGCTACAGGTGCAGGAGCACAAATGCATCCCCAGAACTACAACTACAGTCAATCAGGTAAAAGTTGAGCCTAACTGTGACTGGCACAAAGCACCGAAGGAGCAGAAGTGTGCTATACAAACTTAAGAATTTTGCCAGGTGATCTCAAAGTGGTGAAAACTATTTGAAATTATTTGCACATTTAGACAATGGGGCCAACACAATGCCTATACCTTTCCATGGGGGCTATAGATTTTAGTAAGCTCTTAAAGTGGGGGCAGGTAATGAAGTGGTTTAGCATCTTACTAAAGATCGCAAGTTATCAATCTTAACTGAAAACTCTATTAAGCTGTGTAGTATTTCATTTTGCTATGAGATTAAAGTGCTTTCATTTTAATTAAAAGTTGGGGCCTGGTAGCCTCAGTCTATCCTGGGTCTCCCCGAAAAAGGTTTGTCACCTAAATTGAGCATTGTTTTCCCCTCCTCACAACAGTCAGTAGTGCTTAGCAGCTGCCAGCACGACAGAGGCAGACATAAACATCAACTACCTTTGTCTTCTTAATGTCTTTGTTTGCCACTCTCATTGAGCTTACAATGCAACCTAATTGGTATGATATGTGAACCACTTGGTCTTATTAAAGTAATGGAGAACTGTGCTTCCCTGGAATAATGATCAAGCATACTAATTTAGAAAAAAATCCATGAACCACTCCAAACAATTAATGTAATTAATATTGCACTTTCATCAAATGTGACAACTATCCATGCATTGGAACACAGTTAATAGGCATTTACTATAATAGTAACAAATTACATAATAAAATGAAAAATTGTTCAATACTCAAGAGGGTTTGAAACAGTGTAATAATCAGTCATATAACGGTGGGGAAGACATATCAGCACTGTTAGAAATTGGGTCTCCACTTGGCAGTGGTATGCACCCTGTTTAAGTAGGGACCACAATCTTAGTCAGGGTAAGACACAACACAACATGAATTATCCTGTACTCACCCTGCAGTAGCTTGGCACAGAGCAGGCAGGCTTAACTTAAAAGGCAATGAGTAAAATATTTGTTTAATAACTCATACAGTAACCCCACATAAAGTACTCCACACCAGTTTAGGAAAATGGATAATATTTTTCTGAATGAAATAATACCAAAATGACAAAAATCCAATATGCGCAAGTGAAGATATCACTTCTTAGAGGTTTAGGTAAGTCTTAATCCATAGGAATCAATTGTTGTATCTTTTTAGTACAAAGTACCTGGGATGCGTAAAAAAATAACGAAACAGAGGGCCACAGAGAAGATGATGCATTGTAAAATAAAGCGATGCATTGATTTTTCTGGTGAGGCAGAGGTGATGCATCAATTCATTCCTCACGGGCAAGGTGATACGTTGATATACGAGTGGACAGCCTTGGCTCTTTCCTGTGGTGCGGGGATATTTTGATGCCTAGGGACGATGCATGGAAAATCCAAAACACTCTGGGAGGATTAAACATGTGATGCATCGATCCAGTAGGCTATGCAGTGATTTTTCAGCCGCGTGAAAGGCGCTGCGTTGAAGTTTGCAGGCATTGTGTTAATTTTCCAATACAGTGGACTTTCTTTTTCTGGTGAAGTATTTGATGGCTATTAGACTTCTTAACAGGAGACAAGCTCAGTCCAAGACCTTGGAGATCACCTGTGGGGGAAGGCAGAGTCCTTCCAGCAGAGTCAGGGAGCAGCAGACAGCAGGGCAACAAGCAGGAGAGCAGTCCTTCCAGAAAAGCAGTCCAGTTGAGTCCTTTGGGCAGCATGGAATTCCTTCTAATAGAGTCTAGTTGTAGGTCCAGAAGTGTCTGGTTTGAAGAGGTGACAGACCCAGTATACATACCCAAATGTTCCTTTGAAGTGAAAGAAAACTTAAAAGAGTGGTTTTGAATTGCATCAGTTCCCCTTTCAACTCAGTCACGTCTGCCAAGAGATCTGTGGGGGCTTATCAGTCCTTTGTGTGAGGTCAGGCCACTAGCCTTTGAATTATAATGGAGAGCCCCTCCACCCTTTCTGCCCAGGAAGACCAATCAGTATGCAAATGAATGCAGATGCAGTTGTGTCCTATGTTTATGGCTGTCTGGGTGGATTGCACAATGGGAGCTGTAAACCAGCACAGAGCAGACATGGATTGGAGACAGGCTGTAATGCACAGCAGAGAAATGTTTACTTTCTAAAAGTGGTGGTTCTAATAAAGTAATGTTAAATCCAACTTCAAAAGTAAGCAGGTTTTCTCACTACCATTCCAATCAAACCAAACATGACAATGCCACTCTCTTCAGATCAGAAATTACCACTTAAAAGTATATAAGGGAATTTCCAATGCTGGCCTATGAGAGGAGCATGCTTCACAGTAGTGAAAAACGACATTGGGAGTATTTTACTACCAGGGCATGTAAAACTTACAAGTACATGTGTACATGTCCTGCCTTTCACTTACATAGCACCCTGCCCTGTGGGTTACCTGGGGCCTACCTTAGGGGTGACTTACATGTAATAAAAGGGGAATTTAAGGCTTACCAAGTAGTTGTTAAATGCCAAGTCGAAGTGGCAAGGAAACTGCACACAGAGGCCTTGCAATGGCAGGCCTGAGACATGGTTATGGGGCTACTTATGTGTATGACACAATTAGTGCTACAGGGCCACTAGTAACATTTAATTTACAGGGCATGGGCACATGTAGTGCTCTTTACTAGGGACTTATAAGTAAATTAAATATGCCAATTGGGTATGAGCCAATGTTACTATGTTTAGGGGAGAGAGCACAAGCACTTTAGCACTGGTCAGCAGTGGTAAAGTGTGCAGAATCCTAAAACCAGCAAAAATGAGATCAGATAAATGGAGGGAGGCAGGCAAAAAGCTGGGGGAAGACCACCGTTAGGCTGTCAGGTCTAGCAAGCACATATAGATCTTGAATTGTGCAAAACATTGCATTGTTACAATCAGTTAGTGAGGATGAATTATATAAATAGTGCACATGTCAACATGTTGGAGATATTTTGACCCAAGAAGATAGAAGAGTCATCATCAAAACAGATTATTTGGAAAGAATAAAAGGAAATGTAGAGAAAGAGGGCTAAGGTTTCCAGATCGGACTGGAGAAGTCAAAATGCAAAGTATAAATCATGAGATGTGTTGGTATAGGCATAAACAATTCAACGTAGCTCTGGGTTTGCAGAAACACAAGTGGGAGAAAGCAGACCTAAGCTGCAGGTGGAGGGAGCACTGGTTGCTTGTCTGGCGACAATAATAGTATGGGACTATCAAAATTGGGCCCAAATTTAAGAAAAGTGGTGCTGCATCCAATGCAGCACCACTTTCCTTGCGCCCCCTTACCACCCCCCTACAGCCACTATGTGTATGCCGTATTTAATATATGGTGCACCATGGCGCAGGGTAGGGGCAATAGCGTCAACATTTTAGATGCTGTTGATGTACTGTGTAGGATTGGCATCAACATTTTGGTGCTAATCCTGCAGAGCACATTTGGGCCCACTGAAAACAATGGTATGCCCCCACTTTAACGCCTGCTCTGTGCAGGCATTGAAAATAGCCACTAAAAATGGTGCAGCGGAATCTCTTAGATTTCACTGCGCCATATTTGCTGCCCCTTTAATGTGGGAACGCCCTCCCTTTGCATTCTTTATACCTGGTGCAGGCATAGTGTGGCACAAGGGGTTACAAAGTGATGCAATGTGTGCATTGCCCCACTTTGTAAATATGGTGCAGAGAATTTGGCCTGGTTGGGCCACACTAGCGTCATAAAAAATAACGCTAATGTGGGGCAAGGAGATGCTAGGCCGTCTTAAATCTGGGCCTTGGTGCCGGTAAAGGATGACAGAGGGAGAGTCTCCGCCCCTCTGAATAGAGCTTTTATGGAATGCACTAAATTATAAATGTATTCTTTTCAACTCATCTTCAGTATATGATTCAGCAGTTAGTCAAGATTGAATGGCTAGCGAAAGAATTAATGTTTTTATACAAGTAGGTATCATCTGCAGAGGAATTATAAGGATACAGAGCTCTACTAATAGAGATCAAAAGGATATGACTTAGCTCCCCTACTATTCAGCATCTAACATTGAGCCTTGGGGAATACCATAGGTTGCAGAAACAGGATATGAGAGTGCTTCATCGCTTTTCAAACTCTGACACAGTTGTAAAAGCTGGAACTCATACCTTTGTAGTACAACTCCAGCAATTATGAGCCTTTCTTCAAGTGTATGTCGAGGATTTCACAGTCAACTATCAATGACCGAAGATTAGTCTGTGAAAATTAAAATGCATTTCTCATTGTAGAACATTTTTAGAGTGGCGTCCACCTTATTTACCACAGAGTTATCAAGTAGAATCCTGTAGGAAAGTTGGTTACTGGCTGAGGGGTGTGAAGAGCATTGTGGATGGTCGTCTATGTAGCGCGAAAAGCAGATAGGGCATCACGGACAGTCATTGCTGTGGCACAAAGATCATGTTGGGTGTCGTGGACGGTCATTGCTAGAGATTCACAATGCAATCACCACTGGTTGTTGATGCCATAGCATGAAGTGCAGATTTTGCATTGCCGGGTGTTGCTGGCATTCCATGTGGCACAAAGAGAAGGATTCACCAGAGCTTTGTGTTGACGGGCGGCAAGATCTTGGTACAAACAGGCCTGTTTGCGGTTGTGAAGAGCCGACAACTTCAGGATTTCTCCTTTTCTTGAGAGAGAACTCGACTAATGCCACACCAAGGTTCCAGGACCTGAGTGACTCCTTTTGCAGATCAGTAACTCCCTCCAGCAGAGGCCAGCAAGGATCAGGCAGGTCCAGGCACCAGGTCCAGGCAGCAGGTCAGTTGGGTAAATGCAGGGAGGTCTCTGAAGCTTGTAATGTCCCTGTGGCTCATAACAGGATGTGAGTCAGCTGACCCTTGCAGTGACTTCAGCCTGGGATGAAGGTTGCAGGTCCAGACTTCCTTCGCTGCAGGTAGGGCAGCCGAACACTGCTCTATGTCAAAAAGGAGTCTTAGGCCTTTATTCCAACCAGACTGGGAATGAAATGCAGTGTTACCACAATTAGAACTATAGAGACCATGGATATTGGTAATTCCCAGGTGTGAAAATCAGTGAAATCGCAAGGTGTACGATGTGGCAGCCTAAGAAATGGGGAATTTCCTTGAAAATCACCATTTCTATATTTGAGTCCCACATTAAGTCCTTCATTTATTTTGCAGAAGTTTGGCTAGTGATAGGTCCAGCCGTTGGAACATCATAATTACGGCTTTTTTGTGTTTGTAGGAATCACAGTTCGGCCAGTAACTCAATTTAATGACAAATATGGTTATGTAGGCCATATTAAGACATTTGCTACTGTATCTGCTCTTTCTATCACTTCTGTCTCTGATTTGACTGCAAGCGATGGGCTAAATGACCCACCTGTGGTGCCCAGGATCTTAACAGATGTGGGCTTACTTCACATGACAGCAGCTCAGAAACTACAGCATGTTCCACTAGTTCACATACCCACCTAAAAGCTTAGAGGGTTGTATGCAGTCCTTACCATCAGTTGGTGTCATTGGCACTTCCAACCAGTTAGTCCTGCTGTTCTGTGTTGGGCGCCTGTCCATTTCACTGCTCTTGCTGTGGTTTTCTGATGCCACACGAGGATATAGCTGTAATGGTCCTGGCAGAGTCTGTCACCATCATCCAGGATTTGGAGTTGTGCATTGATGGCTCTGTACAGTATCGTTAGTCAGACCCGTAGCATATCTCCTGAATTAGTTGCCTCAAGAAATAAGAAAGTCACCCAAAATGAAAGAAATCCAACACAAATTGATAAAAGTAGATTATACTTTTATGACTTTTTCAATACAAAGATGAGAAAAATCTACTGGAGGGTTCCAGAGATATATATTCTCAAGTAAAACGTAAATATCAGCTTTTTAGTCCAAAGTACAAACAAGCATTGGTAACTATAATATTGAAACTTTTGAAAAGTTTGAAAGAGTTGTATTTGGCTAATTTGGCCTGAGTCCAATTCAGACAAGAAGAAGGTTGGTGGGGGAGCAATAAAGAGTATTTGGACAGTTACCTGGTCACCTAAGCGGTCTGAAGTCCAGTTCCACACTTTACATCAAGACCATCATAGAGTTCAATGGAGAGATCCTGATGCTGGGGATGCAGCATCCTGAGGATGCTGAAGATGCTCTGGATGCTGTGCGGTTGATGGTGGTGTCTTGGAGGTAATTCCTCTGTCCACAATTGAGTGGGGCAAATTTGGGAACAGGGGTCAGTTTCCCTCGAAGTCCACTTTGAGTTAGAAGAAGGGCAGCTGAGGCTGGGATAACGACCTCTGTACACTGCAGGTCCAGTTCTGTCCTTTCGTGAGGACTGGCATCCATCTTTGGAAACCAATCTGGATTTAGGTGATAATCCCGATCTAGCCATCTTGTATGAAACTTTTGGCCATCAAAGATCGGTCCCCTAGGTCGCCCAGTGGTGGTCAGCGGTGATTCGAAGAATGTGGCTGCTGACTAGCCTGAATGGGCTTCTTTAGCTTTGATGGCCCTGGTGCTGATTCCAGGGGCTCAGCCGACTGACCCTTGGAGTCACTTCTGTACTCTGGTAAGCAACCTTTCCATAAGCCAGGATCCACAGGAACAGTCCTCTTTGCTAGCCCAAGATGTGGCAGGCGCAGTGTGCCAGGCAGCACAGCCTCTGTGGCTATGTTCAGGGGTCAACAAGGCAGTTCTTTTTTTGTCCTTTCTTCATTTCCGATGCGATCTGAGGTTCAGGGTACCAGGAGTACCATATTTATGCCCAGAAATTGGCCTGCGGGGTTAATGCGGTCAATGGGCAACCAGGATCCCTCCTGCCCTGTGACGCCTTCCGGCTATGTGTGACATCTAACAATCCCAGAGTGCACTATTCTGCCCACTCTCTAGATATTTAAACCCTTTCTTGGAGATTAGGAGCTTGGTAGCCCCACCTTAGAGGTGTGGATACCTGTGGGCTACATGCCCATAGGAAAATGGGTTTGTTCACTGCTTCCTCCTCTCTGCCCCCACCTCCAGTCTGTTTACCAGAACAGAGGGGCAGCGCTCATGAGTGTGATTGCCATTTCTCCAAGAAAGGCAGCTTTGCCTTTGAAGCTCGCCTTTAGGGCCAACACCCTGTGTTGGTTCCCGCAAAGGGGAGGCAACACTTCTCTCTGTAGCAGGCTACTATTGTTTCTGAGCCTAGAAGTCATTCACACTACTACCCAGGAGGACATAAGGCTGTCTGATGGCCAGCAAATGTGCAAGGCCAGTGGACAAACCCACCAACAGAGGGGCAACTGCTATTGCCTTTCCTTATAAGTGTACATTAAATTTGACTTGTGCATGAAGTTGCGTTTAATGCCAAGGGTTATTTGACACCTTGAAGTACCCATTTTATTAATCCACGTCAGTTGCATATTCTTTGATATTACAATGTTGGAAGTCAAAAGAACTCCCTACTGTGGATCACTGGCTCATTAAGGTGTCTAGAATTAGATTGTTCGACAGTCTATATGTTTAGCGAAACAAGAATTTCTCAAAGATTCATGCAGTTTGGAAGGTTTTTGGCTTACAATGCACACTGTGTACACTAGTAGTCAAGTAGCTAATATCATTTTAGAACTCAAGTGGTAAAATATTATTTTTTGCTGTCCTCTCACTACTTTGCTATCTCTTGTTGAAGCAATTTTCGGATGGAAGCCTAGGTGTATTCTGAATGTTAATAATCTTCTTGAAAGGGTTTAGCATGGCACAGTGAACTAAAGGTATTTTTTGCCCATGCTATGAGCACAATGCACTCTACTGTTAATATTTGTAGAGGGAATCATTCTGTGATTGGGTGTTTCAGTGTTCAATGTTTACATCAAAGGCACTTTATTTTTATCTAGTAGGATGATTAATACATTTGGATTAAAAGCCATGTTATTCGCACTTTTCCACTTCGTCACTTTAATCATGTTTGAGTTGGTTGGTTCAGGGTGCTAGTGATTGGAGAATGTCAACATTTTCTGTTTTATTTGCTTCCTAATCCCTGATTTGATGTATTTGTCTCTTTATCACTGGTCGATGCTGCTCGGAAGAAAATAAAAATATTTTTAGAGACTTATAAGTAAGTCAGCTTATGCCAATTGGAGGTAGCAAATTCAACATACATTTTAATGGGTTAGAACACTGGCACTGAGGTCTGGTTAGCAAGCCTCATTGAACTCTCAGAGTCGAAAAACCAGCAGCAGCAGTCCAAATCAGTAAGGGCAATCATGCAAAAAGAGACTGTGCTGACCTGTACTACAGCTGGACCTTGCTGTAAACTCCAGGACTGGTACCTCAAAGAAGTGTATTCTTTTTTACAATGTTCTAGTACTGATCACAGTTGGGGCATGTACGTAATAGTATATTATCCCTGAGAGATGAGTAGTATCTGATGTACAATTTGGGGCCATTAGCAGTGACTTAGGTTTAGGTGTTGATGGAGGGAAAACTCCATCACAAAGGTGACATATATCCTTTCCGCCTTATTACAATCTCTACGGGATGTCATGGGATCATAATAAGGCGGACGAGATATCTGTTATGTTTTCCCCTCCGCCAAGACATAAATCAGGCCCTTAGTCCTTAAAATGCTGAGTTCACCCAAGAATGCATTGCATTAGTAAACCGGGGCACAGGGGTACTGCAGATGGCAGGCCAGGGCAGCCCAGCCTCAGTTAAAGAGTGAGGAACAGTTCAAGGTGTCATTTTCATGAAATTAAGAGATGGTGGCAAAAGAGACTCTTCCAACAGATATCCAAAACTAAATAGGTACATGGGCAATTTCCTGTGTAACCCAGTGTTTGTTCCGGAAACTTACTGCCCCAGAAAAAGTAAAACAGTCTTAGTTGTCCAGTAGGTCACAGAGGCAGGTCTCTGTTGGGATGGTACAGGGTCAGGAATTGCAGATGGAGCATTATAAGATTGTGAATTGGTAGTCTTTGGGTTCACAGAACTAAGGTAATACAGCATTATGAAACAATACACCACCCAAGAGGTCCATACATCTCTGCATATCTCTCAGACTTTGTCTGATGAATGTGGTTGGTTCTACCCTGACCTAGCAGATAAAGGTGAAGCAACAACTCTTTAAAATGCCTTCACTCCACCTGCACCAGCAGGAAAAGTTAAAATACTTGGCAACAGAGTTCTCATATAACTTCTTCTCTCCATGAATGACTGTCAGCAAGACCAGCAAATCTAAGTAAATGGCGGACTTTACAATCCAGCAGGATTTGAACACTATGGGCCTGATTACGACCTCAGTGGATGGTATACTCCATCACAAACATGACGGATATTCCTAGAGCCAAATCCAATGAATTGAGGTCTCCTGGAAACAGGTATGCTCTGATCTCAGTAGATTTAGTCTAAAGTATGAGGGTAAGAGCACAGATCTTTTTCCAATATAGTGGACAGTCTCCATAACCCTTGTCTCATGGGGAAAAGGAATTTAGTGCCAATGGTAAGTACATAACTTCGAGCATGTTTACTTGCTTATGCCTTTTGACAGTGCTTTAAGTGGAATACAAAAAAAATGCGGGGGAACTCTAAAAGGGGCATGGCCCAAGAAGTGTAACTAACAATCTTTTGAAAGAGACATGCGGGGTCATTCCGACCCCGGCGGGCGGCGGGCGCCGCCCGCCGGGCGGAGACCGCCAAAAGACCGTACCGCGGTCAAATGACCACAGCGGTCATTTTGACTTTCCCGCTGGGCAGGCGGGCGACCGCCAAAAGGCCGCCCGCCCGCCCAGCGGGAAAGCCCCAGCAACGATGAAGCCGGCTCCGAATGGAGCCGGCGGAGTTGCTGGTGTGCGACGGGTGCAGTGGCACCCGTCGCGATTTTCAGTGTCTGCTTTGCAGACACTGAAAATCCTAATGGGGCCCTGTTAGGGGGCCCCTGCAGTGCCCATGCCAGTGGCATGGGCACTGCAGGGGCCCCAAGGGGCCCCACGACACCCGTTCCCGCCAGCCTCTTCCGCCAGGAACAGGCTGGCGGGAAGGGGGTCGGAATCCCCATGGCAGCGCTGCTTGCAGCGCCGCCGTGGAGGATTCCCTGGGGCAGGGGAAAACCGGCGGGAAACCGCCGGTTTCCCTTTTCTGACCGCGGCTTTACCGCTGCGGTCAGAATTGCCCCTGAAGCACCGCCAGCCTGTTGGCGGTGCTTCCTCCGTCCCCGGCCCTGGCGGTCCATGACCGCCAGGGTCGGAATGAGGCCCATGGTCTATTCAATGGATGGTGTGGCTTAAAACCTCCAAACTTAAATCTGTGCTTCACTGAGCATTGCCACCTGCCCAATTATTTGGGTGCCTGCCTTTGAGTTTTCTAATATTGCATCCAGACATACAAAACGACAATGGACTTACACTCAAAACAAGTCAGACCTATTGTATTTGCCACTGTTTCTTAGCAGTATAAAATAAATGAATAACAACAATGATTTTGTTGTGAAGAATTAGGATTTTAAATGTATCATTTCTAAACATACAAGGCTATGAATTAAACATTACTAAGGTCTGTGGAAGGAGTAATGGTCTTCGGAATGTCTCAGTCACTCCCGTTTTCTCCTTTCCACCTCTTTCTTCTGCCGTCTCTCACTGTTAGTCAATTAATGGCCTTTTTTCTCCATACAATTTACTTCACATTTCATCTCTTTCTTCTTTTGACTCACCTTTTGCATGCGCTTCATTTCCTCTCCTCCACTTAACCAGCTCCCCACACAACATCACTAGCTCACTTGTTAGCATTACATTTTCTTTTCCTTTGGTGCTGTCAATATTTTGATAGCTGTGCATGGCTTTAATCCATGTTCTTATCAAATTACATTTATAATTGCCACATATGGATCATCGCACTTTGCCCTCTGTATAGAGGCCAAGATTTGGATGCACATGTAGTTTGAACTCCTTTAAGGCCTGGCCAGGCAGTGTGAGAAACTTGCACTGTCTTCAGCCTCGGCATCAGAACTCTCAATCGTGCCCTGCCATGGGTATCCACTCACAACCTGAGCTCTGCCAGAGACCCTCCAGCCACTCAGTTCACAATATGCACTACCCAAGAATTATATATTGTTTGACAAAGTCTTCAGAAACTTAGGGCCTTATTCACAAAGAATTGGCGTAGGGCAGTGCCGCAAGTCATTTTACTTCACTGCCCTATGCCAATTCGAAAGACCGTATTTGCAAGATATGTTGTATTTCTGTCCTTTTAGCCGGTGAACAAATTGCAGCCAAGCGCCAATGGTGCAAGGGTGCCTGCATTGTTGGCATGATTGTTTTTGTGCACAAAGGGGCACCTTCCTGACCAAAAACAATCATGAGAGGCGCTTTCCTCATTCTATGTGTGCTGCACAATGCAGCGCATGTGGAAAGAAGGGAAAACGTGGAGAAATGTAAACATTTCTTCGAAGGGCGTCAAGATAGTGGTCGCACTCAAAGAGTGCGACAGACCCCTCCGTCATCCGCCCTAACAAGCCTCGCTGTCCTGGTGTCTATTTTGCCCCAATTGGGGCCCCCGCATGTGAGGGAGTAGGGTGTGGCAGCAAGAAGACTGACTTTTCGCCGGGAACCCACGGCAGAGCAGTGGACGGGCTCCACCGACTGCGGCTGGTGCAGGTGGCCTGCACGCGGCCTTGAAGGAGGAGGTGGGCCACAGGCGGGCCTGGGCCGCAGCGGAAGACGATCTGCTGCACAGGCGAGGGTGCATCCCGGATCGGGGGCGTCGCCCACCATGACTGGGACCTGTGCCGCGTCCCACGGTGGGGAAGGAGAGCGGTGTTGCGGGCCACCTGGACTGCGGCCTGTGGTCTGCGTCACGGCCCGGGGCCTGGTGAGGGGCCGGCGAGGCGGGGGGCAGAGCGGGTGCCTCCCGGGCTAGTGGCCGCTTTGGAGGAGTAGGCCGGTCCCCGCCGGGGCTGGGGCTCAGGTCCGCCGCTGGCGCGCTTGGGCTGGGGACTGCCACCCCGAGACGTTGCCACGATCTGCAGTTCCTGGCATTGGAGGCGTCCCGGCCCTGGGGGCTGTAAACTGTGGCCGCGCTGTGTTGAGGGGGAGCGCCTGAGCCAATCTCCCTTGCTCTCTCGATTCTGATCCTTTGTACTGTGTATACTTGGGAGAGTGTGGGCGAGTGCCCCCTTCCTGGAGGCAAGGCGGGGGACAGCGGTTGGCCAAATTGCATAACGCCGAATTAGATGGAGGGGTCCACCACTCTACAACTACTGTAGACACTCTGTACCTACTGTTTGGGGTGACAAATGCTTCTGGGGTGGAAGTATGGGGGGGGGCTGTTGGGGCAAGTTATGGTTGATTCAGTGTTTTTCTTTTAAGGATGGGCTTGACAGGTCACAATGGAAATGTCAGGTGGGCACACGGGGCACACGGTCCTTGATCTCTTGCTTATGTCCAAATCCGCTAAACGGGTATTAACCCGGAACGTAAATGGGCTCCTGGATAAAACCAAAGGTCAGCGGTGTTTAGCACCCTCCGTCGCTTCGCTCCGTCTGTGGTCCTATTGCAGGAGACCAATCTGCTTGGTAGGGTCTATCATGTTGGCTTTTCCAGAGGCTCAAGAGGGATGGCCATTTTACTGCACCGTTCTTTACTCATGGTGGTGACTACCTCTCACTCGGATCCACATGGCTGGTATGTGGTGGTCTCCAGGCTGGTGGGAGGGCACCCCATTAATATCCTTAGTATTTATGCCCCTCCGGGGCGCTGCAGAGTTTTCTGATGGCACTTAGGAGTGTGGTGGTGGGGCTTCCCCTGGGGCTGACTGTCTTGGGAGGAGACTTCAATTCTGTACTGAACCCAGAGTTGGACGTCATGGGGCCTTTGTCCTTGGTTCGAGCTGCCAGGGCTGCTTAATTGGGCTCTGTGATGTCTGGCGGATATGGCATCCCAGGTTGTGGCGATACACCCACACATCGGCAGCGCACCATACTCACGCCAGGATAAATCTTTTTCTTGTTACAGCCCTCGACATACACCGGGTCACAGGGGTGGAATTGCTCCCACACAGGGTCTCATATCATGCGCCGCTCTTGCTTCGGTTGGACAATGCTGATGCGCGTCGCGCCCGGTGTGGCGGCTCAATGCCTGGTTTCTTCAAGATAGCGAATATGCCCAGGCCATAGGAGACTGCCTGTCAGAATATTTCTCTATTAACCTTGGCTCGGTGTCATCCCCAGGTATGCTTTGGGCTGCCTGTAAGGCCACCCTTTGGGGGCACGCCAAGCACCTTCTTCGTGTGCGGGAACGGGCGCGCAGTGAGGCGGTGTCAGTGTTGGAGGTCCGAGCGGTGCGTTTGTAGGGCCGACTTGCTGAGGCCGAAAGTGAAGCGATCACGAGGCAGCTTATCCTGACTCGGCAAGAGAATAGACACGTTACTCTTGAGACGGCGAAGCACACGTGGCGGGCTTCTGTGGCCCGGGTTTATGGGTGGGGAGACAAAAATGGCAAGCTTCTGCACTGGCTAGTGACTGGCCCGATGGCGGGAAGAATTGTTCCAGAAGTCATTGACGAGTTGGGAGCGGTCTTGCTATCGCCTAGCAAGATTGCGCAGAGCTTTGCCGCCTATTATGTGAAATTGTATGAGGAGCGCCCCAGACCGTTGGCGGACAGGAACGACCCCCTTTTATACGAGGTATCCTTCCCGAAGATTTCGCTGGCGGAGAGGCAGGAGTTGGATGAGCCTATATGTGTTGAGGAAATCGGGGCGGCCACATCTGAACTGGCGGCGGGTAAGACTCCGGGCCCTGACAGGTTCCCGGCTGAACTCTATAGCAAGTTCCAGGACATGCTTGCCCCTCATTTACTAGCCTTTTTTGAAGAGGCAGAGAAGACTGGGGGATTCCAGCCGGGACTCGATCAGGCAACTATTGTAGTAATTCTCAAGACGAAGCCCCCTTCGCGAAGCTGCGCAGAGTATCGTCCCATCTCACTCCTTAACACGGAGATTAAGATTTTTTACTTGATTCTGGCTGCCAGGCTGAGAAAAGTGTTGACCTCGCTAATACATCCAGGCCAGTGTGGCTTTATGCCGTATAGGAGTACTAGGCATTGTATCAGACGACTGCATGTAGCTCTGGCTAACCGGGCTGTTTTGGCCCCTCCACTGGCAAATCTTCTCGTGGATTTCGAGAAGGCGTTTGATACGGTAGATTGGTCCTATCTCCGTGGGGTGCTGGAAAGGGCCGGGTTTGGCCTGCGATTTCGGGAATTGGTGAAACTCCTCTAATCTAACCCCACGGCCCGAGTGCAGGTGAATGGGGTGGTGTCGGATCAGTTTCCAATCCAGAGGGGGACTCGTCAGGACTGCCCTCTCTCCCCGCTTTTGTTCGCGCTGGCGATGGAGTTGCTGGCGAGGCTGATAAGGGAGGATCCTTTGATTGGTGGGTGGGCCTGCCCCACTGGGCAAGAGGACCGCATAGCGTTATACGCAGATGACGTGCTGGTGTTCTTGGCAAATCCAGCTAGCAGCGGACCTCGGGTGTTGCAGCTCTTAGGCCTGTTCGCAGAGGTGTCAGGTCTGGTAGTAAACCCCGGTAAGTCTCTCCTGGTCCCATGAGTCTGACCAGGGACAGCTATGATTGGCAGCATGATATCCCCCTTCACCGTAATAGTTTCCGGTACCTTGGGATACATGTAGCGTTCTTGCCTGAGTTAGCTTGGTCCCTTAATGTGGCACCCTTGACTCGGAGAGTTAAGAAGGACCTCCAGCGCTGGCGGTTGCTACCCCTCAATATTCTGGGTCGAATTGCATTGTATAAAATTATGGTGCTTCCTCGGCTCCTCTATATGCTACAAAACTTTCCGCACCATATTCCTAAGAAGTGGTTTAATGAGATGGAGGCAGTGGAGCAGCGGTTCCTCTGGCACGGATCGCTCCCCCGACTGGCACTCCCCACATGTCAGGGAGCTGTCTATGAAGGGGGATTGGGGATGTCCAACCTATACCTTTATCACTTAGCTATGCACCTATTGGTTATTCACGACTGGTTGGGAGGGGGCTGGTCAGACCCTGGGTACCTGTTAGAATTCTTGACGATGGGCTTCCCTGGCTCGTTGGGGATGTTATATGGTGACCCCCTGCCACGTAACGTTCCGGAAGTGACTCAGTGGTGTTGGCGGGGTGGAGGGTCACGCTGCGGACAATGGGGTGGTGGCACTTTCTCACCCAGCAAAGACCGCTGTGGCAGGGACTGTGGCTGGGGGAGGTCTCAGCACTTCAGAGGTTCCACAAATGGGACCTCATAGGTATCTCCCAGCTGGGCGATGTTTGGACTGGCTCCCACATGAGATCGTTTCAGGAGCTTAAGGAGGAATTTGAGCTTAATAAATCCCAATTTCACAAATATCTGCAGCTCAGGCATGCATTACAGACGCATATTCAGGTGGGGACAGATCTCCCAGTATTCAGCCCATAGAGGCCAAAGTTATGATGGGCGCTATGGGTCGCATATCTATCGCTCGTTGGTCACTAACACATCCCAAACTCTTGACAAGCTCCGGGAGCGATGGGAGCAGTGGGTGGGCCCGAACCCTGATGGAGAGTTGAGAGAGGCATTGATGGCCCCACGGTCCCTGACCATGACCTCACGGCTCCGAGTGGTGCAGACATGCTTTCTACATGCAGCATACCTCACACCTGACAAGTTGCATAAAGCGGGCCTATGGCCCCAGGCGGATTGTCCCTGTTATGCAGGCCCCAGTGCAGACTTCTTTCACATGGTGTGGTCCTGTCCTCGGGTAGCCAGTTACTGGAGAGCAGTGCTCAGAGAGATCTCAGGAGTTATACAGGTGGAGGTCGAGGTTGCTGCGTTGCCAGTTCTCTTGGGGGTACTTGATGGGGTGGGACCCAGCAGAGCACTCCGGGCATTTGTGGGGGTGGCCTGCTTGGTGGCCAAGAGAGACATTGCAGCGCACTGGAAGGCGAAGACCGCCCCTGCGATTGCCAAGTGGCATTGTGGGGTGGACCGGTGTGCTCAGCAGGATAAACTGGTCTATGAAGCACGGGGCGTCCAGCCAAATATACAAAGGTATGGGGAAGCTGAGATGGGGCAAGGAATATAGTTTTATCATAGGGGGGGCTTTGTAGTCCAGCGAGTGGGGCGGTGATGCCAATGTGTGCTTCAGCCTGTTCTGCCTTGGACTTACTTGATGTGTTATTGTAAATGTGCCAACTGTACCAGTGACCTGTTGGGTTTTGTTTGTGCTGTTCTATATAAAACTAATAAAAAACGTGTTATAAAAAAAAACATTTCTTCTCAGTACGCCTGCTCTGGGGAGGTGTACGTTTTTGCCACTGCCCCAGATTTACACTATGTTGTAAATCTAGGGCAGTGTAAAAAACATGGGTGTTGAGTGGAAACACCCACAGAAATGCCCATGGCACGCCTCCCTGACGCAGTGTGAGGCAATGCAGCAACTTGCGCTTCATTGCATTACACTGTATCTTCAAGGCCATGTAAAGCCACGCAGGGTGGCTTTGTTTGGCCTTGTAGATATGGGTCTGCACTGTGCGCCACCGGAGCTTCAAATCAATGACGCTCCGGTGGTGCACTGGGCCTTGTAAATAAGCCCATTAATGTCTAGAAAAATCAAACACTTTTAGGTTATACAAGATGAAATAAAACATGTTAAACGAAAACACAGACTGCATCACTGACATGGGTTAGCTTTAGGCTTTTTACAGTCAGGATTGAATTAATTTTTCTGTAAAGCTAAGGACATGAATATACGGACTGGAAAGGACCCCTTTCAAAGACAGTTTTTAATTACTGCTGGACCTGAGATCTGGCATGACCTGCCCCACCTAAAGCCCTGCCTTTTGATGTGATGAAGGACCAGTTCTCAGCGAGACATGCAGTTCTTAAGATGTCACAGGCAAAGCAGTTTTCCCTACTTTTTTGTAAGGGGCAACTATTACACAATCCATGAGCCATACAGTGAGGGAGAAAAACTGATGTAGACATCCCTCTGTGCTTATCGTAATTGTTGTGGTGTCTGCAAAAGGAAGCATGGAGTGTCACAGCATTTGTGCGAACCTAACGCCACATTAGCATAAGAAAAAGACACTAGTGTGGTGCTGGGTGGTCCTTGGCCCTTCTTAAATATGGCCGAAATGTCTTGTTTGTTGGATAAGGTCAGCTTGTTCAGTCGTCGTCTAATACTCTATAATTGGTATGACCTGAAAAAACGGAGGACAGGGGTATATTCAAAACGATCTAGTAATTGGCATACACAAGTTATTCTTGTCACTAGCTGGCAGAATTAAACATTATAATTGCAGGGCATTCCATTGATCCCTCTAGGAGGTCAACATGCTTATGACCACATAATGGTGCCCATACACAGGTCTAGGCCATTCTTCAGGACAGAACCCTCTGTGTATGTGCTACTATTATTGATTACCTATCATTAAGGAGGTGTCAATGGTCAGTACAGTAAACTGAAAAGTATTGAGATAATAAAATGTTTGCCAAACCAGAAAACAAGGACATTCCGTATACTGAATCAGAATGTCTTGGGCTGTAAATGGTATATTTACTTCTATCTATGGCAACCTGTAGTAACATGAATACAAGGGACACACTTTAAGACAGGAATATATAGGTCAGATGTACGAAGCATTTTACCAGTTGCACACTGTTGTATTGGGCCATTTGCGACAGGTAAAGAGCTTTTTGGCATGTACCAGCCCTATTTTGCGAGTCCGTAACCTATCATCGACTCGCAAAATAAGGTTTGTGAGTCCCTATTAGTTAGGGGCAGGTTTAGGGTGTCCCTTCCTAATTGTGAGTCGCACTGGTATCTAGGAATGTTTTGCTACCGGTAATGTGGTCACAAAACATTTGCAGATTACCATCAACTTCAAGTTGGTGATAAGCCACTCGCAAAAGGGAAGGGGTCTCCAAAGGACCCCTTCCTTTTTGTGAATGCAGGGAAACATTCTTTAGGAGCAGGCAGTGGTCCCACAGACCACTGCCTGCTCTTAAAAAATGAAAATAAAACTTTTCCATTTTCTTTCTGTAATACATCCCATTTCACTTTAAGGATACGGGCTGCATTACAAAAAAAAAATGCTTTATAGAAGGCAATCACAGACATGGTGGTCTGTTGACTCCAGCAGGCTACCATCCCTGTGATTGTGCCCATTCCCAAATGGTTCACAAATTGCGTCCTGCTTCATGAATATTAATGAGGCAGGACTTTCCCGACCCATTTGGGAATTGCAAACAGTGTTAAACACACTGTTGTACATAGCTGTTTGAGATTTCCTAATATCGCATCGCATTGCTATTAGGAAATTACAAACGTCAAGCTACGTACATCTGACCACAAGTGACAGACTACATAGTCGCTGTCAAATGACCCTGGTCCTAATTTAAGTGGTTCCAAAATCATTGTTTTTGCATTCAAACTTGTGTCATGTATGAATTTAAAAACCAACACTTGGCCAAATCCGGTAAGATTTTGCAGTGGAGAAATTGAGGTAAAAGTAGAAAAAGATATAGAAAAGTGCCTGGATCCCGATTAAGAGATTACTCTATCCTAGTAAGTGTATGCCATTCCCAGAGGTGGGGATAGAGTGCAGAGCTGCTGTCAGCTAAATGGAACAGAACATTTTTCTTCCAGCCCTGCCTTGCAATTTGCTTACCCCCTTCTCTGCCTTCTCTCTACAGTCAGGTGCAGCCACAGGGATTCATTTGTTCCTAGTGTGTTCTTCTGTTCCCGCTATCATTTCTCTTTACTTATTCTCTTTGTTTCTGTCCCAGCACTTGTACCTGTTCCATAGTCTCCTTGTTAGCTCCTTGTTTCATAAGTCCTTTGTGTTTCTCGTTTTTCTGCCTCTAGTTTCCTTATTGTTGAGTCTCTAGTTTGCTACAGCTCATAAAATCCTTCTGCTTGACAAGTCTTGTTTGTTTTCCAGGTTTTCTTTAATTCCTTCCTCTAGCTTTGCCCTTTTATCTTGTTAATCCTATACTTGCATTCCAGTTTCTTCTGCCTAGCTGTGCTGGTTTATGTACAACAGCTTTCTCTCTCTCTCTGTTGCTCGGCTTGACCTCCTCTTGAGTACCTGGCTACCAGAGGCAATTCCTGTCCCACTCTTTGTCTTGTGTTACATATAGTGTTAATTGTCTTTACTGTGACAGCAGCTGTACCCATAGGGGTTTGTCCCATGTATGAATCTACAATCCTTGGTTGTGCTGTAGGATAGAGAATCACTTCAACTTCTCCTTTCTATGGAGTATGCAGGCTGACTATCTGTAAGAATAATCTGCGATTGATTTTCCTGTTCTCACTTTTACCTCTATATAGCCCTAGTGATAACCCATTTTGTTTATAAGGGTATTGATTTAATTCCCTGTTTGTGTACATTAGTGATGCTTCTTTGCCCTTTTCCAGTTTCTTTTCTAGTTGTGTCTGCTTTTTCTGCTGTATCTCATTGCCAGATACCCTAAATAGGTACATTCATTGAGTAGCCCTTGAGCTTACGGAATCTTCCCCTTGAGCCCCATAACAGCAGGACGAGTGGTAGTGGGAAGTGCAATGATGTGCATGGTACATTACTTTCATCAACGTGACCAGAATAAGGAAACATTGTGTAAGGAAATGCCTCCTTGGCATGGTTACCCGCTAACTTTTTGCCTTTGCTGATGCTAAGTTTTGATTGAAAGTGTGCTAGGACCTTGCTAAACAGGCCCCAGCTTCAGTGTTCTTTCCCTAAACTGTACCTTTGTTTCCACAATTGGCACAACCCTGGCACTCAGATAAGTCCCTTTTAACTGGTACCCCTGGTACCAAGGGCCCTGATGCCAGGGAAGGTCTCTAAGGGCTGCAGCATGTCTTATGCCACCCCGGGGACCCCTCACTCAGCACATGCACACTGCCTCACAGCTTGTGTGTGCTGGTGGGGAGAAAAAGACTAAGTCGGCATGGCACTCTCCTCAGAGTGCAATGCCAACCTCACACTGCCTGTGGCATAGGTAAGTCACCCCTCTATCAGGCCTTACAGCCCTAAGGCAGGGTGCACTATACCACAGGTGAGGGCATATGTGCATGAGCACTATGCCCCTACAATGCCTAAGCAAAACCTTAGACATTGTAAGTGCAGGGTAGCCAGAAGAGTATATGGTCTGGGAGTTTGTCAAACACGACCTCCACAGTTCCATAATGGCTACACTGAAAACTGGGAAGTTTGGTATCAAACTTCTCAGCACAATAAATGCACACTGAGGTCAGTGTGCAATTTATTGTAGCATACACCCAAAGGGCATCTTAGAGATGCCCCCTGAATACCAATCCGACTTCTAGTGTAGGCTGACCAGTTTCTGCCATCCTGCCACACACCAGACATGTTGCTGGCCACATGGGGAGAGTGCCTTTGTCACTCTGTGGCCAGGAACAAAGCCTGTACTGGGTGGAGGTGCTTCTCACCTCCCCCTACAGGAACTGTAACACCTGGCGGTGAGGCTCAAAGGCTCACCCTTTTTGTTACAGCGCCCCAGGGCATCCCAGATAGTGGAGATGCCCACCCCTCCGGCCACTGCCTCCACTTTTGGCGGCAAGGCTGGAGGAGATAATGAAAAAAACAAGGAGGAGTCACCCACCAGTCAGGACAGCCACTAAGGTGTCCTGAGCTGAGGTGACACCTGCCTTGAGAAATCCTCCATCTTGAGTTTGGAGGATTCCCCTAATAGGGTTAGGGATGTGCCCCCCTCCCCACTGGGAGGAGACACAAAGAGGGTGTAGCCACCCTCAAGGACAGTAGTCATTGGCTACTGCCCTCCCAGACCTAAACACACCCCTACATTCAGTATGTAGGGGCTCCCCAGAACCTAGGAAACTAGATTCCTGCAACCTGAAGAAACAAGGACTGCTGACCTAGAAGCCTGCAGAGAAGGAGGAAGACAACAACTGCTTTGGCCCCAGCCCTTCCGGAATGTCTCCAGCTTCGAAAACCTGCAACCAGTCGACGCATCCGACAGGGACCAGTGACCTCTGAAGCCTCAGAGGACTGCCCTGAACTAAAGGACCAAGAAACTCCCGTGAACAGCAGCCCTGTTCAAAACCAGCTACTTCTTTGCAACAACGAAGTAACCTTCAAAGACTGCACGTTTCCCGTCGGAAGCATGAGACTTCACACTCTGCACCCGACGCCCCCGGCTCGAGAGCCAGAGAAAAAAAACACCACAGGGAAGACTCCCCAGCGACTGCGAGCCCGTGAGTAGCCAGAGATGACCCTGAACTCCACAGCGATGCCTGCAGAGAGAATCCAGAGGCTCCCCCTGACCGCAACAGCCTTTGACAAGGGACCCGACGCCTGGAACCAACACTGCACCCGCAGCCCCCAGGACCTGAAGGAACCGAACCTCAGCGCAGGATTGACTCCCCAGACGACCCTCTGCCTAGCCCAGGTGGTGGCCGTCCCGAGAAGCCCCCCCTGTGCCTGCCTGCACCGCTAGAGTGACCCCTGGTTCCCTCCATTGTTTTCTACCTGATATCCGACGCCTGCTTTGCACCCTGCAACCGGCCGCCCCAGTGCCGCTGAGGGTGTGTTTTGTGTGCCTACTTGTGTCCCCCCCAGTGCTCTACAAAATCCCCCTGGTCTGGCCCCTGAGGACGCAGGTTCTTACCTGCTGGCAGACCGGAACCGGAGTACCCCTGTTCTCCATAGGCGCCGATGTGTTTTGGGCACCTCTTTGACCTCTGCACCTTACCGGCCCTGAGCTGCTGGTGTGGTAACTTTGGGGTTGCCTTGAACACCCAACGGTGGGCTGCCTATGCCCCAGGACTGAGACTTGTAAGTGTTTTATTTACCTCCTAAACTAACCTTTACTTACCTCCCCCAGGAACTGTTGGTTTTTGCACTGTGTCCACTTTGAAAATCGCTTATTGCCATTTTTACAATGACTGTATATGATATTGTTTTTATTCAAAGTTCCTAAAATATCTAAGTGATGTACCTTGCATTTAATGTGTTTACTGCAAATCTTGAACCTGTGGTTCTTAAAATAAATTAAGAAAATATATTTTTCAATATAAAAACCTATTCGCCTGGAGTAAGTCTTTGAGTGTGTGTTCCTCATTTATTGCCTGTGTGTGTACAACAAATGCTTAACACTACCCTCTGATAAGCCTACTGCTCAACCACACTACCACAAAATAGAGCATTAGAATTATCTAATTTTGCCACTATCTTACCTCTAAGGGGAACCCTTGGTCTCTGTGCACACTATTTCTTACTTTGAAATAGTGTATACAGAGCCAACTTCCTACACATAACAATACTAATGTGAGGCATGTCTACAGGCATTAGGTGAATTGAGTCAAAAGAGAGTGGTGATGCAGTGCGTAACAGCACCATCTGTTATTGGACCCCAGGTGAGCAGAAAAAGTGAAAGGTGCTGAAAGCTAACTAAATTCTAAATTGTAGTGGCTATGAGTCAGAAATTAGAATTTATGTCAAGTGGGCTATTAAGTGATAGTTTGCTGGATTGCCTCTGTCTCCCCAGGAGTCTGGAACTTCTGGATGAAGGTTTGCTGTGCCAAAAAGAAGGTCAAGGTCTTTTGCCCATAGTTCAAGATTAGTTTTGTACAGGGCAGAACGGCGTCCATTTGGACCTGGAGAACATCAGTTCGACTCCTCTGGATCTTGTTTCCTCTATAGCAGGTTGATCTTAGATTTTGCCAAAACTATTCCTGTTCTCTTGAGTGGCAGCCCTTGTTGCTCAGTCTTGTCCCCATAATGGTCTTGCAAGTTGAGCTGTCTTGCTGGATAGTTGTGGATTAAGAGAGTGCCACTGGCTTGATGAGTTCTTCAGCTGTGGTTGCCAATGGCTCTTCTTGCCTTGTTGAGTAATGTTTTACAGATGTTAGGACCATGCCTCCTCACTTCTGTTTGCCACAAATACTATAGTGTTGTCATTGTTTAGCTTGTGGATTATTTTCCAGAAGGCTCTAAAGTCTCTGGAGTTGCATGTATGGAGTATATTTTCCCAGAATATGTCTGAGTGTTGTTACTTGGCCAACCATACTGCTCTCTTGTTCCCTTTGTGCAATTTCTAACTTTGGGCATGATTTAGATCTCTGCAAACGGGTTACTCAGTCACAACAGTGACGGATATCCTCTCCACTTAAATATAAATCCCATTATGTCCTATGGGATTTATATTTCGCAGGATGAGATATCTGTCACCAATGTGACAGAGTAATCCGTCTGCTGAGATCTAAATCAGGCCCTTTGTCTTGTTCCTTCACCATCCTCTGGAGTTGCATGTATGGCGCATCTTTGCCCAGAATATGCCTGAGTGCTGTTTCTTGGCCAACAAGACTCCCCTCTTCTACTCTGCACAATTTCCTGATTTGTCTTGTTCCTTCACCAAGTGATTGTGTTTCAACAGGCAGTATTCCCGATTTAGTGCCCGTTATGCTGAGGTTACATTTTTTTGACATCCACAGGGTGGTTCTCTGTTTAGTAGTTAGCAGTAGAGTGGAGATTTTCTTTTAACCATGCCTTGATTCCTGCAGTACTGCTTCCAGTTGCTGACAGCATTGGACGTAGTGATAGGATGTGCATCTAATAAATTAATGCAGTCTGATAGGATTTAATCTTGCATTTGTGTTTGCCGGTGCATCCAATTCAGATTTTTCCAGTTTTAGTCCAGAGGTAAATGTGTTGGCATAAGCCGCAGGTTAGGAGTTAACTGCTATTATCTGTAGATTATGGTCACTTTCCTCATGCTCTTAGATTTAAAAATCTATGATTTACTACAAAAAAAAAAGCCAATGAGGCTGCTGTTTAATCTATCATGGTGAAGGACTATGAGTAGAATAAATTTATGACAAAAACATTTAGGGCCTCATTCTGACCCTGGCGGACGGCGGAGGCCGTCCGCCAGGGTACCGCCGCTGAATGACCGCACCGCGGTCAAAAGACCGCGGCGGCCATTCAGACATTTCCTCTGGGCCGGCGGGCGCTCTCCAAAAGAGCGCCCGCCGGCCCAGAGGAAATGCCCCTGCAACGAGGACGCCGGCTCAGAATTGAGCCGGCGTAGTTGCAGGGGTGCGACGGGTGCAGTTGCACCCGTCGCGTATTTCAGTGTCTGCTTAGCAGACACTGAAATACTTTTCGGGGCCCTCTTACGGGCCATGGGGGATTCTAAGGGCAGCGGTAAACCGGCGGGAGACCGCCGGTTTGCCTCTTCTGACCGCGGCCGAACCGCCGCGGTCAGAATGCCCTGCGGGGCACCGCCGGCCTGTCGGTGGTGCTCCCGCCGACCCTGGCCCAGAATGACCCCCTTAGTGAGATCCCCAATTAGGCTTAGATATTTTTTTAGTTAATGTGACTTTGACAGCTAAAGTACTCGAGTATAAAAAAGGATTGAAAAATGGTTAGGAATATTCTTTCTCAGAGGCTCAAATTAAACTGTAGGAAAAAGAACCATAGCTCAAGAAATGGGTGATATTATTAAACGTGGGTAAAGAATAAGGCTTTCAAGTTGGGAATGGATATACAATTGTACAGGAACCAGGATCTATCAAGGTATTTCATCATTTGGACCATTCAGGAATGTTTTCAGCTTATCGACTGAGCACTGCTCTTTTGAAAAAAGCATTTTAGTGACACTGTCCTGTGGTACAGTGTAGTTTCTCAGTTATGGTTCATTTATATTGTTCTCATTATGTCATTGTGTCAAAAAGTGTATTATCAGCTTAGTAGTGGAACATTTGTAACAAATGTTGGTATGATGTTAATGGTCATGTCAATATACTTCAAACTGCATGGGGACTCTATTATATATATATGAAAACATACAACGTGGTCCTCCTTACGGTGTGCTTTTTCATGCTGGTGCAGATCTGAGGAATGGACCTTTCCCCCACACTTTGAAAACAAACAGTTGATAGCAACTGCACACTGCACTACAGGAGGAAAAGATTTTTCTCTTCATTCTTTATTGCAGTCAAAAACAGTCACCATCCATCACCACCGACGTGTTTCGACCTACTGGTCTTGATCATCGGTGGTGATGGATGGTGACTGTTTTTGACTGCAATAAAGAAAGAAGAGAAAAATCTTTTCCTCCTGGAGTGCAGTGTGCAGTTGTTATCAACTGTTTGTTTTCAATATATATATATATATATATATATATATATATATATATATATATATCGCTATTACATCTTGCACATTTCCTGAGCTCCGAAGGTGTACGTAGGCCTAAGTCAAGTTGTGTTGTCCTCTATATAAATTAGCATCCTCCACACATACTTCACAGAGAATGCCTTATTAAGGCTACTGCCCCCAAAGAGTTCCTTGATAGTTTTTTTTTCTCTGGAAGGATCTTGCTTTTATAGGAACTAGGTTTAGGATTCAGATGCTAATTCCCAAGCCTCCTCTCCAAGAAAGACATGTGAATAAGATTTTAGAATTTGACTCAGAGGCCAGCGTCTTCTTCTATTAAGAAAAATAGGTAAGGTAAAGAGAGACAGAGAGAGAGGAACAGGTGGCGTCTAACTGGTGATGTTAAACTATTGCAGGCTGGTAAGTCTTGCCAGGCCAAAGATCAATACACTCCCAGGAGGATGCAGTAAACCCATGTAAAGGATAGGCAAGCGTGATTAGAATTATCAACCAAATCTGACCCCTCTGATAGTATAGTCTAGTCTGGGACTTACCAGGTCCTACAAGACAAATGCCAGTAATGAGCCAAAGATCTACCAGAAATGCCTGCTTAGAGATGTTTATATTGTATTAGAGGACACCAAAGCAGGAGAACACTAAGGCCCAGATTTATGACAAAGTAGTGCAGCACGGTGCTGTGCCAAAAATAGCAGCGCAGCGCTGCTCCACTTTTGAAACGCAGGGATGCGCCATACTTACAGGAATCCGGCGCACCCCTGCGTTTCCCCCTACAACGGCACTGAATTAAGCTGCCTGTGCCGACGCAGGCATCCTTGTGCAAGAGGGTCTGCGTTGAGGGGATAGATTGTTTATGTGCAGGAACGTGTCGTTTCCTGCACATAAACAATCTAAAATGGCGATTTGGCACTCCTATGTGTCCTGAAAAATGCAGCACACATAGAAGTACCAAAGCTTCATTTTGGAATGATTGTTTATGTGTAGGAAGGGACACCTTCCTGCATATAAGCAATCATTCATGGCATTTTGCTTCCCCTAAGCATTCCTCCTCGTTTTGCCATGCTAACGCCACCCCTGGGGTGACGTTAGTTTTTGGAGCTGCCACAGATTTACGATTTCTCGCAAATCTGGGGCAGCATCAAAAACAATGAGTGTTGCGATGGAACGCCCATTGCAACACCCATTGCATTCCCTTCTGACGCAATAAACTGCATTAGAGGGGCCATACAAGGAGGTGTAATGCCACATAAAGTGCCTTTACACTTCCTTGTAAATATGGAGCAGTGGTTAGCGCCACCGGAGCGTCATGGAAAGTTGCGCTAAGGGCTTGTAAATATGCCCCTAAATAGGTATGCCAGTAGTTGTTCAGACAGCAGCATGGAGTATATCAAGAATTCAACTACGTTAAGGAATACAGGTAAGCTCATGCACAGTGGTAATTGTAGGAAGTGGAAGAAGAGGGGAAAATCAACTAAGGTGCAGTTGTGAAAGTAGGACAATGTCTTTGAGCCTGCTAAAGACTAAAACGTGTTTATTATACAAAACTAAGCAAAACAGCAATACTGCAGCTCAGAGAGACACAGCCTTGCTCTCCCAAAGTTAGGCCCAGATCTAAGAAGCACTAGTGCCACATAGTGTCATTTTTTAAGCTAATGTGGTGTTAGGCTTCAGAATTTGCTGTGCCATATTTACAAAGTGGCGCAATGCATGCATTGCGCCACTTTGTAACCCTTTGTGCCACATTATGCATGCACCATGCATAATGTATGCAAAGGGGTCTTCCCCCATTAGGGGGACCGCAAAAATGGCACAGTGGAATCTAAGAGATTCCAATGCGTCATTTTTTTAGGCTACTTGTAACGCCTGCTCAGAGCGGGTGTTAAAAGGGGGCACATCAAGGGCCCCTATGTACTGGGCCCCTATTGACTACTCAGGGTTAGCACCAAAATGTTGGCGCTAACCACCAACATTTTGGTGCTAACCCCAAACAGTACATCAATAGCATCAAACTTTTCACACTATTACCACCTACTCTGTGCCATAGTACGCAATATTTTACATACTGCGCACACATGGAGGTGGTAGGGGGGGCGCTAAGGGGCGCAAGAAAAGTGGTGCTGCACTGAGTGAAACACTACTTTTCCTAAATCTGCCTTATAGTGAGCATGTAAAGCTAACTCCTCCCACAACATCTCCAGTTTTCTACACTGTCTTCAGCTAGGCTACAGAAAGAGTTCATGTGACACGAACCAAAAATTTAAGGTAGTGGTACTTTGCTGGTATGTTGCTTTCTCATGAGAAGTGTGCAAAGAGACCTTAACACTAAGATATATGGAGCAAACATCATTATCTGAGCTAACAGGATTTTTAATTCTTCATTTGTAGTTCCAAGAATAAAAGCGAGGTTGTGAATGTCTAATATGAGAAGGCCTGTGCAATAGTACCGCAGGCAGACAAAACGGCTGTGCTTAAAACATGAATCTTAATAAAGCATCAAATTAATATGGAATAGCAAACAACTTTACCCAATAAAGGTGATATGGTAGTCAGAATATCAGTTGATGAATTGTATAACTAAGCAGTTGTGAGGCAAAGGACAACCTTCACTTCCACTTCTTAAGTTCACCCGGAGGCGCTCACTTTCCCTCTGAACCTTACTGTGATTAGTCCCTCTGTGCCCCACTGCCACTGGCCTTCTCTCACTCCCCACATTTCCTAAACTGTGTTTTCTTACTGTTTTTAGAAAACCAGATCAACCTGACTGTTTTCTTCACAGATCATTCCCCATTATTCCTGCCATTCTGTCAGAAGTGGTCTAGTGTGTATCAACATATTCTTTAAGTTCCTGCTCCTCTTGAAGGCAAAGAGTTTTTTTTAAAGCTCCTGAGTTCCTGAATTGAATATAGGCCAGTTCCTATTCATTGGTGTTCTTTACAGGCGTGCCGTCTGCTAGGTTCTCTTCAGGAGTGTTCCAGCAGTCCTGATGTTATATTATTTCTAGCCCTTTTTTGTCGCCCTTTATATGACTAGTATGCCTTCTCAGCAAGTTTCTCTATTAGTTCATCAGCTTGTTCTTCGCACTTCTTGAGAGACGAGCCATTCCTCATGTTAGACCTGACAGCCTTAGGGTGGTCACCCCTATCTTTTTGCCTGCCTCCCTCCACTTTTTGGACACTGTTTTTGCTGGTTTTTAGACTCTGCGCACTTTAACACTGCACACCAGTGCTAAAGTGCATATGCTGTCTCCCTTTAAACATGGTAACATTGGATCATACTCAAGTGGACTATTTAATTTACTTATAAGTCCCTAGTAGTGTGCACTATATGTGCCCAGGGCCTGTAGCTTAAATGCTACTAGTGGGCCTGCAGCACTGGTTGTGCCACCCACTTGAGTAGCCCCTTAACCTTGTCTCAGGCCTGCCATTGCAAGGCCTGAGTGGGAGTTTCACTGCCAATTCGACTTGGCATTTAAAAGTGCTTGCCAAGCCTAAAACTCCCCTTTTTCTACATATAAGACACCCCTAAGGTATGCCCTAGGTAACCCATAGGGCAGGGTGCTGTGTAGGCAAAAGGCAGGACATGTACGTATGTAGTTTACATGTCCTGGTAGTGTAAAACTCCCAAATTCGTTTTTACACTGCTGTGAGGCCTACTCCCTTCACAGGCTAACATTGGGGCTGCCCTCCTACATTGTTTGAATGGCAGCTGCTGATCTGAAAGGAGTAGGAAGGTCATATTTAGTATGGCCAGAATGGTGATATAAAATCCTGCTGACTGGTGAAGTTGGATTCAATATTACTATTTAAGAAATGCCACTTTTAGAAAGTGAGCATTTCTCTGCACTTAAATCTTTCTGTGCCTTACAATCCACGTCTGGCTGGGTTTAGTTGACAGCTCCTTGTGCATTCACTCAGACACACCCCAAACACAGGATACTCAGCCTCACTTGCATACATCTGCATTTTGAATGGGTCTTCCTGGGCTGGGAGGGTGGAAGGCCTGCTCTCACACAAAGGACTGCCACACTCCCTACTGGGACCCTGGCAGCCAGGATTGAACTGAAAGGGGACCTGGTGCACTTCTAAGCCACTCTTTGAAGTCTCCCCCACTTTAAAGGCACATTTGGGTATATTAACAGGGCCTCTGCCCTTTCTAACTCAGACACTTCCTGGAGAAGATAACTGGAACCAGAACCTGCATCCTGCCAAGAAGAACTGCCTGGCTGTCCAAAGGACTCACCTGACTGCTTTCTGTGAAGGACTGCTGCCTTGCTGTTGCCCTGCTGCCTTGCTGCTCTCTCGCTGAGGTGAAGAAGTGTTCTCCCAAGGCTTGGATAGAGCTTGCCTCCTGTTCCCTGAAGTCTCAGGACCAAAAAGGCTTCACTCTTGCAACTGGACTCCTTGTGCGGCGAAAATTTGATGCACAGCTTGCTAAAACCGATGCATAGCCTGCCCCGCAGTGAGAAATTCACCGCACACCGAACTGGAACGACACAGAGCGACTTCGCAAGGAGAAGATCGACGCGGCGCCTGCGTTGCGACCGGAACTTCGATGCACGGGCCACTGGATCGACGCACAGCTGACCTGGGACGACACAGCCCGACTTCCAGAGGGGAAATTGACGCAGCGCCTGCCGTGCAGAAGAAACTTACATGCAACGCCCACCAGAATGACGCAGAGTTGGTGACTTCACTCCGCAAGCCCAGGATTCCACAGACAGACCCCGTGGCGTCTGAAAACCCCGCAACCCGGAGAGGAACCACGACCGAGTACCGGAAATCGGCGCACAGCCGTCCCTGCAAGGAAACTAAATGACGCATCGCTGTGTGCGGCCCGAGAAATCGACACACACCCCTTTGTTTCCCACTTCTCCTCCTCTGCGGCCCTTTGCGGAGATTTTTCACGCGAACCAGGTGCTTTGTGCTTGAAAGAGACTTTGTTTGCTTTAAAAAGACATAAGACACTTTGGGGGTCATTTCCAACCTTGGCGGTCGGTGTTAAAGCGGCGGCTAAACCGCCAACAGTCTGGCGGTAAAAAAAATGGAATTCCGACCCTGGCGGAAACCGCCAACATAGACCGCCACTTCAACACACCGCCCGCCACGGTGGGACAAACAAACAGCGCGGCGGTCACCGCCAACAGACAGGCGAGAGTCAATGTACCGCCCACCCCATCACAACCTACCAATCCACTACCTTTTCCGGGGCGGTAGCCCCGCCGATAAAAACACGGCGGAAACAGCCATTTCTAACGGAAAACGCTCACCTCCATACACCCCACGAGGAATCTGGACAGCATGGAACCCGAACTCCACATCCTCCCAGCGATTGTCTTCCTGCTCCTCTACCAGGAGCACGAACGCCGGCGCAGAAGACAACGGTGAGTACTGCACCTACGACACAGGGGAGGGGGGAGGGAAAAAAGTACGGGGACACACATACGCGACACACCCACCCCCACCCTCACCCACTACAACACACACATCAATGCATAGCAACAACTCAGAGTTACACCCCCCAAACCCCCCGGAAGAATGCAAAGACAAAAGGAAATGATTCTAAACATTGGAATATATTGTATCACTGCCTTAAAAATATATCACACATCTAAAACCTTTATATACATACATTTTAAAGTCCGATCATTGTAGCAGGCAGTGTCCGTGGACCACTGGGCCCAAATCACATGGGCAAAGCCCACACAGGATACCTGACTCCAACGGAGAGAACACTGCAGGGGCATCAGATAGCAAAACTACAGGCACCTCAGGGGGAAAGGAAGGGGGGGCACCTCAGCCAGATGAGTCCACGACGCCAGATCCACGAAGGGCCTCCATGGCCACTGTTCCATCCTGGGGAGTGCAAAGCCACAGTCTCTCAAGTCTCTACATTGGGTGGTTTGCCCACTGTTACATCCTGGGGAGTGCAAAGCCACAGTCTCTCAAGTCTCTCCAGTGGGTGGTTTGCCCACTGTTACATCCTGGGGAGTGCAAAGCCACAGTCTCTCAAGTCTCTCCAGTGGGTGGTTTACTCACTGTTACATCCTGGGGAGTGCAAAGCCACAGTCTCTCAAGTCTCTCCAGTGGGTGGGTTGCCCACTGTTACATCCTGGGGAGTGCAAAGCCCAGTCTCACAAGTGGATAACAGTCTCCACTGGTTCTGGAGGGGGACTGGTGCCCAGAGTGCTTCGTGCAGCCCTGCCCGATACAGAGGCGGGCCTGCCCCTTCCGCCAATGGGCCAGCGGTGCTTGAGACGGCGGTGCCCTGTTCAGCGGTGCTTGAGACGGCGGTGCCCAGTTCAGCGGTGCTTGAGATGAAGGGCCCAGTCCAGCGGTGCTTGAGACGGCGGTGCCCTGTTCAGCGGTGCTTGAGATGAAGGGCCCAGTTCAGCGGTGCTTGAGATGAAGGGCCCAGTTCAGCGGTGCTTGAGACAGCGGTGCCCAGTTCAGCGGTGCTTGAGACGGCAGTGCCCAGTTCAGCGGTGCTTGAGACGGCGGTGCCCTGTTCAGCGGTGCTTGAGACGACGGTGCCCTGTTCAGCGGTGCTTGAGATGAAGGGCCCAGTCCAGCGGTGCTTGAGACGGTGGTGCCCTGTTCAGCGGTGCTTGAGATGAAGCGCCCAGTTCAGCGGTGCTTGAGATGAAGGGCCCAGTTCAGCGGTGCTTGAGACAACGGTGCCCAGTTCAGCGGTGCTTGAGACGGCGGTGCCCTGTTCAGCGGTGCTTGAGACGGCGGTGCCCTGTTCAGCGGTGCTTGAGACGGCGGTGCCCTGTTCACCGGTGCTTGAGACGGCGGTGCCCAGTTCAGCGGTGCTTGAGACGGCGGTGCCTTGTTCAGCGGTGCTTGAGACGGCGGTGCCCAGTTCAGCAGTGCTTGAGACGGCGGTTCCCAGTTCAGCGGTGCTTGAGATGAAGGACCCAGTTCAGCGGTGCTTGAGATGAAGGGCCCAGTTCAGCGGTGCTTGAGATGAAGGGCCCAGTTCAGCGGTGCTTGAGACGGCGGTGCCCTGTTCAGCGGTGCTTGAGACGGCGGTGCCCAGTTCAGCGGTGCTTGAGACGGCGGTGCCCAGTTCAGCGGTGCTTGAGACGGCGGTGCCCAGTTCAGAGGTGCTTGAGACAGCGGAGCCCTGTTCAGCGGTGCTTGAGACGGCGGTGCCCAGTTCAGCGGTGCTTGAGACGGCGGTGCCCTGTTCAGCGGTGCTTGAGACGGCGGTGCCCAGTTCAGCGGTGCTTGAGACGGCGGAGCCCTGTTCAGCGGTGCTTGAGACGGCGGTGCCCTGTTCAGCGGTGCTTGAGACGGCTGTGCCCTGTTCAGCGGTGCATCGGATGAGTGTCCAGCTCAGCGGATCTGGCCATCGCATGGAGGTCATTCGCCACCTGACCTGTGGCTGGCGGTGCCTTCCTGCCCATCTGTCGTGTGGCTGGCGGGGCCCTCCTGGGCTGCAGTACCGGGCCTGTGGGTGTCCTCCTGCCCACCTGGGATGGGGCTTGCTGGGCCCTCCTGGGCTGCAGTACCAGGCCTGTGGGTGTCCTCCTGCCCACCTGGGATGGGCTGGCGGGGCCCTCCTGGCCAGCTGGGCTGCTGGCGGACTTGTCGGGCGTGCTGCCCTTCCCAGCCTTCCCTGTTCGCCTGTGGCCCTTCCCCACCTTTGGCGGTGTGCCAGGTGGCACCACACTTCCTGCCGGAGCCATGGTAGGGATTTTGGTCCCTGGAGTCTTCGGCCTCTCGCGCCGGCCACTGACAATCTTCAGATGTTTTACCGGGGGTGGGCTGGCCGTGCCTTGGCTCCTTACTGAACTGGCTGCCCTTGAGGGTGGGGGACTCCACAGTCCATGGCACACTGTCATTACAGGTCCCGCTTTTGTGGTGGCTGAGGTGCTGACTGGAGTCCTATGAGATGGACGGGGTGGGGGAGTTGTTGGAAAGAGGTCAAGTTTGGAAAGGAAAAGCAATTTAGGAACAGAGGGACGGGTAGGTGTAGTGGGTATGGGAGTGGAGGAAGAGGTTGTGGTTGTAGGAGTCTTCAGTCTGGTGTCTTTGGGTGCAGGTGCTTGGGCTGGATGCTGTCGTGAGGTGGATGGCAGTTGGGTGGGTGGCTGCCTGCGTTTGTGTAGCTTGGAAGAGGGGGTCACAGACACAGTGGGAGAGGACACAGGGGACGTGTAAATGGTAGTGGGGGTGGTGACTGCACGTGTGCGGCGGGTTCTGATGGGTGTGCTGATGATGGACGTAGTGGCTGAAGATGTTGTGCATGCAGGTGTGAGTGGAGACGTGACAGGGAGGGAGGAGGGAGACGAGGAGGAGAGGGACACATTGGAGGCAGTGGGTGTTGGTATGTCTGTCTGTGGATGTTGCTTGTGTGAATGCTTGTGTGATGTGTGGTGCTTATGTCTGGATGAGCTTCCCTTGGGTGTTGAGGTGTGTGCAGGCTGGTCTGATGGTGTGTCTGGGAACAGAGGTACAGGTGATAGGGTATGGGTGGAGGAAGTTGGAGGGGGGAGGCTAGAGACAGGGACAATTGCTGCCATCAGTGCTGAGGCCAGAGTGTTGAACGATCGCTGATGGGCAGCCTGATCAGAATGAATGCCCTCCAGGTATTCATTACTCTGGTGCACCTCCCTTTCTACACCCTGGATGGCATTCAAAAGGGTAGACTGCCCAACAATGAGCGTCCTCAGGAGGTCAATGACCTCCTCACTGAGGGCAGCAGGGGTGACAGGGGCAGGGCCTGAGGTGCCTGGGACGAATGAGATGCCCACCTTCCTGGGTGAGCGGGCACGGGCCAAATGCTGAGGGGCTGCTGGGAGGGCAGTGCTGGTGCGCTGGGTGGCGGTTGTACCTGTTGGTGCAGGGGGCACGGATGTTGCCGCCACCACAAGGGAGCTCCCTTCAGAGGACGAGTCCGTGTCACTAATGTCTGCACGAGTCCCCGCTGTGGAGCTCCCCTCGCCCTCCGTCCCACTGGTGTATTCGGAATCCATTGCATGGCCCTCCAGGGTCATGTGGGATGCAGCTCCCTCGTGCTCCGATGCCACTTCTCCTCCGCCTGATGATGCTAATGCACACATGAACAGGAAGACCACAAAAAAGGGGGGGAGGGAATAAAGACATGTTGAGTGCATGCATTGGCGACACCGTTGGCGGAGAGGACAGACACAGAAGCCCCCTGCACTACGCCGCGCACTTGGGGTCCACTACTCAATCCGTGGGACATGGCCTACAAGCCTATGGACGACAACTGCACACATAGATGACACAGGGCCATGGATAACTGTACTTGGCACCCTACAGAGGTGGGGGGCGGGGGCACAAGGCCATGCCTTACGGAGGGGCCTAGCCTACAGAAATCGCCCTGGCCTAGGGATACCCACAGCCCTCCTCCCCCACCCAGACACCTCCACTGCGCGCAAAGTCAGCAGAATGAGGTTGTACTCAACCCCTTGTGTCTGCTGTGATGTCCTCACGCGCCCATCCAAATCGGGGTAGGCCACCGCCAGGATCCGGGACATCAGGGGGGTCAAAGTACGACTGGCACCCCTCCCACGTTGGGAGGCCATCCCCAGCTGAGCCTCCGCCGTCTTCCTGCTCCAGCGTCGGATGTCCTCCCATCTCTTCTGGCAGTGGGTGCCCCGTCTCTGGTGGACCCCCAGGGCCCGGACGTCCTTGGCGATGGCACGCCAAATGTCTATCTTCTGGTGGGCGCTGACCTATGTGAAATGTACAGGGGGAGAAAAAGAGTCATCACCTTCTGAACCCTCAATGTGAGTGGCCCCCCATCCCTACCCTTGCCATGTGGCACATCCTGTCATCCGTCGTCTGATGCATGCCTCATTCGCTCCCCTCCCCACCATCTTTCATCCACCCGACTCAACACAGGCATTGGCCACAAAGCATGGTCCCAGTGTACTTACCTGTTGGTCTGGAGGACCGTAGAGTAGCGCATACTGGGGGAGGACCCCATCCACGAGTTTCTCCAATTCCTGAGCAGTGAAGGCAGGAGCCCTTTCACCAGTCGCATGAGCCATTGTCTCTTCCAGACCGAGGTCACAGCAGCACTTGCAGTGTAGGTCCTCTCCTGTCGAAGATCAGGTATCGAGTGATTAAGCAGATAGAAAATGGCGGTCACGCCCGTGGCGGTGCATACCGCGGTGGTGCGTACCGCGACCGCCGGCGCACATCGTCATTGGCTCCTGAGACCCATAGGGTTCAATGTTAACCAATGCTGCTTTGCGCCGCGGTCTTCGACCGCCTACCGCCACGGTGTGCCACGCCAGCGCATTGACCTCACATCCCATTGTCACACTTCACAGGTCAGGCAGCCACCATTTCAAGGGCCCACATGGCTTACTTTTAACTGCGTCACACATACCTAGGCCTTGCATCAACACTCCTACAAACCATTCAATGCATTGGGAATTGTGTTTTGTGCAAACTGTGCCTACGTACCTGTGGGCTGATTGACTCTGTGCTCGCTGTTGTCCTATATAGGCACCGTCCGCTGGGACATGCGAGGAGATGGAGGAATCTTCCCGTGTACAGACCGCTGGTAGACCTGTCGACAATGGAGGAAAGACATGTCATACTGACATACAGGCTTGACCGAGCCACTATTCAGGAACTGTGTGCCCAGCTGGAGCCAGACCTGATGTCACCCATCCGCCAACCCACAGGGATCCCACCTCTAGTGCAGGTGCTGTCAGTACTCCATTTCTTTGCAAGTGGGTCATTTCAAACAACAGTGGCCATATCATCAGCGATGTCCCAGCCTATGTTTTCCAAGGTGTTGTCCAGAGTGTTGTCTGCCCTTCTGAAATACATGCGGAGCTACATTGTTTTCTCTGAGGTGGAGGATTTGCCTACAGTGAAAGGTGATTTCTATGCTCTTGGACATATCCCCAACATCATAGGTGTCATTGATGGGACACATGTGGCTTTAGTACCCCCCAGCAGGAGTGAACAAATGTACAGAAACAGAAAGAGTTATCATTCGATGAATGTACAGATGGTGTGTTTGGCAGACCAGTACATCTCCCATGTTAATGCCAAGTTCCCTGGCTCTGTGCATGACGCCTACATCATGCGGAATAGCAGCATCCCTTATGTGATGGGTCAACTCCAGAGGCACCGTGTGTGGCTAATTGGTGACTCTGGTTACCCCAACCTGTCCTGGCTACTGACCCCAGTGAGGAATCCCCGGACAAGGGCAGAGGAACGGTACAATGAGGCCCATGGGAGAACTAGGAGGGTGATCGAGCGGACCTTCGGCCTTCTGAAGGCCAGGTTCCGCTGCCTCCATATGACAGGTGGATCCCTATTGTACTCACCAAAGAAGGTGTGCCAGATCATCGTGGCCTGCTGTATGCTTCACAACCTGGCTTTGCGACGCCAGGTGCCTTTTCTGCAGGAGGATGGTCCAGATGGTGGTGTTGTAGCAGCTGTGGAGCCTGTGGAGAGTGAAGAAGAGGAAGCCAAAGAGGACGACATAGACAACAGGAACACAGTAATACAGCAGTATTTTCAATGACACACAGGTAAGAGTCCAACCCGTCATATTACATATACTTAACCCCTACTACCTCTCTACTGTCTGACCTTTTCCCCCTGTGTATGGTAACTGAGTTGTGACTTTCCCTTCCAATTTCAGAGATGTGGGCCATACTGCGTGACATCTGCTTTATTTCACCATGGACTACAGCTGTGTGACAGTGGTATGTTGGCATCACAATGTAAATATGCATTTTGGGACGGTAATGTCTAATACATTAGTACAAAATCACAGCCAGACTCCTGATTGTTTTGTCGAATAACTGTTTATTTCAGTGTCCTATATTGGTGGGTGATTGCAAGTCGGTGAGGGGTGATGGTGGAGGATTGTCCATGGCAGAGTCCAGACTATTAGTCTCACAGGTGCAATGTCCAAATGCCTGTGGAAAGAGGAGCAAGGGCAGTATAAGAATGGACAGGGTGTCAATGTGGGACAGTGGGATGACAATCAGGGAGGTATCCTTTCCTGGCGGGGGTCTTGGCATCTTACTCTGTCTTCTTCCTGGATCTCAGGGCCCGCTTGCGGGGTGGTTCTCCTTCTGCAGGGGGTGGGGTGCTGGTGGCCTGTTGGTCCTGTGGCGGGGCCTCCTGTCCACTAGCGCCGGCGGAGGTGGTAGGCAGTTCTTGGTCCATGCTAGTGTCAGGGGCCCTTTGTCCTGCCACAGTGTCCCGCAATGTGGTGACTACCTGATTCAGAGCCCCTACAATGGTGGCCAGGGCGGAACTGATGTTTCGTAGTTCCTCCCTGAACCCCAAATACTGTTCCTCCTGCAGAAGCTGGATCTCCTGAAACCTGGCCAGGACCGTCGCCATCGTCTCCTGGGAGTGGTGGTAGGCTCCCATGATGGAGGAGAGGGCCTCGTGGAGAGTGGGTTCCCTCGGCCTGTCCCCCCCTGTCGCACAGCAGCCCTCCCAGTTCCCCAGTTTCCCTGGACCTCTGTCCCCTGGACCGTGTGCCCACTACCACTGCCCCCAGGTCCCTGTTGTTGTTGGGGTGGGGGGTTAACCTGGGTGCCCTGTAGTGGTGGACACACCGCTGATTGACGTGTCCTGGGGACTGAGGGATGGGCCCACTGGGTGGGTGCTGTGCTGGTGTTGCCAGAGGGGGGAAGGTCTGCTATGGGCTGTGGCTGTCTGAGGGGAACCGACTGTCCCGAGGTCCCCGATGAGCCGGGCTGGTCATCTAGATCCAGGTCGACAGAGGTGATGTCCTCACTGTGGGCCTCTTCTAGGGGTGGAGTGGACATTTGTGGACCCTCCTGTGCGGTGACGTGGCGTTCGGGTCCTGCAGGGGTATAAAAGTATGGTTATTGCATTTGTGTGTGCCATAGCGTGTAATGGGTGGGTGCCCTTGTACCCCAGTGCTGGCATTCCCGTGTGGGGGCTTTTGTGACGGTGATTTGGTGGGGGATGGGTATGTGCAGTGGGCATGCTTTGGTGATGGGTATCCATGCTTTGTGGTCGCATGCAGGGCTTGGTGTTGGGATGGGTGGGCTGTGATGTGGAGACATTTGCAAGGAGCAGGATGTGATGGGGGTGAGGGTGAGGGTGGGGGTATGAGTTGGCATGCTGGTGGGGTGGGGGGGATGAAGTAGTGAAGATGAGACTTACCAGAGTCCATTCCTCCGCCTACTCCTGCGAGGCCCTCAGGATGCAGGATCGCCAAGACTTGCTCCTCCCATATTGTAAATTCTGGGGGAGGAGGTGGTGGTCCGCCGCCAGTCCGCTGCACTGCGATGTTGTGCCTGGATACCATTGAACGCACCTTCCCCCGTAGGTCGTTCCACCGCTTCCTGATGTCGTCCCTATTTCTTGGGTGCTGTCCCACAGCGTTGACCCTATCGACTATTCTGCTCCATAGCTCCATCTTCCTGGCAATGGTGGTGTGCCGAACCTGTGTCCCGAAGAGCTGTGGCTCTACCCGTACAATTTCCTCCACCATGACCCTGAGTTCATCCTCGGAGAACCTGGGGTGTCTTTGCGGTGCCATGGGGTGGTGTGGGTGATGTGTGGGGTGGATTGTGTGGTGATGTGTATTGGTGTGTTGTGTGAAGTGCGTGGAAATATTGCTGGGTGAAAGTAAAATGCGCGTCTGGGTGCTCAGTTCTCTTTTTCTCAGTGCGTGGTCCCGATTCTGTAGAAGTGGGGGTTTGTGGGTGATGTGGGTGTGTGTTTTATATTGTGTTGGGTGTGTGGGAGTGGTGTGTGTATGTGTATCAGGTGTGTGTTTTTCGATTTGTCCAATGTGGATGTGTTTTGTAAATGTGTGTGTATTTTGAGCGCGGCGGTGTGTACCGCCAATGGATTACTGCACAGGGGGACTAGCTGTATAGTGCTTGATCTCAGTTTCCACAACCTGATCTTCCACATTTTTTAATATAATTATAGCTAGCTCTCTTATCGGATGCAAGGGAATATGGGAAATTAAGTCTTCCCTGCGTTTTCAACAATGTCTTTCGTGACGGTCCTCCCAACATTTCACACTCCATACTGTGACCCTGGCTTTTTTCTGAATTCCTGACATCTCCAAACAAACGCCAAGGATTAAAAGAAGGTTGACACTTCACTATTTTCACCAACTCAAATTTGACTTTTTCTGTGGACCCAGTTAAGCTTATGTGACCATGAATCCTGGACCATCCGCGCACCAATTATCCAACCATCCTTCCCTATAATTTATGCATTCATTTCTTTAGCATCTATTTGTCTCCCTATACGCCTATACAGCTATCCTAGTCTTCAGCTATCACACCATACATGTGTAGTTTAACTGTCTTTGTGTGTCTGTTTCTGTGTGCATAGTTGCCAAATGGCATTTATCCCATGTACGTAGGTTCCTGAATGCCAGTTGGCCTATGTGCAAGGATGCCTGTGTATCTGTTTGTCTGGATACCTAGGTGGGTGCATGTCTGTTGGTCTATTCCTTAGGTACTTGCCAGTGGCGGCCGCCTTGTATTTACAATGTGGGTGAGGGGAGCGGAGGGGGGTTACAATAATAATAAAATTTAAAAAAAGGAACTTACCTTAGGACAATCTCTTTTCTCGTCATCTCTCCTGACTCCAACGTACAACGGGACCCAGGATTGGCTAATGCAGAAACTGCACTAGCCAATCCTGGCGCTGCTTTCATGCTGGTAACCAGCATGAAAGAAATGCTAGGATTGGTGGGAGCGGCCTCTCTAAGCAGTCACAAGAGCGCTGGAAGTCTGTGCTTTCTCTAACTCAGCTATCTTAAGACAGCTGGGTTAGAGAAGTTTAAAGTGCGCATGTTGGGCTGGCCATCTCAAGACAGCCAGCTAAAGGGACATGCCCGCTTTAAACAAGTGCACAGCTCGCTGCTGCCACTCGGCAGCAATTGCCCTGCCCCGCCCTGACACTCGTTTGAGGACGGGGTGCTGAAAAATAAAATGGTAATAAAGTTTATTACCATTTGATTTTTCCGTTCTGGGGCATTTTTTTACTAGGGCGGTGCGCCTCCCCTCTCATGGCAGGCCGCCCCTGGTACCTGCATGCCTACTTGTTTGTACGCATGGGTGCCTGTATATCTACTGATCAATCTGTATGTTAGTATATGTGCAATGGTGCCTGTACGCCTCCTGGTTTCTGTGCATGAGTGTCTGTATGTCTGCATGTCTGGTAATCTATGTGTAAATGTGTGCATGTACTTTGTGCCAATGTTTGTTATAATTATGGGCCAGATGTAAGAAAGAATTACAAACTCTGAAATTCGTGAAATCACTGGGATTGAAACCTCAAATGCCTTTTTTCTAATGTACGACGTCCTTTTTACAAGTTAGAAATGTGTTTTTAACTAGTAAAATGGGTTTTGCAACCAATCCCGTATTGCAATTAAGGATGGAGTAACAGGGACATTCTGTCCAAATTGTGATTCAGTTTGCGATGTATTGATGGTCTTCGACCTCAATTCCAGATGAAAACCAGTAAACAGTTACCAACAAAGGAGTGTTTGTTGTGGCAAAGTCACTGGGAGTAGGCAGTAGTATGGAGGCCCAATGTCTGCTTCCGCTTATGTTTTCTCAAATGCAAACCTTTTATTTTTTTAAAGCAGCACTAGTTGTTTTAAGGAACACAGACTACTTAAAAAGAAAAACATTTTTTTCATTTGGGAATGCAAATGTAGGGATGATGGTCTGCAGTCCCTTGCAGGCCACCATCCATGTGTTTGTAGCCGATCAACCAGGGGTTGCAAACTGTGGCCTGTCTGATTAAGAGTCACAAGGCAAATTGTTCTTCGATCCCCTGCAGATGGTGATTTTGTGATGCGACCTAATAGTACCTAGGTTACTAGACAAAATAAGAGTGTGTTTGAAAAAACTGAGGGCCAGATGTATGACCATTTCGTTTTGTGAGTCTCTAATTGCTTCTTTTTGCAAAGCAATTCAAGACTCATAAAATGAAAAGTACAAACGTGTCTCAGACACATTTAGCAATTCCCAATGGGGCTGCAAAGACCTACCACATCAATATTCATGAGGTAGGTCGCAATTTGCGACCCCATTTGGAATGGCCGCACTCTCAGGGATAGTAGCCTGCTGGGGACAGCAGACCACCATGTCTGTGACTGCTTTTAAATAAAACAGTTTTTTTAAATGCAGCCCGTTTTTCTTAAAGAAAAACGAATGCATTTCTAAAAAAAAAATCGAAAATTTTCTTTGCATTTTTTTCAGGGTAGGCATTGGTCTGGGGGACTACTACCTGCTCTGACAAAATATTTTTGCGCCCATTCACAAAGAGGATGCGGTCCCTCGGGGGCCCCTTCACGTTTGCAAATGGGTTACCACTAACTTGACGTTGGTGGTAACTGCAATTGTTTTGCGACCGTATTCACGGACGCAAAACAATCTTACATGCCACTGCAACTTGCTATGAAGAAGGGACGCCCTTGGCACACAACTTCCAAATAGCGACTTGCTAACCGATTCTGCAAGTTGGTACCATGTTATAGACTTGCAGAATGGGTTTGTTACATGGAGAAAAGTCTTTTCAAGGTCGCCGGGAAAAAGCTTTCATACATTTAGCTCTAAGTGCGCAATTAGCGACTACTTTTGCGAACAGACTCTTATTACATCTAGATGTTCATTTTCTAACCTGATATGTACATATCAGCACAGTATCGAGCGAAAAGACAAGCCTAAATAGTATCGAGTTCTCATATTCTAGAACAACAGAATAAAGGCTGCAAAAGTATCGAGGATGCAATAATATCTATTTACATAATTCTTGACATTAGAAGCATTGGAGTTACAATACCGGATTAACTCTAATCTAATAATTTTTGCATTTTTATATTCTTGCAGGAACATTGTAGCATGGCTGATATTTTTGCAATCTGCATTTTTGTATTGCTGTAGGGATCTCAGGTGTAGAGCCTTTACTTTAGCAACACTCTGGAGGATGGCATCTCACTGAAAACAGGCAACATGAATTTAGTTCTACAGTAAACAAAAGGCTCCACACTTAATCCTCCCTGCCTAGTTTTCACCACACCCAGATTGAGACAACCTTGGTTCTGCTGTGGCTGGTGCGCTGTCTCTCCGTAGAAGAGGTCGCCCGAGAGAGAGAATATTATATTAAGAGGCCTCCGCCCTGGTAATTGGTGTTATTATAAATGAAGATAACAAGAATATCTCTGTACTCCCTAATCAGCTGACAGGGGAAAGTATTTGACGAAACTAGCAATTATAAATAGCCTATTTACATAATAGGGATGTCGCATACTGCTGTTCTACAAATATTTATGCTATGGTATTGTCAGTAATTATTGAAAAAACACAAAAGCAAAATTCATTTTTGACATGTGCAGCCAAAACAGGTCAAAATAGATCAACTATGAGTGAGTTTGTTAGGAAACATGTCCATGTCTCTTTTGAAGAGACCTGAGTGGAAACATGGTCAAAAGAGAGCATTGTATCACATGGAAACCGGCACACAATAGTTAACGCTAAACTATTTCCCTGGGTGTTTCATGTGTACCAATGCCAGACACCTTTACTCTTTGCAGCTGATCCGAAACTTTGTATCCCAAAATGGTGTTTTAACAAGCTTGTGGGAATACTGTCGGGGAATTTCTGAACTGATGCTACCTTTGAAGAGACTAAGGGGCATAATTATAATTCCCTAGCGCCACCTTGCGCCACATTAGCGTCATTTGTTTTTACGTTAATGTGGCCCAACGAGATCGAAATCCCTGCGCCGTATTTAGAGTGGTGCCATTCTGTAACCCTTTGCGCTACATTATGCCTGCGCCAGGCATAATGTATCCAAAGGGGGCCGAAAAAATGTCGCTAGGAAATCTATGAGAATTCCTTTTGCCATTTTTTACAGCACTTTTAACGACTGCTTAGAGCCCCTAAATTTACACACAAATCAATATTAGTTTTGAAAGAATGCTAAGAGATGGAAAGAACAAGCTTGCTCTTATAGGGGGACGAAGTCCTCAAATAAAAATTTATTAGTTCTATTATAAAAGTGGAGATGCTGATTTGGAAAAAAAGGATGGGTTTCCCGTTAGGATCTCCAGATTATGTGTTAAAATTAGATTAAGGCCTTGTTAATATAACATAAAAATTCTACAAGAGAATACTATACTATTGGTCAAAGTTACTTTGTGCTCCTTTGGATTTTTTCTGATATCTGTTGAAGGAACATGTGATAAATTTAAAATATAGTGAATGTAATAAAATTATACTAAAACATTGGGATTTGATTATGCAGCAAGGGATGAAGGGTGCACAACAAGCATCCATTTAGAAAGTAAAGCTGAAATACATATGTAGACACGCCTTTAGCCTGATTCACAAAGGTAAACTTAGATGTTTGGTGTAAACTTAGACAAAAAGTCTAAGTTTATGATTTTTGGGAATTCACAAAGGGCATTTGGGAGTAGTATGTGGACATAAAAATACTACTTGTAAATGCCCTTTATGAATTTCTAAAAATCATAAACTTTGATTTTTTGTCTAAGTTTACACCAAACATCAAAGTTTACCTTTGTGAATCAGGCCCTTTAATCGGGACAAACAAGCCAGTAAAACAAGCTTAATGTACAAGCAAATTACTAGCTCAGAAAGGAAACACCTGTTATATTTCTTATTCAGTATATTTATTTAGTATATTTACATTTGTTACTTTTGTATATATTTATCTATTATTATAAGAGTAATCTTTATTGTATAAATTACACAGTACTGTAACAGTGGTGTTTGGTAGCTGCCTGAAATGTGGAATCATAGGACAAATCAAAATTCTGGCAGCTGCCGACACTACCAGTCTGTTGATGCTGTACTGCCTCAATAAATCATCCTTCTTCCTGATATATTGAATTTTATGTTTTGTGACATTGGCAACAAGCACCAGGAGCGTACCTGTCATCTATTGCCGGCAGCACAGGAACAGTATCACTTCTGATATCTTACCAAATCTGTATTGTGTGAGACTTTAATGCACATTTTATTGAGTCACTGGTGCATTTTTAGTGAACCTTAACTTGTGAGTATATTTTCTCCCATTTTATTGACTATTGAGAAAATTGGAGTGAATCATAACACTGACCTATGTGTAAGGTGCCTTTAAACTGTGGTACATCCAACATCCAATGCAGCACCACATTTCTTGTGCCCCTTAGACCCCACCCCCCACTGGTACCTTGTGTGCACCGTATTTAATAAACGGCACACTATGGTGCAGGGTAGGGGCAATAGCATCAACAGTTTTCACTCTATTGATGTACGTGAAGGATTAGCGCCAACATTTTGGCGCTAATCCTGCAGAGTACATGAGGGCCCATTAAAAACAATGGTATGCGCCCTTTCAATGCCTGCTCTGTGGAGGCGTTAAAAATAGCTGCTAACAATGTAACAGTTGAATCTACTAGATTCCACTGAGGCATTTTTGCAGTCCCCCTAATGGGGGAACAGCCCCTTGCATACATTATGCCTGGTGCAGGCATAATGTGGTGAAAGGATTGCAAAGTGGTGCAATGCATGCACTGCACCACTTTGTAAATATGGGGTGGCGAATTTGACCTCATTGGGCCACATTAGTGTCATAAAAAATTATGCTAATGTGGCGCAAGGAGGTGCTAGGTCCTCTTAAATCTAGGCCAGTATTTGCACTAGATTACCTGCTTGTTGTTGGTTGGGTGTTCGCCCAAACCTGTATCCACATGCGCTCACTTTCATGCAAGGGTGTATGTGCTATGTTGGTCCTTAGCAGCGTACTTTGAAAATATACATGTGTAGATTCCTCCATGTGTGCACTGTTCCCTGCACTTTCTCTGATCTGAAGCTTCCAAATTATGATGACCTGTGCATGGCGCATGCCATTCACTTCATTTTCTCCTTGCTGCAGCTTCTGGATAATGACGTATAGCTCGGTGGCCTTTTCCTATTGGCTGTTGGAAGTAAACCATTCATTGGAGATTCTTCAGTTGCTCTGAAACAAGCCTCCTCATTGGCTGCACATAATATTTTGCAATGAACCAGAAATCGATTAGATAGTCTCTCCATTGTTTATTCCTCTGAACCTGAGTACTCATTAACATTTACATCAGGTAGGATCAACATTGAGGAACCAGTTTTGTTTTACACTACAGGTTTTACTTAACATTTATTTTATTGTTCATTTGAAGGAAAAACATCCAAAGTAAACCATGCAATTTGATCCCCCAGTCAAATTCCTACAGGTCAAGGGTGAGCCTGTGATACCATGAATAAGGTGGAAGGAAGATTTTATAATTTATATGAAAGCCATAGATGGTAAAGGCATAAGTGCCAAGAGTAAAAAGAGTATTGTGTTACATTGTTTGGGCCAGGTGGTGTTTAGAACTTTACCGCATGTAGAAGGCCAAGGAGACATTGATGTAGACCAGGAAGCCTTTTTAAGAATGAAACTCAGATTTAAACCCACCACAAGTATTGCTTTGAACAGGTTAAAATTTTAAACTTGGTCGCAAAAAGGAGAGTCTTTTGATGAGTTTCTTAAAGCATTGTGGGGACTTTCTATGGCATGCAATTTTGAGCCCATGGCAGATAAATTACAAGAACACGTATGGGCTATGGGTGACCCTAAACTTACAGGTGCAATTGCCACTGTAAAAGCTTTAGAGCAATCTGAAAGATGGATACCTTCAGTGTTGAACAAAGATACCAGTGGTAGTGAGGAAGTTTGTTCATCTAATTGTCCTGAGACTGGCGTGTGTAGTATGAATGGCGTATGTTCTCATAATGCCAACAGGAAGAGAGAGAAAGTTACAGATTGTTATAGGTGTGGTAGCATCAATCATATTTCCCCATTTGCTCAATGTCCTGCCATTGGGAAAGACTGTAAGAAATGTGGCTGCATGGAGCATTTTGGCCATGTTTGCAAGGATGTTAAAAAAGTAGTGTACCTGCATGTGGGAAAGTGTCTTGTGTAGGAGACGGAAGGGAGCAAAACACAGTGTAGCAAAGCGGAAGGGTTCAGTAAGGGTGTTCTCCATTAAAATTATTAGCACAAGTGAGGTGGAGCCAGAGATCAGAAATCTACCCAAATGTATTGCAAAAATATTGACTGTTGATCTGGAACTTATGGCTGATTCAGGCTCCCCATGGACCATCATTACTAAGAAGTATTTTTCTGATATATTTTCGAATGTGTTAGACATACATAATCTAAAAGAATCAGATGTCATAGCTGAGACCTTTGATGGGTCTACTATTGATATTGTGGGTTATGAATCACTTGAATTGGAGATCAAAGGGAGAGTGGCTCATGTCAAGTTGTATATTACTGAAAAAAGTGTGAATGTTCTCGGATGGAGAGATCAATGGAAGATGGGTACAATTCTTAATTCAAGAAGCAAAGAGCCTGTATTACTTAGTACAGATAAAAGTGATGAAGAAAATGTTATTCTTGAGTTTCTTAAAGTATTTCTTGACAAATTAGGCAAGTTAACAGGGTACTCGGCTAACATAGGAATGAAGGATGAAGTAACCTCTATAAGACATACGCTACAAAATATTCCCAATGTCAGGCAGGAATTGAAAGACAGGTATCATAGAAGAAAGTGAATCTTCAGGATGGGTGTCTCCCATAGTTTTAGCATAGAAAGAGGACTAAACATTGAGGCTCTGTGTTGATTTGAGAGCTGTAAATGCTAACATTATTGTGGATTGTTATCCAGTATCTAACATTAATAAGGTAGTATGCATATTAGAGGGAGCAACAGAATTTTCCACTCTGGATTTAAGATCTGAGTATCATCAGATTGAATTGACTGAGAACTTTACACAATTTACTGCATTTCTTATGCCGTTGGGGCTGTACCAGTTCAAGAGAATGCCTTTTGGTTTGGCCTCAGCACCGTCAGCTTTTCAAAGAGTAACATATCATATTTTTAAGGGCATGGACAAGTTTGTAAACTGTTTCCAGGATGATATCTTTATATCTTCAAGGATTTACCAGGAACATTTGAGGCATCTCAAAGAAGTATGTAAAATGTAGGAAGATTATGGGATAACCTTAGATAAAAATAAATGTAAATTGTTTCATAGCTCTGTGTGTACTTGCGAGGCATGTTGTCTCTTGAGAAGGTGGTACCTAAGAAGTCTTTGGTAAATGCCATTGTGAAAGCATCTGCACCAGACACTAAGGAATAGTTACTTTATTTTGCAGGAATGTGTGAATATTACAGTACATTTCTTAAAGACTTTTCAACCAAATAGAAACTTTATGTGTATTGACAAGAAAGGATGCCGTGTTTAACTGAACTGGCAAACAGCAACAACCATTTCAACAAATCAAAAGTGATAAAGTGGAAGCTCCTACATTGAAACCATTTTGTATAGGAAAAGAATGCATAATTACTGTGGATGCTGGTATGTATGGTCTGGGTGGTGTTTTGCCCCTCAAATGTTTAAAAGAAGACTGGAATGTGGCATTCGCATCAAGGACGATCAAAGATATTGAGAGAAGATATGCAGTAATTGAGAAGTTATCAGGGTGTGTTTGGATGATTGAGCACTTTGGAAACTATGGCCCAGATTTAAGAGGGCCTAGCTCCTCTTTGCACCACATTAGTGTCATTTTTTTTAACCCCAGTGTGGCCCAACAAGGCCAAAAAAGCAGTACCATTATTGACTACTCTGTAGGATTAGCGTCAAAATGTTGGCGCTAATCCTACAGAGTACATCAGTAGCATCAAAAATGATTATGCTATTGTCCCTACCCTGCGCTGTGGTATGCCATATATGAAATACGGCGCACACATGGTGGCGGTAGGGTGTCCAGGGAGCCGCAAGAAATATGGCATGTAATGTAGCATAACTTTTCATAAATCTGGCCCCATGTGTGGGGAAGTTATTACCTTCTGAGAACTGATCACAAGCCTCTTGTGCATATTTTGTCACTGGGTATATAGGAGAATGTCAAAATGTTAACAAGGCGTGCTTACCTGGAAGCCTGCACTGCAATGGTTTGTTGGGATGATATAAATCCACCTCTTAGTTCTCAACCTTACTTCCTGTTGTTTCAGTGTGCACTCACGAGATAGTTAGGGTAGGAGCCAGGGAGCATGGCCCAGCTGGTTGGTTGAACGCCATAGATGCCCTCGCACGACTGTCGACCTTTAAGGGAAGAATGAGAGGAATTACATGTGTAGCAATGCTAGAAGAATTACCTGATCTCCCATAATGCTTCCTTCCCTGATGCCTTAAGCCCCTTATCCTACTTGTGGCCAGTTGTCATGATCCTGACGTCCCGGGATGTTGTTGGTCAGGAATAGTGTAATCAATGGTTTTTCATGTCGTGAGGATCGTGTCATGAGGGACAAGTTGTGGTTTCCTTGTGAAGTTCATAGAAGGTAAATGGTGTTATACACAGACTATTCTCATTTATACATTAAAACAACATTTAACTTAGCATAGAAATTATTCATTTCTTCATGACCGAACTGCACAATGATTACTGTTGTTGTTGGTTAGATCACAGCTTGCTAGTTTTTTAAGGTGGTTTTAGTTCTTTCACATCTTGATAATATCACAAGGTAAGTCTTTGTTAATATCACATTCAGTAGTTAGTTCACTTTTAGCGTGTTAGAGAGATTAGTGTTCACAAACAGATAATAACTTCCCCTTTTCATTCATTGACCTGCTTAATGCAATCCAGAAACCTTGTTGCCTCAAAAGGTAAGTTATTTGGGAAGAGCGATTAATTAAATGCCCAAATTAGCAAACGACCAAGTCCGGTGCTTACTTGCGTTGGGTACTGTTATCGTTGTGCCTTTGATGTCTGCTTCCATTTTTTTAATATAGAGACCTTACTTAAAGTTTTGTTTTCTTCTATTCAGGAGTTAGAGAACCATAAGAGAACAGGAACTGGGAGGCTCTGGAGAAAAACGTCACACAGAGAAGATGTTGGATCTGAAGGTGAGTTGGTTGCTAAGTGAATCCGGAAGAGCAGAGTCACCACTCAGGAAATCCAGAAGAGGTCCAACACCAGTAAGCTCGCAGGAAGTTTTCTCGAGGGGAAGCACTTCCTTGGTATTGGGCGGTACCTTAAATACTGGTGCTGCACCCAGCCACACCTAGATGACTCATGAGGCCCTCAACAGCACGCCTCAGCACAAAAGTTGCAAAGAAGTGCTTGAGGGCTGATATTACGGTTACAGTTAGCACATGTTCAAAGTCAGCAAAATTAGAACCATGTGCTTAGGGGCTGAGACTGTGATTTTACAGTGTTACACATTGTTTACAATAAACAATAAGTGAATACAAGATAGGTACTACCACATGTAGTGTGGTGTGACAGTACATATTAAAGCCGGTTAGTTCAAGAACATTCTGAGCAAGTGGTATTGCTGGTGCATTGGTTGGTGGAGTTTGAGTTTTTTTTTTGGGATAAACCTAAGGGCTTGATGAAGCCTCATGAGTCTAGCTAGCTGGAGTTGTGACAGCGGATGGAATGCTAGAGCTCGAATTGCGAGACTTGGGCCAAGATTGTGAGAGAACACTTTCAAAGAGGATTACATACCATGAAAAAAATGTCTTGGCAGATTGCGTGTCTAGATTGCCGTGTGGTAATGAACATGAGAAATGTGATAAGGAAACATTGTACATGATTTCCACTATTAAGGATTTGATAGATAACTTGTCTCCTGAGGTTTTACATTTTTTAGAAAGCATGGGGCGAATTGGAAGTAGAAGGTGGAATGCTTTTCAAGGCTGGAAAATGTGCTTCCCCGTCATCTTGTGGGATGCAATTCTTCAGCTTGTTCATAAAGAACATCATGCTAAGACTTCCATGAAAAGACTCGTTAGCGCTAATTTTTGGTGGCCAGGTTTTGACAGAAAGGTTGATGGAGTAATACAAGAGTGTGAGGAGTATGTGAAAGGAAAAACAGTGCTCAAAGTGTCTCTGGCACCTCTGAAACTGTGAAGTGACTGGAGTTTCCATGGCAGATGGCCGCTTTTGCTTTTTCAGGACCATTTCATTCCTCGCCACAAGATGCTTGGTTTGCTGTACTACTCATGCATTACCATTCTAAGCAGCTTGGGATTGTGGCCCAGATTTACAAGAATCTGGCACATCAGTACTGATGCGCCAGATTTCTTACGGCCTCCCCAACCACCACCTAACAACACCATGGCGCACGTTAGGCCAATAGCATCAAAATTGTTGATGGTATTGTGCTTTGCTGAACTAGCATCAAAAAAATTTACGGTAGTGCAGCAAAGTGCAAGGAGGCCCATTGATTTCAATGAGTGCGTCCTTTTAATGCCTGCTTTGAGCAGGCTTTAAAAATTATGCCAAAAATGGCGCAATAAAATCTTATAAATGTTATTGCGCCATTTTTTCAGGCCTTCTAATTCTCGGTCCGCCCCGTTGTATACATTTTGCCTGGTGCAGGCATAATGTGGAACAAGGGGTCGCAAAGTGGCGCAGTGCATACATTGTGCCACTCTGTAAATATGGTGCTGCAATTTTTGCTTGCTGAGCCACATTAGCGTCAAGAAAATGATGCTAATGTGGTCCAAGGAGGTGGTAGGGCCCTGTAAATCTGGCCTTAAATTTGTAACACAAAGCACCACCACAGTGGTTACTGACTTTCTCAAAGACATTTCCGCAAGGGAAGGATACCCAGCAGTATTATTAACAGATAATGGTATTCAAGTGAAATCAAAAGAAACAGAAGATTTTCTCAACCATTGCAAGATTAACACAACTTTATTTGAGCCTCAAGCAAATGTACAGGTGGAGAGGTTTAATCATGTCCTGGAGGACTGGTTGAAGCAAGTAAGTTTGGTAAGACTGGAAGAATGTTTTCAAGGAAAAATTGTGGACGCATCACGTAACACCTCATGAGCACTGTCACTGAGGTCAGTCCATTGAAACTGCTCAAAGGAAGAGATCCCATAACTAAATTGTGTCCACAGTGGTTAAGGAACAAGTGGGCAAAAATGTGTGTTGAGGATGATGCAGATTGGGTGGTCAGAAGGGTGTAAGTGAAGCAAAGCAGGATGAAAGAATGGTATGATTCTAAGTGAAGACTTAAAGTACCTAATTTTCTGATTGGTTACTGGGTTAGAATCCGGTTACAGGGAACTTTGGCAAAAGGTAAGCCGAGGTATAGCAAAGCTATAAAAGTGATAAAAGTTAATACAAATAGTGTGGTCACACAGGATGGCAAAGTATGGAATGTCAGACGTGGCAAAATGTAATGGAAAAATGGTGGAAGTTTTGGAGGGGAGAGGGATTCGGAAGAGAATTTCGTGGCTAAAATTAACAAGTCTAAATGTTCTGAAGGATACATTACAGAACGGAGAATGGGAAATGTTGATTTGGAGAATGTGGTTCCATGTGCTTTGCAGGCATCAAGAGTAAAGAAATTCAACTGACTAAAGAAGAAGAAGAAGGACAGAGATGATCCCACCAATGCAAGAACTGTGGACTAGCTGAGGACTTTGGCACTCAACCCTGCCTACCGCTCCAGTCCTGACAAATGCAGATTGACTTGTCCTGCAGTTTTGCATCCTCCCAAATCCTTGGAGGCCTGCCAGTACTTTGCCAACTAGCCAGCTTCTCCCTTGGAGTGGAGAAGCCACTCCATGAGCCAGCAGGCACCAACCGCGACTGCCTGGTTCCTCGTTTTGCTGACCATCTGGAGCATCTCATCAGGAAGAGGATCCTGAGTGTTCCCCATCGACCCATCCAGTCTTAAAGACGCTGAGCCTGCCCAGAACCTCCCTACACCAATACCCGGGGTATCAATGTCAATTGCAAGCACCATGGCTTTTTGTGTTCAGTCAGAACACCACCGCCACAGAAACTTACCTGCACGTCGAGGGACTCCAACATAGGCCAGGTCCATGCCAGAAGTTGTTCTGCTGTGTTTCTTTCCCCTCTTTTGCAGGAACCCCAAAAACCGTGATAGCCTCAAACTCACCGACCCACCTGAAAATAAACACCTATGCACCCAAGCCCCCCAGACCGGGACCACTGAAACCAATGGTGTGTGTGTGGAGCTGGGACCCTCAAGGACTTAGCCCTCGCTTGGGGTCACCAGACTGGCCACCCAGTCCCCACTTGCATCCCTTTTCTTCCAGTACTGCTCCAATTGACTTCAACACATAGCATCTGAGGCTACCACTGCTAGGAGCACCTCTGTACCCAAACACACAAGGGCAGGTAACCTGAAACTGCTACTGGTTCTCGAGACCTTGGCCCCTACTTACCTTAAGTCCAGAAGAACTGTAAGTCGATGGCAAGTGAACCTGTGCAGTTTATGTTTTCCCTGTAGGATAACATTGCTGCGTTCCAGGCTCATGCTTCAGATTTGACAGCTGCATTTTCTATAATTCTTAAAACTGATAACTTTGAAAGTACTTACCTGATCTTGTAGATCTTGGTGTCTAAATTATCATAAAAATCTGTACTATTTTTCTAAATTGGTCTTGGGATTCTTCTTGAGTGTGTCTCAACAAATGCTTGGCACTAACCTATGATAAGCCTACACTGCTCACCGACACTACCACAAAAGACAGCATTTAGGATTATTACTTTAACCTCTGTCATTCAATAAGGGTTACCTGTACTGTCAGCATAGTGTACCCCGACACTGGTACACTGCATAGATAGCCAGCTTCCTACAGCTACCTGGTTTTTTGTGGAGAATGTTGTGCTACTGTAGTAGTGGTGTATTTGTCCTTGAGGTTATGGCTATAAGGTACTACTCTTTTCAGAGGTTTTAGGGAGGGAGTGGGTCGTCCCACAACTATCTTATAAATATGTGCTTTATCCCTATCCAATCTTGACATTTCTTAGTAACCTAGGGCCTGATTACAACTTTGGAGGACGGTGTTAAACCGTCCCAAAAGTGGCGGATATACCACCTACCGTATTACGAGTTCCATAGGATATAATGGACTCGTAATACGGTAGGTGGTATATCCTCCACTTTTGGGACGGTTTAACACCGTCCTCCAAAGTTGTAATCAGGCCCCTAGTGTGTTGTAAGATGTATCATTTGAAAAACGTCTTGAAGGAAAGCCTTGGAGGATAACCCCAAACTCCCCTTAAAGTTAAAACTCAAACATTTACTGAAAGGTGTTAATTGGGGGAATTTCTAAGTTCCTCAGTAAAGGTTTTTTTTTTTATATCCTATCTAGTCATGGGGCCAGCAATATCAGACCAATCTTTTTTATTTTTCCCCAAAATATTTGGAGCTAGCCCTCCACCCACCCCTGAAAGATTGTCTTCACTTTGCACAATATGTGTGGCCCAGTATTCAATGTGTTGCATAGTTTGGCAAAGTATTTTTTCAAAAGAATTTACTTACAGTCTATATAAAATACCTTATGTGCTTTGCAGTCACTTCAAAGCTCTTTGAATTGCTGTGAATGAGGCAACAAAAAGGCAGCAAAGCAAGGATACTTCTGTGGTGAGGTAAGGTTTTTCTGTGACTGTGAGTACTAGCAGTAGAGCCGTGCTTTACAACAGACTGATGTGTTTATTTGTACCCATAACCAATGTATCCATGTCTTATAGTTCTCAACACAACCTACCGCCTACATTCAAAGAGCACCATAATACTAAATTGTGTAAAAGTGTTTGTTTCTAATTCATTAGTTCAACATGGCAGGGGGTGTTAAAAGCAGGCAAACAAAGACAACAAAAAAATGCAGAGAACAAACTTTAGGGGTCAGAAAAAAACGTACTTTTGTGAAACAAAGTAGTAGTCAGTTAAAACACACAAAAACTGTGCATCACTAAATAAAATACAGGCATACTTAGAAGTTGTTATAACAGCTTCCCCTCAAAGTTTACGAAACTCAAAAAGTTAATTTTTCCAAGCTAAAAAGCAATGTATTCAGTTCAATTGATAGCCAGTGTTTTTTTCTGTATAGACCAGTATAGTTGATCAATGGTTGCATAAACCTCACAAATTTCCCACTAAAAACAATTCAATAAAATCTGGCAGACAACCAACACATGAATTGTTTTACGTACCCCAGTTACACAGGCTACATCCCTGGCCCCACCTGAGAAGTATGATCAAGAACAAGCAATACTTTAGCAGAACCTTCTGGTATTTTTTGTGTTTAATAATGCTTTATTGAATAAGTTAACAAACATTAGTTCAATAAGATAACTACATTGGAATAAAAAAGTCATAAGGATCATTATACCTATAAAAACAATTTATATACACAATCAAAATAAAATATTGTACCGTAACATAATAGCATTTTTGTTATATTTTAGTAAAGAAGAAAGAGAAGAGAGAAAAGAAAAAGAAAAGAAAAGTGGAAACAATGCAAAATGAAAATCACATGTTCTCAATAGAGCAACCATTCATTCTAAATTAAAAAAAAGAGAAAAAAGAGAAAGAACACAAACAAAATAAAGGACATTCAAGGAGGTTCAAAAGCAGTATTAACAGTAGTATGAAAGGTCTTGTGTTGTGAAAGAAAGGATAAGCCATAACTTTTCTCTTTCAATTAACAGCTGAGTAGTATTAGCATTTGCTTGATCCATTTTGTGATTATAGCAAATTAGATTCCACCAAGCTACAACCGATATTTTTGTGGCATCTTTCCAGTTAGCAGTTATAATTTGCAGTGCACTAGCAATGAGTAAATCAGCCAGTTTGCCAATTAGGGATTGGGAATGCCAAATAGGCGAGGTACTACCCAAAGAAATATGTAATATACTGAAGGGTACATTGATGGACAAAATTTGATTGACTTTATCCCAAACTTGTTTCCAAAAAGTATGGACTGAAGGACATTCAAAAAGCATGTGCATATAATGGCTATTTTCTTTAGAACACGACCAGCCCTTACTGTCTGTAATAAGTGTAAATTTATAAAGATCTATAGGAGTATATTACAACCGATTATAAAAATAAAATAATGTTTGGGTGTAGATGCTGAACAGGATGTTATATGGAGTTTTGACCATATTTGTTTCCATGTAGATATAGGAAATTTTTATTGAAATCCTGTTCCCATGCCAATTCTATTTTAGACTTTGGTCTCACGCGACTGGTATGTGTAAGTGTTCTGCATATAAAGGATGCTGGGACTTGTGAGGAGAAATTATAAGGCTGGGAAATAGGCTGTGTAGAAGAGGGAGTATTCAAAGTATGAGATAACAATTTATAGAGGACAGAGGAGAGAGATTGGTACTGCACGGCGTAATGAGAGGAAATATGAATTGTCTGTTGAATATCTTGAAATGCAAGTACAGCATTATCTAAAATTGAATGATCCAGAGTTATTACGCCTTTGTGCATCCACTCCTTCCAGACTAAAGTTCCATTATAAATTTTAATATCCTTGTTGTACCATATGGGAGTTTGCCTAATGTTCTCAGATGAGGAGTGAGGGGCAATAAGTAGTGGCTTGGCAATAGAGATAGAATGAGTGATTATCAGAGATTGAAGGGATTTAGGGGGTTTTGAAAGCCGAAATGCATCTCTAAGAGTAAATGGTGTAATTTGTGAGTGTTCCAATTGACTCCATAGAGAGGTTCTATGGTGAAAAGTGGGAGAGAGGGACATCCAGATTTGTTTTAAAACAAATGCAGAATGGTATCTTCTAAGGCATGGAAAATTGACACCTCCATTATCTCTAGGTTCTTGTAGTTTGATTAAAGATATACAAGATTTACGTTTGTTCCACAACTATTTCATAAATAGCGTATTTATAGTTTTAAAAAAAACAGATGGGAGTTTAACTGGGAGCATGGATACATACAAATTTTAAATGGGCAACAACATCATTTTGATTGTGGCCAATCTTCCCCACCAAGTTAAATAAAGAGGGTACCATCTGTCAAGCAATTTCAAAATCTCTGACTCAACTTCTTTGAGATTAATCCAAATAGTGTCTTTAATAGAATTGGAGTAGGATATGCCCAGGCATTAATATGCTTAGAGTTCCAAGTAAAACCAGTATCTTTAAACATGTCGGATAAACAATAAGCATTTAATGGCAAAACCTCTGATTTGTCTACATTAAGCTTATATCCTGAGACATCTGAGTATTCTCGTAATAAGCGAAAAAATTCCGGAATAGTCAGTTGAGGAATAGAGATGAAGAGCAGAATATCGTCAGCATATGCTGTAAATTTAATCTCTATGTCTTTGTGCTTAATGCGGTAAAAATCAGATGACCTATGTATTTTCTCTAGAAGCGGTGCAAGGGCTAATATAAATAAAAGAGGTGATAGAGAACAACTTTGTCTAGTACCTCTGTGTAGGGGGAAGTAATGGGATTGTTTACCATTAACTAAAATAGATGTAAAAGGTGAGGAGTATAAAATACTAATGAGTTTAATAATACGAGGACTAAAACCATGCCATTTTAATGCTCCAAACATAAAATCCCTACAAACTCGATCCAAGGCTTTTTCAGCATTGAGAGTTATAGCAGCTATATGGTCCCTGGACATTGAAGCAAGATGGAGAATATTGAGGAAAGTTCTAGAATTATCTGATATGTACCGCCCCTTAACAAAACCTGACTGGTGAATGTCTATTAAATCTGGGATAAAATAATTAATATGTAAGGCAAGGACTTTTGCAAAAATTTTACAGTCAACATTGATAAGAGATATAGGTCTATAATTACCACATTTGGATATATCTTTATCTTTTTTAGGAATCAAGAACAACATAGCTTCCGAAAAAGTGCCCTTTGCTTGATCTTGCGATAAGAAATATTGTATAAGTGTTAATAACTTTGGAACTAAAATGGATGCAAATGTTGAGTAAAATTCAATTGAAAAGCCATCACGACCCGGGCCTTATCGTTAGGAAGTTTGGTGATGGCATTTTTAATTTCTAACTCAGATAGTTCAGAGTCTAATAGAGACAAGTCTACTTTATGTGTCATAGGAATAGAGTGGAAGAAAGCATCAACCTCAGATATATTATAAGTATTTTCCGGAGTATATAATGTGGTATAGTAATCAGTAAAACATTCCAGAATTTTTAAGTCATTAGTGTGTCTGCTTCCAAATGTGTCTGTGATAACAGTAATTTTAGACTTTTGTTTTTTAATCTTTAAGTAGTTTGCAAACAGTTTACCCGCTTTATTTTTCCCCCCATAAAATTTGGAATTTATTTTCAGTAGAGTACCACACGCACTATCCAAAGATTGCTTATTGTATTGTCATTTAGCATCAATAAACCTGGACAGAGTATCTGGTTTGTTAGAGGAGAAGTATTCATGCTCTAGACGCTTTATTTGTGCATGTAATTGAGAGGAAACGTTAGAATTTTCTTTTTTTATAGTGGCAACATAATCTATAATAAAGCCTCTATAGTAGCTTTGAATGCATCCCATATAAAATTCATCTGAGTATCTGAAGATAAGTTGTGCCTAAAAAAACTATTTAGAAAACATTGTAAATTGTTCAATAAATAAATGGTCTTGCAATAAGACATTATTAAATCTCCAGCGATTAGAAGATGAGGAAGTGCCTGGAAAGTTCAAATCAATAATTACCGGGCGTGATCTGATATAAGAATAGACCCAATGTCAGTATGTCAAATTGATTGTAAAATATTTTGTGTAGCAAATATATAATCTATTCTAGAATATGAGTGAGGTACTGCAGAATAAAACATAAATTCTAACACATCTGGATGTGCATTTCTCCATATATCATGTAAACCTCTAGAGGAGATTGCTTGATGAAATGCTTTTTGCATTTTATTAGGGATATAGCGAGTTTGAGAACGACAATCTACAAAAGGATCCATAAACTGAATGCAATCACCTCATACCACAAGATTGTCAGTACTGCAAGATAATAATAAAGAAGAAAAAATAATCCAAAATTGGGGCTCTACTCTAGTTGGACCATAGACATTGCAAATGGAGTACAACACCCCATTAATTTTAACTGTCAATAATATCCATCTACCTGTAACATCTTTAAACTCTTCTATAAATTGTATATGTAAAGATTTATGAAACAAAGTTATTACCCCATTCTTGTTATGTACTGCAGAGGAACCAAAAACATGACCAACCCAATTTCTATTTAAACTTTTAAAGTCCTGCTCCTTAAGATGTGTTTCTTGTAGGACAGATACCTGACAGTTTAATTTAGAGAGATGTTGGAGCACTCTTTGTTTCTTAACCGGATTACGTAAACCCTTAACATTCCATGAAATAATACGAAGACTGGTGATTTAACTGGGGGTAGACATACAGACAACAAACCCTTAATGAAATCTAAGATACATACAACATATGAATCGTAGAGTAAGGTGGAAGGGAAAATTCTGACCAAATAACCAGTTGAGGTTGCTTGTGGATGCCAACATTGCATTGTAAGGTAAAAAAAAATTATAAAAGAAGAAAGAAGGACAAAAGGAGAAGAAGAGACGAGGAAAGAGATGTAGAAGTAAAGAAGTGGCAAAAGCACCCCATTGATAGAAGAAAAACAAGATGAGGAAAAGCCAAAAGGATTCAGTCTTAATTATCCTGACAAGAAGAATATATTTTGCAAGGGAGAAAGAGAAGAGCAAGAAAATTCGAGGCCAATCAGCAACAACACCCCTGAGGAATTAAAATAATTATATAGCAAAGGGGAGAAGAGACGTTAAAACAGAATAAATACATTACAATATAAACAACTGATGACATGACTTAAAGAACACTATGATGACGAGCTATACAAGAATATATAGACACAATCGGAAAGGGGATTTTCTTTGCTTGATATTTCAGTGTTTTCAATACCTGTAAAGAAAAAATAAATGATTTAAAAATCCAACATTAACCAATCAAGTCTTGCTGAGTTCCATTGCCTCCCCTTTGTGGGTATTTATAAATTGTTTCAAATCAGAGGGATTTTCAAAAGTAGTTGTTCTGTCCTTGAATGTAACTTTAAAGAAACAAGGATGAACAAGGCCAAATCTAGCATTCATATATCTTAAAGCTGGTCGGAGATCCAGAATTTCTTTCCTTCTTTTGGCTGTCGCCGTGGCCACATCCTGTCTAAAGAAAATCTTTTGGTCTGACTACAACATTTGTTTACGTTGTTTGGCAGTGGTTAAGATTGTCATTAAATCTGAGTATTGTAGAAAGAGAGTGATAAATCCTCTTGGTTTAGATGTAGAAGGACCAATATGATGGGCTATCTGAATGTTAAGGACCGTGGTATTCTGCAGATCAACACTCTTCGGAATATGAGTTTGCAAAAATGTTTTCAAATCCTGGCCTACTGACCCTTCTGGAATGCCATAAATGCAAAGATTATTGCGCTGATTGTGATTTTCCAAATCTTCTGTATGTATTTGAAGTAGTGTGACTTCGTTAGTCAGATTATGAAATGTATTAGTAGTGTCTTGTATGTAGCTGATCCTCTGCTCCACATCAGAAAGTCGAGAATCCAGACGTGACCATTTCTCCTCCATTCGTTATATTTGTTTCCATAGCAAAAGGCTTTATTAACTTGAGTTCATCCATAACGTCTTCCAATGTAAGAGGCAATGGAGACTTGGAGACAATGGGTCCATTTTAGCTCTTTTGTTACCCCCGGAGTTTTTACGACCGTTAGAATTAGATACAGATACTTTTGAAGTATGAGGAATCTCCATTTTAGCGATGCAGTGTAGACTTAATACAGTATTTTTAATTGATGTTTTCTCGCCGTCGGTTAGGTCACCTCAAAGGACGAATGTCAAAAATTATAGAAGAAACTCCAAAATGAAGAATCTAAAAAGATTTCAGAGTCGACATCTCAAAATCGCAAAAAAATATAGAGGTCCCCACATTAATTAAAATATTAGTGGGTAATAAAGCGTGTGGCAAAGGAGAAAAAAACACATTTTTTAAGAATAAAAGAGGTCCTCACAAAATGGCAGCGACATTTCTGTGTGAAAGGGAGCAGCAGGTTTAAAGAAGTAAACTCTGTTAAAAAACAAAGTTTAAAAGATGAAAAAACTCACCAAACTGCTCCCTGCATATTCAAATTGCACATTTTGAAGAAGAAATGTGCCAGTCGTCGAATAAACGCTCCCCAGGGAAAAAAACAGCCTCGGCGTTTCAGGAGCGTCGCTATCTCGCGGCCATCTTAATTGCTCCGGCGCGCGATGTAAAACATTCTGTCTTAAAGTTCGGAATTATACACTATTCTATTCTATTCTGTTAGATTATTGGAGCGCATGGTTGCCCAGAGGCTTCCCGGCACTAAAAACCAAAACATTACCATTGAGGCTAATTCTAAACAAGGAACCGGCTAATCTGCGACCATCCACATTTTCAAAGCCTTTCTAAAGGTGGATTCTTTGTTAATTTGACACGGCCTATTTGGCAGAGAATTCCACAGTTTGGGGGCCAGATGAGCACATGAATGGCCTCCACAACTTGCTCTGAGAATTTTAAGTGCTGACAGGCTGATCTTATGGAAAAAAGACTCATTCGTTGAAAGAAAGACTGGTTACTAATTTGTGAGAATTACTAATGTACCCAACGTACTATATTCTTGATTATAAAATGCTACAAGAACTATGGCCCTGATTTAAGAGGGCCTAGTGCCACTTTAGCATAATTTTTTTTACACTAAGGTGGAGCTAAGGTGGCACCATATTTACAAAGTGGCACAATGCATGCATTGTGCCACTTTGTAACCCTTTGCACTACATTATGCCTACGCCAGACATAATGTATGCAAAGGGGGTGTTCTCCCGTTAGGGAGGCCGAAACAATGGTCCAAAGAAATCTAAGCGTCTTTTTTTTCCGGCACTTTTAATGCCTGCTGAGAGTAGGCATTAAAACGGGGCACACCATTGTTTACAATGGGCCCCTATGTATTGTTCAGGGTTAGTGCCAAAAACTTGCCGTTAACCCTGAACAATTCATCAATAGCGTCAACAATTTGGACGCTATTGCCCCCAACCATTGCATAGTGCGCTGTATCTCAGATACGGTGCACAGATGGTGGCGGTAGGGGGCGTTAAGGGGCCCAAGGAAAGTGGTGCTGCACTGGATGCAGCACCACTTTTCTTAAATCTGCCACTAAGTTCCCTACCAGAGATGTAAGGTGTAAACAAAGATTGTGGTATTTGGTGTCCCTTCTTGAAAAAGGCTCTGTGTGCAATACACAGACCTTTGAACCGTGTCTGTTATTCCAGTGGAAGCCAGTAAAGCTCTCCCAAGGCCTTTCTAGATTATTGGTGCCTGGGGATATTCAGGAGAAAATGACCTGCTGTGTTTAGAATGACCTGCAGACTTATTATTACATAGCAAGGAAATCCAAGATATAGAGTTCCCATAGACCAAACATGAAATTATCCAGGCCTGAACAATACGTATTTTTTAAGGATAGGGAAGATCTAACACTTCCTTCAGCAATCTGAGAATGCCAAAACAGCTTCCTGCAAGGTTTTTGGCTTGATACTTCATTGAGTGGGTGTTGTCAAGCCAAACGCCCAGGCTCTTTATAGGGCTTTTTGGACTGGTTGAGTTCCAGAGAAATTCAGGGTGTCAGTGCCTGGTCCTTGATGTTATTACCTAGGAACATGAGCTCGGTCTTTTCGCCATTAAGTTTAACATAATAGTCTGCCATCCAATTAGCCACCTCTTTTAGGCATGGGGCCACCTGTTGGAGATTTGAGTTGGGTATTGGTGAGGTCATTATTGTCAGTAATCTATTAATGTTATTACAATAAATCAAATAATCTACAAAGCTAATTTCTGGATCGCCTGCTTTACTGATAACCACGTCAAACAGCAGACATCCCAGGTTGTATGCATGTTCTTGAGTAAAGCCAAACAAAGCAATGATGGTACTAACATTACCTTTAAAAGTGTATTACTATGAATGAAATACTGTATTTTATTGTAAATTAATTGTTACAGAATTTGAAACACATTGTGTGTCGCCAAAGCGCATTTGACAGTTGGCAAGAAAACAGACACTAGTGAAAGCCCATAGAAGTCTAACACATGTTTAATGTAAAAATATGGTGATCAACACAAATATTTGTAAGTGTAAGTTGCAGTGTCAACGGATCAGCGCCTCGCCGTCTGAACCACTGAAGCACATAATGGTAAATTCAGGTTCTTTTACTCTTCTTTTATACATTTTTCGCCATTTATGAAAGGAGGATATGACACATGATTAAACCAAAACTTAAGATAGGCATTATAAAGCAGGTGCCCGGGTCTTCTTTTGGGAAGAATGCAAGAAAACCTTGGAATGGAGCCATAATTGGATATTCTAGAAAGCTGACTTCACCAAAACTGAAGTTTTCACTTGACTATAGTAACTTCAAAACAAAGGTATGCATATGAGAATGTGAATTAATGCATATATGTCTTGATTTCTTATAGACTGTAAGAACATAAATCCACGTGTACTGGAACGTGCTAATATATCTATTAATCAATGGCGATTTCATTTTTATATGTGGTTGAAGACCACTAAAGCCTTAGTATTATTGCACATTTACAAATATTTAAAACAAACTACCATTTTGTTATCCTCTGTTGGATATTGTGTATTTCAGCTTACCTGTCCTAGTAAGAATAGCCTCTTTCTGGAGTTGGAACAACAAAGTGAGGATTGTAGAAAGTAAAAGAGATTAGACCATTGCTTGAGAAACTTGTTAAAACTTTCCAAGGACTTTCCAAAGTCTTCTTGCCTTCCTTCCATGAGAAGAACCCAATACCTGCTTACTAGCACTGATCTGTAGGTTTCAGTTTGCGTCCACTCACTTGTATTGAGAAAAATTGTATAAATGTAGCACCAAAATGTAACGTTTTAGCATTGCATTGCTCCAACTGACCAGGGGACAAAGCTCTTTTACGTTGATTTAGCATATTGCCTTTACTTATTCTTTATGGTTGTTGGGTAATTTTTCATTAAACACATGTTAGACTTTTATGAGCTATCACAATTGGCTGTTTTCTTTTACAGAACCAGGTACATTGTGTGCCAGGAAACATCTCAACTTGACATGCAAGTTGAGCTCTATACCAGGCTCCAAAAGATGACTCTAGGTGCCCGAGATAAAGCTGAGATTTTCCCAGACGAAATGGGGCGGAACACGTGGTAGAGATGGACCTGATGATTCAGCCAGTGTAAGTACATTGAACTAAAAGTGTAACTGTGTTTTCCACAGCGTGCTTGTTTGCTCTGTTTATATTGTCTTGTATTGTCTATAATATTTTAAAAGTGCACAGAAAGTCTTTTCTGGAAAGGGTAAGACAGGAATCTATACAGGCTGTGTAGACAGGAATCAGAGGAGTCCAAAAGAAATGTTTGTGCATGTGCAAATAAATGGTTTAGAGTGAGAGGGCTCTAGAAATATTGTGGAGATGGGGAAGATAGGCAGAAGTGCCAGAACTTAAACAAAGAAACCTGAAAGAGGCCTTTTCATCTGGAAAACCTGGCTACCTCGCTAAACCATTTGGGGCTAAGTGCGATAGGAACTTTTGGTATGAGATTACCATATGTGATAAATTGGGTCTCTAGTTGGCAAAGGTATGCACCCTGTCCAAGTAGGGACCACAATCCTAGTCAGGGTATGTCACAACATAACCTACATTATCCTGGGCTCACCCTTTGATAGCTTGGCACAGAGTAGACTACTTAACTGAGATGGTAATGTGTAAAGTATTTGTGCAATAACTCATAAAGTAACAGAGTGAAAACACCAGAAAAAGTACTCCACACCAGTTTAGGAAAATAGATACTATTTATCTGAATTAAATAAGTCCAAAATGACAAAAATCCATATACATAATCGGTGGTTGTATCCTTTTAACTCACAGTACCTGGGATGCATTAAAAATAATGAGGCAGAGGGGCTGCAGAGGAGATGCATCAAAAAGTAAAGCGATGTGCTGATTTTACCAGTACGGCAAAGGTGATGTGTCGTTTCTTTCCATTCTGAAAGGAGATGTGTTGGTTTCCAGGAGCGTAGCCTTGGTTCCTCACTGCAATGTGGGGAAATTTGGAGTCACAGGGACGATGAGTAGAAGAAAAAAAAAAGGCATTGAGCAAAGGCAATCAGCACTGCGTCAATCCGGCAGGCAATGCAGTGATTTTTCAGCCGCAAGGCAGGTGCTGCATCAATCCAACAGGTGTTGCATCAAATTTTGCAGGCATTGCATCGATTTTACGATGTGTTAGATTTTCTTCTCTTTGGTGAATTTTTTGATACCCCTCAGATCTACGAACAGGAGGCAGGCTCAATCAAAGCCCTTAGAGATCACTTGAGGAGAAAGGCATAGTCCTTACAGGAGAGTCAGGGGCAGCAGGTCAACAAGCAGGCCAGCAGTCCTTCCAGCAAAGCAGTCCAGATGAGTCTTTTGGATAGCCCAGCAGTCCTTCTGACAGAGTCCAATTGTAGGTCCAGAAGTGTCTAATTTGGTGGGGTCACAGACCCAGTATATACACCCAAACGTGCCTTTGAAGTGGAGGAAACTTCAAAGAGTAGTTTTGAAGTGCACACGTTCCCCTTTCACCCCGCCCCTGTCTGCCAGGAGCCCTGTGGGGGGTTATCAGTTCTTTGTGTGAGGGCAGGCCACTGGCCTTTGAAGGGAGCCCCTCTACCGTTCCTGCCCAGGGAACCCCATGTGTATGCAGATGAATGCAGATGCAGCTACGTGTCCTGTGTTTATGGCTATCTGTGTGGAATGCACAATGGGAGCTGTTAAATAGACCAGATGTAGACTGGATACAGGCTGTAAGGTACAGATGGCAGTAAGTACAGAGAAATGCCTACTTTCTAAAAGTGGCATTTCTGAAGTAGTAGAATCCAACTTCACCAGTAAGTATGATTTCTCACTACCATCCCAACCATACCAAATATGACACGTCTATTCCTCTCAGATCAGAAAGTACCACTTTAAAGCATATAAGGGAATTGCTAATGCTGTCCTATGAGAGGAGCAGGATTCACAGTAGTGAAAAACACCTTTGGGGGTTTTCACTACCAGGACATGTCTGGCCTTTTACTTACATATCACTCTGCCCTACGGATTGCCTAGGGCCTACCAAAGGGGTGGCATGTGTAAGAAAAGGGGAATTTAAGGCTTGGCAAGTAGTTTTAAATACCATAATGGGGAGCACTTTACTAGGGACTCACAAGTAAATGAAATATGTCATTTGGGTATGAGCCAATGTTACCATGTTTTAGGGAGAGTGTACATGCACTTTAGCACTGGTTAGCAGTGGTAAAGTGCCGACAGTCCTAAAGCCAACAAATACGAGGTCAGAAAAAGAGGAGGAGGGAGGCAAAAAGTTTGGGGTGACCCTTCAGAGGGGCCAATTTTCCAACACTATACGTTTCCTCCTCCCTCTGTAAGATCAGTTTGAGAAATAAATAAAGGATCCTTTACCCCACTTTCCCATTCCTTTGCAATCCATACCACAGGATGAGTTCCAGGCACCAGGCTGGCAAATTCTTTCTTGATTGACTCTATGACCCATATTTATACTTTTTTAGTACTGCATCTGCATCCTAATTTGACGCACAAGCGGCGCAAACTTACAAAATGTAATTGTATTTTGTAAGTTTGTGCCGCTTTTGCGTCAAAAAATGACGCAAATGTGGTGCTAAAAAAAGTATAAATATGGGCCCAATGTGTGTAAATGAATGAACAGTGACGGGGCAGGAAAATCTAAATGTAGTACAAAATCTCCACTGAAAGGGACTCATGTTTACCGCCAGTATGGTAAACCCATGTGCAAATTTCTGAAACAGTGGGTGGGCCTCACTAATGAGGATGGAGAGAAATCATTGCCTGAAAACAGTACCTTTGACCTAAACAGATTATAAACAACATAGGGGCCAAAAAGTGGGTGCTCTTTTTACAGTGGCATGGGGAGGCCACCAAATGCAAACATGAATTCCACATCTGTGGTACGTAGCAGACCCAGGAATAGTTGGAATGCTACATAGGTCAAGTAAGAGATAGCATTACGGCTTGTGCTTCAACTGCTGTACCCTGTCCCTATCTATTCCCCCAAATCACCATACCACAAGAAAAAGAGAAGGAGAGCGATAAATCCCATAGTGAGTGATGTGTTGAATGTTTTCCCCATTTCAGAAGATAGGGCAGGAGGTGCAGCCAGATATGCACCTGGAAACACAGCAGTGCCTATTGACCCACCCTCAAGCAAAGCACAAGGAGGTAATACACAGGGGAGCTCTGCAATACAAACAATTGACAACAGACGATCAGGCAGAAGCACATCAAAAGTTAAACAAGAAACACAGTCCACTTCCATGGAGCGGTCTAGAAGAAGAATGTATTCGGTCCAGATAGGTGTAGAGATCCCTGTAAGCGCAGCCCCATCATTCCCTGAGAGACTCTAAGATGAACGGCAGACCGACTGGAGAGAAGATGCTTTCAGAGAGAGGGCTGAAGCATCACCTCACTCTAGCAATGCAGATGACGAAGACCCCACCCCGTCTGTTCCTGATACCATTCTCCCTTTGAGAGACTACCCAGCTCTTGGGGGTAAAGTCACCATCCATGCTCCTTGGACCCTTCTGATTTAATGAGCAAAAGGAAACAGTCCCTCAATATTATAGAAAAACACACCTAGTTATGGGAACATTTGCAAAGGGTGTACAAACCAAACTGGGCTGTTGTGAATCAATTTCTGCATTTAGTGGCACCAAGTAAAGTGAGAGAATTGGCTGAAAGGTAGGCAAGGCCAAGACAGGCCTCAGGAATTATGGGGCCTAAACACAGAAAAGGATATGCTGTAGAATGCTATTGCTAATGTATGGCTGGTGTGGCTTAATTGGCTAACTTTTCAAAATGGTAACAGAATACGGGCGAGCCACCAGCAGATTATTTAGACAGACTCAAGGGTGTGTCTGTGAGGCATTCAAGCATTGATCATACAATGAAGATGGTTCCAGAATTTTGTGCAGGGATTGCTACTTAATGTGAAAAGTCAATTGATGACAATATGTATTGGATTACACACTAAACATCTAGCAGAGCTAGTGACAATTGCCAATCACAGAGTGGCTTTGCAGGTATGAAAGATAATGTTGAATCTACACAAATGGCTTTCAAATTGCAGAATGTGCATCGGAGTGTAAAGGGGAGATGACAGGGAGCCCCAGCATGGGGGAAGCAAAGAAAGGAACCAACAGGGGGACAGAGGGAAGGGGAACAGGCAGGGGTTAATGGGAAGGGAAAAGGAAAAACAACAGGCAGGAGATTCATGTTTTGCCTGTGAACCGTTGAGGTAACAGAAAGTGAATTGCCCTAACACTACTTCAAATGTACCTGGTCTTGGTGACTCGCCTGAATTTTGGATTATATCACGCTGAACCCTTATCGTGAATTTTAGGGCAGCTTGAGAAGTTCTCACTGTCCTATCAGTTCCTTATTGATCACAAAGGTCCCTATGTTAATTGTATGACAAATGACATCACTTACCTCATTGATACTGCTGCCAGCCACTCTGTGGTGAAAAATTCTAAATTGCCTTTATTTTCTCACTCAGGCTTGTCCATAGATGCTGTTGGTATTTCAAATCTGTGTGTTCCCCACAACATTTCTGATCCCGTCTCCATCACTCTTGGCCCTATTACAAATAATCATGCTTTTGTACTAAGTCCTACCTCCGCAGTCAATCTAAGGGTCATAATATACAAGCTTATAAAAGTTTAAAGCAATGTGTTCTGTACACCCAAAAGTCTACTTCAACATACCCCAACACTGCAAGCTTGTGGTGCTGTCTCTACTTAGTGAAAAGACATAGGCCCTCATTACAACCCTGGCGGTCGGTAATAAAGTGGCGGTAATACCGCCAACAGGCTGGCGGTAACTACCGCCAAATTATGACCATGGCGAAAAGATCTCTGAAAGACAGCCAATGTACCACACCGACCGCCAGGGCGGAAACAACAGCCATCACGGCGGGAGCCGCCTACAGCCAGGTGGAAGCCAATGTTCCACCCACCATATTATGACCAGACATTCCGCCACCTTTTCTGGGGCGGTACCAACGACATCAAAAGCCTGGCGGAAACAGAGCTCAGAAGGGAAAGGACTCACCATTGGAGACACAGGTAACAACCACGCCACCGTGGAACTTGAACTGCATGTCTTCCCGATGATCTTCTACGTTCTGCTCCACCATGAACACCAATGCCGGCAAAGACGACAACGGTGAGTAGACTCCTAGCACACAAGGGAGGGGGGGAAGAAAACACGATTGACACACATGCACAACACAGTCCACACACACACACCATACACACAACCAGATGCATTATAAAAACATTTTTACCCCGTCACTCAGCTGAATAATGCAAGGACAAAACAATTTCGCAAAAGTGAATGTAATGAGATCAACACAGTATGAAAAATAAGTACGGCAAGATAATAGATATATACATATTTACAGAAAAAGGGACACAGCCCAGTCCACAATGTTGGTAGGTGACATGGACTGAGGCCACACATGTCACCTGCTTCAACATTGAAAAAACACTGCAGGGGCATCAATTTGTAAATAGGTAGGCACCTCAGGGGGTCGGGGACGGGGGGCACCTCAGCTGGGAGATGTAACAAAACCACTGGTTCTGGAGGGGACAACATGCCCTGTGGTTGATCCTGGGGAGTGATGGGCCACAGTCTCTCAGGTGGGTGTCATACCCACAGGTTCTGGAGGGGGCAACATGCCCTGTGCTTGATCCTGGGGAGTGATGGGCCACAGTCTCTCAGCTGGGTGTCATACCCACTGGTTCTGGAGGGGGCAGAGTGCCCTGTGCTTTATCCTGGGTAGTGATGGGCCACAGTCTCTCAGGTGGGTGTCATAACCACTGGTTCTGGAGGGGACAACATGCCTTGTGCTTGATCCTGGGGAGTGATGGGCCACAGTCTCTCAGCTGGGTGTCATACCCACTGGTTCTGGAGGAGGCAACATGCCCTGTGCTTGATCCTGGGGAGTGCAAGGCCACAGTCTCTCAGCTGGGTGTCATACCCACTGGTTCTGGAGGGGGCAACTTGCCCTGTGGTTGATCCTAGGGAGTGATGGGCCACAGTCTCTCAGCAGGGTGTCATACCCACTGGCTTTGGAGGGGGCAGGCCGCACAGCAGCCCATGGAGGCAGGATTACATACTGTCCGCCGGTGATGACGGCTGCACAGTTGGTGGTTGAGGCTCCGTCACAGTTCCTGGCCCAGGCACCTTGGTCTTCCTGGCTGCTGGGGCAGGCTCCTTTCCCTTCTTGCCTGCAGGGCCGCCCAGAGGACATCTACCCACCCACCCTTACATAAGGCCTTCACACACACCATTCCATGCATTCATGCCACATGCATCGTGCTCACCTGTTGGTCTGGAGGCCCATACAGCAGTCCATACTGGGGTAGGACCCCATCCACCAGTCTCTCCAACTCCTCTGAAGTGAAGTCTGGGGCCCTTTCCCAGGTCACACGGGCCATGGTAGGTTCCAGACACAGGTCACAGCACCACATGCAGTGCAGGTCCTCTCCTGCAAGTGAGGTATCAGATAGAAAATGGCAGTCACGTCCACGGCGGTGCATACCGTCATCGCCGGCGTAGATCACCATTGGCCACTGTAAACCATAGGGCACAATTATAACCGAAGAGGAGTTGCACAGCGGTTCCCAACCGCCTCCCGCAAAGGCACACAAGGTCAGCGGAATTACCCTCCACACAGGACAGGCGGATGCCATTTCGGTGGGGGGAGGCCCTGAAAATGCTGCGTCACTGGTGATATTAGGACATACTGGACAAATCACACTGACCCATTACAAGTTAACAGGAGGCAAAGTTCTGTTGTAGCTCCATTATTTAATTTGTGACCATCTCCTCAATCATTTGTCCCTTATATTCCTACCGCTCGGATGAATAGGAGATGGAGACATATCCCTGTGTACAGACCCCTGGTGGACTTGGCAACACTGGAGGACAGGCACATTATTCCCACCTATAGACTTGACAGGGCCACAATCACAGGGCTGTGTGCCCAATTGGAGCCTGACCTGATATCTGCTATCCATCACCCCACCGGGATCCCCCCTCTTGTGCAAGTGCTATCAGTGCTCCATTTCCTGGCAACTGGTTCTTTCCAAGTGACAGTGGGCTTGGCAGCAGGAATGTCACATCCAATGTTCTCAATAGTGCTGGCAAGAGTGTTGTCTGCCCTGATTAAACACATGTGCATCTACATTGTTCCCCCCCAGGTTGAAGATTTGGCCACTGTGAAGGCAGTGGGACATAGCCCCAACATAACTGGGGTGACTGATGGCACACATATTGCATTTGTCCCCCCCCCACCAGAATGAACAGGTCTTCAGAAATCAGGAGAGTTTCCACTCTATGAATGTTCAGATGGTGTGCCTTGCGGACCAGTACATCTCCCACATCAATGCTAAGTATCCTGGGTCGGTGAATGATGCCTTTGTCCTGACGAATAGCAGCACCTCAAATGTGATGGGCCAACTACAGAGGCAAAGATGTGGCTAATAGGTGAGCCCTGGTTCCCACCCAGTATATGTTGGTGAATGGGTATGGTGTGGGCCATATGGGATAGTGTGTGGCAAAATGTTGTCCCTCAATATTTGCAGGTGACTCTGGTTACCACAACATATCATTCCTGCTGACCCCTGTGAGGAATGCCAGGACAAGAGCAGAAGAATGTTATAATGAGGCCTATGGGCGAACCAGAAGGATAATTGAAAGGACCTTTGGCCTCCTGAAGGCCAGGCTCCAGTGCCTCCATCTGACAGGTGGATCCCTGTACTACTCACCCAAGAAGGTCTTCCAGATAGTTGTGGCATGCTGCATGTTGCATAACCTGACCCTCAGACAGCATGTCCCATTCCTGCAGGAGGAGGAGGCTGGAGATGCCTGTGTTCCAGCAGTGGACCCAGTGGACAGTGAGGATGAGGAGGCAGAAGATGAGGAGGAGGACAACAGAACATCTGTGATCAGACAATACCTCCATTGACACACAGGTAGGACAGTGATACTTCACATTTCAATTACATTTGTTTGAATTTCTGTGGCACTGGCATGCTGATATTTCCCACTTCTATGCCCACTTACTGTTCCCTCTGCCAATTAATTTTGCAGATGTTGGTGACCTCACTTATACTCCTGGTGTGATCACTGCAGCCAGCTACAGGTAATGAATCTATGCTCATTTTCTGTACAGTTGAATTAAAATGTTTGTACCTGTTTCAATGAATACATAATTGCTATACATGACATACTCCAAACTTCTTTTTTTCCAAGGGTGTTTTTTGAAGTGGTAAAATCTAGAGGGGCAAGTGCAATTTGATGGGGTGCTGATCGAGGAAAGTCCAGGGTATTGCTCCAGTCTGTTTGTAGCACAGGTGCAATGTCCATGGGGACATAGGAAGTGGAGCAATGGCAGTTCAAGGTGGACAGGGTGGCTGTGTGGGACACAAGGGGGACAATCAGGAGAGTCTAATTTCCTGGTGGGGGTCTTGGCAAGTATCTCTGGCTTCTGTCTGGGTCGCAGGGAACGTTTGCCTGTGGTTCACCTTCTGCAGGGGGAGGGGTGCTGGTGGCCTGTGAGTCCTATGGCAGGGCCTCCTGTCTACTAGCGGTAGTGGAGGTGGAAGGCTGTTCAGGTGTCTGGCTAGTGGCGGGGGCCTGCTGTTGTGAGACTGCCTCCCTCATAATATTGGCCATGTCTGCCTGCACCCCTTCTATGGAGATCAGGGTGTTGTTGATGGCCTGCAAATCTTCCCTGATCCCCTGGTACTTTCCCTCCTGCAGCCACCTGTTCTCCTGCACATTGTCCAGGATCTGGCCCACAGTGTCTTGGAAATGTTGATAGGCTCCCAGGATCTCTGCAAGTGCCTCCTGGAGAGTTGGTTCCCTGGGCCTGTACTTCCCCTGGCGCACAGCACTCCTCCCAGTTTCCCTGTTGGCCTGTGCCTCTGTCCTCTGAACTGTGTGCCCACTCAATCAATCAATCAATTGCATTTATAAAGCGCGCTACTCACCCGTAAGGGTCTCAAGGCGCTGGGGGGAGGGGGAGTCAGTGCTCAACCACTGCCACCGACCCTAGGTCCCTGACTGTCTTGGGTATGAGGTGAGGCCCTGGGGTCCCTGCAGAGGTGGACACACTGCTGATTGACGTGTCCTGGGGACAGAGGTGTGGGTAGGCTCGGTGGGTGCTGTGGTGCTGTTTCTTGATGGGGGAGGCTCTGTGGTGGAGTGTGACTGGGCCTGGGTAACCGGCTGTCCAGAGGTCCCTGATGGGCCAGGTAGGTCAACCAGATCCTGAAGACCAGAGTTGTTGTCATCACTGTGGGCCTCTTCAGTTGGGGGACTGGATAGTGTTGGCATCTCCTCTCCACCGACATTGGCTGGGGTACTTGTGGGGATGTAAATGATGTGTTATGGTTTCTGTGTCTGACATATTGTGCATCCGGGGCTTCCCCTCTTTAGTTGTATTTGCCCTGGCAGTTTTCACTTGTGTACGTTGGTGTATGGTGGGATGATTAGTTCTCTATAGTCTGCATGCTTTAGTGAAGAGTGCCCATGCAGGGCGGTGAGTGGTTCCATGCATTGGTAGAGCATGCAGGGCTTGGCATTGGGATGACTGAGATGTGATGGTGGGGTGTGTGGGATGTAATGGAGTGATGGGAGTGAGGGTGGAGGTATGTGATGGCATGCAGGTATGGGGTAGTAGTAGTAGAGACTTGACTTACCAGAGTCCAGTCCTCTTCCTACTCCGGCCAGGCCCTTAGGATGCAGGATTGCCAACACTTGCTCCTCCCATGCTGTTAGTTGTGGGGGAGGAGGTAGGGGTATACCGCCAGTCCTCTGTACAGCAATCTGGTATCTTGCTGCAATGGAACGTACCTTCCCCCGCAGGTAGTTCCACCTCTTCCTGATGTCATCCCTAGTTCTTGGGTGCTGTCCCATGGCATTGACCCTGTCCACGATTTTCTGCCATAGCTCCAGCTTCCTAGCTATCGATATCTGCTGCACCTGTGCTCCAAATAACTGTGGCTCTACCCAGATAATTTCCTCCACCATGACCCTCAGCTACTCCTATGTGAAACGGTGTGACTTTGTGGTGCCATGGGTGTTGTGTGAGGTGTGTAGGTGAGGGTGTGTTCGGTAATGTGTTGGAGTGTGTGATGTGGGGTGCGTGAATGGTGTTTTGGTGTGAATGCTGTGTGGCTCTAGTTGTGTCAGTGGTCTTGATGTCTCTCTGCTGGAAAGGGCTTGAAATGGCAAAGGGTTGTGGGTACTGTGGGTGTGTGTTTTATAGTGGTGTGGGTGTGTGGGTGTGGTGTGCATATGGGTGTCAGGTGTGTGTTGTTTGAATTGTTCAATATGGTGTTGTTTTGTTTGTGTGTGTCCATTTTGAGCGCGGCGTTCTGTACTGCCAATGATTTACCGCTGTTGAACTTCTGCTGTGGTGATTCGTGGGTCATAAAGTGATGGGCGTAGTTCTGTTGGCATAATGGTGTGAGTTTTGATACCGCCAGTTTATCACTGACCTTTGGTCTGGCGGACTTATGTATGTGGCTGAATACTGACGGATTTGTGTGTGTGTATCATAAAATGGTGAACGGATATCCGCTGCCGCTGCAAGTTGGTAGCAGTCAGTGTGGCGGTAAGTGGGATTTACCGGCAATGTCATAATGCGGACCTTATTGTCAACCTGTCACAAATGACACATAGCTTACCCAAGATATAACCAGTTTAGTTTCTCAGTTGCCCATCAGGTTATGGACCAAAGGGGCCAACGATGTGGGGTTTAGCAGTTTCATAGAACCAACAAAAATCAAGATCAACCAACTGAAGAAACTGCTTTATATTCCTAGTGCCCTCTAAAGCTCAGAGATGAGGCAGGGATTTGTCCCATCACTGCTGACCTAATAAAGCACAAGGTGCTAGAACTGATTGTTAGCAGATGCAAGACCCTGATTCTTCCTATAAAAAGCTGGGAAAGATCAAGATTACAGATTGGTCCAACATTTTAGGGCCATCGGTAATGTGGTTATCCCTTTCTTTCCTGTGCTCCCCATTCTTGCAACCATTCTTTCTTGCATCCTCCACTAGAAACTAGTGGTTTACTGTGGTTGATCTGTGTTCTACCTGTTACTTTAGATCAACATAAGGTTGACTCCCTCTATGTCCTAAACTCTATAAGAAGGGGAATAAGACTATTAAGGAGAAATTGGAGTTCTCTCTTCCCCAAGTTTGAAATCTTGATCATGAAATTTCAGTCGTAAAATGCAACTTATTACCCCAGTGAATTGCAATTATCCACAAGTTGCCTCGTTCACTGACTGTCTCCCAGGTACAACCCTTCTTGGGTATGACTGGGTGCTGTAGACAGTGGATCATGGGTTTAGCCACAATGGCAAAACCCTTGCATGATTATGTCATAAAAGAATCTCTGAACTCTTGCGGTGCTCTAAAGAAGCCAAAAATATATTTGTACATATAAAAAAAGCCCTGACCTCTGCACCCACTCTGGGGCTCCTTGATTATGCGAACTCTTTACTTTGTATTGTCATGAACACAATGTTTTTGCCCTTATGGCACTTGGGCAAGATAAAGTATGTCAGAACAACCCCGTAGCATATTATCCTTCCATCATGGGCTCAGTCACACCTGGACGACCTCCATGTCTCTGATCTGTAGCTGCTGCTTCTCATCTTGTTGTAGCATCTGAAAATATTGTATTGATTCTTGCTGTACCCCTTCTTGTTGCTGCTCTTCTCACCACTAAAATGTAATATCTTTCTACTGCCAGGTTGTCTCAGTATGAAATATTGTTGCTGTCTGCTTCTCGTATTACTCTTGTCCATTGTCTTCTTTGAACCTGCCATGACTGACACCACCATTGGGCAGGGAGAACCTTGTGCTTTTCTGCTTGCAGCTGAGAATGTGACAAACCCTGGTATTGATCTAAACAGATGAATCAATGTATTTTGAAGATGGACTATCCCTCAGAAATAATGACGGTCTACTGGCTGCAGGCTATGTTGTATGCACTGCATATAAAATTGTAGAAAGCTGCTGCCTGCCCTAAATGGGCAGTGTAGAACTTTGAAATACAACATGGCAGTAAATTTAAAATGCTTGAGAATGTGCAATAAAGCAAAGGATTTGCTAATATTTCAAGCAGCTCAAAAGTAATTTGACAAAAGATAGTGTGGTACACTATGAGGGAATACTTTTTTTAATTACAATGTGACCCCTGAGAATCTTTTTTGTGTTGTGCACAAGTGACCAGAGTAGAATTCTAATGTACTTTTTGGTAACAGCGTTCAAAAATGTGAAGATGGAAAGAACAATGAGAGACAGAGTGCAGTGAGTCATTCTGCAAATCTCTCATAGGATTCTCTGATATGTATACTACCAACCCGTGTCCTTTAGTGGCCACCGCAGTCAAAACAAAGGTTCTAAATAATCCTGGATATACTCCTGGTGAAAACAAAAGATAGGCCTGCTGTGGGTCAAAGTCTGATAATGGAAAACAAGTCCTTCCCATTTCCTTAAAATGACTGCATATACTGCAGTCATTGTAAACAGAGACACTGCACAGGATGGAAGTCCCCACATCCCCCCAAAATAGTTAAACAAACCAAGGAGATAAATTGGTGGCCTAAACAGAAGGAACTTATAAATATTGCTAGGGGTTGGCCACGTAAACATTAGAGAATTTTGGGCAAATGGTGGGAATAGTTTGGGCTGGTGGGTATTTGAAAGGATGTGTATTCTGGGGACTCTGGGTGGTCGTGGATGGTAGCGTACATAAGATTGGTAATGGATGCTTGGTATTGCTACTAGTTGTACTAGGTTTCCACAAAAGCAATAAAGCTGCTGTATTAGAAAAAAATCCCTTCATGCAAATTTGAATTCTTCGTTTTTTTAGTACATGGCTAAAGGTTTACAACCCTCATTATTAAAACTATTGCAATTGATATTTCTGAAAGAAAAATAGTCATTTTGCTTTTGAAAACTGCCCACTGCATCCAGTCATTCCAAACCTTTGGTAAAGTAAGACTTTGTCAATGAACTCTGTAAGTCTGAGAAGTCGCCCTCCATCAGTGCTGTTTCAAGTGTTTTCGGAGGTGCTGCCCAAAATAAGTTCCCCAGTCACTCATGTTATCAAGGTACCAATGAGCTAAGCAGTGCACACAAGCATATTCTATAGTTGAGCACACATTCCACCTAAAGGTAGTTCCACAGGGCTGTTCAATTAGAGTAAATAATCCCACTGTCATCATGCATAGACAGACTCGCCGCAGCAAGCAAGAAGAACAAATAAGGAAGTCTACAGTATGTGGGGTTGAATAGCACCAATGGCAAACAAAGACAGATTTGATACAGCAAGCAAGCAGAATTAAAATAGCAAGTCTACATGTTTGGGCTGAACAGCACCAAGGAAAACAAAAGCTTGAACAGTCACAAATAGTTGCAGGTGCCACTAAAAGAAATAGGACTACTGAACATACTACAATCAGAAAGTTGAATACATAGCTATATATGGAAGCACTAGTAACATTAAATACTAATTAGTGATAATTAACTGAGAGTTGAACAGGATGAAAAGTGCAGACAAGGTGGAGGATAAAATGCACACTGGGCATATTTCTGACAAGGGTGGTGAAAGAGAAACAAATCAGCCAATGTGCGGCATTAAATAATAATGCAGGCATACCCTGACACTGGCATAAGGATATAATGAATGGTATGGAAGTTCAAGCAGTGCTAGAGAAATGGGAGGAAAGGGTGGATGCTGTATAACAAATGAGAGAAATGTAGCAAAAGGCATTGGAGTGCAGAGACAGGATCATCATGGTGCTGCTTAACTATCAACTATTATTAGGTGAACCAGTTACAGAAGGAGGCATACAAATATACAGAGGTTCAACATGTACTGCTTAAGGCAGTTGGCTACAACACAAATGTGAAGAGAGTAACCAATATTGTTACAGAGGTAACGAAATGTTAAGATGCACCATTGCACATATTAGTAGAGAGAGTGTTACAGATTTATACCAGGTGAAAGAACAGTGCAGGCCTAAATTCCACAATAATGCAAGATAGGTGAAGAGTTCACTGGAAAATAGAGTGTATAATCAGCAAGGTCTTAGTTAAAGGAAAACCTGCGTTTGCAAGCTTAGTGGAATTTATGGTCACAGTACACAAGCACATATTCTGTATTCTTGGTAAACTGAAACCTTGACTGCGAGAATATGAGCAGCAGATAGAGATAGTCAAGTGTACAAAGAATCTGATAAGGAGTCTTGGGAGCAGAGCAATACAACACACATACATACACAGGCATATGAAAGAGGCAAATAAATTGTTAGCTAAGCATTCTTAGAATTCAGATAAAGAATGTGTAGAGAAACGGTTAGGACTTTGAGGTCACAGGTGATGCGATGTTTTGTAAAAAAAAAAAAAATTTAACAATTGAGTAACCTATTATTTCAACCTTTGTAAGAGACATTATCCATTTAACTATATAAGCAGCTGTCTGTGAACAATCATTTGAGACCAGCTGTCGACCTATGTGAGGATAGCTACTTTCCCTGCCACAACAGTAAATTTGTTTTTGCCCTGCCAATAGGAGTCCTTAGTTCAGTTTCCCTACAACAATTGGGGAGCCAAGCCAGCAGTCAGGAGCCAAGACAGTAGTCCCATTTATCTACAACTGACTGCTGCTGCTGGAATACTGCCTACCACCACTGCATAGATTATTGCGCATCAGGATGAGGTAAGCAGACACAGTACTGCCTGAAGTCCCACCTATTCATGGGGGTGGGTAGGAGCCAGAGTTGCCATCTATATAGTGAGGATATTGCTCACTCTGTTCTATGTTTTATATATTGTATGGCTTGTCTCTTTGGCAATGGTAAACATAGGTATAATGTAAATAAAGCTATCATATGCAAGATTGTGTACCAGCGTAACACAATATTGAATTAAGGCTCTGCGTAGTCAGTAGAATTTTATCCCAATTTAATTTGGAAGTTGTTAATGTGGGTGATTCGAAGTTGGGAGTCCAATATCTGTTCCAATATTTTGACAGAGGTACGGCTGAAAAGCAGATGTTGCTAAACTTTACCTCCAAATATGATCTGAAAACTCTAATCACCACCCTGGGCCTAATTTCCAGAAGTCATTCCATGATCTATGAGACATATGGTTTGAGGGTTATCCTCTCTTGAGTTCAGAGGGAAGTGACCAGTTGCTACTGACTTAGTTTACAGTTTAGAGTCAAACAACTGTGGTTAACATGTAGAAGTAGTTGAAGTGTTTAGGTTAAAATTTGTTGATGATGAATGTGTGTGTGTGCATGTAAACAGAAATGTGGCCACAGAGTAATGTTATTGTGTAATATTGTTATGACGTATAATGTTTTATATATGACTAAAAGGACAGATAGACGGATTTCTTATTTGTAAAGACTAGAAATTAAGAAATTAAAAACACTGAGTAAACAGATACAAAAATTAGATTATAAAAGCTGCTAGGAATATGGGGGACTATGGAGACTCCCTTAGAGCACATGTAAAAGACCTTCCAGGAGATCAGAAAAGGTTACAAAGTATTGTAAGTATGGTTTAAGGCACTCAGAAACACATGGACCCCTGGTCATATGATGGAACATTTGATAAAATACTAGAATACATTGTTACACATCTTAAGAGTAAATATGGAGGAGTTAAATTACAAAAGCAAGAAGCCACCTTAGCTGTATGGCAAGCCTTTTGTGAAGAGTCTAGGGATTCCCCAAATGTCTAGTACCTGGTTTGCTCTCCCACTCCATACGACTCTACAAATATTCCTCCCAAAGTACCTGGTATTTATCCAATGGTGCAACTAAAGGAATATGCAGTGGGATTTGAGAATCCTGAGGTAGAGACCTCTTCACAGTCTCTTAAGGAATCCCCTAGTGTCGCCTCACCGATGTCAAAGTCAAAACACACCAGTACTCTCAGACAACAAGTAAGGGTGGGTGACTCAGTTTTCAGGACAATTAAAAGAACAGTTTACACTACATTTAGATTCAACCTCTCCCCAGGACGGTAGAGGTGAAGAGCAAAGTACAGGAGGCAGTGACGATCAGTCGCTTGTTTCATTAGCAGCATCATACTTGTTACAGAAGAGAAATATAACAAGAAGGGTTGTTAAGGAGCATGTGTCTGCTCTACAACGGAGAGATATAGAGGATGCTAGACGGAATAACTATGTAGACAGGACGGTTAGTATGGTGCAGTGGTCCGTATCCCGAAAAAGAGATGAGGATTCTAGAATGACACAGGATAATCTACCACCTTGGCAGAAGGATAAGGGAAGTGTAATAGTTTCACCAAAGAGTGTTCAGGAATGTATATCACAAAGTGAGGGCAGAAGAGATGATAAGGAAGTAAGGAGAGAAGGATATTGTGATAATTTGTCAGGACAAATTCAGAGAAGTTTTGGGAGGATGGCAAATAGAGTACAGTCAATACATAGGTGTGTGGATAACATGGGTGAAGTCATTTGATCTCCACAGACTAGGCACCCTACTTATGACATTAGCACTCGAGAAAGGACCCTGATCCATCTTGACTATATGAAGGGAGCAATGGGATTGCCAAAACGCACTAGCAGTAGAGAAGGAGACCTAACACTAGGAGACCTCGAGCAACAGAGCTTGAGTGGCTGCGATTTCAGGGAACACATGGTCAGTCAGAAGTTATCGGAGGACTGACACTACATGATAGACCAATGCAGCAGATGAGTGATCAATCAGTTCTACAGGGCCCTGATCTCACCCACTGTTAGATAGTCACAGAAGGGGAAAATAGTTGGTACAGTGTTGTACCCTATGGCGGTCATTCTGACCCTGGCGCGGAGGACCGCGGGAGCACCGCCGACAGGCCGGCGGTGCTCCAATGGGGATTCCGACCGCGGCGGTAAAGCCGCGGTCGGACCGGCACCACTGGCGGGCTCCCGCCAGTGTACCGCCGCCCCATTGAATCCTCCAAGGCGGCGCAGCTTGCTGCGCCGCCGAGGGGATTCCGACCCCCCCTACCGCCATCCAGATCCCGGCGGTCCGACCGCCGGGATCCGGATGGCGGTAGGGGGGGTCGCGGGGCCCCTGGGGGCCCCTGCAGTGCCCATGCCACTGGCATGGGCATTGCAGGGGCCCCCGTAAGAGGGCCCCTACATGTATTTCACTGTCTGCTGAGCAGACAGTGAAATACGCGACGGGTGCAACTGCACCCGTCGCACAGCTTCCACTCCGCCGGCTCGATTCCGAGCCGGCTTCATCGTGGAAGCCTCTTTCCCGCTGGGCTGGCGGGCGGTCTGAAGGCGACCGCCCGCCAGCCCAGCGGGAAAGTCAGAATTACCACTGCGGTCTTTCGACCGCGGAACGGTAACCTGACGGCGGGACTTTGGCGGGCGGCCTCCGCCGCCCGCCAAGGTCAGAATGAGGGCCTATGTGTATAATTTAGGAGGTTTTTGAAGGTTTAGCCCCGCAATTGGTCCATGGCCATGGGAAGGTTCTTTTGATACATGCGACGTGGCAAATGCTAAGAATTGCATTATTTGTGGTGAGGGAGATCCAGACTGGGATTATTCCTATATTTGGAAATGTTTGCGCGAGTGGCAAACATATGTCAGGCAGCACAACCCCCAGCATTCTGTTACTCCCATATATCAGATGCCCGATACGCAAGGGACCTGGGGCACCTCATTACTTGGCCACAAATGGACAAAGAGAATCTTAAAAAATGTTGTTACAGCTGCTTACAGAGGGAGAAGGGAAATTGATTAGTTCCTTGAAGAAACAAACTGCAGGCATCACCCCGACAGTAGGAGATACAAAGAGTTTACTTAGCTCTCTTATAGATGAGACAGATACTGTTTTCCATAAGGCTGGAGTGAGAAATGTTACCCACACTGAGACTAGGCGTGATGGTTCTCCATTTAATTTAGTTTGGACAGTAGACTGGGATTAGCTGAGGAAGATACATCCTGACAGCCCAGACATTGGGTACCTCACAGCTCAATCAATGCAGCCTAATGAGGTTTCTGCTCTTTTTCTCAGTAGGATTAAAAGAAAAATGAATTCAAGAAGTAGGTCAAGGTTGGGAGGTAACGGGGAAAATCTGTATTATTTTATAATGTAATAAAGAAGGGTTTACCCTGTGATATGCAGGATAATATTGATAGTATAGTGGTGTTGGAAGCCAAACCCTGGACAGAGATACAGATACATATTTGTAAAAAGAAACAGGAGAAAGAGAGGAATAAGCAGGAGGTAACAGAGAAGGCAGGAGCCAAGTTGGTGCAGCACAAACTAGCAAAGAAGGGAGCAACTGAAGGGGGTGTAGAAGCAGTCACCACTCAGGTGACTATAATTGTTTGCTTATATGGGTGTTGTCAGATCAGATTAAAAGACTACACCACCCCATATACTACGATAGATGACAGAGTATGGGTCCAACACTAAAACAATGTAGGCAGGGGCCAAAACAAATTCTGCCCACCACACAAAGATATCAGATGCACTAACCATCAGGATCGGATATGCACATCCCATCTGAGAATACCACCACTCACAGTGGTATCACTATTAGGCACCAACATAACAGAGACGTCGGCCCCTTAAGGACTAAAGAGGAGCTTCTGAAAAGATCTCTGTGTTATCTTTGGGTCTGGTGAAGATACCATTGTTTTTATTTAGACAAATTTACTGTAAATATTGATTGAGCTAGGCAAATGTCTCAACAATCAGCGAGTTATCAATCGCTGCAGTTCCTCAAATTAATTATCAATCTTTATATTGGTCAGATTGTTACCCACTCCAACGGCACTGACCCCGGCAGAGCACTAACATTAGCACTATCAAATAACACATTAGTGGGAGAAATACTCAAACACCTAGGTACTGATTGTACGTTACCTTCAGGTCCCTGGGCAACATACCTCAACTTAACTGCACACCCCCAGGATAGGGGCTAGAAGAATTAATGCCCCATAACACACAGACAAAGACTTATTGTACAGTGTAAGCAGGGACATAGATAACTATCTTGAGGGTGATTTTAAGTACGACTTTGATATAACTGGGTTAGAGTTTTTAAAACGGATAACTAAATGTAACTTCGATACCACTAGAGGAGTTAATTGCAAACTGTAAAAGCCTGTTGCGGTTGTCCAACCAATGGTGAGGTTTCATCTAGAGAAGCCTTCAGATTAGTAATGTGGAAAGGGTAAATATGTGGTCATTGATCCACCCACACCTGTGCCTCCCCAACCTGGAACAGTGTCCCTCCTAGGCACTAAGAAAGGGTGAAAAAGGACTTTGCAGGGAAAGTTATTGATTATAACAGTACTGATGTGGTTACTCTTCCTGACTGTATGTTGTTTCTTGTAAATAACTGAGATGATTTTAATACAGGGACAAGTAGGAAATAAGGAAAGTGAGGTAAATAATACAGAATTAGTTCACTTCACACAACAGTTACATGTCAAAGCTCATGTGAGCCCATGAGAAACATGATGAACATCACTAAGAGGAAAGGCATAAAAAACAGCAGAATGAATGATAAACGCGTTTTGAATGCAATTAGTCAATAATTATGTATGGTGACCTCTTGTTGAAAGGGCGGATATATTTGGATTTAGAGCATATGAAAACAAATGTATCTTATTGACACAAGTACTGTTGACTCTTACCTGGAAGAACACACCTGAGCTACTGTTGTGGACATCAGATCACATAACCAACTTTCTTGCATTTTGTCAAGCTCTGTGTGAATCTCCCACTTGGGGTCTACCTGACTATGCTAACAATTTTCACCTCTTTGTTCATGAATCTGAAAGGTGTGCTCCTGTAGCTCTTACCCAGTAGGAGGGTGGGCATAAACAAAATCTATACATATGCGCAAACTTCTCAAACACCATAGATACAAGTGCCAAAATGCCTTTGTAGATGAAGCACCACAGACACACAAAGCACAGCATTTTTTTGAGCTAACAAAAGTTGTAAAGTTAATTTCTAAACACGTAACTAAAGGAAAAGAAAAGTGTGCCTCTGCTGAGGTTGACCTCCCAAGTGTGCACATAGGCGACAAGGTGTATGTGAGGAACTTTGTGCGCAAACAGAAGGATCACAAATTCAACGTTTCATTTACTGTTACAATGGTCACTCCTACTGCCCTTCAGGTAGATGGCAGGAAGCCAGGGCTCCATCTATTGAATGCTCACATGAACCCTAAATAACGCCAAGTACTGCCAGCAATGTAAATGGAACAAGAGTGGAGAAGACTTTGACCCTAAAAATAACCCACTCCACCTCTGCCTCTAGACAATTTTTTGAGCCAGCAAAATGAAAGTTCTGTATTTTTGCTTGCTTTTTTCCTTTTTTGTCTTTTGACAATATTGCTATTATTGCTTTTTTATATGGAAATATATGCTACTTCTATTATCAAACACCTGCAAAGAGAAATGTCTATTCATATTAATGTATCTCACAGTATTCACATTAGGTTGTTAGATAACATGTAGTATCAACATATGTCAGATATAGGATTAGAAAGTACCAATAAATCGTGTTTTGTGTGCTCATTAATTCCTCATTCCACAGGATCAGATAGGTTACAATGAACTAAAGAAGCACCCACAGGCAGTTTTATGTTTTTTACATCTCTACACATGTAGGATTAAGACCCGAATGCAGCCAACACATGCTAGGGTAGTACATGTTTTAGTTAATGCTACAAAATATTACTCTTTAGCAGACGGTTTATATATCCTTACATGCAGGCAGGACATTAAGAATGAGATATCATAAATGAAGAAAACAGGTCGCCCTAAAACTGCACAATGGATACAAATGGTTTTTACGATTTTTAGGAGTAACACATCTACCCACCAAGTGTAATAGTTATTTAGTAAATACTTTACCTCCAGATTGTGCTCATAGGCCAGTATATAGAGATACAGGGTCAGTTTATGCCCCTGATCAATAGCATTCTGATAATGAATTTCCCTCAAGTGCCATGTCTTTATGGAATGGTACTGATATTAGTCAGGATGCAGTAAAGAAAAGTGTGCGCATATATGGGACAATAATATTGCTCAATACACTGGATCATACAGTGAGTCCTCAGACAGTCATGAAATTAACGTCTGTTTCTTTATGTTTGAGAGGGAACAGCACCATTATTGTAGGACAGAATATCAACTGCAGTGCCACAAAAGATAATACTGACATGCAAGGGGTATTTCCATCCTCATGGACTTTTACTGGCAGCGTGTAAAACTACTGTACACTCATTTACTGCTGAATTGGAGCCACCTCTGTTCACTGGTAACTTTGTTCGCCTCTGTCTTGGTAATTCTGGGAGTTAACCTATCTATGCTACATGAACACCGATGAGCAGTTCAACAATTCTGTTATATCATCACTGAATGAGAAGAGCATCAGAATATTATGACATTACCACTTGGAAGGATGTTCCACAAGAGTACAAGTTGTTTAATGACGCTCAGTTATTCTTAGGCAGTATTCTGCCATTTGAACAAGCAAAGGCAACTGCTCGATGACTACAAATAACAGATGGAAACTTCTAAAGACAATCAATACTACAAAAGATAGATTTAATGCCATGAAGGAAGAGCTGCGTGCCATGAGATGAATGATTATGCAGCGTTGTTATGTACCTGACCTTATGATGGCCATGGAAGGAGGGGTATGTGCCAAGACAGAAACTGCTTGATGTATTTATGTCCCAGCAAATGATGGAAATGGAACTTTGTCAGATGACATACAAACTATGCACAATCTACAGAAGAAAATGGGAGATGAAGGAGATGCCCCATATAATTGATTCAGTGGATGGTTTGGTTTACTACTATCCTGGATGTCAGGACTGTTAAAAGTGTTATTTCCAGCTCTTTTTGACACTGTTGTTGATATGTTGTGGTATTCAGTTAATTATAGCATGTTGTAGAAGGTTCAGTACAAAGGCAGGAGGGATGTTTACAAGATAGAACACCTACACAAGTAGTAGATGCTCAGGGCAATACCTATTATCTAGTGCAGGTTTAGGATTAGGGACAGTAGTTGAAATATCATCTAGGGGGAATGTTAGAGAGGAAACAAAATGTGAAGAAGATGCACCCTCGCAGACATTAGTAGAGAGTGTTACTGAGTTATACCTGGTAAAAGAACAGTGCAGACTTAAGTTCCACCATGATGCAAGTTAGGTGAAGAGTTCACTGGAAAATAGAGTGCATGACCCACAGGGTCTTAGTTAAAGGAAATGCTTAGAGAAATTTATGGTCACAGCACACCAGCACATATTATTTGTTCTTGGTAAATTAAAGATGTGACTGAAAGGATATGAGCAGGAGATAGAGTTAGCCAACTGTGCATAGAATATGATAAGGAGCCTTGGGAGCAGAGCAATAAGACACTCACACATTTATATGAATGAAGCAAATAAATGGCTAGTTAAGCATTGTTAGAATTACGATAAAGAATGTGCAGAGAAAAGGTTAGGAGTTGGAGGTCACAGGTTAAGTGATATTTTGTGAAAAACTGTCTGCATGTTCAGTAACCTATTATTGGACCTTTTGTAAGAGACATTGGCCCTCATTTTCACCCCCAGGGTTAATGTGATGGTATCACCGCCAACAGGCTGGCGGTGCATACTGTCACATTATGAGTGTGGCAGGTTGGCCACAGCCAACTCATGAACCCCTGGGCCAGAGATGTGCATCTCCGACCCGGCGGTCCACACATGACCGGCAACGGTATAATGAGCCGGCCTACCACCATGGTTTTTGCAGCAGTACCACCACCACGAAAACCATGGCGGTAGGGCTACCGGTGATAGGGAATTCCTTCCGTCACCGCTAGAAGGCTCCCCCAGCAATCACCTATCCCCCCCAGAAACACACCACCCTCAACCCCCCACAGAATCACACTGCCTCCCCAACTCCCACCCCCCTGAGAATCACACCGCACCCCAATCCCCCTACCCACAATCATGCACACACACACACACCCACACGCAGGACGCACCACCACATCCATACACGCATTCACTCACACATGTTCACACGCATACACACTAACATGCAGACATGCACTCACCGTAACATGAATACACGCATTCACTCACATGCATACAACCATGCATATACCACAACACTCACAGATGCACACACACACACATTCATTCACACACGCAGACACCACACACTCACACACAACACCCCCCACCTTCCACCCCCCTCCCCTGACGGATTCCTGACTTACGTTGTCCGGTGAGGTGGTTGTCCGGTAGGGAAGGGGCACTGCTACCACCAGCAGCTCCCCGCCAGCAGGACACCATTTTAGTCAAAATACAGCTGGCAGCGTCCTACTGGCGGGGTGGTGCAGGTGGTAGCACCAGCAAGGTGCTTCAACTGCCAGCATGGCTAATGCTGGATTTCCGCTCTTATTGTGGTGGAAATCCTGCAGTAGCCATAATATGGCGGGTGGAAGACCGCCAGCACTGGCGTTCTTCTTGCGCCTTTGCTGTCGGCCGTTTCCTATCATAATGAGGGCCATTGTTTGTGTGACTATATAAGCAGCTGTCTGTGACCTGCCATTTGAGACCAGCTGTCTACCTATGAGGGAATAACTACTCTCCCTGATGCGACAGTAAATCTGCTTTTGCATTGCCAAGAGAAGCTCTGTTTTTCTTTATTTTAGTTTCCCTACGACAATATGGGTCAGCTAATGAAGGACACAGGACAGAATCAGGTCTTGGGCAAAGAAAGCAGTGAGTTAGTCAGCGGCAGTGCTTAATTTCAGTCGATGGTTTCTGGTGGAGACCCCTGGAACTATTTTTCGTGGACCAGCACTTAATTTGCTGCAAAACACATTTATAGAGAACAGGTATTATTTCTGCACAAGACATTCACCAATAGCAAAAGACAAAAAACAAACAAACCAGAAAGATGGAAGAAGAGAAAGACAGAAAAATGTCCTGAAGGAAGATAAGAGGAATGTGCAAGAACAAGGTAAAGGGGTATGTGGTGGTAAATTAAATAGGTATGAGGTGGAATAGATACCACACAGCCTTGGTAGTGAGTGTGCCAACATTTAGTTTCATCTGCTGTCGGCTTCTGAGCAGAGCTTTGGCCACTGACACTCATTACTTTACAAATTAAGCACTGGTCATTCGAGTACACTGAGGGTTTTGTATCAGAGACAGGGGAGAAGGATATGTGAAAGATGGGAGTGAAAGTACTCTAAGGAGATCAGTTTGGTGTGAGAACAGAAAGAGAAAACAAGAAAACAGGAGAAGGAGTGTTAGGGCAGTCTGCCCTGGTTGACGAGACTTTAGAGACAACCAGTTCCTGTCAATTGTCCTCAACTGCATAAAAGCTTTAGCTGTAACTTGGAGGGGTAGACCTGCATTGTAACTTTCGCTACACATTCAAATAAGCACACAAACAGTTGTTTCAGGATGAAGGAATCAAAGTTAATGCCCAGAATAGAACAGTCAGAACTGGCACAGTTGGAACTGTGGACTCAAATGGCATCTTCAGCTTGTGCTATAGATGGTCCTTGCCAGGATTTCCAGTTGACCATATATCACTGAAATTTAAAAGCAAAAGTGTGACAGAGAATCAGTAGACTTCAGTACTGTTGGGGAAAGGGTTGCATGCTAAGTACCTCCATCTGATGTTTTGGAAGACGAGGAACCACTTAACATTACATCAAAACACATGATAAAGACACACCAGTTGAGGTCCAACACTCACTTATTGAGATGCTTCAGGTCAAGTGGTATGGCTATGAGAAAGAGAGAAATAAGCAAGAGGTAACAGCGAAGGCAGCAGCCAAGTTGGTGCAGCACAAACTTGCAAAGAGAAGGGGCTGTAGAAGCAGTCACCATTCAGATGACTATGATATAATTGTTTGATTATATGGGTATTGTCAGATCAGATTTAAAGACTACACCACCCCATATACTACGATAGATGACAGAGTATGGGTCTGACACTAAAACAATGTAGACAGAGGCTAGAGCAAATTCTGCTCACTACACAAAGATATCAGATGCACTAACCATCAGGATCGGATATACACATCCCATCTGAAGAGAATACCACCAGGTGGCATCACTATTAGGCACCAACATAATGGAGACATCAGCACAGGTATTAGTACCCCTTAAGGACTGAAGAGGAGCTTCTGAAAAGATAAGGAGTACCACTGAGTTGGATAAAGATAAACATTCATTAACTGTTAATGGCACCAAAGTCCAGCTCTGGAATTAGACACAGATTTAAAAGAAAATGATAGAGCGCGACGCTGCCCCACATTTGGCAGCGCCGGGCTGCGTCATTTTAAAAAACGCAGGAGTGCTCAGTATTTAATAGAATACGGCCCACCGATGTGTTGCCCCCTGCGCTGGCACTTAATTTGCTGCCAAGCACTAACGCAGCCACCCCTGCGCCATGGTGCAAGAATGGCTGTCCTGTGGGGAAGGTTGTTTTTGTGCAGGAAGGGACACCTTCCTGCATAAAAACAATCTTTAATGGCCTTTTGCTCTTTCTATGTGTGCATTCTGCAGCACATAGAAAAAGCAACAATCTAGGAGAAATGGATGAATTTCTCCTTGTTGCGCCATGCTAACGCCACCCCTGGAATGGCATTAGATTTTGGTGCTGCCTCAGGAAGATGCGGCACACTATAGAGGTAGTTAGGGAACTAGAGTCAAAATTTCTGACACTAGTTCTGAGCTATGCAGGATTAGTGTCGGAAATTGTGACGCTAACCCTGAAAAGCCCATTGAAAACAATTGTGTGCCTCATTTTAACGCCTGCACTGAGCAGGCATTAAAAGTGCAGAAATAAATGACACAAAGAAATGTTTTTGATTTCTTTGTGCCATTTTTTCACACACACCCCAACGGGAGAAGCCCCCCTTTGCATTCATTATGCTAGGCACAGGCATAATGTAGCCCAAAGTGTTACAAAGTGGCACAATGCATGCTTTGCCCCACTTTGTAAATTTGGTGCGGCCATTTTAGCCTCGTTGGGCCATATTAGCGTAAAAAAAAAAATCCTAATGTGGTACAAGGAGGCGCTAGGGGCTCTTTAATCAGCCCCCTATGATGTAACAGGAAAAAAATCATAAGGGGATTGTTTGTGGAGGAGTAGGCTCACTCAGGATGCTTAAAAGAGACGTGGAGTTCGGAAAAAAACCTCCCCTTGTGTCTCATTGATTCCAACCTGGAGCTATTGTACCAATCACTACAGGCCCTTCATTGAATGGCAGGCATGTAACAATTCTCTTGTGATAGCCACAACTTATGCCATTGCCTACTGAGTGACTATTACACGTTCTGAGCTTGGGGCTGGGGATAAACGCTAAAGGGAGATTTGGTTCTGACTTTTACCTCAGGGAGCATTTACACACATATATCATATATCATGTGCGGCAGACGGTTCTCATGACAGCTGAAGAGCACTTTGCATTTTAGCTCCAGAGCTTCAGCACCTCGCAACAACAACTGCATCTGTGTCACACGTGGCGAAAAATCCAAACCATGTATTCATCCGCGCTAGCTTGCGGACTGACAGGTTTACACATCGCCGCGCCTGATTTATCAGCATCGTTAGCATGTCAGTGACGAAAAGAGCGCATGCTTTCATGCGCAACGAAAGCTCTCTTCGGTCATGTCGAAAACGCCTTCATTCTTTCAACACTGTCATAAACACATATGTATACAAATCACTGTGTGAAGCGTGGTGAGAACTATTGAGACGTAAACGCGCACACTTCTTACATCCCTTTCGCTCTTCTCACCTCTACTACCACCCCCCCTCCAGGCCACCCCCATCCCCTCCGAACGAACCCACCCATAGAATAACGATTTGGAAGCATTGCTTAATAGCAGGAAGGTCAAACAACATATTTAAAAAAGAGCATCGAGCGAGTACACATTGCACCTACAGTGAAGAATCTCATCTTTAACATCGTTCTCGCACACGCATTTTCTATTTTTCAACTGCGCAATTAATCACACAACAAGTTACAATGGCACGATTATACCCCCGTGCTTCGTGGAAATCATAATATTTTCATTGAAGACTTTTTTTTTACTTCAGTGTCAAAAATACAAAGCAAAGAGCTCCAACAGATTAAAAAAATGCATGGTGCACGTTGCATTTAGTGCGCACGCCATATCTCGGGATACAATACCGGGATACTGCTCCAGACGGATCTATAACATGCATGCAAACGCAGAGCACGAGCGGAGGCCAGCCTCTGACACAGGCTGGAATTGCGCATGGCTTTAAATAGAGCCCATTTAAATGCACAGCATGTCTCCAGTGAACTAACATGGTAGGGTCACACTGCTGTCATTGTGTTCACAATCACTACCAGTCACGCTGCCAGGACGGAATCGCTCAAATCAGCGTTGTCTGTAACGTATAATCCCTTCTGGCAGTAGAGCAGACAGCAGGATTCCTGCATGGTCCCAGCCTGCACCATAGCGAATCATGCCGAATCATTATAGCTCACAGAAGTATCATCCAAGGAAAGACAGCGCGCCGTTCAAGGAATAAAAAAGATAATACGCCTCTTCCACCACCGCAGTGCTCTTTGTGAGTATCAATGGATCGGACGAAGGGTCTTTATATCTACAACAATCTTCATTTTAGCATGCGATCATCGGACACGCCCATCCACGTTTGATGTTTAATAAGCTGCAAGAAAGGTGCAAAACAAAATGATTTGTGGTCATTATAAAGTCCAAAAAGGTACATTTTGAATATAAAAAGCGGAAAGCGCCTCCTCTGTATGGACGTAACGGGCAATATCGAATTTATTAAAACTATTGGGGACACTACAACGTTAATGTCACAAAGTGAGGGCTGTTCGTTATACTAGTAGCAGATGGGATGCAGGTAATTGCTTGCTTTCAGACACGTTCCCTCGTGTACACACCCACACTGTCCCTCATTTGCAGCCACGCAGTACCTTATTTGCACCACCACTTTCTATTATAACGTCAAGCGTTTTGTTGAAAAGCTTATTGCGTGAGTTCAATTCAGAGCATCTCCAGCCTAAGCGATGTTATGTATTTTCAATGGCACGCACTGCACGAGGGCTCGTGGGATACTGAAGATTACGCTCCTCCTTTCTTCCCGACATACGCAGGCTGCAGCAATGATGAGCTCATCCCCGGGGCGCTCAGTTATAAATAAAAGCCCCACGTGTTCTCGTAAATAGCAGCGCGCGCCTAGCTGCACGAGAGCAGCGGTCTGCGCGACTAATGGAAGGCGCGCCCTAGAGGTCTATCAGTACGGGCGCGCTTTATAGCACGTAGAGCGCATCTCGTTTATCACCCTAGTTCTTTACAATGGTTTGTTTATTTTTCCCTACTGCGTGTTTGTTGCATCCCCCCATCTCCGCCCCACCCTTTTTCTAATTCGTCGGGGTGTCTCTGAGTGACAAGCGCACCCGCCCATCTAAGTGAGAGGAGGCAGAGGACTCCGACGGACGCGCGCTTTATTTACAGATGACATCACCTTGTTTGTACGCGGCAGCCTAACTTAGAGGGGGAGGAGAATCACTGAAACAAGGCGGAGATGGGGTGGTGTTGGTGAGAGGTGTGTACGTGACGTCACATGATTGATTGGTGTGAGCGGGAAAGAGGGTGGGGGTACACGTGGCGTCAGAAGCTGAGCCTGTATTGTTGGCGAGTAGGAACTATAGGACAGACAGGACGACTGGTGAATCTGTGAAATTTGTTGCTTTCCACTACACACAAAGGTGCTCCATCAGTGTTCTGCTGTTCCCTCTTTTCATTGTCTTTCACAAACGTAACAGTAAAGGAATAATTTCTCGACCAAATGCATAGCTGCCAATATTTCAGATTGCTTATGTGTGAAATTTTCATAATTACAGTGTAAATACGAGTGATATTTCAACTACCAGTGACACTTTCTTGTGTGCAAAATTGAGCTATGAAGAGGGAAACATGTAAACATCATCAATTACACCAATTTGAGCAAGAAACTCCCAAGGATCTTAAAATTGCTTCAAAGCACCAGGAAAACTCTAAGAAGATCTTAAAATTGCTGCAGAGCACAAGTAAGGGCACTAACAAGCAACTCTTAGAGGATCTTAAAATTGCTGCAAAGCACCAGGAAGGGCACTAACCTAGTGCCGTTGTAACATGATCGTACTGTAAAATAAATGTGTAACCACAATATGGTCTGTAGGCTCTCTGTCTCACATGGGACCTGACCACACCAAACAGGCTGAGAGGCCCCAGCACGGATCTCTGCAGCTATCAATAATTAGTTCACCACTGTTAGTAGCGCAGCCCAGACCACCGTTGCACGGGCAGCCTGAGGAGAGCAGTGAGCTGAGGCTCAGTCAGGCTGTAACTTTTAAGAACTTTAGTGCTTGCCTACAATTAAAATCAATAATTTACCAACCCCACTCACTATCAGCTGAGCAGTCCCACTCAGAGCGCTGTCCAGCCCCGCTGCAGCACCAGCACAGCCCGAGAGCCATGAGCTACAACCAGGGTCAGACAGGTTGGGATACTGCTAAATATATTTTTCTGTGCTTCAAAATTGGACCCGTCATGACCTGACGAATTAAGGGGAAGATTTAAGAAAAGTGGTGCTGCACCCAGTGCAGCGCCACTTTCCTCGCACCCTTTAGCACACCACTACCGCCACCATGTGTGTGCCATATTTAAAATACAGTGCACCATGACTCAGGTAAGAGGGCAATAGCATCGGAAATTTTGATGCTACTGATGTACTGTTCAGGGTTAGTGCCAACATTTTGGTGCTAACCCTGAACAGTACATAGGGGCTCATTGTAACTAGTAGTGTGCCCCCTTTTAACGCCTGCACTGAGCAGGCGTTAAAAAAGCCGAAAAAAATGATGCAAAGAAAACCTTTAGGTTTTTTTGTGCCATCTTTCTGGCTCCCCTTATTGGGGAACGGCCCCCTTGCATGCATTATGCCTGCACAGGCATAATGTGGCTCAAGGGGTTACAAAGTGGCACAATGCATGCAATGCACCACTTTGTAAATCTGGGCTGGCGATTTTGGCTTCGTAGGGCCACATTAGCGTACAAAAAAAAATGATGCTAATGTGGCGCAAGGAGGTGCTAGGGGCACTTAAATATGCCCCTAAATGAATTGTAGTGTGACTACTTGTACATTAAAATCATTATATAAATGACTATGAGATGATCTCATGATTGGAGTATACAGCTGAGCGGAGCGCAGCTCAAGTCCCACTGTGGCACTGTCCTCAGCACATCCTAAGCAGTGATTAGAGTTGCCTGTAACAGGCTCAGCAGTGATGATGACCCTCTAAAATAAGGATAAATTACCTGAGACTGAATAGTGACAGTCCGTTGGCAGAGGGAGTGAGCCACAGTAGGCCTGGGCCAGTGTCAAATAGAGGCTGCAGGCACCAAACTCTCTCCCGCAATGGCTGCGGTCCTGTCCCGGACTCAAGCAGCAGCTTGATGAGAGAGGCTGCAGGTATCATACTAAATGGCAGCACAGCGGATAGCGGTGAGAGCAGCAGCGGGCTCCAGCCAAATTTTAAAAAAGTTAGCATAACTGCTGGCCAACTATGCCAATTATAGGTCCCGTCTCGGATGGCATTCATTGGGCAAATCTTGGGGCACATTGTTCAGTCTCCACAATAACGCCATCATGTCACATGAATAGCAATGCTGTGGTGACTGGAACTAGCGAGCTCAGCTGAGCCAGCCCCGCAGCAGTCGGACACATCATTGAGCACTCGGACGACCACTGCTGTAATACTGTGCATGGTCACGCTCACTACTAGCTTCACACAGGCTTAACGCGCAGGTGGTCAAGGCGCTAAAAATGCATGATTAATGCATTTTAATGTGGTGTCGTGGACCAGTATATTAAAATGCGTTAGTCTAACGCCTGATGCGTGGTACTTGGAAGGGCTACAAATGGTCTTTTATTTGTAATCTTTCTTATAGTTCATCCGCGTAAAGTGAAGTAGGTCTGTTTAACATTATCCCCGTAGTGAGTGTCTAGTGATAATGCGTCATTATTACAAAAAGTCTGCTAGGGGGCAGGCAGTCCATCCACAGTCTCTGCAAACGCACAGCTGTATGCTTCCAGCATATTCCTAGTCTCATGAGCACATAAAAACATGGATAGTACTACTCATTAGAGAGGGACAATAAATAGGGGCATAGCATAGTAAATAATTTTAGGAGGATATGAGTCGGAGGTTCCAAATAAGTGACAGCGTGCCCATTGAAAAGGGTGTGGAGAGCTGGGATATGGTTTGGGCACAGTTAGGACATTTAGGCCCAGATTTATACTTTTTGCCGCAAAACTGCACAAACGCAGTTTTGCGTCAAAAAGCTCAGTGCTGGGTAGCGATGTTGTTTAGCGCCATCTGGGCGTCAAATTTATACCATGATGCAAGACGGCGCTAAAAAATGGTTAGAGTCAAATTTTTTGACATTAACCATTGCGCCTTGTTGTAAGGCAAAATTACGTTAACACCGCAAAAATGACTCTAACCTGTTTTACGGCATGTAAATTCATCGCACAACGGATATGCACCATTTTTAACATCTTTAGCGTCAACTTCAGATGCTAATGGAGAAAATATTGCAAAGGAGAGGCAAAATGGACCCAGAAAGCCAGGAGAGACCACAGGGTGATCCCATTCAACCAGGAACCAGCCAAGGAGACACACACAAGTCCCAGGGGAAGGAGAAGAACAAGAGAAAGTGTTGTTTTAGTGCAAAGGGGCATGAAATACTTGTGAGAGAGGTGACTGAGCACCAACATCAACTCTTTGTCACCTCCAAATTGCCAACTAGTAGGACAGAGGCAATCTAGCAGCAGATAGTTGACAAGATCAATAGTGTTGCAGAGGTGAGGAGAACCGTAACTGAGTGCAAGAAATGCTGGCATGATTGCAAGCACAGGACAAAGGAGAAAATGGTAAGGAACAGGAACCCAACACTGCAAACTTGGGGTGGTGGTCCAGCGCCACAAGAGGAAGTGGATAAGATGGAGGAGATGGTTGCAACGGTCATCCCAGAGAACTGGTCACTGGAATCGCAGGACAGGACAGCACAGACTACCAGGAAACACCACAAATGCAGGGTAAGTTGCATGGGGGAAATTAATGCTAAATTGTCAAGCGCAAGAAGGGGGAGGCACATAGGACACACTCAATGCATGTCAAAGGAGTGCAGAGGGACACATTGCACATGAAACAAGTTGCACCATTCAAATGTAAGCAACACATGTACATATGCAAATGAAACAAAACAATAATGGTAGTACTGGTAATCGTTAATGCACTTCCACAATAGTGTCCAAGTTCGGTGAGTAATTATATCGAACAATGGTGCAAGTGGTCTAGTGCGCTACCACCTATGGGCACAAATAAAGTGTATACAGGTATACACAGTGGATACATACATATATATGACCACAGCACACAGGCACAAATAGAGTTGACATGTACATATGCCTTGTTTGTGCCTTCCACCACAACACATATACAACCTGGACATATGTTAATCACCGGGGCTAAATGCCTACATGTACTTATGCAGCACATAGGATGGAAGGCATGTCTAATTACCGTGCCTCTCGTCGTGTCATCACAACATCCCTTGCATATAGTCAAACAAACCACACATACAACACATGGTGTATGACTGTGAACATCATGGTGTACAATTTCACATTGACGGGACGGGAATGGTTCATGGGTAAGTCTGGTGTTGGTAAGACTGCCAGTGCAGTGTACCCTTTGCGGTTGGCAGCATGAGTCACACGTTGGGATGGTGGGTGGAAATCTGTCTGCTCATGGCAGCTCTGTGAGGCACCTACAGCACCATTGGTGATGGATCAAATAGAGTCAGTGCCAGTCTTGGGGTGCATTGGGTATGGAAGGACACACTGCCCTTAGCCCTGCAAATCAGGCAGTGGAAAGGGCAAAGGGGCAGGGCATAGGTCCCCCTTCACTGCCCATGCCAGGTGCATGGGCTGTGCAGGGGCACACCACACCACATCACCACCAACCGTTGCATGGGGGTTTCACCGCCATGCAGAGGCTGGTGGAAAAATGGGAACATACCTGGAGGGTAGCGCTGATCGTAATACTGGTCTGGTGTCACAAGACATGTGTCAGTGCCAGTCTGTAAGCAGCCAGCAACCTGCCAGTGCCAGACCATTGGCCCATGGGCCATTCCCCATGGACAACATGTGGCACTACCATCTGAGCTGTTGGGGGTGGTCATATAGACAATGACAGTCAGATGGTCATAGGACTGCCGGACTTGTAATGAGGGTCCATGTCTGCACCAGTATGACTACTGGCAAAATCACCATCAAACTTGCTCGAGGCCCTGACCTATGTTCAACTCCAGTTAACTGGCTATGTCCATAAACTAATCTACCATCAGGCACTGTCATGTAGAAAATGATGTACACAGCAACAAATTATACTCATGGTGGCCATTCCTGGGTCCACCCCTGCGCCTGTGTCAATTTACCTGCACTGCCACAATGCTGCCTCTCTTGCATCATACTGCAAGGATGGCTGCATTGAGGGGGAGATCATAGTTGTGTAGGAAGGAGCACCTTCAGGCACAGACAGAAGATGAAATGGAAATCTGCTAGGTCCATGTGTGCTGTGCAATGTAACACATACACATCAACATGAGGAGCTATCAAAGGAAACAACAGCATAGAGTCTTGGCAGTGCCATCCCTGGGGTGATGTAAGGTTTCAGTACCACCCAGGTGTATGTGTAACATGTAAGACTGGGACAGGGGCATATTGCAATGTGTATTGCTGTGCCTTGACCACTGCAACACCGATTGCAAGGCCCTACCATGCAAATGGATGCATAGGGAGGGTCGACAATAACAAGATGGTATCAAGCCACCAAAAGGATTTACATCACACCTAGTAGATATGATGCAGCCAATTGCGTCACCTTCGCTTCCCCTCATGTGACACTCAGGTGGAGCAAAGGGCTGATAGACTGCAACCATAATGTATAGGAACAATGTTTGGGAAGTAAGATGACAATGAGCCTCCAATAGCAAGTCAGTGACGTGACCTGTCAACTGCCACAACACAGAAAGATTGATTTTACACCATCTCATTGCAGAGGATGATGGCTCTCCTGCGATCTGCCTGTCCTGGAGGACTCCCATGACCTAGATGACCAGCTGACAACCTTCAGCCAAAAGACCCTCCAAGAAGTCTTGGTATCCCTCCAGACACCACCTCCAGTCACAAGGAGGACAAATAATGTGGCAGCCATCCTAGATGCCCCACCCAACACCCCAATAGTACAACCTGCCAGCACAGACACAGCTGAGAACATCAAGGACCCAGGGACCAGCTTTGAGAGGACAGTGGTAGGAGTCCTGTGTGAGCTGACCAAGCAAGTGCGGGTGGGGATAGAGACTGTGGCAACCAGCCTTGAGGGAATGCGCACATGCTTCGTTACGGCCAATGAACATACTGCAGCCAAATGAGGCACACACTCCCCACTGCTTGGAGTCCAGCAGTGTCTGAGGGACATAGCTGTTGCCATGAGGCAGAGACCACAACAATTGCCCTCTTAAACTGGCAGCAGCGTGATTGAGAACAAGCTGGACTCCATGCCCCGGGAAGTGGCCTCCCTCAGGGCAGACTTGGCTGTCTACCACCAAAATCAGCAGCCCCTCCTTGCTGCAGTGATGCCATATGTTGTTCCACAAATGGCAGCTGGTGGGAATTGAAATTCCACATCTTCAACCACTGAAGTGTGTGTGGCCTCCTCTCCCTCCCCACCACCACCAAGGGCAGAGGAGACACCACACACATTGGAGGATGAAGATGTGGAACAGATCATCTTCACTCGTAAGAGTTCCCGGTAGCAACAGCCTGTGCCACATTAGCAGTGTTCTCCTTTGTCCTGTGCTTGAGATAATGCCAGTGTTAGCACAGTTGGATATGTGCACTCTTCACCCACACACTGTTGACCTGTCTGCTATGTACTGTCATTGTCTCTCACTTACCAATTGGCAATTCTTGTTCCTCTGCACTTAACAACACTTCACCCAAGCATGTCCCATGACATGTCCCTCAACCCTGGACTTGTGTTGTGTCATAATTGTATGGATTTCACAAATGGGGTCACTGACCTGGACATTGTAAATATAGAACTACAACACTTGTAAATAAACACCTCCTACACAAACAGCATGTCTTTGTGTATTGTGATCCATCTACAATGCTTAGTAATTGTGATGTGTGTAACCATGTCATTAGTCACAGAATATCGGTACAAGAGAGCAGGACTGTGGGGGCACATAGCTACACATAAGCTCCCTAACATGACAAGTGTTAATGCTGGTACCAGTAGAATACATTGGTGTGATACAGATGTACTTAACCTCATTAGTGATTGCCATCTGTCAGTTTTGCATTTACCGATGGTTGTTGCTTTTGGTATGGTGCACCTGCAGCCCTTGCTGCATATGTTCTCATCCATACTAATGTGCATACCACAGACGTGTCCGTGCAATGAGTGAGGTCATGTTTACTTTGTGTCAAGGCTGTGCCCCATGGCAGTGGCAGAACAGATTACCATGGATAGACTGTGCAGGCTCAACTTCTTCCATTGGTTAATATCACTGGGCAATTCATGATGACCATAGTTACCAATGATGTCCACCCCTCATAACACATGTTCCATGCAGCCATTGACACTCTAACACTGAGTTGTGACAGTGTTCAGTTCAAACATGACTTAATTTCTATTTTCAACATCCCCAAACTCAGGTGTGGGCCCCTACATACATCCTATTTGGACATGATGTAGTTGGGTGTGATGAGCTATTGATTAGCAATTTGGCAACGTGCATATACAGTATAGGTTATGGTCCATGGATTGTGTCCTTCAGTTGTCTCACACCAGTGATCAGCTGTAAGTGATGTGTGTGATGGTGGCAGTACAATGTTACACATCACAAATGATGTCACAACATCACTTGTCAGATTAGTAACTGTTACATACTTCCTGAAGTAAGACTCACGTTCCTATGGTATATGTAGTGGAGATTGAATAGACTAAAGCAAGATTGGTTGTATATGTGAAGTGTTTATTTACATACTTAACATGGTGATTTCAGTGATTCTTATGTGTAAAAGTTGTCAACAGTGTGCTGTCTCCGGCGTACCCCAGCAGCTGTGTTGTGCTGTTCCCCCTCCACATTGTCAGCACCATCTTCCTCCACCTCCTCAGGCAGGTCGGCAACCTGGTCATACATTGGCACGTTCATTCGCATACATATGTTGTGCAGGATGGCACATGTGAGGGTCATTTTACACACAATGGGTGGGGTGTAAAGGAGGCTGTCTCCTGTCAGGTCCAGGCATCTGAATATAGATTTCAGGATGTCAAATGTCCTTTCCACCACATTGCATGACTGACGGTGTCCCTCATTGTAGGCACACTCTGCTGCTGTGTTTAGATTTGCAAATGGGGTCATCATCCACGGCTGGATGCCATAACCCTAATCAGCTGCAAAGGATGAAAGATGTAAGCTGTTACAGCTTGCAACAGGTTTTGTATGTAGCATGGCAGTTGTCAGTTGGAGTTGGTTGTGACTCAGACATGTTTGTGGTAAGGTGTGAGTTCCTGGCCTTGTGCTAAGTTTTCTTAGCACTGTTTTGTTGGACATGAAAATCTTGGGAATTGACTCAAGGACCTTGGACATATCATCAGGATTCCTAACTGATGCTCAGTATGTATGTACCATGTGCTGCATAGTGCATCTTTGTAGCAGAGTGCTATTACTAGAGGGGACATGACACATCCTTGCAACACAATGGGGTCAGATGTGGTGACAACATGGTAGTGCCATACAAAGCCTGGACATCCCAGCCATTTTGACATGTGTCAGTATAGATGAAGTGCCACAGTTAAGCCCATTTTAATGAGTAAGTGACAGTGCATAACACAGCTCCGAAACGGGCAGCACTGTGCTGCATCATTTTCACTATGCAGGAATGCACCATGTGTAATATGTTACAAGGCAACCCTTTGTTGTTCCCTGCGCCAGCTCCTAAATGCAACCATGCACCAAGACTGCCAACATTTCACCAGTGTGCTTGGGTGGCTTCCCTGTGGAGGTGGATTTCTCTATATATATACTTTTTTCATGGGCAATTAGCTCTTTCTGTGTGTGAAGCAGTCTGCAGCATGCGTAGGTGGCACATTCATTTGAGGTCAAATACCAGTCAACTTCCTTATTGCAACCTGTAAATGCCACTCCTGGGGCGGTCTTTGATGTTGGCACTGCCTCAGGTTTTAGGTGACACCTACATCTGAGTCAGCTTGATCATGCTATGTATCTTGTGGTGACACACCTGCAGCAACACACATTGCACGTCCCTTCCACGCACAGTGCAGTGTGGGAGGGGGCCCTATTTCCAATGTGGCCTCAAGTCACAAAAGAGTGGTCATCTGCCAACTTGTACAGACAGTGCAGACCATGACAATTCTACCAGGGGCTCTTACATATGTCCCTTAGTGATCTTGAGTGGCAGCTGATGTTTGTGCCAGCCATCAGGTGTCCAAGGGTGTGTTTCCCATTGTGTCTGGATAATCTACATTACTACCAGTGTCTCTCCTATCTTCCAATACATGAATCATCAATTATACTGTCAACACAGGCACAGTGCAGGCTATGGGATGGGGCTCAGCTACTTTGCAAATGTGTCCCATAGCACGGCGCATGTAAGGTCAATAATGTCCTAAATACTCCTACAAGGACCCAATATACCATCCATGATCTGCACTAACAGTGACTCTGCCCCATTGTGGGCTATTTATTGTTTACGGCACAGACATGATGGTGTTGTGGGACAGTAAGTGATGCATGTGAGGTGGCACTACAGTAGGTGTGGTGCCACTTCTCACAAATCTGGCACATGGTATGTGATGGCAGTTATATGGTATTCCTATGTGTGTCACCCAATGCATCAGGCAGATGTAAATGCACACTACAGGTAAGTCAGGTTTTTGAGGATGAGATGTAGTTGGTAATGGCACCAGTTGTCTGGCATTGGATGTTTGTTGTGGGAGAGGCTTTCACGGTCTGAATTAAGAAGTCTGTGCCTATGTGTGACTTTTGTTACATGCGCATGGTGTATGCCATTGACATTGCTATGCTATTCTTTGTTTGGTGTAATGTGTGTGTGATGTGCATGTAGTGGCCAACCTGTGGGCATTTGTAGTGGTTTGTGGACATCTTCTGTTAGCCAAGGGTACATGTCTCCACCTGTTCTTCACGTGGTGTACCCTGTCAAGTTGTGGGTGTGTTACGTAAACGTGGATGTATGTGTTTGTGCTTTGCACTGATTGTGCTGTACTACAGCATGATGCATATGTATTGTTAGCTGCACATCTGTGTAACCCTGGCCATGTGTTTTGGAGTGGTGTATGTCTTGTGTGTCCTACAGGGTTGGTGTGTTGTGTGTATATTGCTAGGTTTGTTGACTTACCCACAAGTAGGCCATTGCCATATTGGCCATCCTGGAAGTGTTTGTTGATCCTGCTGTGCCTGAATATGTAGGCGTCATGGACACTACCAGGATACTTGGCTAAAATGTTTGTTAATAGTCCACGGTGGTCCACTACGGCCTGCACATTTATGGAACACGTATGCTTCTGGTTTCTGTATAAATGTTCTGTTGCAGCCTATTGCACCCAGAAGCTGTGGGAAGCCAGCAAATTGGTAAAATCCCTGTTTTATCTCCTGATGCATTTGCTGGGTGTTGGAGAAGCAGATGTGACGGGGTGTCAGAGAGATGATTGCATCTAACACCTTTGGAAGCAAGACTGAGAAAGACGGCTGTGACACACCAGCAAACAGTTCACACGTTGTCTGGAATGAGCCACTTGCCAGCATATGCAGGACAGCTAGCAGCTTTGTTACAAGTGGTATATTATGTGGTGTCTGCAGGCTGGCTGTGATCTGTGGCTCAATGTGGTGCAGAGGGTGTAGTATGCCTTGCCAGTTGAGTTGGTATGTTCTAATGAGGTCTTGTTCCCTGAGCCCAAGGATGGTTGTTCTGTTCCTGAATATCCTCTCCTGTCTGCTGCATTGCCTTTGTGGGTGGCATAGTGGTGGTTGTGGTTCCTGCAGTAGTGGTGATGGTTGCTGTTGTTGTCCTTTGCGTCGTCTCCTGAGCTGGACCAGTATCACTTACATCTTGTCCTGTGGGTTGCCAATTTGCTTCTGTGTGTTTTCCTTAAGTAGTGGTATGTGGGCCTTCTTTTTAACGCCTAGTCTGACCCAGGTGTTAAAATTTGACACAAATCGGGCCTAACGTCATTTTCGTGGGTCTGCCTCCCACCCGTGCGCCATTTTTGCACGGGAGGATAAATATGGCGCTAGGTGCTTAGAGTCATTTTTGGGATGGGAACGACTCCCTTGCATCTCATTAATGCAAGGTGGTTTCACTCATCCAAAAACTGACGTTAACTCCAATATTTTGACGCTAGACGGGTCTAGCGTCAATATATAAATATGGAGTTAAGTTTGCGCTGAATGCGCATCAAATAAAATGACGCTATTTCAGCACAAACTGTGTATAAATATGGGCCTTAGTTTAGGGCTCGTAAAATTAAGGAATATTCTAAGTAGGCATAATATATTGAAAGAACTCTCTGCTAGCGAAACAACTTTGCACATCTCTAAGCAATAATATGCTACATAACCCACCTGACTAACAAACAATTGTTAGAAAATGCAATATGCTAAGCACATGACATACGGCTGCTTTACAAAATGGCACAAATCAATGCCACGTTCCTATTGTGTACACTAGTACAGTGGTGCATACACTAGTACAGTGGTTCTTAACCTGTGGTCCAATGACACCTGGGTTTCTGCAACACCTACTCAAAGAGCCACAAGCACTAAGAAAATTAAATGATAGTAGCATAGTATAGTAGCGTATTTAAATAAAGAAGAAAAATGCAAATTGAAAAAATTCCAGCTGCAAATAAGGAGTTTGAAATTGGAGGATAAAAATGAAATTGGAATCCTTAGACTGATTTGTGAGAGCAGTGTAAGTACATCAACAAGAATATAGTATGAACGATGGGAATATAGTATGAAAGATGGGTGGCCTCAACTAAATTTAGAAAAGCTCCTACCTTTCCATTTAAATTATAATTCTGATTTTTTGTATTTGTTAGTGAATTATATATTTCATATTTTTTTCAATTTGTTTGATGAATGTTTGTTTCTGTATTTTTGTGTATTGTTTTGTAGGTCAAATGATTGCTTACCCCTTTCTAATGGCAAACGTACTGTACTGAGATGTTTGTACAAAAGCTATTTCGTTGTGTTTTTTTTGTTTACCTTATCACAGCTGTGTGTATATATGATTGTCTATTAAGGAGTGACTTGGCTTGTGTAATTTACTGTTGCCAGGTGTTAGTTCTATGATCTGTCTTTGGCTCTGCATATGTGTTATCGAGCCTTAGGTAAGGTGGACCTCTCTTTTCTATATTCATACATTTCCTCCCCCTACTTTATGGAGGAATACAAATATACATTATATATTCTTCGTCAATAAGTGTTCCATTGATATTTTTTCTAGAGGATGAGTTTTTATTTAATGAAAGGACTGCTCTCCCACACCTGACTGTTGGGAAAATGACATTTGCAGAGGTTTTTAGGCACTCTCTTTTTACGTTTTTTGTATTATTTGTATATAGTTACACTGCATTACTTTTTTTGATGGGTTTATGCCTTCTAGGGGCTAACTTTATGGTTACATGACCATGCTTCTTACAAATGATATTTTGGTTATGGTGCCCTCTAGGGGCTGTTTTGAGCATTACAGTCTGATGCCAAACGTTTATTTCTGATAAAGGTTTTAATGATAATTGTATATGTCCTAATAATCACTTCTTATTACAGTTATGACTATAATTCAAGCTAATTTAACATCCTTGTTACACTATGACTGTTTGAACACTTCTGATATGTTTGGATGACCCCTCTCTTTTATTTCTTCTCTGTGGTTGTCTTGTGTCTTTTTGGGGGGAATTGTGTTAGCCAGCGAGCAACTCTGATGGTGGGGCGGTGAAAGTGGTATTTTATTGAAATTAGCGTGGCAGATTTAAATTAGGATGCAGAATGGCAACATTTTCATTTTTGCTGCAGATAGAGGAAGAAGGTAAATGGAAGTGTTTTAGTTATATGCAGGGACACTGGAAATATAAAGCAGGAAAAGACTAAATTGTGAGGCACGGTTGACCAATGTATGTGGCAAGAAAAGTCCAGTTATAAATTTACTATGCCAATAGCACATGCAAGACCTATTGCATTGCAATTGCTTGTTTGCTTAGGTTAGCAGTTGTACTTAATCTGTGGTTACAGAACAGCATCCCCTTCCATGTCTCTCAGCGGCTTGAAAGCCTCAAGGAACTCAGAGAATAAAAGACCCAACTAAATGCTGGAATAAAGTGCTGCAGGACTGACAGACTAGGACTAATTAGATCTGACTCAGTTAAGGGTCTGGCTTTCTGAGCCCTGTATCTAAGTAGCACCATGAATGCCCTGCTGCCTGAATCACAGATGAAAGGTATTTTATTGTGGTGCGGGTGAGAGGAGGAGTTAGCCTCATTATACACAGATGTCCGTAATACATTGCATCAGGCCACTGAGGCCCTTGAGCTTACAGTGACAGGGGGCCGCCAGAACACAGCATCTATTTGAGATTTTGCGACAGGGCCCAGGACAGGATTAGTTGAAATTGGGACACGTTTTTTTATATTGCTATGACATCTTAGAAAGTAACCAAAAGCACTGTGAGTATTTAAGAGAATACTGAAAAATAAACCAGTATAAGATGAGCTTCTGCAGTTTAAGAGTATTGCCAGCAGGCTGCACACAGTTAATATAGGCTGGCAGAAAATGTGCAGAAACATTGTTTGAGTGGTTATACTGCTTTCAAACGTTATATTTTTAGTAACAACAATCAGACTGTAACAAGTACAGGCTTCGATTAAAAAGACACGTTCCAGAACTGGCAACAATCTTACAGTACCCCTCAAGAAAAATAACTCATTGTCACCTTGAAGCTTAAAATGACGTCATCGATTAAAGCCTATCCTGGCTCCCAGACAACCTTTAGATTGGCTGATTAACCTCTGGCACTTCTTTCAGATGTCATATACCTTGGAGAGAAGGCTTGTTTCTTCTTTAGCTGTCAACCCCATATTTCCCTTCCAGCGTGAGGCAACTCAAGGTCCACATTAATGGTTCAGGAATGGAGGAATTACAATAGATTGTGTGGGAGCTGTTTTGCCAAAATTAAAAAAGCTTGAGAATATCGATCCCAATAGATTCTGCAAACTTTTACCTCTGATTGTAATATACAATTTCATTTTAAACCTAACCAGGAAGTTCCCATTTAATAATTAAAAGATATTAAGCAGTCAGTGTTATGATAACAATAAAGGGAACGAAAACGATACTTATCATCCATTTTAACTTAGCATATTTCAGCTCAGGCACATGGCAATGATTGACTGACATAAAGGCATACAGTTTCGGGGCTATGGGGATAACTAAGCATAGGCCATGGAGATCAGCTAAACCAAAATTGGCTAAATCACAAGATTTTGAGTTTGAATTAAAGTGTATAAAAATGGCCCATTTGCTCACTTTGAGGCCTTTTGGATGCAGCTCACCACTTTTAGAGAGTCTTTAGAGTCCTTGACATGCTGTCAGTAATTCAAAACTCACTGTTTGGAGTATGAGTGAAAGTCTACGAAATTTGCCAATTTGGTCATTTTGAGGTCTTAAACGTGTCTTTTCACTATAGGGGATGATGTAAACAACATTTGGAGTCATTTTTTGCTCAGGCGAAAAATACAGATTTTTGATGAAAATTGATGCCTCAAAAAAGTACAATACATTCAGTTTTCGAATGATACAGCTTTCGACTATTTATGAGTTTTGGATGTCGATCTTCAATTTTTGACCTAAAGTGCCATCTGATCTGATCTGCCAAGAGCAGGCTCCTTCTTCTCCTTTATTCTAATTATGTCTTACTCAGTCACAAAACAGGTAAATTTTTCAACATGTATGTAAAAAAAAACTCATGCCAGAAAAGCTTGGCTTGCTATGACAAGCCGTGTGACAATGTAACATATTATAGGGTAGCCCAGTGTCCCCTAGGAAAAAGATGATATTGGTAGGGATAATGCATTTTCTTTCTTGGTTTTCAATATATATAGTGCAAGTTAATCGATGTCTGCACTGATTTCACAAATTTAAGCATTCACAAGAAGTGGGGGGGGGTCAAACAATAACGTATACCAAATGTATTGTTTGTTCATAAGGTTAGGGAACTCCAAGGTAACTTGCGCTATTCTTATCATGTATGGCAGGGGGGTACTTTATCCCTTATAATAAATGGTCAGACCATCACCTTTCCCACAAACCACTTAAATCATTCTTACTAAGTTCTTTTATATAAAAGAGAATGCATGTTTGCAAACATGAAGAATAAAAACAGAGTATATAGTGGTAAATAAATACACCAATTTGATTCAAAAACTTTATTCATTCATAAAAATATGACCACCAAAAGTAAAATACCATCATATATAACAAAACATCCCAAAAAATAATAAAATGATTAAAAATTGTAAAATAAAATAAGACAACACATTCCATCTTAAGGTTGAAATTGTGCTTAATACATTAAAAAAATCTGTCTTAAAATAGACAATGTAATTAGTGCAGCGCTACACAGCAATAGTGCAAAAGATATTTGTCTAGCAGGAGTAAAAGCAGCGACATATAGAGAGAACTAACAAGCATCATAAAAGCTGCCCAAGCAAATTCCTTGCCTTTAACACCAGCCGCAGGAAAGTAAATACAATAAACACAATTTCCTCTTATGCCAAGGACTGCAGGTAGTGCAGGGCTGCTGCGCAATAATGCGGGAAGTGCTTAATCAGTAAATGTTTCAAAACACGGGATCTGCAATTCAAAAGAAAGGTACAAAAAAGGTACATGTAAAGTGCTGTGTGCTGATTTCTGGTCACATGGACATGGTGAAAGATCGTGTGACCAGTCGTTGTAACAGGGGAAGGTAGTGCAGGGCTGCAGTGCAAGAATGCTGGGAGTGCTTAATAAGTATAGGTTTCAAAACACGGGATCTGCAATTAGAAAAAAAAGGTACAAAAAAGGTACATGTAAAGTGCTGTGTGCTGATTTCTGGTCACATGGACATGGTGAAAGATTGTGTGACCAGTCGTTGCACCAGGGGAAGGTAGTGCAGGGCTGCTGTGCAAGAATGCTGGGAGTGCTTAATAAGTATAGGTTTCAAAACACGGGATCTGCAATCAGAAAAAAAGGTACAAAAAAGGTACATGTAAAGTGCTGTGTGCTGATTTCTGGTCAAATGGACATGGTGAAAGATCGTGTGACCAGTCGTTGCACCAGGGGAAGGTGACTAGTCTATCAAATAGGCTGAATCCAAACTTGAGAATGATAAGTGACGATAGTGCTGTAACTCATCAAACAAGAACAGCTGAATGTTCCTAAGTGGCTTGAGCTGCAAATATAAAGCAGCAGAGGAGGACTCTGTTACCTTTGACCACCTCTTGCCCTCCCAGTCAGTATAGCACTTGGTCCTCAGCGATTTTTTAATCCACTGTGGAAAGAGTTCGAGACGGGTCATCAAACAGATCCCGCCTACCCAAGGTCATGGCAGTGTTCTTAATGGCCCTCAACCAGAGAATCTCTAAGCCCTGGGAAAGAGTCAGACAGGCCTCAATTAACATTCTGTTCAAAGCTAGGGCCTCATTTGTCCAACCCCTGGCTACTATATTATTGGGCATGTTCTTAAAATATCCTCAAGGTATAAAACCCTTATCTCCCTGTGACACAAATATTTTAAAAATCTGTGAGATATTTGCTGCAAAAATATATTAGAATCAGTTTGATACAAGTAATTTTTTTTAAAGGACCTAGTAGTGTGTAGAAACATACAGAGTCTAACTTTCTGTAACTACCTAAGGGGTGCAGAAACTAAACATGTTGCCACACATATCTCCTTTCTGAGTGTCACTGTGCAGCTAGAAAAACAGAACAGAAAGAAAAAGGCACACTTTGTCTTATTGTATAAAAAGCTGCTTCAAATATGTTCTGTGACCTGCCTTTTCTCTCAGCTGCTTGCTCTGGCAGCAGGCATTGTGACATCAGAACCCCACTCTAATAAGTTATTGAAGTTGAGTTCTGACGTCTTTTCTTTATAATCGGCGACTGGTTGCTTCACAAGTCACCAATTATAAGGAAATTACAAACAAGTTTTCAGAAAGGGATTACAGAATCCAATGTATTGTAGACAGATAATTATAAGGCACTATATAGTGTGATGACAAACAGTAAAGTGCACAACATTGTTTTCATACAAACATATAAAAAAAATCACAGCAAGCCAACCACATACAAAAATTATATGATAAGTAATTCAATGCCCTTATGATGATGCTTCATGCATGTGTTGAAGCAGATTTGCTAATTTAGAAAATTATTAATGATATATATGTGTTTACTAATGGAAAATGCGTAGAGAAATTAATCATAGTGAAAATAATGTGCACGTTTGAAAATGTGCCCTCGGTGTGTGATCACCATGTGTGCTAAAATGACTGAAAATGTGCAAAATAATGAAAAGATATGAGAAAAATGTAATAATATGTCATAATGAGATGTATAACCTATGTTTTCCATTAATTTGTAGAGTTAAGTTAGCTGAACTGAGGGCCTAGTCTCCTTAGACCTCACACACTGAGAGTAGAAAACAGTAACCGTGTTTGTTCCGAAGTTGCTGTGGACTTAGCCTTTACCCGCTCAATGTTAAAGTCGCTTAGCTAGAATATTCTGCAATGTACCAGCGGACAGGAGATGATGAAGACAATTGGATACAATTATGTGTAGAGTAGGCTAAATGTACTTTCCCAGGACTTGAACAATGTAGCCACTGACTGAACAGGAACATGCAACACTTTTGATGCCTTAAGGGCCGGATGAGGAGAACATCGTAAGAACAACCAATCCGCATCTGGTGAACTGAGACATATGAAAATTAGTAGATTTGGTCAACAAAAACTATAGGTTAAAGTCATATCTGCTGACTGACCGACCAATTAGCAATTAGGGGGATGGACTGAGAGATTCTAATAAAAAGTCATGACAAGGGTAAAATCAGAGAGTTGCGGGGAGAGAATCGATGACGTCAGGAGACGCTGTCCGATGTGCTGATATTGGGCTCATATTCCGTGAGCCTGATCTGTAGCTAACTAATTGATGACCTGAAGATGAAGACTGACTTGTTGCTGATCCATCCTGGATAGGTAGCTATGAAAATATGACTGACACATTTTATGCCTTTTCTTCTAGGTACCAACTGCACTGATTATAGATATTTTTACTTAGATAGATTTTTTACAAATGAATGTTTTCTCAAAAGGTTTTTTGCATCAAGTCCCACATGCTGATGCTAATCTTGTTTAGGTAGGCTGTTGAGGGTGACCTTGACAGTGACAATTGACTGACAGACTTAAGGGCATATTTATACTCTGTTTGCGCCAGATTCACGTCATTTTTTTTAATGCAAATCCAGCGCAAACCTAACTCCATATCTAGCGCCATATTTATAGAGTTAACGTCAGTAGTAGGAAGGGATACCTTTAATCATCATATTAAAAGTGACAGTTATCCCGCCCCCGGAAATGACGTCATTTCCGGTGGCTGGGACTTCCGGTGTCCCTGAAAACCCTCCCCGGAAGTGACGTGGGGGTGTCAAGTGGGATGTGCCCTCATGGTGTCACGTGTTAGCCCCCCTTTTTTTTTTTAAATGTTGCATATAAGGAGCTGGTTAGAACCGGCTGTCAAACCGTGAACCAGGGCTGAAACAGTTTGGCAAGGTGCCATGAAGAGATACAATCCGCTCGCAAGAAAAGCCGCATCCTCAGGGGCCCTGAACACTATTGGCAGATATTACCGGACCCTAGCCCCTCTTGCGATGGATGAGAATGCACAACAGGGTATCCCTGCCACCCAGGATACTGATGTTACCGGTTTTGAAGAGGAACTTTGCTATCGGCATGAAAAGCTCAACCTCAAGGATGTGTCGACCCTGATATCCCCTATTAAGGGGGCCGACAGCGACAGCAATGCCTCGAAAGATGAATTAAGTGTTGCATCTAACTTCATAGACATTGAAGATGTTGAAGAATGTGTAGCACCACCGAATTCGCCCATCTATGAAGACATGGGCGTCCAGGAGGACCCCGAGTCAGAGGCCGTTATTGTACAGCCATCAGGTGTAAGCTCCGGCGATGTTTCTACCCCAATGGACCTCTGCGACTCCCAAGATTTCAGAGGAACCTCTGAGTGTGACGCGAATATGGAGGTTGGTAATGACAGTTTTTTTTTATTTTTATGCCTGTATACTCTAATGTCATACTTTTAACTAATAATGTGTCTTGTGCTTTCTGTTTGAACCCTAGAACGTAGCTGAAGAAAGAGAGCCTCTAGAAGGGTCAACTCCAAAGGTTAACGCCGTAAATTTTTACTGCTTATGCTGTTCCAGACAGTCTGAAAGTATTACAAGCCAGAACAAAGAGCCTCGTAAGAAATGTGTCTGCACCTACACTAGCCGCGATTTTGAAAAGGAAGCTCCGGGCATACCCTGGGCCACCAAATGGCCAGTTAAAGGTTTTGCAGTGGCCACTGTGAACGCTTGTGTTAAACGGGATTATTATGATCTTTGTTACGGGCATAAAATTAATGAGCCTCAACAGGAGGCTCATGAATGTTTATACGATGCATACACAGCAAGAATAATTCGCCACATTTGTAGTCGGATAGACCCTTACCGGGTATATAAGTTGTTAAGGGTTGTGTATGGGCTGTCTGCTGTGAAGAAAGGTGTCCACAGTGATATGATTAAGGTCTTGGCTGCGGCTGTCAATGAGATCCGAGACGCTGCTGAGCCCTGCTCAAAACTCGACCGCATGCACGGGATGTGTCCCCACTTTGACATAAGTATGTTAGAACGGGTTATAGAAAGACGAATGTGTGACATTTATTATAAAAACAGAAGAATGATGTCTTTAGCCCCACGAAAGCTGTTTAAAAAAAATAAAAAAAATAAATAAATAAATAAATAAATAAATAAAATACAAAAGTAGACCATAAATGTGTTACTTAACGCTCCATACTTACTCACTTTTAGGCGGGGAATCCGGGTATCGAGATGCAAGATGTCTATGAGTTACACCCGGGCTACATCTGTATCGGGAGATTGATTTTTGTGCTGGTTAAAGAAAGAATAGCTGAAATACATCCTGTGACTCTGCGGTATCTGAACATTTCGGAACCTTCGGCCTTGTTGCAATGTAGCAGTCATGTGTGTATCGCCAAGTGGTGTATCAATGGACGGCTAAACGCATCTGTTAAATGCCGGACCTCGGACAAAGATCACAATCGAGAGTTAAGACTTTCACCTGAGACGGGGATACACGAGGCTTTGGAGAACATGACTGAAGATTATCTCACAAATAAAGGTTCTGAATGGTCCTGGCTAGAACTGTATGAACTGTTGAATTCAGTCAGTATCCTGAGTGTTCAGAGTTATAGGCGTGGGGAGCGGGAAGTCATGTCTAGAGCTATTGAGAGTATAGCTATAAAAATATCAAAGTTTGTGGCGCTTAGGGTTTGTAAAAGGACATGCTCTGAGTAACATGTGTAGTGGGTGTTGTACTATGTATACGATTGTAAAAAGACCACAGCGGTCCAGCATTATGACATCTATAAGCTATGTAGCACAAAATGTCAAATACACGTTGGTTGTGTAGCCCAGCCGCACTTTTATGTTTTTCATGTTTAATAAAATGACCTTACACAAAAGAGGCGTCTTTCATTTCGTGGTGTTGGTGGGAGACAGCATGACGGATGCGGATTTAAGGAAGCTTTATTACGATAAACATGGGGTTGGAAGTTTCGGAGGCTCCGAAGCTCTATTTAGAAGGGCTCGAGCTGAAAATGAATCTGTAAAACGTGCCAGTGTGAAGACTTGGTTAGCTGGGGAAGAGGCTTATTCGCTGCACAAACCTGCCAGGAGACGCTTTAAGAGGAGGGCCACCGTTGTTAACGCACAGCTCGATTATCAGTGGCAGGCCGACATAATCAGTCTTCAAGATCTAGCAAAACATAACGATGGCGCCATGTATATATTAACAGTCATAGATGTCTTGTCCAAGTACGCCTATGCAGAGGCATTAAACGATAAAAGTGGTACCAGCGTTACATCTGCTTTTAAAGACATCTTCGCTAGCGGGCGTGTGCCCCAGAAACTACAAACAGACTCCGGAAAGGAATTTTTAAACAAACATTTCCAAAAATTATTAGACCAGCACGCTGTTCAACATTTTGTAACGCACACAGAGGTAAAGGCTGCTGTTGTAGAGCGTTTTAACCGTACCCTAAAGTCGAAGATGTGGCGATATTTCACCGCCAACAACACCTACAGATACGTGGATGTTCTAAAGGCTTTTATAGATGTTTATAACGCCACCTACCACAGGACAATCAAAATGGCCCCTGTTAAGGTAACAAGGGATAATTCGTTAACGGTGTGGAGAACAGTGTACGGTGGGCGTCTCACGCCGAAGGTCAAGAAACCGAATTTAAAAGAAGGGGATCATGTCAGGGTTTCAAAGTTGAAGGGGGTCTTCACCAAAGGCTACCAGCAAACATTCAGCGATGAGATATTCATAGTGGAAAGTGTGCAGCTTAAAGAAGGGATATATATTTACAGGTTAAAAGACTACGCTGGGGAAGAGGTATCGGGTGTCTTTTACACCGAATAGTTGCAAAAGGTGCCCTACGATCCGAACAGGGTGTACAGGGTTGAAAAGGTTCTGAAAAGGAAAGGGAGCGGTGCCCGGAGACAGGCGTTGGTCAAATGGCGTGGGTGGCCCGAGAAATTTAACAGTTGGGTCCTGGCCAGCTCATTGCACGGTGTGTGAGGTCAAGCTGTAAGCGCCATGTTGGAGAACTCCCCTTTTTATATCACGCTGCCATCCAATGCTTCGAAGGACATGTTCCCAGACAATCAGATTTCGAGTTATACGGTGAAACTTGCAAAACCAGTGGATTTGAAAGGCCCGTGGGAGGAGGCACTAACGGAAATACAGTACCCTAGAACTTGGAATACCTTTACAAAGGCTGATGTTAAATTTCATATAAAGCGCCCTCAGGATGCCCTGACCTATCACCTGTCTTTCCCACACGGCTATTACCCTACCGTAGCGACGGTAGTCGAGGCCATCAACAAATCTATAGGCAGCATCGAGACGTATGCGAATATATATCTGGTATTGGATTACGTTAGAAGAAAAGTGTTTCTTAAAGCCCCAGAGCTCAGTACTGTGTTTAAATGTAGTGGTAAATTACAACGGGTTTTAGGGACCGTACAACATCAGCAAAGGCAGGTGGATCCAGACCCTACATGTCCCGATATTAACGGAGGATTTTATACACTCTACGTTTATAGCGATATTGTAGAGCCGCAGAGGGTCGGGGACAGTTATTCACCTTTGTTGAGATGGGTCCCTGTGCAGGGCGAAAATAACACGATGGTTAATATACAACATCACAAACTCGACTATGTTGCAATTTCTAAAAACCATTTTGACACTATAACCATCATGGTGTACAACGATCAGTCGGAGCCGGTTGCCTTTTAATACGGGAAAGTTATTGTCAAGCTTCATTTAAGGCCACGACGCGAAGGTGACTATTAGACAGCTGCAATGGTCATCATGAAAACCTACGGGGATCCCTCTATGTACAGGGACTATTATAGAGTTCAGGCGGGGTATGGAGGCCCCCAGCCCTACTTTCAAGGGGCTCCGGTTATGTATGGGGCGGGATTGGGTGGTTTCTTCCGGAGCATGTTTAGGAGAGCCATGCCCTTTTTGAGAAGAGGGTTCGAAATTGCAAAACCTCATGTTAAAGCGGCTGCTACAAACATCGCCCAGGATGTCGTGGGTAGTGTAACGTCTGCAGTAGCTGAACGCATGAAAAGACAGCCACAAGAAGGAGCGGGGTTGCTGTATAAAGCGCATGGTGGTGTTAAAAGGAAGCGCAGGGCTTCGAGGCGTAGGGGTCCACCAAGGCCCTATAAGAAGCGCCGGACTACTTCAAAAGGCCCTCACAAAAGAAGAGCCATAAGACGGAAGAGATCGACCAGGAAAAAGAGAACTCGTTCTAGTGCAAATATTTTTTAAAACATCGATCATGGCCTTCGTACACTGTGCATCGGGTGAATGTGCCAAATCTGAGTTAGATCTGTTTTCTCTCAAACCCACACAGACCAGCATTGAAAACTGTTTTTTCATGGAAGTGTCGCCGATGGCCGCTCTGACACCCTTTGCACCGATAGAGTTTTATGTGTCGGGGTCCACGGATATGTACCTTGATCTCAACAACACTCTCCTGCACCTCGTCTGTAAAATAACCAAAGCGAACGGTGACAACATCGAGGATGATGCTAGAGTGGCCCCGATAGCCTACCCCATCGCAACAATGTTTAATCAAGTGGACATTAACCTAGGCGATCGCCTCGTCACACAGAGTGATAACATGTATGCCTACAGGGCCTACATAGAGAGTATTCTAAATTATAGTCGCGATGCGCTGGACACACATCTTTCAGCGGGGCTCTTCTACCGAGATACCGAAGCGCATTTGGAGAACACGGCTTTGGACGGGGACAATGAGGGATTTAAAAAAAGAGCCCGCTTCGTCGCCGGCAGTAGGCATTTTGACCTCCTGGGGCGCGTACATTCAGACCTTTTCTTCCAAGACAAACTGTTAGTCAACGGTATCGATCTTAAGATCAAACTCAATCGTAACAAAGACGCTTTCTGTCTCATCAGCGGTGATGCAGAGCAGTATAAACTGGTTATATTGTCAGCGAGCCTGTTTGTAAAGAGAGTGAAAGTGTCCCCAAGTGTCAGACTGGCCCATGCTGAAGCTTTACAATTATTGAACGCCAAGTATGCCATTGAAAGAGTTGCTCTGAAGATATTCAGCATCCCCGCCGGAACCCGATTAACGCAGCAGCAGAATCTATTTCTGGGGCAATTACCGAAACTCATCATCATAGGGTTTGTGGACAATACCGCTTTTAGTGGCGTCTACAACTCAAACCCTTTCAACTTCAAACACTATGATATCAACTATGCTGCTCTGGTTCACGAGGGCGCCGTGATCCCCGCAAAACCTTTCACGCCGAATTTTGGAACATCAAATTTTGTCCGGGAATATCTAGGACTGGTCTCGATAACAGGGAAACAGCTGAGGGACTCTGGAGTAGTTGTTTCAAGAGAAGGGTATGCTGCCGGCTACACTCTGTTTGCGTTCGACCTGACGCCTGACATGGAAGACGGCGACCATTACAACCTGATCAAAAACGGAAATCTAAAAGCGGAAATACGTTTTACACAGGCACTGGCGGCCAATGTGAACATGGTTGTGTTCTCGGTATTCAACAGCGTTATCCAGGTCAACCACGCCTGTCAGCTTATGTTTGACTACCATTGAAAGAGTGTAAAATAAAAATATATATATATATATTTTTTTTTAATATATAAAATGGACACTACGGAGATACGGGACTTCTTAAGTAGACATAAACATGCTAAGAAATACTTTCTAGGGGTATACCCTAGCGATGGACTACCTGAAAAGATAGGTCCAGAAAGGCCCCGCACCCTCGTCTTTAACACCGATCCCCATTACAGGTGTGGTGCACATTGGGCGGCTCTGTTTCTGGATGTGGACAAGGTTATAGTGTTTGATAGTTTAGCCGAATTCCCTGAGCATAGTATTTATACAAAGCCGATATTCAAATATGTAAAAAAAGCATCACCCACTGTTGTGTATAATAAACTTTGGGTACAGGATCCTATGGCCATCACATGTGGGGAACATTGTATATACTTTATTAGTAAAATGTCTGAAGGTATAACGTTTAGAAATTTTTTTAATCTGTACTCAGACGATCTAGTAAACAACGATGGTGTTGTTATGAAATATGTGAATGAAAACTCCAGGACAATGTCGCACGTTGTTAAAGCAGAATATGGTCTTTGTCAAAAGTGTAAGGTACTGTAAAGCTGTTATTTGTACTTATGTGTGCCTAAAATAAAAAACATCTTAAACATGCTTTCATCCTTGACATTTTTTTTTTAATTCACACTGCGCACATTTTCAAACCATTTATAAACAAAAAGATGGCAGACTACTGATGAAAATTTAAAAGTGTTTATTACAAGCATTTTTCAACACTAACATTTACAAGGTTAAACATATAAAATGAAGCACAATTTTTCGAACCGTAAAAACTTTTAACAAAAACTGTACAGGTGTGCAAAATTAGAGCGGTAGCCAGGTGTTCATTTTGAATAGTCTCTTTTTAGGCTCCATAGGAAGAGCAGCACTGTTCCGAACGGGTGTTAGTTGTGGAAAGAAAGGCGATGTCGATATAGCGGGGCTCCTTGTAAAAACAGCTGGGGCCGGATCTTTTAATCTTTCAAGCTTACGGCGATTCTCTGCATTACCGATAATCGTGGAGGGAATGTTGAGTTCCGCAGCTGCACTTAGGAACTGCTCCCAGCCTCTAGGAGCGTCTTGTGTCGATAGGGTTTTACCGTGTGTGAGACCCCGGACCAGATCATACATATGGGAACCAGCAACCGGCTGCCCTTTGTAAACGAATTCACCATGGTCGTTCCAGGTGGTCAAATCTTTAGTAGTAGTCATTTTACTGAGCAACATTTGAGCAGCCCCTCTATATTTCTGACTGATATTTTTTAAAAGGTCTAAGACAAAGGCATTCGTTGTGTGTGTGGGGCCTATGTCTTGAGACGCCGTAGAGGGTCCTGGCTGCTATTCAGCATCTGGGGTATACAGTGTCAGTTTGTTTTTTTCAGAGTTTAGCTGCTTGTAGTATTGTAGAAAGTTTTGAAGGGCTCCTGAGTAAAGCCCTGCTTTGTCGTGGGGTTTTAAATCAGTTCGGTTCAAAATGGCTTTGATTTCAGCATCGAGACGCTGCGTTTCGTTTTTGCGTATGTCCCAGACATCCGTGTTAGAAGGGCCAAGATGTTCCAGCTGTTGCCGTGGTACGAGGTACATTTTGTGGGCGTGCTCCATCAGGACCTCGACAGTAACCCTGTGATTAGGGGTATAGCTATACCTAACAGCGACCCTAGAAAGCCTCCTGACTGTTTGAACAGTTTTCTTTTGGAAAGGAGCGATGCCCTCTTATTGCTGAGCTTCTTAATAATGTGGCGCTTCTTCTTCAGAACGCAGAACTGGCTCGTTGATATCGGGACATTACTTTTTAGGGTGTTTAGGGCTATTTCTGAAATGGCGGCCACTAAGTCGTCCGAGGCAGCGCAAAGGATTGCTTTTCTTTTAGAGGGGCTGGCTGTGATCAACATTTTTAGAAGGCCTAAATTACGCCGCAACCTCGCAGACATTGTGGGGTCCTTATATTACAAGGTTTAGAGTGTAAATGTTATAAACATCTTTTTACTTGTTCTTTTTATAGGTTTTGGGCATTGTTTTAGGCGTGTAGGCGACAGGGAAGTCAGGTGGTAGTATGCCGGCTCGTAGTCTGTAGTCTTCAAGAGTGTTGGGTTTCAAATCCACCAGTAAGTAACCATGGGGTTTTGCTGTAGCATCGTTAAAGGCCTTCATGAAAAATGGGGTGTTTCCCGGGTACATTTGTTTAGCTATAATTGAGATCTGAAGTTTGTCTCTGGGGTTTTTAAATAAGACCAGGTATGAGGAGTTGAGAGTTATTGACCGGCTGCTCTTGCCCTTGTAAAACAGGTTCTGCACTATATAGCATATGCTCAGATTACGGTGGTGTGAATATTGCGTAAAAGCCCGCTCAATCTCTGGGTGGTCCCCGCCTTCACGCATGAGGTCATCCACCACGACCATGTTTACAAGTTGTTTTGGTAGCAAATCATCGTCGTTGAGATTATCGGGGATACCCTCTATAAACCGAATGTGGGGCAACTTTAGGGTGAGCTCCGTGTAAAGATCCTGCCAGCATGAATAAAGCCACACAATGTTGTTAGGGGTCTGAGATAAAACACCGGGAGCGTTTTCTAGCAGTTTCTTTATAAAAAAACTTTTACTGCTATTGGAGGGACCTGCTAAAACGCAGGAGAATGGGTGTTGTAGTATAGTGTCCATATCTGGGTGGAGTTCGAGCCTCTAATGTCTTTTAGTAACCGTAAGGCAGTGTTTTGTAGTCCGATGTGAGGACCTGTTTGTTAAACACTACTCTTAAGGTTTTATACATAGGCTGGGTTGTAATTTCCCATTTTTTCTTGGACCTGACAATGCTCGGGTGGTTTACAACAATGGCTTTGCTATTTTTGTGATCGCTCGAGGCGGAGTATTCGTGCACCAGACCCTTCAGACTGTCAAAGTTTATTTTAATCGTATTGTTGACGTTTAAAGTGATACCTTTGACTTTCATGCAAACCTTGTTGTTTGAGGTCTTATAACTGTACGTCTTAGGGCCTGATGAGGTAAATTCCTGTATATACTCCCCCTTTTCGAGCTCGCTGGTCAAATCCCCTAGATAATCACCCAGCGGAGGATCTTCATCACCCTCTTTACTCACAAAGATAACTGAGTCAGTGTCATGGTACAAACACCGTTCCTGAAGCTTGTCCAGCAACCTGTAAAGCTCTAACCTGGCGTGAGCGGTTGTGAAGCAGGCTATAAAGATGTTTATATTGTTACACGTTGTGGGGTACTCTTTGGCGTATTTCCAGCATAGAACGGCCGTCTCGTCGTCAATAAATTCACAACTGGATATGTTATAAACTGGTGTGAATATATACTTAAAAAGCTCATCTGGATCTGTGACGATGGATGTGTTTGACAAATTGGTACGCTGTGCGAACTTTCCCCACAAGGAATTGAGACAGAGCTTAGCTAGCTGACGGCGGGCGGGGTTAACCTTAATGAACGCCGGTCTCAGTTTAATACCCTCGCGAGCTTTGTAATCAGCGATATACTTTTTCTTTGAGGCCTCATCGACACACCATTCTGGATACCCCAAGGCCTCCTGCTTGTCTCTGAGAAACAAGTTGATGTACTCAGAAAAGAGCTGGGTTGTTGTGTTTGGAAAGTGCCAGATTTCCAGGATTTTACCTAGGCGATACCCTTTCTCTAGGGCCGTCTGCACCTCGATGGTACACCATGTCCCTTCCAGCACCCTCTGCTCATCACTATGCAGACATTCGCTAAGCTGTTTACTTTCAGCGCAGGTACGGCATAGGGGGAACATTAGCTTACCCTCGACTCTATAAGGGAGCACCGGAAAGTAAAGTTTCCGCGGTGGGTGAATCTGACACTTAATGATTCCAAAGTACTCTTTGAGAGGTTTAAAGTTCCGGTATATGATTGTAGGATGGCCCATAGGGTACAACTTCACCTTGTTCACAAACGGATACAGACTTGTGAAGTCGTAGTAATGTATTTTCTCACCAGGGCCAGCTACACGGTACAATTGAATGGCGTTTGTACGACCACCGAATAAGGCGTCACGGGGTTCCAGCGGTGAAGGTAACTGCTGGCTCTTAATAAAAGTGCTCAGTTCACCATCTTTCGATAGCTCAGTTACCCAATCATGTTCCCAGAGAGTTCTCAAAACAAACCCACAACTCTCAATATACTGCGCCTTCGCCATAGTCCTGCAGTGCAGATGTTCAAACGTGGTTCCCTGCAGTCTATTAAACTCATGGGGCTTGTAACACTGAGGGCATCCATGGTAAAAACACCCGTTGAACTCAAAGGCCGTTGGTACACCATTAATTAATGCATACCCGTCTAGATAGTAACGACCCAACCGGTATTCGCCGCCCTGCAAAGCGTGCTGAATGAAGATGTTCTCATTCGCAGAGACGTACATGAGCCACTGAATAGAGGGGGTGGAGTAACGTTTCTGCTTGCCGTTATAGAGGTCAGGTGGTACTAAGGCGATAGTTCCATACAATAAAAACATGTGTTTATAAATAGACATGCACATTGAAGCCAGAGTAATGTTTTGAAAAGGGTCCAGGTATACAGTTATTTTTTCTTTACTCTTGCGTGATTCGGTTTCAACAAACATGACCCGCTTTGTCATCGCCACCACAATATCTCTGAAAACGTTGCATGCTTTTCACAATATCATAACATCCGCCTGACAGTATGCTTTCAATTCAGTTTGAAAATGAAACCATTTTTCACGGTTTTCATCGTACCACTGTAGAAAACTCTCTTTTTCAGAGGGCATCATGTACTCGCAACCATAACTGTCGGGCGGAGGCATAGGTCCGCTGTAATTCTGATTAGCCCAGGTGTTAAAAAAGTGAGGGAAATAACCTTTACAGCCTTCAAACCCAAAGGCTTTTGACAGTTTGCTCAACTTCATGGGCAGAAAATTCAAGGTGTCTATGAACCTAATGTCAAAAGGTACAACCTTAAGCAGCATTAGTTTGGAACCTTGGGTTATGAGATCAATGGGCAGCTTTTCATGTATCAGGTCACGGATAATGAAGAATGAGTCATATGCTTTGGAGTTGTGAGCCAGAAATGTATAATCCTGGTATCGAGGTTGCATGAACGTGATGAGGAAATCGTTCACGCATGACCGTCCTTCAAACTCCCAGCTCTCATCACCTGTTAGATGGTGGGCGTAAATATAGTTTGGCTGGTGCACACCCGTCTCTTGCGTACACTCTATATCAAATACGATATAGTCTTCTGTTTTTTTCTGGTAGTGACTTCTGAGCATGTAACACTCATGTGTTGTTCCGGCTATAAAAGCCTCAGTACACCTAGGACATTGCATGCCTTTACATTTGTGGTCGACAGGTTTATAGCGACCGCATGTCCCACAGTCGGCTTTAAGAACACATTGGGCTAGGCCGATGTGCGTGATTAAGCAGTCTTGCGACCGACAAAACAGCTTACACTTTGTGCAGTTCACTTTCTGAGCATTGTCATTGACACAACCGTCCCTCTGACACATTTTACAGTGAAATTCACACTGGTGTTTGGTCCGATTGTAGTATATATGATCGCAATGCTCGCACACATACTTGGCCCCTAGAAAACCCTTCAGGTTCAAGACACCGTAAAAGTGGTTTTCATGATGCAGCACATACACGGTCTTGTTTTTCACACCTTCATTGGTAGTGAAGTACTTCCAAGAACCGGCATGGTATAGAACTTTAACCATCACGGCAAAGTGATTCTCAAAAAGTCCCAGATCCCCAAAACCTACCATTTTGTCAGACGGTATCTGAAGCGTCTCATGTGCCGCTACAGCCATCGACATAATGACGGCGTCTTGGGTAGAGCGGTCCATCAATAAGCCCGCAATGCTTGCGGCCAGACACATGTTGGTAGCTCCGGTATTAAAATCGAGCAACCACCGAGATTTCTTGCCAATGATTTTACTGTACATAACGCTCTTTAAGGCTCTGGAAGCACCACCCTCGCGACCCCTAACAACGAGGGCGATGATTCTAAAGGACCCGTACGCCAATAATTCAGCCTTGCTCTGTAAAAGTTTAGATAGGTTTTCTAAAAACGTTACAGCGTCAAACACATCCCGAGATGACCGTCTGGTGAACAGGGGACTATTGAGACCCTGTCCCTGAAAACGCATCTGAAAGAAATCATTAGGACCCACATCGTGTAACAATCGTTCGATTAACGCTTGTACCGCCTGATGTATAGCTATAATGCCATGATCTGAGGAGTGTAGGCGATCTAGGTTAACAAACCTAAACTCCTCATAGTGCTCTGTAGCGTTAAACCGCTCTAAAACTCGAGTAAACCGTCTCACACTTTCCATAAATACTGGTTCTGAAGCCTCAGTTTGAGAATTACTGGTTGTTGGAGAGCTCACAGGGGTATGGTTAGATGTAGGTGTGTTTTTAGACCATCTGGTAACGCAGAGTCTGGCTTTCTTTAACTTTTTTATTACAAGCTTGCGTTTTCTAGAGCTACCAAGCCACTTTCGCTTCTTATGGGCCCATCTGGTTTTTGGTAACTGTCCCCCGCCGATCTGAACAATATTTGTGTTGTTTACAAATGGTGACACTGACCCTACACCTACTTCGGATGGGTCTCCTTCAGACTGCTTAAGGCTGAGACTGCTCGGACCGTCACCCCCAGAGGGCCTGTAAAGACCATCAGCACCTCCTAACTCTATATTTTGAGGTCTTATGGGTGTTGGTTTTGGGGGTTGACATGACCTCTGACTATTGAACGCTCGTAAAACTCTTAGAGCTCTACTAAGCAGGTGCTGTGGCTTCTTTTCATATTTAGACCTACGGCCCATTGTACTGGTAAATGTAGCTCTAACATTCCCCGTGTATGTACGCGCGCCTAGTCATGATGGTATGTTACCCATGGCTATAACTGTTGAAGCGCAAGTTTGGGCACCGAGCCATCAGCTGTTTTAAAGCCTTTATGCTAGCTCTGGATGCCGCTATATTACCATCGTTCTTACACAGTTTTAAAGTTTTTAGACGGAGTTGGCATTTTAATTGTTTGAACGACTGATGGATTTCTTTAATGTAGCTGTCTAGAACTCTAGTACGGTTTGAAAGGTTGGTTTCAAGGCCAGTACTTATGACATTAGAGGTATGATTGCCAACTCCCTGAGCCACCCCGGTTATAGGACAGTGGCTAGCGTTATCACCCCCACTCACTGTTGATGGACCAGAGCGGGACGTAAAAACAGGGTTCCAGTGTGAACACCCAGGAGTTTGAGAGCCCTGATCATCGCTCGAGGGTGTTCCAAAACTCTGATTTTGCATTCCACTACACCCTATACTGCTGTCGGGGTATATTGATGAGGATGGTGAAGACCACTGCGCACAGGCACTTGGCGTAGGACTGGTGGGGTCGTAGCCCCCGGGGGTGTATCGGGGGACATCAGACATGGGGAGGTTAAATGTTTATCGCAATAACGGATGGCCACTGATGTAGAGGCAGTGCTGTGGCTGGGTGTTACTGATTGAGACCCTACTGATTGTAACCCTGAGGGGATCATCTTAGAAGTATCACAAGGGGATGCCGGGGCTTCAGAACTTTGGGTAGTACCAGCTAGAGCCTTAAGAAGTCCTATACAGTGGGAGTAAGGATCCTCTGCAGGGTAATCATTTTCCAATGACGAGTCATATAACACGGAGGGGATAGTTGTACACCCTGTAGGGGCTAGGGCGAGGCCTGACACCCCGGTATTAGAACTCTGGGACCTAGGTGGCACTGGTTGTACCTTAACAACATTTTTAAAAGACAGGTCTAAAGGTTCAGATTGTAGCTCAGGGGTCTGGAATTTCTTCCTACGACTCTTTAAGGACAGCCGATTTATTTTAGGACTGCTGCACTGTTTTGGGGACCCTCCAGAGACCTCACACGGTACAAACAGTTGGGCTTTTGGTGATGTAAGAACGATAATGTCCGTTTGTCCATGCCCCATCCCCGGGATAGTTGTTGCAGAAGTGTTCGCTGTACTAGGTATTCCCTTTATGACGGATGGTGTGGTGCCATTAAGAGTTGTACCTGGACCATGATCGGTGGCTGTAGAGGGGTTGCAGGGTAGGTCTTGGTGTTCGGAGTGGTTCACGAGTACCGATGATGCTGCGGGTTTTGAACAGTCCCAGTGCAGACCTTTAAAGGCGACATCCGCTGCTTAGGCTGAGGGCCAGCGTCTCCGGAGCTCTGGGGTGATGATTCTAGGATGTAAAGATAGCAAAATGCATATTAGGGCTAGTTATAACTGCTATACTGGTGGGTGTGAAAGAAGTTTAGACACACTAAGGACTGTATACACCAGACTCTACATTTTTCTAAAACTCACCTTGGGTTTTTCGGCTTGAGGAGCCCTTCTTAATAGGCGGGCCGTCCTTAGACCCAGGGGCTTTCCTTTTGCGGGGCTGGCTTTTAAGCTTTGCATCCAAATTCCGGATCGCTTCTTCCATAGGGACCCCTCGGGATAAAAAACATTAAAAAATAATGTTACACTTACAATATAATACATAGACTATACGAACTCACTGAGATGGCCAAATATAGGTCTGATTGTTGGGCCTGGTAGGTTTTCAGAGGGGTTACAAAAAGAACCCTAATATATACCTGCAGAAACGTTATCCTGTGACAAGGTGTTTGACCCATCTTGAACATGAAGGATTTGTTGGAGAGAGGCAATCGCACACCTGAGTTCGGCATCATAACCTATGCAAACACAAGGGTTCCCATTAGCAGTAAAATAAAAAAATAACATTCCTGACAACGTAGTTCAGAACGACCTATGGCCTGTAACTCACCTTGCTGCACGGTCTCCATTTCCACATGGGATTCCCCAGACTCTTGACAGTCCTGTGTACAAGAGAGACAGATTTGCCTTTAAGCACCCCACAATTCATCTTCTAGGTCAAAACCCTTCATAAAAGCACACCGAGTGTTGAAATATTTTTTTTATTTTTTATTTTTAAATGAGAAAAAAAAGAAAAAAAAGTGAAAAAAAATATATATACATATATATATATATCAAGATTCAAATTGTTGAATCCCTATGTTCTGTAAGTATAAATACATATTGACAACTGTAAAACTTTTCTCAAAAACTATACACGGTTTAATAAACAAATTCCACATGGTGGCGCTCTTGCATAATACGAGCTCTAAGATTGTCTCTATAAGACATAGCCAGGAAACCGGATCCTAGGAGCCATGCCTGGTTTTCACCTTAGCTGAACAAGGCTGTGAACCATGTGTGGGGGGCGGAGCTCAGTCTGAACTCCAAGTTGAGCCAGTTCCAACACCACACAGTCTTTGTTTTAAAAAAAAAAAGAAAATGGCCGGATGTGGATGCAACATGTGTGAGGTCCTGGGTTTTTCAGGGCAAAAACATCAGATCCAATGCCATCCTGAACTACGGTGAGTGGTGTGGGGTACTTGAGGGGTCTGAGGCTCCTTACCAGGGATAGTTATTTTTTAATCATTATTATTTTTTATTTATTTCAACAGCTTTTTATTTTTTTTTAATTTATGTGATTTTCTATTTTTAAAATGTTCTAGACTTCAGGGTCTCCTAAACCCCATGGTCACACTTGCTATATATATATATATATATATATATATATATATATATGTATATATATATATATATATATATTTTAAAGGCATGCCTATGGAGTCCTGGGGGTCTCTGAGCCAAACAGGCCTTATTTGTATATATATATTTTTTTTTAATGCAGCCCTATGGGGCCTTGGGGGCCCCAATCCCAAGGCCCCCCCCTCGAGGCTCCGTGTATTGCAGCTTTTTAAAAAAAAAAAAAAAATTGTATTTATATTTGTATGGGCCCTAGGGCCCAAGCGCGCGTGATCAGGGCCCCACAGGCGCTGGCCACGCGCCATTACTACCTTTTTTTTTTTTTTTTTTTTTTAAAAACAAACGCCGCATTATGGCGGCTAGAACCGACTCACCTAGGCCTCGGGGACTCCCCAAGCCCTCCGTGAGCCGGTCGGAAGAAGGTTTAATTACAGAGAATGCCGCTGAAACACACGCGGCATTCTCTCTAATTAAACCTAACGGGCGGCTCTCAGAAGCCGCTGGGGGATTCCCCAGCGGCTTCTGAGAGCCGCCTTGTTGAAACCCTGAGGCGCGGGTCTCCGTGGCCGCAGAAGCCCGGAGAGATCCGTTATCTTGATAACGAGGGTCTCCGGGCTTCTACGGCCCCGGAGCCCCTCGTTATAGCTAAGGCTGCAAAAGTTAATAACGCTCCTCCCTAGAGTGTCGGCCGGCTCTGGGGAGACGCGTTATTAACGTTTTCAGCCTTACTCTCAAACCCTCGAGGGTCTGAGAGCTGCGTTGAAAACGTTAATAACGCGCCTCCCCAAAGCCGTACGACACTCTAGGGAGGCGCGTTGTTAAAGTTTTCCGCCTGCTCTCAGACCCACGGGGGTCTGAGAGTAGCTCGGGAAACCTTAATAACGGGCCTTCCCTGAGTGCAGGGCGGTTCTGGGGAGGCCCGTTGTTAACTTTTACCGAGTTGTTCTCAGAACCCCTAGGGGTTCTGAGAACAGCTCGGAAAAGTTAACAGCGGGCATCCCCAGAGTGCAGGACTGCTCTGGGGGGACCCCATTATTAACGTTTCCCGAGCTGCTCTCTGAGTCGGGGGCTCTGAGAGCAGCTTGGAAAAAGTTAATAATGGGCCTCCCCAGAGTACAGGACAGCTCTGGAGAGCTTTGGGGGTGCAAGGTTATTCATTTTAGAGCTCTGCATCCAGCAACGCTGATAGCAGAGTTCTAAAATGAATAACCTTGCACCCCCAAAGCTCTCCGTCTAAACACCCTACAGCGGCCATTACATGTGAGAGCCCAGAATTCTGTGGCCCTACAATAAATACACATAAAAAAAAAAAATACATACAGATCCCCACAACAACCCTGTAAAAATTAAACCCTTGCTCCACCACAAATACAGTCAGATACACGGCCCCTGAACCATGATGTACACAATAAGCCCACCATACAGCCATCAAAATAAGTGCAACCCCACAAAAATACCGACCCAGACATAGCACAAGACCCCACAAGTACCAATTAAGCATGGCCCGCAGCCCCCCAAATAAGTGCAGACCCCCAAAAATACACGCCCATACACAACCCCTGAAACATCAAGTACAATTTAAACCATGGCACCACTCCACAAAACAAGTGCAGCCCATCAAAACTACATACAAATGCATAACCCCAGAACCCATAAGTACAAATTAAGCATGGCCATCAGCCCCCAAAATAAGTGCATACCCTCAAAAATACATGTCCATACATAGCCCCAGAACCACCATGTACATATTAAGCAGTCCCAATACACCCCACATCGCAAGTGCGCTCGCGCTGAAATACATGCCTATACATAGCACATTACCCCACAAGTACCAATTAAACAACCCCGACCCACAAAACAAGTGCAGACTTTAAAAAATACCTACAGATACACAGCCCCAGAACCACCATGTACAAATTAAGCACTACCAATACACCCCACAGAGTCCGAGCGCTCACGCTAATAAAATACAGACAAATACAGAGCACATGACTCCACTAGAGCCAATTAAACAATACCAACCCACAAAATAAGTGCAGACCTTCAAAAATACAGGTCCCATACATAGGCCCAGAAGCTGCAGGTACAATTTAAGCAGTACCAATACAATCCCCAAAATAATTGCGCCCCTGTAAAAATACCTACAAATACATAGCACAAGACCCTACAAGTACCAATTAAACAAAAGCATCCCATAAAGTAATTACAGTATCTCAAAAATACACTAATAGCTTTTAAATTTGTATTTTTTTTTTAAAAGCAGGCATTTTACATATCTATGTATAGTTAAACAGGTTGGGGCTAATGTCATTGTTAAACTTTAGTAAAACACATATACACACCACACTGTTACAGACCTTAAGTAGAAGATGTTCAGCATCACCAGTCTGAGCTCTACCCTTCATGTTTCCAGCCATGATGTCCTGATGCAGCCCTGCTTGCCACAAATGTCAGTATGTAGTTCAGAAAAAAGAGGTCTGTGAAGGTGGGGGGTTCTTATACCATGCTCACAGTGGTAATTATGCCTGTGCTCTATGATTGGTGGGACCTGGAAATAGACATCTGTTATAGGTTAGCAATACTTGGCCTTTGTTGTGTTTCAACTTTTAATTACTGGGCCAGTTTTCTAATTTAATCCCCTCTGTGACCCCTGGAAAGAATGTAGGCCCACCTCTGTTTTAGATTAGCCATGCCACATCAGCCTCTGTTGTGTTTCAAACTTTGAATTACTGGGTCAGTTTCTAATTTAGACCCCACTGTGTCCCTGGGAAAGAATGTAGGCCCACCACTGTTTTAGATTAGCCATGCCACATCAGCCTCTGTTGTGTTTCAAACTTTTAATTACTGGGTCAGTTTCTAATTTAATCCCCTCTGTGTCCCTGGGAAAGGCTGTAGGCACACATCTGTTTTAGATTTGCTATGCACCTCATCCTCTGTTGTGTTTCAAACTTTTAATTACTGGTCCAGTTTCTAATTTAGACCCCACTGTGTCCCTGGGAAAGGCTGTAGGCACACATCTGTTTTAGATTTGCTATGCCCCTCATCCTCTGTTGTGTTTCAAACTTTTAATTACTGTGCCAGTTTCTAATTTAGACCCCACTGTGTCCCTGTGAAAGGCTGTAGGCACACATCTGTTTTAGATTTGCTATGCCCCTCATCCTCTGTTGTGTTTCAAACTTTTAATTACATGGCCAGTTTCTAATTTAGCCTCCACTGTGTCCCAGGGAAACCCTATAGGCACACAGCTGTTTTAGATTTACCTCTCTAAATTGATAGGCTGGCTCTAACAAAAGCAGCATTTGACCATTCCCACTTTTTTGGATTAGCCAACAGTGTGGAGGTTTGACCAGACCGCCCACTTTGCAGCCCTATGCAGAGGCACCCTAACAGCCACTTGGGCATGAATGTCTGACATGTCCAGACCTGTCCCTCTCAAGCTCTGAAACCACGTGCACATCACTAAGTCATACTTTTTACACATCTCATAGGCCAAAACCCAGGGGCTAGGACCCAGACACAGGGCTAACACGTGACACCATGAGGGCACATCCCACTTGACACCCCCATGCATCTACGTCACTTCCGGGGAGGGCTTTCAGGGACACCGGAAGTCCCAGCCACCGGAAATGACGTCATTTCCGGGGGGCGGGATAACTGTCACTTTTAATATGATGATTAAAGGTATCCCTTCCTACTACTAACGTCATTTTTTTAACGTGGAAACCTACCTTGCGTTAATGAGATGCAAGGTAGGCGTTCCAGGGCAAAAAATGACTCTAAGGCCTTTGTGCCTTGTTTGTACTCCCGTGCAAAAATGACACACGGGAGGGGGAGGGCTTTAAAAAATGACTCTAAACCGGTTTAGAGTCATATTTTAACGCCTGGTTCTGACCATGGAAGCAGTCCACAGGTGCCCTTCCCTGCCCCCAGGGACACCCCCTGCCACCCTCGCCCACCCCTGGAGGACACCCATGGATGGGGGGACCCATCTACAGTAGGTAGAGGTAAGTATTTTTAATTATTTTTTAAAGTGGCATGGGGGGCCTCACTTGGGCTCCACTACATGCCACTGTGCCCAAGGGCCATGCCCAGGGGACAGAAGTCCCCTGGGCATGGCCATTGGGCAGGGGGGCATGACTCCTGTCTTCAAAGACAGGAGCCATTTCCATGGGGGTTGTGCGTCATAATATGAGTCTAGTCAGGTTAGAGTGAATATTTTTGACTCTAACCTGACTTGCACCATTCTTTGACACATAACCCCCAGTCGTCCCTACGCCTCTGCTGCCCGGTTAGCGTAATTTATTTTGACGCTAACCAAGCCACAGCGCCGTCTACCGTCATTCCATAAATAAGGCGCCCGGCTGGCGCGTTGGAATGGCGGTAGCCCGCGTTAAACTTTTTGACGCAAATCTGCGCTAGCTCAGGTTTGCATCAAAAAGTATAAATATGTGCCTTAATTGCTGAACTTAACTATTAATGCTGATATTCGAAGCTTATGGAATTGCATTTTCGCTTTTGTTTTTCTCAAGTGGTGATGTCTTATTAATGAATTAATAAAATTGAATAAAGTTTGAACTAACAGATGATTTAGAATTGTAAGCAATAGGGAAAGAAAAATTGTTAACCTATACCGAGTTGTGGTTATTGATGAGTAGATGGTTTATTAGATGTTTTCTATAGAATGTTTTCTTGATTATTGGTTTTGATACTGATCCAGTAGTCACTGCATGACTAGGATACTCCATGCGATTCAAAAGGTTCATCGACCTCTACGCGTCCCCTTGTAAGTTTACTTACTAAGGACCAGGCGCGGTGGCACATGTGATCATGCTTTATGCAGTACAGCATTTATCCATCAATGCCAACAGTATGTGCCCACCAGCATGAATGAGCAGGATCATCAACAACAGGGGAATAGAGTGATTTGGGGCCAGATGTAGGTAGGTTGAAAATTGCGACTTGCAATTTGCGAGTCCGTGCGACTCGCAAATTGCAAGTCGCAATTTGCCATGCAGAAAGGTGTCTCAGACACCTTCTGCGACTCACAATGGGGTCGCAAATACCAACCTCATTAATATTAATGAGGTGGATCGCAGTTTGCGACCCCATTGCGAGTATGGGCACTCACGGGGATGGTGGCCTGCTGGAGACAGCAGACCACCATGTCCGTGACTGCTTTTTAATAAAGCAGTTTTTTTTTCTTTCTGCAGCCTGTTTTCCTTAAAGAAAAACGAGCTGCACTTAGAAAAAAAACCGAAACCTTTTGTTTCGGTATTTTTCAGAGCAGGCAGTGGTCCATAGGACCACTACCTGCTCTGAAAAATTGTTTTTGTGATCATTCACAAAGGGGAAGGGGTCCCATGAGGACCCATTCCCGTTTGCGAATGGGTTACCATCCACTTCAAGTGGATGGTAACTGCGAGTTCATTTGCGACCGCTATTGCGGTCGCAAATGAACTTGCATAGCGTTGCGAGTCGCAAATAGGAAGGGAACACCCCTTCCTATTTGCGAGTCGGAAACGCATTTTGCGAGTCGGATCCGACTCGCAAAATGCATTTCTGCATCGCGGAGAGGATTTTGCGCTTCGCAAACTGCGTTTTTCACCGTTTGCGAGTCCCAAAACCCTTCCTACATCTGGCCCTTGATTCTCAAGCCACCCATTGTCACCTATGAAAAAATGTAAATATATTAATTAGAAGAAAGGCAGTATTCATTCTATATACTTAATTTGAATCAACAACATATTGAAGGGCGGCGGCGACCACCCGCAAAACTCGTACCGCCTTGTGATTCCACCCACCGGCCCTGTGGTGAACAGGTCCTTAACATTGATGTTGGCTCCTAATGGAGTCGGCGCCAAGGTGGTGGTGCGGCGGGTGCAGCAGCACTCGTCTCGCATTCAACTGCCCGTGATGCGGGCAGTGGAATGAGCAACTGGGCTGTGCATGGGGTCCCCTGCACTGCCCATGCCAAATGCATGGGCCGTGCAGGGGCCCCCAGGAGCCATGGAAAGGCTGGTGGAAGGGGGACTAGTAATCCCCAGGGCAGCGCTGCGAGCACCAGGCTGGCACCAGGCTGGCAGTCCGACCGCCACGACTACGGTGGTCCGACCCCCACTGTGGGTCTGGCAGGCTGAAGACTGCCAGGCTCATAATGAGGGCCTAAACGTGTAAGAGTCTGGATTACTGACTGCGGGAGAGTGGCAGATGGCCTCCCACCCAGAAGGCAATACAGTGCTTTACTGGGAAAAAGCAGGATTTCAAAATGGAATCCTGGTTTTCCCATGGTTGCTAATGGAACATGCAGCAGATATAGCATTCAAAGTACTTTTAGCAACACCAACTAGCAAGGCAAGAAATCAATACTTTTCCAACACCAATTTAATAACAATATTATAATTTAATAAGTAAAATGAGAACAATAGATTTAGGGGACCAAGAGTCATAGGCCCTCATTATTACATTGGTGGTAAATTCCTAATACCGCCGCGGTGATGGCTGCCAACATACTGGAGGAAATAGTCAGGGTAGAGCCACAGCTGTTTGGAGCTCAGGTGCAGCAGATCTCCATTGCCAGGAAGATGGAGCTATGGCGGAGGATCATGGACAAGGTGAACGCCATGGGACAACATCCACGCACAAGGGACGACATTCGGAAGAGGTAGACCGATCTACGGGGGAAGGCGCATTCGATTGCAGCACAGCACCAGCTCGCCATCAGGACTGGCGGTGGACCCCCACCTCCACCCCCACAGCTGACAGCATGGGAGGAGCAAGACTTGGCAATAGTGCATCCTGACGGCCTCACTGGAGTAGCCGGAGGACTGGACACTGGTGAGTCACCATTACCAACCTACCACCATCCCATAGCTGCATGCTATCTCACCCCCTCACCCTAACTCCCTTCACCCCACTCCATCCCACACAGTGCGCCACCCCAATTACCACACCTAAATCTCTACCCCTGCGTGCTATACACACTCCAAGCACATCCCTCCCAGCTCAGCATGCACACCCACCAGCAATGCATGGACAGCATGGAGAACTAGCAATCCCACAATCCATCACCATACACTATCAAAGGTGGGAGGACAACACCAATAATTGGGAAGGTAGAAATGCGCAATATGTGACAGAGAATTACCCTAACTAATCACTCACCTCCCCACAGGTGACCCAGCCAATGTCAGCAGCGAGGAGGTGCCACAGCAACCCAGTTCCCTATCAGAAGATCCCCTCAGTGATGACAGCAACTCTGGAGGTCTTGATCTGGATGAACTCCCTGGCCCATCTGGGACCACTGGTCAGTCGGCTACCACATCCCACAGCCAGTCCACCACAGCCCCCCCTTCAGACTCAAACACAACAGCAGCCAGCCAACTCTACCAAACCTCTGTCCCCAGGCACGTCAATCAGTAGTGTGCCCACCTGTAGGGACCTGAGTCGACACCACAGAGGCAAGATGATGAAGGTCCTGGTGTCAGTGGGAGTGGGTTCTCTGTTCAAGGGACACAGGTACAGGGGGCCAGGGACAGTGGGAGGACAGCTGTGAGCCCGGGGGAGGACAGGCCCAGGGAACCGACTGCCCAGGAAGAACTCATAAATGTCCTGGGGGCATACCAACAATCCCAAGACAGGATCAGTCAGGTGTTAAATATCATGCAGGAGAACCAGTGGCTGCAGGGGGAATACCATCAGGAGGTGATGCAACAATTGCAGTCCTTGAAAACCACCATGGCCTCCATTGCAGGAGTGCTGAGTGACATGGCGAACATCATGCAGGAGTACACAACACACCTGCAGGCCCCTACCACTAGCCAGAGTACTGACCAGCCCAGCACATCTGTTGCAGCTAGTGGACAGGAGGTCCTGCCACAGGACTCACAGGCCACCAGCAGCCCTCCCCCTGCAGAAGGTGAACCACCCGCAAACGTCTCCTCGTCCCAGACAGACACCAGAGACAGTTGCCAAGACCAAGATCACCAAAAGGAAATGAGCCCCTCAAGAATGTCCCCCTTGTGTTCCACTGAGTCACCTTGTCCACTTTGGACTGCCATTGCTCCTCTTCCTATGGCCCCTTGGATAGTGAACCTGTGCTACAAACAGAATGACCCACTACATTGGACTGTTCCCAACCATCACCCCACTCAATTGCACTTCCCATTGTTTTTATTATTCAAATAAACATCCTTGAACACAACTTGAGTAATATTGCTTTATCAGATAGAAATGTTGAATGTATTGAACTGTATTGAACTGCATTATCCTGTGCAAATATCCTTGAATGTGTCAATCCATCCAACAAATGTGCATCAACAGTCTGTAGTCATGACATCAGTACACTGTTGTAACCACACCAACATCTGCAATGAGGGAAGGCATAGGTGACAGTCAATTGTGATGCAAAGGTAGTGACTGGCACAACACTACAGCCACACAGCACTTTACTTACATGGAGACATGTACAGATCAACAGTCTTAACTGAGTTTCACCGGAAGGACTGCTGAATGATATGTGTCCTGTTGTCCACCTCCTCCTCCTCTTCCTCCTCACTGTCCTCAGTGTCCACTGCTGCCACAGGTGCATTGTCACCCCCATCCTCCTGCAGATAGGCGAGGGCCAAATTGTGCAGCATGCTGCAGACCACCACAATCTTGCAGACTTTCTTAGGGGAGTAGCATAGGGATCCACCTATCAAATGGAGGCATATGAACCTGGCTTTCAGGAGACCGAAAGTGTGTCCCACAATCCTCCTGGTACGCCCATAAGCTCCATTGTACTGATTCTCAGCCCCTGTTCTCGGATTCCTAACGGGGGTCAAGAGCCAGGACAATTTTGGGTAGCCAGAGTCACCTGGAAGAAGTGAGGGACACACATTAGCCATGCACAACGGCATGGGGTATGACTCCAGTAGGCATACACTGACATACATTGGGTGAGGACTTAGGCTCACCTATAAGCCACACTCTGTGTCTCTGTAGTTGTGCCATCACCTGTGGGACGCTGCTATTCCTTAAGACATAGGTATCATGCACAGATCCAGGATACTTGGCAATGACGTGGGAGATGTATTGGTCAGCAAGGCACACCATCTGGACATTGAGAGAGTGGAAACTCTTCCTATTCCTGTTCATTTGCCCTGGGAGAGACTAAGGCATTATGGATCCCGTCAATGGCCTCAATCACATATGGTATGTGTCCCATTGCGTAGAATTCAGCCTTCACAGAGGCCAAATCTTCACTCTGGGGGAATGAGATGTAGCTGCACATGTGTTTGAGCATGGCAGCCATAACCCTTCCAAGCACAATCGAGAACATTGGCTGTGACATTCCTGCAGCCAAGCCCACAGTCACCTGGAAATAGCCAGTTGCCAGGAAATGGAGCACTGACAGTACCTTCACAAGATGGGGAATTACTGTGGTGCAACGGATAGCAGTTAGCAGATCAGACTCCAATTGTGCACACAACTCTGTGATTGTGGCCCATTCCATATGATAGGTGAGTATGATGTGCCGGTCCTCCAGTGTAGCCAAGTCCACAAGGGGTCTGTGCACAGGTTCTTGCCTCCTCTGCCTATTCCTCCTCAGTGATTGGTATCTAAGTGAGCCAATAGTAAAATGGGTGTGACTACAGGACCTATGGACACACAACATCATGGTACACAGAGCATGTATGTATGTAGAACACTAGAATTGTCTAGGTGTGTACGGTCGACACCAGTGACGCACATATAAATTCCAAACATGAGTACTAGCAGTAGGAAATGGCAACCGGCTGTCCTGTATGCAGGGACAGGTGGAAGTGACCTCACTCCGCCAGCGTTAGGTGTCATGGCAGACGGCGGTCTGCACTGACGTGCAATTCCTCATTGGCTAACATGGGGCTCTATGAAGTACAGGAATGAATGATAATCAACGCCGGAGGTGACGGTGTTCACCCCACAGACGTGACCGCCATTTTCTTTCTACCACTTCACTTGATACTTGACTTTCCACTGAATGACATCTCCACTGCGTGGGCTGCTGTGACCTGTGTCTGGAACCGTCCATGGCTCGTGCTACAGGGGAAAGGGCCCCAGCCTTCACGTTGGAGGAGTTGGAGAGGCTTGTGGATGGGGAGGTGTGTGGGCCTCCAGACCAACAGGTGAGTACATCATGGGTACGTTGCATGTGACATGGCTGCATGTAGATGTATGTGTGTTCTAGCAGCGTATTATTTGGTAGTGTATGGATGCAGGCAATGTGAATGCAGAGGTACGGGTCATGTGTGTGCTTGATTAGGGGCAAATCCAGTATGTGAGCCATTTGTTTAACAGGCTGGATTGTCTGGTTCATGGTGTCCCTCTGTCTGAGTTTCCTCTGCAGGCCAGCGCCCATTAGAAGAAGGGGTTGTGGTGTGCCATCACCATGGACGTGCGGACCCTGGGGGTCCATAGCCAGCTGAGCACCCACTGAAGGAAACAGTGGAGGGCCTGAGATGCTGGGCCTGGAAGACCGCAGAGGCTGAGCTGGGGATGGCCTCCCAACAAGGGAGGGGTGCCCGTCGGAGCCTGACCCCCCTAAATGCCTACATACTGGTGGTGGCCAATCCTGAGTTGGATGGGTGCTTGAGGGCAGCACAGTGTGTGTGGTATTCACTTTTTTGTTGCCTTCCATGGGATTTGGGTGCAAGGTTCTAGTCAGTGGATGCCCCAATAAGCTGATTTGGCCATTCATGCGTGGTCCTGCTTAGCTATGTAGGGTGGTATCCATTTTTGGTATTGCTGGTTAGCTAGCGTGCCATGTCAGACAGGGCTTAGTTGGACCCAGTAGGTGTGCAGATAGTAGTGTTTGGGTTCCTTCCTGCTGTAGTACCTATGCAATGGTTTGTCACTGTGGTCCATTCTGCCTACTGTAAGTCCCCGGGAGTGATTGTGATGTGTATGCCATCGTAGCTGTTGGTGCTGTGATTGATGCTGTGCTCCCTTTCTTTCTCCCCTTCCCTCTCTCCTTTTGTCATCCTGTCCTTGTGTGCATTAGCATCATCTGGTGAAGGAGCAGGGGCACCGCCGAGTGAGGAAGCTGCAGCCCACGGGACCCAGGAGGCAGAGTCCACCGACGCCGAGGGGACCAGTGGGACAGAGGGCAAGGGGAGCACCACAGGCGAGACTGGAGCTGATACAACTGACTCCTCCTCCTATGGAAGTTCCCTGGTGGTGGCGGACCCCTCTGGGACCACTCCAGCTACAACAACTTCTGCCACCCCCTGTACCAGCACCGCCCTGCCAGTAGCCCCCCCCACCCAGTTGCCTGTGCCCGATCATCCAGGAGGGTGGGCGTCTTCTTTGCCCCAGGCACCTCAGGCCTTGCCCAGTCAGCCCTGCTGCCCTTATTGAGGAGGCTATTGACCTCCTGAGATCCATTTCTGTAGGGCAGTCAACCATAGTGATTGCTATCCAGGGGCTGGCATCCCAGATGCAGCAATGCAATGCCTACACTGGAGGCCATTTACTGTGGCTTGGCGGCCCTGCAGGGATTGTTTCAGACTCTGTCCTCCTCTCTGATGGCAGCTAGAGTCCCTGTTTCTTCTGTCCCCCCTCCAACTACCTCTTCCCAGTCCCTGTCTCCTCTCCACCAACCCATCCCGCACACACAGTCTGACAAGCATGCACTCAAAACAACAGAAAGGACTCGCACTGACAAACACAGGCAGCACACTTCACTCCACAAGCACACACACAACCAACACACGGATGCACACACAACAATAGCCACTGCCTCCACTGTCTCCCCATCCTCCTCCTCCCTCACAGTCACACCTGCATGCACTGCACCAACAGTCCCAGATCCTGCCACCTGTACAGCCTGTCCACAGTCACCCAACAGTAGACCTGCAGACATGCACTCCACACACCACATGCGCATTCACCACCACCACAATCACCACCTCATGCAGCACACTCACCTCACCTGCAGGCACCACCTCAACATACATCCACATGTCCTGTTTTGTCCTCTTCCACCCTGTCTGCTCCCTCCTCCAAAGACACATAAACGCTCCTACTCAGACACCCAACAGCCATCCACCTCACACACACACACTGTCCATGCAACTGAACCCAAGTCCAGTACACTTCCTCCTCCATCAGACACTCCTTCTACCTTCATTCCCATCCCTCTTCCCACACCCCGCCCCATTGGTCTTAAGAAGCTTTTCCCACCTTGACCTCTTCCCTCCCCCACATCCCAGTCCTGCCCGTGAGAGAAAAGTCCCACCTTCCCAGCTCAGTACCTCCAGCCCCAAGTCAATTCCTGTTCCTCCCCCTAAGAGTACTCCTGCCACTAAGGGGAAAAAGAGTTGAACTCTGTCCGCCCTTCCCACGGCCACTCCTCTGCCTCCAAAACAGAAAGGCAAGGACCCACCCCTCCCAAACCCAAGTCCAAGGACCCCACTCCCAAGAAGAATCCCCCCCTATTTCACCCACCCCATCTGCCCCCTGAGGTGCCTGCCTACCATCTCGATGATGCCCCTGCCCATTGGAGTGCCAATGTTGTCAGGAGTCATGTTGGGCCTTAGACACTGCCCTGTGACCATTTGCGTACTTTGGACTGGCCAATGGCCCTGCCTGTATATATGTTATTAATAATATTTATTTGAATTTAAGCTTGTTATCCAATATGATTACAGTGGTTGGACCACAGGTATGTGTCCTAGCTTTCTTTGCTCCTGGGTTTTGTTGCTGTTGATTTACTCTGCAGATAGTTCTGGGTGTGTGGTGTGTGCATATGGTGTGTGTTGTGCGTGTGTGTGTCACTCTCTCCTCCCTCCCTTGTGTGCTAGGCGGCTGTACTCACCGTCGTTGTCTTCGTCGGTGTTGGTGCTCCAGGACAGCCATCACATGGTACAGCATCTTGAAGACTTCCAGTTCTGGTTCCATGGCACCGCAGACTCCTCTGTGTCCCTAGAGGTGAGTGTCTCCTTTTATATGATGTTTTTCCACCAGGCTTTTGGCGGTGGTGCTAATGCCCCAGAAATCCTGGCGGTCTGTATGTCATAATATGGTGGGCGGATCCTTGTCTTTCGCCAGCCTGTGGGTGGCTACCGCCATGGTCAGTGGACGTACCGCAGGGTGGTACATTGGCTGTCAATGGGAGAAATCACCGCCATGGTCATAATTTGGCAATCATATCCGCCAGCCTGGCTACGGTACTACCGCCATCACCGGCATGGTAGTCACCTGACAGCCAATGTCATAATGAGGGCCACAGTGTTTTAAGAAAAGGCAAAAAAATGTCAATAGGAGCTAATGGAAGAGTCAAAGGCAATGCTAGTACAGGTACATTGCCAAAAGTGGCCAATGGAGACCTTCTGCACAAAAAATGAAAAAAACTGTTATTAGGAGACTGCTCTGCTTCAAACAATCTGCAAGAGCAGGGGCAGAATCAGTTGCAAACTAGGACATTGAAATACTTACAGACTTCCAAGAACTCCGTCGATTTCAGGGGGGAAATACTTCTCCACTGTAGTTTCAGGGCAATGTCCAAAAAGCCCAGGCCCATCTTTGTTCGAGTGGTGAATAAGTTCCTGCTTGATAACAATACTTTTTAACTTCGAAGAGTTTTTTTGGGGGGGGAATCAATCCCTTTTCCTTAGTACTACAGCCAAAGTCCAGTCCCACTCACCAGTTACTTTGCTACCCCTGCTTCCATTAGGGCTACAGCCAAAGTCCGGTTCGCTAGCATGCAGAGTTCTTATTACCAGGTGCCGTCTCTTGTCCAAGATTTCCAAGCAACTACAGGAGGCCTATTCCTTTATTCCACCTCCAGGATTTGGACATAAGCAAACAGGGCAAAGCCACAATTCTTTCTCAAGCAGCAAAGAGACTTTCTTTCCTGTCGTCCACTCCACAGCTGGCGATGCTCTGACTCACTAGTGCTGTGTGAGTCTCATGAAAACAGATAACCTTTGCAGTGATTGGTGGAGTGAAAGATTACTATTGCAGAGGTCTCACCGCTGTTTTTCCATTTTGCAAACTGTGCAGCAGTTCTCCCAATTTATGGTAAAAACAATGCCAGGAAGCACCATTCTACAGGTTTTTCAAGATGGCAGACTACTGATGTACCTGCACGAGCTCTGTCAGCCCGGCCGCAGATTGAGCTATTAAAATGAAGTTCCTTTCTCTGCATACCAGTGGAAAACCTACTTAAACTGATAGTTTTTACTTTTATTTTAATTATTCATATGCCACAATAGTGTAAAGCTAGATGGACGTTCCCACTGAATAATTATAGCTCACATCTCTGCTTTTTGTGTGAAACAGCTTTCATACAATGACATAACAGATTTCACTCTTTTGATGAGTGATTTGTAACGCTTTTATAACCTATACCTTCATTATAAAATGTTTCTGCATTGCCCAAGTCGTTTTGCCACAACCAGAGCCATTCGTCCTTTATTTTCAAGTGGCTAACTCTGAGTTCTGATTATTAAACAAACTCTCAGATTCAGACATTAGACATAATCCCTACATATTAAACTTCTAGGGCCAGATGTACGAAAAATCCAGTTTGCGATTTCCTAATTGTGAATCTTTGCGATTTGCAATTAGGAAATCGCAAACTGTGATGTCCTACAGTGTGTTTCCAAAATGCGTCGCAAGGGACCCGCCTCATCAATATTCATGAGGCAGGTCGTAATTTGCAACACTTTGGGAATGGCCAGCACTCACAGGGATGGTGGCCTGCCGGGGTCAGCAGACCACCATGTCTGTGACTGCCTTTTAAATAAAGCAGTCTTTTTTTGTAATGCAGCCTGTTTTCCATAAAGGAAAATGGGATGCATTACAAAATGAAAACTAAAAAGTTGTATTTATTTTTTTCAGTGGTCTCTGGGACCACTGCTTGCTCTTAAAAAATGTTTTCACCCACATTCACAAAGGGGAAAGGGTACCATGGGGACCACTTACCTTTTGCAAATGGATTACCGCCTTCTCTACAGAGTCACTAAAATCTGAATATTTGCAACTGCATTCTGGTTGGAAAACATCCATACATACCAATGCTATTTGGTAGTAGTAAAAAACGCTCCAAACACGGCCCTTCCTAATACTGAATCGCAAAAGCAAAATTTGATTCAGTACAAGTTACTTTGCCCTTTGTACATGGCAAAATGCATTTTACCGGTTGCAATAGGCCTGATGGTCCACTTGCGACCGGTAAAATGGTTCATACATCTGGCTCCTAGAGTTTTCTTTTACGCATGTCGTAAAGCAAAACCTGTGAGTGGTAAAACTCCATACTTCAGCTAACGTGACATCAGACTTGTATGCCACTAATGGCTTTCCCAGAGTCAGAACATGCCAGCAAATCTAATAAAAACATACAGTGGCCAAACCAATATGTTTATCCTTGGCAAGCATGTTTTTTATTTATTTTATGCAATATGCAAAATATAAAAATAAAGACCCAGCAGCACAGGCATGGCAATCATGGCCCTGAGTGCACTCTTTTTCAGGCGGCTGTGTACATGTGATCTGGCAAAAAGCCTTCATTCACAGTGCAAGAACAGTTGACCAGACCTAAAAAAAAACAGGGGCATGGAGAATAAAGCAAATGAAACAGTTTCCTACAATACTCAACAACAAGCTTTAGCAAACACATGATATGATTAATGACCAAGGTACTGCTTACCAAGTCTGAAAGAAAGCACCTCACCATTTAAAAGATAATTTCCTGCTACTTATATGTCAATCAGGCATATGCCTGCAATACAAATTACACAATAGTTGTCAAATCACTCCCTCCTAACTTGCCTAACTTGGAGATAAGGTTGTTGAGATGCAATCCAGTTTGTAAATTATTTTATCATGACCATGATACACGCCAAAAAAGCTCTTCACTCCCCATCAAGGATAACAGTAATGCAGATATGTAGTAATTCACTGCTCAGGACAGGGTTAGGCAGGCCATTGTCATTGTAAGCTTTATTGATAAGTTAATTAAAACCATTACAATACAATCATCAATAAAACATAATCTTAAGCTAAAATAAAGACACAGCAAGCACCATTATGTCGGTAGAACCTCGATTTTCCCAACGGGCCCAATTGCTGTTGACAGTCACGGTGTATTTGCCTAGGAAGGCACTATAATGCATTATGCGTGAACACATGCTATGCCATTTGTGCAATTGCCTACACTGTCCTCACCCTTACTACAACTTGGTAAGTTAATCTGCTCCACCTACTAAGTTATCTACTGTCGCCCCTCTATACAGAAGAAACTAAGGCCCACATGAAGGTAGCTTTTTGCACATTGCAAACAGCAAATTTCGCTGTTTGCAACGTGCAAAAAGCACTGTGCGATGCGCAAACCCAGTTTTGCGATTCGGTAACCTGGTTACCGCATCTCAAAACGGGTTTGCGAGTCGCAATTAGGAAGGGGTGTTCTCTTCCTAATTGCGACTCGCAGTGCAATGTAGGATTGTTTTG